>NC_134688.1:189789622-190389622 GCF_050947455.1 Rhinoderma darwinii | reverse complement strand
GAACTGTCCACAGTCTTCTCAGAATACCACACAATGAAGATCCTTTGAACTTTTGCATAGGCTTTCTTGGTTGAAGCTTCTCTAGAATAAACAAAACAGATAAAAACAAGGACATTTATGCAAAAACACCGAAAAAGGCCATACTTACAAATGGACACAGCCAGGTCAGAAACGCTGATGAAGGCGAGTGAGCAGGTGCTTTAAATAATAATAGCCACTCCC
Organism: Rhinoderma darwinii; assembly: GCF_050947455.1. NCBI lineage: Eukaryota > Metazoa > Chordata > Amphibia > Anura > Rhinodermatidae > Rhinoderma > Rhinoderma darwinii. The sequence goes on along the minus strand of NC_134688.1, from coordinate 190,389,400 downwards.
ACTAGTCTTGAGGGGAGTGGTATGTGGTGCATGGGATGTGTAGTAAGAAATAATAAATGAATAGTGTATGTGCAAGTGTAATAATGTAAGTGAAATATAGGGGGCAGTAATGAGTAAAGTGCCTAAAAAATAAATGAATAATGGGATGCAAGTGTGTGAAACATGGAGGGATAGTGTGTAAGTCATGAGGCGCAACGTGTCTAGCCAGGTAGAAGCCTATTTGTGACGCCTTGATAATTCATAGAGCGGGCTACCCTGCTTGCTAGGCCAAACAACAACACACCATGCTCTCCCAGCATCAAAGACCTGGCTGTGTCCAAAAGAAGCGAATATAAGTAATAATGAAAAATACATGGGGTATTAGTGATCATTTTGGCCAAAAGGACGCAAGCTCGCAATCCACGACAAGGATCCCCAGACTTGCGAGTCCCTAACTGGAGCGAAAAGCTCCTGATGTACAGACAAAACAGATAAAAACAAGGACATTTATGCAAAAACACCGAAAAAGGCCATACTTACAAATGGACACAGCCAGGTCAGAAAGGCTGATGAAGGCGAGTGAGCAGGTGCTTTAAATAATAATAGCCACTCCCACTAGTCTTGAGGGGAGTGGTATGTGGTGCATGGGATGTGTAGTAAGAAATAATAAATGAATAGTGTATGTGCAAGTGTAATAATGTAAGTGAAATATAGGGGGCAGTAATGAGTAAAGTGCCTAAAAAATAAATGAATAATGGGATGCAAGTGTGTGAAACATGGAGGGATAGTGTGTAAGTCATGAGGCGCAACGTGTCTAGCCAGGTAGAAGCCTATTTGTGACGCCTTGATAATTCATAGAGCGGGCTACCCTGCTTGCTAGGCCAAACAACAACACACCATGCTCTCCCAGCATCAAAGACCTGGCTGTGTCCAAAAGAAGCGAATATAAGTAATAATGAAAAATACATGGGGTATTAGTGATCATTTTGGCCAAAAGGACGCAAGCTCGCAATCCACGACAAGGATCCCCAGACTTGCGAGTCCCTAACTGGAGCGAAAAGCTCCTGATGTACAGACAAAACAGATAAAAACAAGGACATTTATGCAAAAACACCGAAAAAGGCCATACTTACAAATGGACACAGCCAGGTCAGAAAGGCTGATGAAGGCGAGTGAGCAGGTGCTTTAAATAATAATAGCCACTCCCACTAGTCTTGAGGGGAGTGGTATGTGGTGCATGGGATGTGTAGTAAGAAATAATAAATGAATAGTGTATGTGCAAGTGTAATAATGTAAGTGAAATATAGGGGGCAGTAATGAGTAAAGTGCCTAAAAAATAAATGAATAATGGGATGCAAGTGTGTGAAACATGGAGGGATAGTGTGTAAGTCATGAGGCGCAACGTGTCTAGCCAGGTAGAAGCCTATTTGTGACGCATTGATAATTCATAGAGCGGGCTACCCTGCTTGCTAGGCCAAACAACAACACACCATGCTCTCCCAGCATCAAAGACCTGGCTGTGTCCAAAAGAAGCGAATATAAGTAATAATGAAAAATACATGGGGTATTAGTGATCATTTTGGCCAAAAGGACGCAAGCTCGCAATCCACGACAAGGATCCCCAGACTTGCGAGTCCCTAACTGGAGCGAAAAGCTCCTGATGTACAGACAAAACAGATAAAAACAAGGACATTTATGCAAAAACACCGAAAAAGGCCATACTTACAAATGGACACAGCCAGGCTGAGGAGGGAGGTCAATGTAGAAAATAAAGGGGTAGTCAGGTTAGAGAGGGGTCAGACTATATTGGTGGGGGAGAAACAGACTGCGGGGAGAGGACTAGACAACTGGATAAGGAGATCCTTTTGTTACAAAACAGCAGTGAAAATAAAAATGCCCAAATAATGTCAAATAATCACATTTCTGATAATAAAAGTGAAAGGCAAGTTCAAGTGTATGTTCACAAATGCCAGAAGTCTAGCAAGCAAAATGGGGGAGCTGGAGGCCTTGGTACTGGAAGAAAATATATCTAGTTGGTGTTGCTGAAACATGGCTAGACACTGTTTCGGAAAGACAGGACAAATAGGAAAGGCGATGGTGTATGTTTGTATGTGAGAAGTGATATGAAGGCGAGTGTGAAAGAGACAATAGTGAGTGAAGACTGTGAGGAGGTTGAAACCTTGTGGGTGGAACTAGAAAGGGAGGTAAACACTGAAACAATTCATTTTGGTGTAATCTATAGACCCCCCAATATAGCTGAGGAAATGGAAGGTCAGCTATATAAACAGATGGAGCGGGCTGCACAGGCGGGTACTGTAGTGATAATGGGAGATTTTAATTACTGGGATATTAATTGGGGTCATGGTTCGGCTTCAACTGCAAAGGAGAGACATTTCCTCAACCTGTTGCAGGAAAATATTATGGGCCAGTTTGTGGAAGACCCGACTAGAGGTGAAGCTCTGTTGGATCTGGTCATTTCTAATAATACAGAGCTTGTTGGGAACGTCAATGTTCGTGAAAACCTCGGTAACCGTGATCATAATATAGTTACATTTTACCTATACTGTAAAAAACAAACACAGGCTGGGAGGGCAAAAACACTTAATATTAAGAAGGCCAATTTCCCCAGGATGAGGGCTGCAATTCAGGATATAGACTGGGAAGAACTAATGTCAAATAATGGGTCAAATGATAAATGGGAGATTTTCAAATCTACTTTGGGTAATTATAGTGCAAAATTTATTCCTATAGGTAACAAGTATAAACGACTAAAATTAACCGCTTCCCGACCGCCCACTGTATATTCACGTTGGCACCTGCTGGGCTCTGTGCAGTGCCGACGTGAATTCACGGTGGGTGTTAAAAGCACGATCCGGGTGTCTCAGAGTAGCGCTGACACCCGGATCGAGCTGTTATCACCTGCCTCTGGTCCCAGAGATATGATCGGGACCTGATTAGTTCAGGTCCCGGTCATGTGATCGCAGGGAAAGTGTGTTGTAGCAACGAACTGGAAAGTTTGTTGCTATAACAAACTGGAAAGTTTGTTACTACAACAAACTTTCCCGGGGACCGATTGCGGGTGCTGCAGTCGGTTATAAGGCAGAACCGGGGGCCATACAACAGCCCCCGGCTCTGCCATGCACGACAGCCTATGAGAACCAGCCGGAGGCAGGTCTTCATAAGCTTCCTGTCAGTGTGACTCTCAGCGTCACACTGACAGTTTATAATACGTTACACTTCCTAGGTAGTGTAATGTATTATAGCAGCGATCAGTGCTGCAGGTCTTCAAGTAAAAAATAAAGTAATAAATATGTTTTATAAAAGTGTAAAAACAAGTTATAAAAGTTACAAAAACAAAAAATGCTTTTTTTCCTATAAGTATTTTATTATAGGAAAAAAATGAAAATGTTAAAAAAAAAGTACACATATTTGGTATCACCGCGTTCATAACGACCCAAACTATAAAACTATAATATTATTTTTCCCGCACGGTGAACACCGCAGAAAAAATAATTAAAAAACAATGTCAGAATCACTATTTTTTGGTCATCAACCCTCCCAAAATATAGAATAAAAAGTGATCAAAAAGTCGCATGTACCCCAAAATAATACCAATAAAAACTACAACCCGTCCCGCAAAAAACAAGCCCTTACACCGCTTTTTTGACGGAAAAATAAAAAGTTACGGCTCTCAGAATATGGTGACACAAAAAATAAATAATTTTGACTTCCGGTTCCGGCGCCGACATGTGAAGAAGCAGGAGACGAGTGCTCCGTAGTGGCCTCCCTAAATCATAAGCTCCTGTGATTTACAACGCAGAGAAAACCTTCAGGGTTGTTTTCTTAACCCTACAGAGGAAGACACGTTTACTTACCAGAGGAGTGATTGCATCTATACATCTTGAGGGAGACATGTCTCCGACGTCTCGCACAGATAAGATGGCGGCGAGCCGCTCGTTTGCTAGCAAAGAGGAAGTGGAAGATCTTTCATCTGAGGCAGAGTCTGAGGACTCCAAATCTAATGCACAGCCTCTTCACATTGATTATAAAAAACTGGCTATTAAAGTCGCTAAACGGATTTCACCGGATTTACAATCTATGTTGGCTAAAACTATCACTGACTCTCTTCAGATTTTACAATCGGAAGTTGCTGCGCATACCGCCAGACTAGATGAAGCGGAGCATCGCATTTCAGCTGCTGAGGATGATATGGCGAAAGCACACACGCATATTAGAGATCTGCTGAGGGAAAAAGGCCGTATTTTGGAAAAAATTTATGACCTACAAAATCGGTCCAGACGCAGTAATTTAAGGTTGGTGGGTCTCCCGGAATCTGTGCCTGCCAGTGCACTGTTTCACATATGTGCGGTGCAAATACCTCTCCTTCTCGATTTGGAGGGACCGTTTAAAGTTGAGCGAGCACACCGTCTGGGCCCTGACAATATGCAGCGCACTACCATGCCACAGACTAGGAGTCTGCCTGATCGGCCTCGACAAGTTATAGCCAAGTATCTCTACTACTCAGAAAAAGAGGCCATTGTGAGAGCTTATAAAAGAAAGGCCCAGCCCTTACACATTGAAGGGGTAAATGTGTTATTGTTTGGAGACTATTCTGTTGATCTCACCCGCAGGCGCAGAGCGTTCAGCAAGATTTGTACAGCGCTCCATCACAATAAATGGCGATTTCATCTTCAATATCCAGCGACACTACGCCTTACCAGGCCAGATGGCACCAATGAGATCTACATGGATCCTGAAGCAGCGGAGACAGTACTGTCTGATCTTTTGGCCGCCTCATCATCTGGAACATATGCAACGGCTGCAGCAAGCAGAACGCGGTCCTCAACAGCCGCCATTGGGGCGGCGAAGACGCCTCTGAAACACCGCTGACATCGGGACTATAGGGTCTCTTCCACTGTCTTAACGACTATTTTTTCCTTTAATATCTGAAGGACTGATTTGATTGCTTTCATGCATTATGCTCATATTTGCAATAGATGACCATCCTCCTACTCTGTAGTATGACAGGATATGGGGCTACGTGAGTATGGTTGATATACAAAATGCATATTGCTATGTTTTAGTTCTGTGATATTCAATGTGTAAAGGGTAATTGATGGAGTCGATATGTCGGGTTATGTTCACCAATGGTTGGTACGACCTCCTTCTCTTTACAAATGGCCGCACGGGCACTACGCATGTCGGAAAAAAGCGAAGTCCATTTATGATGATTTTTCTCCCACAGGAGATTTGCAGATTTACTGCTATGGTTAATGTTTGTTATTTCGTTGTTCAATTGGTTATATATGTGCATAGACAAATTGGTCAGGACTGCAAATTCTTATATTATTGCCTATATCTTATGTTATGCTGGGTGTGGACAGAACTCCGAGACATTAAACCGTGTATTACTCTATTCCCCCCATGAAGATTGTGACATGGAATGTCAAGGGACTATTGTCCCCTCATAAACGCTCTATGGTAATCCGGCACCTGAAGCGTCTGGGAGCTGACATAGCCCTCCTCCAGGAGACTCATTTACGGGAAAGGGATTTTTTTCGGATGAAAAAATTCTGGGTGGGAGAAGTACTAGGATCAGCCTCTGCTGATAGAAAAGGTGGAGTTCTTACGCTTTTGAGTAAATCATTAGCTTTTCAGGTAAACTCCCAACATGCAGACTTGGAAGGCAGGCTTCTCCATACCCTTTTAGATACTCCAGCGGGGGAACTTAGCATTTATAACATTTATGGACCGAACGGGGAAAACAAGCAATTCTACGCGGACTTACAGATCCAAATTTCACGTGATAATGCCCGCAACAAAATTGTTGCAGGAGATTTGAATACTGTATTGTCGCACATGGAAGATAGGAAGGGCACGAGAACATCTCCAGTGACAGTGAGAGCATCTGATAAAATCTTACAATCTTTCCTCTCAGATCTGCAACTGGTGGATGTATGGCGATCTTTTAATCCAGATGGGAGGGAATACACACACTACTCTAATGCTCATGGGTCTTGGTCAAGGATTGATTAAATCTTGGCAGGGACTTCGCTTTTACCTCGCATGACCAATCCAACTATAGAACAACTATTAATCTCGGATCATGCACCAGTCTGCTTGGAGGTAGCGAACATGCACATACGTGGAAATGACTTTATTTGGCGTTTTCCTTCTTTTTTGATAAAAGATGAATCCTTCACAGAGCTTTTGAGTGGTTGGTGGTTGGAATATGACTCTTTTAATAAGGGACATAGCGACAATCCCTCCTTATACTGGGAGACAGCGAAAGCTGTACTTCGAGGTAGATTGATAGCGCACGTTTCTAAACTCAAAAAAATCACCCAGAAACATTATCAAGATAGTAGTGATGCCCTTAGGGCAGCTTACAATAAATATATTCTACAACCTTCCTCGACCACGTTGCAGGAATGGAAACTCACGAGAACTAAATTTGAGTTATGGCTTGACCGCAGAGAGCGTATTCATCGTTCAATGATGGAGGCAGAGTTGTTTAAATTCGGTAACAAATCTGGCAGGTTACTAGCTAATCTGGCTAGGGGGCATAGTCCCTCCTCCCATATATCCAAAATTAAAGATAGCAATGGCACAGTTCACACTGAGCCATCACAAATAATGCACACTTTTGAGCAGTTTTACAGGCAATTATATGCAGATGGCACTCCGTTTCATAAAGATCTTGGTTGCCAATACCTTCAATCATTAGATCTACCAGTTCCGACTTCCGCACAGTTGGATGCACTAAATGCAGAGGTCACGGAGGAAGAGGTTTTGCGGACAATCCAAGCCCTTAAGAATAACAAGTCACCGGGGCCTGATGGATACTCGGCTGAGTTCTACAAGGTTCTCAGGCAGCAAATTACACCTGCGTTGGTAGCCTACTTTAATTCCATATTGCATGGTGCAGATATACCCCCAGCAGCTAACTTGGCGTATATAAGAGTGCTCCCTAAACCGGGTAAGGATCTTTTACTGCCCTCATCCTATCGCCCAATATCTTTAATTAATCAGGATCTGAAACTCATTGCAAAAATATTTGCCGAGCGACTTTCCTATATACTCCCTAATCTAATATATCCGACTCAAGTGGGTTTCGTGCGTGGCAGGGCAACAGTAACTAACATCAGAAGGGTTCTGACTGTCCTAGATGCCACACATGCTCAAACTCGATCTACCAAGCAATATGCATTGGTAGCCTTAGATGCCGAAAAGGCATTTGATAACGTTAGATGGAAATGGCTGGATTTGGTACTAGACAAATTTGGTCTAATAGGTAGTTTCCGAACGTTCCTTTCGGCACTCTATAAGGAACCATGAGCGGTTGTATATTCACCAGGTTGTAGATCGTCATTATTTCCTTTACAAAAGGGTACCAGACAGGGATGCCCTTTGTCCCTTTTATTATTTAATTTGGCTTTGGAACCTTTAGCATATAATTTGGATAGGACTTCCTTATTTCAGGGCGTTCAAATAGGATCTCAAATGGTACGTACTGCCCTCTTCGCTGATGATATCTTATTATTTATGTCAGATCCTGCTACTCATTTACATCCAGTATTTCAACATATTGGCGACTTTGGGTTAGTGTCGGGATTCAAAATTAACCCCGAAAAATGTGAGTTTCTTAATTTATTCCCCATTACTCATTTAGATCGACAGGCTATTGACTTGGTGGGATTGAAAATTGCTCATACACACATAAGTTACTTGGGGATCAAAATAGGTAAAACCTCGGCTTCCATATATGGTCTTAATTATCTTCCCATAATACATAAAATACAGTCTGAACTGAGACGGTGGGAAACACTTCCAATAAACTTAATGGGACGGGCACATGTCATTAAAATGATAAAGCTTTTCTAAGATTTTGTATCACTTACAGACCATACAACTTCTCCTGAAGCATACAGATGTCACTAATTTGAATAGGGCATTTACCAGATTTATATGGAAAGGGCAGAGGTCCCGGATATCTTTAGCTAAGATGTGTCTGAGTAGAACGCAAGGAGGGTTAAATGTCCCCAATGTCAGAACCTATAATTTGGCATGTTTGAGCAGGCACATTGTGGATTGGGCTCATTCCTCTAATTCATATTCTAATTTTGCTTTGGAGTCTGCATTCCAGTTATGCTTCTCTCCCGCTGATTGCAAAACACTCAATCACGATACGTGACACAATAGCAACCTGGAAGGAATTGAGAAAGCGATTGGGTCTTTCTTTCCAGTTTTCTAAACATTTGCCCCTCTGGAGTCACAAAGATTTTCTGGCTGGAAGGCTTAATAAATTCTTCAGAAGTTGGAAACAGAGCGGCATCACTACTATAGCACATATATTGCATGATTCTATACCACGTATAAAGACTATTACAGAGCTGATGCAAGGATTTGACTTACAGGGTGATCAGACCTTCCAGTATATGCAACTTAAATCATTCTGTGTCAAGAGCTTTGGTGACATTTCTAGGGAAATATCTGTTAATGATTTTGACAAATTATTAGATCAGAGATTAACTGCAAACTCGATTTCTGCCATATATCAGACGATAAGAGATAAATGTGGGACTTATAAATTACCACTCAGATTTCCCTATTGGGAGAAGGTATTACGTAATACTGAAGTTTCTGCATGTATTCTGGAGGGTTGGTTGTTATTAAGAAAGCATATTATAACTGAAACCTGGAGGCAAACCCATTTTAAACTAATACACGCAGCTATATATGCCTTTAATTTACCTGTTACATCTCATAATCCTGACAGATTGACCAGCTGTCCGAAATGTCACAAGCCCTGTACGGACCTTTATCATGGTATGTGGACATGCCCACAGATCCAAGATTACTGGAAGAGCATACTTAGCTATATAAATACCATGTGGAGACTCCCCATTCAGATGACACCTCTGATGATACTATTTCACTATATAACTCCTATAATACCTCAATCTAAAAAGGAACATAAATTGCCCGCTTTGATACATGTCATTCTCTTGGTGGTGAAACGATGTCTATTGAATACATGGATTACCAGTCACGTACCCTCGATAACCGATGTGTCAGATCAGCTGAAACTCTACTTATATTCGGATAGGCTTGACACTGAGAGACATAGCAGTACAAAAGTAACAAAATTTTTTGCAAAATGGAAACCATTTATTATTACTCACCTTACTTCAGATGAGATCAGAGAAACTATGTCAAGAATTCGATTCTCCAGGTGGTATCACACAGAGGATTTGAAGGGCTCATTGGGAGTCTTGAAGCAAACTGATTGATGATATTTGTTGTTATTCGGAGGGATAGCTCATTCCGGACTTCCCAGGCATGCTTTACTGAAGTGTCGTGATTATCTATGTGATTTTATTCATGATCTTTCAAAATGTATTAGGCAGACAATATGTGCTTTAATGTTTCTGACCATGTTTTTTTCTTTCTTTATGTATACCTGGATTTTGTACTAGTTCTTTGTATGAACCTTTGATTTTTCTTCAATAAAAATGTTTAAAAAAAATAAAAAAATAATAATTTTATAGAAAAGTGATTTTATTGCGCAATCGCCACAAAACATAAAAAACCTATATACATATGGTATCGCCGTAATCGTACCGACCCGCAGAATAAAGTAAAATGTCATTTATAGCGCACGGTGAACACTGTAAAAGAAAAAATACAAAAAACTTTGTCAGAATTTATGTTTCTTTGTCACTTAGCTTGCCAAAAAAATCTAATAAAAAGTGATTTAAAAAAATCACATGTACCCTAAAATGGTACCAATGAAAAGTACAGATTGTCCCGCAACAAATAAGCCCTCGCACGGCTCCGGTGGAGAAAAAAACAAAACAGTTCTGGCTCTCAGAATATGGCGATGCAAAATGTGCAGAGTGTTCCAAAAGCAGATGAGATCGGGCGACCATTTATCAGTGCGACACCGGCCACATATCTGCGGATTATTATTTATGTACCCCATTATTATACCCTCTTATGTCCTGATGTTCTCCGCACAGGTTACATATACCCCCACATTATAAATTGAAATACCAGCAAAACCCCAAACAGAACAGTTACCAAGCAAAATCTGCGCTCCAAAAGCCAAATGGCGTTCCCTCCCTTCTGAGCCCCACAGCGTGCCCAAGCACCAGCTTACTTCCACATATATGATATTTTATATCCGGGAGAACCCGCTCAACATTGTATGAGGTGTTTGTCTTCAGTGGCACAAACTGGGCACAACGTATTGTGCATTAAAATGGCATATCAGTGGAAAATTTTAATTTTCAATTTGAACCATCCGCTGCGCATTAACGCCTTCTCGCACCACGACTTAATAGCATGTCGTGGTGCGAGGGGTTATATATGGAGCGGGCTCACGCGCTGCGCCCGCTCCATATTCTGCAGGTGTCAGCTGTGTATTACAGCTGACACCCAGGACTAACGGACAGGAACAGCGATTGCGCTGTTACAGGAGCCTGTAAAATGACATTATACTGCAATACATTAGTATTGCAGTGTATTGTACCAGCGACCTAATGATCGCTCGTTCCAGTCCCCTAAAGGGACTTTTGGGAGGTTTCCACTGTTTTGGTACCTCAGGGGCTTTGATTATGCGACATGACACCCGAAAACCATTCCAGCTAAATTTGAGCTCCAAAAGCCAAATATTGTTCCTTCCCTTCTGAGTCCTGCCGTGGGTCCAAACAGCCGTTTATTACCACATATGGTGTATTGCTGAAATCAGGACAAATTGCTTTACAAATTTTGGGGTGATTTTTCTACTTTATTCATTGTAAAAATTAAACATTTCTATGTTTTTTCAGAAAAAAATAGATTTTCGTTTTCACGGCCTAATTCCACTAAATTCAGCAAAAAAACTGTGGGGTCAAAATGCTAACTATACCCCTAGAAAAATTCCTTGAGGGGTGTAGTTTTCAAAATGGGGTCAGTTTTGGGGGGATTCCACTGTTTTGCTCCCTCCAGGGCGTTGCAAACGCGACATGGCACTGAAAAACAATCCAGCAAAATCTGCGCTTCAAAATCCAAATGGCGCTCCTTCCCTTCTGAGCTCTGCCGTGGGTCCAAACAGCAGTTTAGTACCACATATGGGGTATTGGCGTAATCGGGAGAAGTAGCTTTACAAGTTTTGGGGTGCTTTTTAATCTTTATTCCTTACAAATATTATTTTTTTTAATATTTTTTCAGAAAAAAAGTAGATTTTCACTTTCACAGACATACTCCAATAAATATAGCAAAAGACCTGTGGGGTCAAGATGCTAACTATACCCCTAGATAAATTCCTTGAGGTGTGTAGTTTCCAAAAACGTCTCACTTTCTTGGGATTTCCACTGTTTTGGCACCACAAGACCTCTTCAAACCTGACATGGTGCCTAAAATATATTCTAAAAAAAGGAGGCCCAAAATCCACTAGGTGCTCCTTTGCTTCTGAGGCCGGTGTTTCAGCAATTTAGCGCACTAGGGCCACATGTGGGATATTTCTAAAACCTGCAGAATCTGGGCAATAAATATTGAGTTGCATTTCTCGGGTAAAACTTTCTGTGTTACAGAAAAAAATGTATTACAAATGAATTTCAGCAAAAAAAATAAAATTTGTAAATTTCACCTGTACTTTGCTTTAATTCCTGTGAAGCGCCTAAAGGGTTAAGAAACTTTCTGAATGCGGTTTTGAATACTTTGAGGGGTGCAGTTTTTAATATGGGGTGATTTATGGGGTCTATCTAGTACATAAGGCCCTCAAAGCCACTTCAGAACTGAACTGGCCCCTGTAAAAATAACCTTTTGAAATTTTCTTGAAAATGGGAGAAATTGCTGCTAAAGTTCTAAGCCTTGTAACGTCCTAGAAAAATAAAATAATGTTCAAAAAACAATTCAAATATAAAGTAGACATGGAGTATGTAAAATAGTAACTATTTTGTGTGGTATTACTATCTGTTTTACAAGCAGATACATTTAAAATGAGAAAAATCATAATTTTTGCAAATTTTCTCTAAATTTTGGTGTTTTTCACAAATAAGCAATGAATTTATTGATCAAATTTTTCCACTAACATAAAGTACAATATGTCACGAGAAAATAATCTCAGAATCGCTTGGATAGGCAAAAGCATTCCAGAGTTATTAACACATAAATTGACACATGTCAGATTTGAGAAAATGGGGCTGGTCATGAAGGTCAAAATGAGCTCGGTCTTGAAAGGGTTAAACCCCACATGGCTTACACCTTCTGTAAAATGGTCAATACAGGACAAAAAAAGGGCATTTAAAAAATACAAATGTGAGGGTAGCCTTTTTAAAATATAAAGAGCGTAATAAAATCTGTAAAAATTGTATAAAATTAGCAAAAATACAGAATGAAAGGCAGGTGGCCAAGGATAGTAAAATAAATCCCAAAAAATTCTTCAAGTATATAAATGCAAAAATGCCAAGGTCTGAACATGTAGGACCCCTAGATAATGGTAATGGGGAATTGGTCACAGGGGATCAAGAGAAGGCTGAGTTACTAAATGGGTTCTTCAGCTCTGTATATACAACAGAAGAAAGAGCAGCTGATGTAGCAGGTGCCAGTGCTGTTAATATATCAGTTGATACACTGAATTGTATAAATGTAGATATGGTGCAAGCTAAATAAAATAAAATAAATGTGCACAAGGCCCCGGGACCAGATGGGTTACACCCTAGAGTTTTTAAAGAGCTTAGTTCAGTTATTTCTGTCTCCCTTTTCATAATATTTAGAGATTCTCTAGTGACTGGTATAGTGCCAAGGGACTGGCGCAGGGCAAATGTGGTTCCTATTTTCAAAAAGGGCTCTAGGTCTTCCACGGGAAATTATAGACCAGTTAACTTAACATCCATCGTGTGGAAAATATTTGAGGGGCTATTGAGGGACTATATACAGAATTATGTGACAAAAAATATTATTACAAGTGACAGCCAGCACGGTTTTACTAAGGACAGAAGTTGTCAAACTAACCTGATTTGTTTTTATGAAGAGGTGAGCAGAAGCCTAGACAGAGGGGCCGCTGTGGATATAGTGTTTTTGGACTTTGCAAAGGCATTTGACACTGTCCCCCATAGACGTCTAATGGGTAAATTAAGGACTATAGGTTTAGAAAGTATAGTTTGTAATTGGATAGAGAATTGGCTCAAGGACCGTATCCAGAGAGTTGTGGTCAATGATTCCTACACTGAATGGTCCCCGGTTATAAGTGGTGTACCCCAGGGTTCAGTGCTGGGACCACTATTATTCAACTTATTTATTAATGATATAGCGGATGGGATTAATAGCACTATTTCTATTTTTGCAGATGACACCAAGCTATGTAATAGAGTTCAGTCTATGGAAGATGTTCGTGAATTGCAAGTGGATTTAAACAAACTGAGTGTTGGGCGTCCACTTGGCAAATTAAGTTTAATGTAGATAAATGTAAAGTTATGCACCTGGGTACCAACAACCTGCATGCATCATATGTCCTAGGGGGAGCTACACTAGGGGAGTCACTTGTTGAGAAGGATCTGGGTGTACTTGTAAATCATAAACTAAATAACAGCATGCAATGTCAATCAGCTGCTTCAAGGGCCAGCAAGATATTGTCGTGTATTAAAAGAGGCATGGACTCGCGGGACAGGGATATAATATTACCACTTTACAAAGCATTAGTGAGGCCTCATCTAGAATATGCAGTTCAATTCTGGGCTCCAGTTCATAGAAAGGATGCCCTGGAGTTGGGAAAAATACAAAGAAGAGCAAAGAAGCTAATAAGGGACATTGAGAATCTAAGTTATGAGGAAAGATTAAAATAATTAAACCTATTTAGCCTTGAAAAAAGACGACTAAGGGGGGACATGATTAACTTCTATAAATATATTAATGGCACATACAAAAAATATGGTAAAATCCTGTTCCATGTAAAACCCCCCAAAAAACAAGGGGGCACTCCCTCCGTCTGGAGAAAAAAAGGTTCAACCTGCAGAGGCGACACGCCTTCTTTACTGTGAGAACGGTGAATCTATGGAATAGTCACCGCAGGAGCCGGCACAGCAGGGACAGTAGATGGCTTTAAAAAAGGCTTTCATAATTTCCTGGAAAAAAAAAATATTAGCTCCTATGTGTAGACATTTCTACCTTCCCTTTTCCCATCCCTTGGTTGAACTTGATGGACATGTGTCTTTTTTCATCCGTACTACCTATGTAAATATATGTAAAGAAAGCCAAAATATAATCTCTGGGGAAACAAGAGTCAACAAGCTTCTGAGGGTATGTTCACATGCACTATTTACCCTGGAATTACGGCCGAAAACACTGCTTGAAAGCGTCGGCAAACATCTGCCCATTCATTTGAATGGGTTTTACGATGTACTGTGCAGACGGTCATTTTTTTTTTTTTTTAAAAAGATGCCCGCGTCAAAGAAGTGCATGTCACTTCTTGGGACGTAATTGGAGCCGTTTTCCATTGACTCCATAGAAAAACAGCTCCAATTACGTCCGTAATGGACGCTGCGAAAAACGCCTGCACTTGCCATTACGTCTGAAATTCAGGAGCTGTTTTCGCCTGAAAACAGCTCCGTAATTTCAGCCGTAACGGACGTGCACGTGTGAACGTACCCTTAATGTGCAAGATCCAAGGCAGATGATACCTGGTCGCCTGGGACAACCCACTGAACGGGCATCATTAATGACCCTTCAGTGAGCCGGCTGAAAGAGGCACACACTTGGAAGAAGAGAAGAGCACTGAACAGAATTCGGATGGGGCAGCGTCACGTGACCAAAGTTGCAGGGGAAATCAAATCTTTAGAATGTTTGTTTAACCCCTTCCTGACCAGGCCCATTTTCAAGTTTTAGCCATGTGCCAATTTAATCCCTTGGCGACATGACACGTACCTATACGTGGCAGCCGTTAAGGGGAAGTATAGAGCACGCTCATGGGCTGAGCGTGCTCCATACTTAGTGGGTGATGGCTGTGTAATACAATCAACACCTCACTGCATTGGTCGGAATAAAAGATCACTTTGATTCCGCCCATTTAACACCTTAAATGTCGCAGTCAATTACGACCGCAGCATTTAAATAGTTAGAATCATAGGGGCGCCCCCCTATGTCGAGCTATCGCCCCCGCCCCCCTACGACGCGATCGTGGGGGTGCCGATGGTCGTCATGGCAGCCTGGGGCCCTAATGAAAGCACCTAGGTCTGCCATCTTTGTACTCCTTTGAAGACCTGCCTCCGGCAGAGCAACAGGGGAGACTGTCAGCATAGCAATATCCTGCAATACATTAGTATTCAAGTCCCCTAGGGGAACTAATAAAAAAAAAGTAAAAAACAGTTAAAAGTTTTTTTTTAATGTTCCCCCAAAAAATAATAAGTTCAGAAAACCCCCTCCCCATTTCTAATTTTTTCCCCTAAAGCAACTTTAAAAAAATAAAAGTTAACATAACTGGTATCGACGCGTCCATAAAAGTCCAAACTATAACAATAGAGCATTGTTTAACCCGCTTGGTAAAGGCCGTAAAAAATATATATATATAAAACATGCAAACTGCTGTTTTTTGTTCACCTTAGCTCTAAAAAAAATGGAATAAAAAGTCATCAAAAAGTCGCATGTGCCCAAAAAGTGGTATCGGTAAAAACTAAAGCTCGCTTCGCAAAAAATAAGCCCTCACATCGCTCAATTGACAGAAAAAGTTATGGCTCTCAGAATTTGGCGACACAAAATAATTATTTTTTTTTAGCAGTGTTTTAAAAAAAAAAAAAAGTGGTAAAACATAAAAAAAAACATAAATTTGGTATCACCGTAATCGTATAATAAGGTGAACATGTCGTTTTTATCCCTGATGGACACCATAAAAACAAAACCCTGTTTTTTGCCCATTTAACCTCACAAATAATTTTCGTTTCAGCTTCCCGTACTGGGAAGTACAGTAAATGGTGCCATGAAAAACTACAACTTGTCCCGCAAAAGACAAGCCCTCATAAGTCTATGTCGACAAAAAAATAAAAAAGTTATGGCTTTAGTTTTTCTCAGAACATATTGGGCTTCCATATTGCGTAAAAAAAAAAGAATAGATATATTATTTTTTTTTTAAATATGTAAGAAAAAAATGTGAATATGTGATTTCAGGTAATGTTTTTTTTTTACATCTGTTGCATGCCACTGGGTAAACACCCCTGATTACATATTTGGCAACTTCTGCCGACTTCTGCCGATGGAGCTTACAATGAATGGTGCAGGAACTATCTTTTGGACAGCAATTTTCCAAAGCTAGTTTGCTTACACCATACGACCATTACAGATTTTGTGAAGAGCCATAAAACCATTAAAGGGGTTGTCCAGCCCCAAAAAATTAATGGCCTATTCCCAGATCAGGCCATCAATATATTAATAGTTGGGGTACGACTTCCGTTACCCCTGTTAAGCTGTTTTGAAGGGGTCATAGCGCTCGTACGAGCACTCCTTCCCCTTTATTTCCATTATTGCTCACACTTGCGGGTTCATAGTATTGCAAAAGACATACCGTATTTTTCGGACTATAAGACGCACTCAGGTTTTAGACAACAGAAAATAGGGAAATATTTAATATTTTAATACTTTTACAAAGAAAAAACGATTTGTTAAAAAAATAAATTGTTCTGTTTCACCACATTCTGAGAGCCTATATTTTATATTTTTTCATCGATTGAGCGGTGTGGGGGCTTATTTTTTGCGGGACGAGCTGTAGCTTTTATTGGCACCATTTTTTGGTACATATCATTTTTTTATTTTTTTTTTAATATGTTTTTATTAGCGCTAAGGTGACCAAAAAACAACGATTCTGGGGTTTTAAATATTTATTTTTTTTGCGCCGTTCACAGTGTCAAATAATGCTATATTGTAGTAGTTTGGACTTTTACCAACGCAACGATAGCAATTTTTAATTTTTTACACTGTGCTTGGGGAACAATGGGAAGGGTTTGTTTTTTCCATCAACATAGCCGTATGAGGGCTTGTTTTTTGCAGGACAATTTGTATTGTTTCATGGTACCATTTATTGTACCATATAATGTACTGAGAAACTTTTTAAAATAATTTTGTGGGGTGAAATTGAAAAAAAATGCAGCTATAGTTTTTTGTGTTTTGTTTTTACAACGTTCATTGTGCGGTAAAAATCACATGTTATGACAAGTTGCTACGGATCACAGCATCTGAGGGGTTAAACGGCTGGGATCTGAGTTCCCTCTAACCCCGGCAGTTGCAAAAGGGTGTTAGCTGTATAAAACAGCCGGCACTCCTGAGAATGCACAATATTTTCAGAGCGCACATGCATTGTACACGTACGGCAGATGCCTCTAAGGGTTTTATAATATGTCCATGGAAGGAGTCTCACGGACTAAGATGGGGAGTGAGTTTTAGGTTAGGTTCACACGCCGTTTTTCATTGTCCCAATAGAAAAACAGCGCCAAAAACGGCCGTAAAAAACGCATCAAAAAACGCCTGATGCATAGAAAACTTTTTTGTTAAGCGTGTGAACATACCCTTACAGTGTTGGAGCAGAGTGTGAAAAGGCATGAACATCATAAGATTATAGTTGAATTATGGGAACAATGAGGCTTCTTTTGTCAGAGGAGAAAACAAAACTCACCGAAATTTTTATTTCCTGGAGTCCGTAGGCAGCACAACACATATGGGTTTTAGTCCCCTAGGTACAATCCAGCAGAGACAGGTTAATTAGCAATAAGCATTAAGCAATTAAGGACTTCCCCTATAAGTATGTACCGGAAACCGGGCCCCAACGTATTTTTACGAAGCAATAGTCATAAGTCCTGCCAGAGGGGGAAGCTTGTGCTGTCTACGGACTCCAGGAAATAAAAATAAAGGCAGGTATTAGAGTAAATAGTGTGGAAATGCACTTAGCAATGTAACGAGAAAAGCTGCTGCCCGGTCCCATACGCAACTATCACAAGGAGTTGCCGGTAATGGTATAGTTTAACAAGGGAAACAAAAGAGGAACCACAGTGGCGCTGCTTATGGTAAAAATGAACCTGGGTTAATTTTTACCATAAGCAGCGCCACTGTGGTTCCTCTTTTGTTTCCCTTGTTACACTATTCATTACTGGGAGGGACTGGAGAATTTCTGCCCTTGGGACTCCATCTTCTAGATCCCTTGACAGGTGGCTTAGCCAGACCCGGAGTGCTCTAGCCACCGGTACTGAAGACAAGGAGGCTTTGCACGATCCCACTGCTGAAGTATACACCTTCTTCAGAAGGGAATCCGCCTTGCGATCCATAGGGTCTTTCAGCAGGGCTGATTCATCGGGTGGAAAAAACGTCTTTCTTTGCCAATTTAACCACTGGCAAGTCCAGTTTTGGAATATTCTCCCAATCTTTGGAGCCAGTTTTATCCAGTCTGTAGAGGTTTTTGAACCGAGAGCCCAGTTCTGATTTCCTCTCAGGCTTATCCCAATCCCGTTCCATCCATTCCGTTAGGACGGGATGGCTGGGAAAATTTTTCCCCTTGGTAATGGGAAAATAAAACAGTCTGTCCTTTTTAGGCTTATGCTCAACCTCCTTCCCCGTCTCTAATGTATCCTTTACCGCTCTGAGGAGATCATGGAGCTTATCCTTACTCAGGATGTAACATTCCTTGGGGTCATCAGAAGCTGGGGAGTCAGAGACCACCTCTGAATCTGAACCTCCTGCAGAGGAGGAATCCTCCTGGTATTTAGGAGGTGGAGAGGGAGGGCGCCTGGCCCTCTTAGCATGGTGTGATGATTTTACATCCTCAAAAACTACAGACAGCTGTTGTTTAAACCATTGTATAAATACCCTAGAATCTTCCCTGGGAGGGGAGACGACTGGGGTGGAGCATGAGATACACAGATCTGACACAATGTCATCAGGCAGAGGCTGGAGGCATTCCCTGCAAAGTCTGTGTCTGGATTTGTGGGTCCTTTTCCTACCTTCTCTTCTGGCAGACATCTAGAGAAGAGGCAGAAAGAAACGCATGGTAGGAAAATGTGCATAGCCATCAGCATCAAGACCCATCAATGTAAGCAGCCTTACTAACCTTAGCAAGCATAGGGCTGTCCAGAGGCAGAGCGCGCCAGGTTTCAAACAGGACGCCGGCATTATGTGCCTGCTGTGTCCGCGCGTCACATCCGGGGACGGGGCCATCCCGGGGGGCTGGGTCAACAATAACATCACTTCTGCCCCCATCCATGCCTCTGTAAAGCCGAGCAGCACTTCCGATTAACCGGGAGAGAGCGGGCGGTCGGTCTGAAATCCACTTCAGACCTAGACGAACGGTGGATGCTCCAACAGGGGGTCCTCCTCCCTGCTACCATTACCAGGATCAGGTAAGGTCCCCTGTCGCCATGTACCAATACGTTGACCCCCATCTTGGTACACCTGCGCGGCTGAGGGACAGAGGCGCAGCCCTGTATGCAGCCCGGAATAATCTTTTCCTCTGTTCGAAGGATAGGGTACTGTCTCCGTACTGACCTAAGAGAGAAAGAAAAAATACGCTGGGGCCCGGTTTCCGGTACATACTTATAGGGGAAGTCCTTAATTGTTTGTATGTGTTGTGCTGCCAAAGATGATCAGGAAATAAGTTGAAGTGATTGGCATCATGTTTTTGGCCTGCATTTTATGTATATGCTAGGAAAAGCTCCCGACGTATATGTTAAACGTAGGCTGGGACGGATGTCAGTGTCATCCAGCACCCTTAGGCTATAATGGTATCTGTTTAACAGATGCATCATGAAGTCAATGGGTGCGTGATAATCGTGCACGGCACACGGAAGCACTTCCGTGTGTCGCACGTGATTCGCGCAACAGTAGATAAAGAAATGAAGAAAAAAATAAAATCACTTTCTTCATTTCTTTGTGCTAAACTTCAAAACCGCGTGTCTTAAGCTTGGCATATGCCTGAAAATCACGCAGCCATGCAGCCAACACTGATGACACACGGAAGTGCAACGCGCGCAAAATGCTGCGTTTTTTGCGCGCGCAAAACGCACACGCTCGTGTGAATTCGGCCTTACAGGAAACGCTCGACAAGAGGAAGTATCAGAGGTAAACAAAGCACAAATCGAGCGCAGGGTGCGTGCAGTAAGTAAATTGAATTTAAAAAAAAAGCTGAGCAGTGTTCTTACACCATCCTTAACCGGAATCTCAAATACATTTTTTAAAATTTTTGTATCGGAGAACCCCTTTAAATACAATTCTAAAGTTTATTGGAAGCTATTGAAAAGTGAATAACACGAAACCCTGAAAAACAGCCCTTGACCATTATCCCTCCCTCACCGAATTTCACAGTAGTCGTCGTGCTTTACACCACTCGAGCAGATGCAATGTGCATGGTGATCTTAGACTCCTACCGCAAAGTTCTTGTGCTGAAGTCACTTCCAGAGGCTGCTATTCAGCACTCGGTGGCCCCGCTCTGTGAGTTTGTGTGTTCTGTGGCATAGTGGACTAAAGCGTAAATGGAAATTTTTTCAAAATGTTGCCAACTATGAGATAGTTACCTGCTGTCCAGTCCATGGAACAGTAGATAAGTAGGTTGCATATGGTTGGTGCAATTAGGTAGTTTATAGTGTTCAGGAAAAAGGACAGCTGGTAAGTAGATCAACTGAGGCTATGTAGCAGTAGTAGATGAGTGTCAGTGATATAATTCAAAGCATGCCAAGACGTTAAGCCTTTCAGGACCAAGGGTCATCGATGCCTCAATGACCAGGCCTAAATTTAAAGTTTTGGCATATATTCTTTTAAACTGTCATAACTGTTAAACTACTTTGGATAACGTAACAATTCTTTTTTGTGTTTTTTTTTAGAACAAATCACACTTTCAAAAAAATATATAGTTTTACTACATACACAACACATATTTTATATTGCAAACAATTGATCCAAAAAGTGGAAAAAAAATTGGCTATATTTTTTGGCTTTTTAAATTTGTAGAAAATTTTAATCAAGGCCTAAAACATAGTAGGCTACTTCTAAGTTTCAGGATACCACAAAAATTCACGCAACCCTTTCTTTCGCCATGTTATAGCATCCAGAATCACAAATGCCCCTATTTACTTTGTTTGCATTTCTTGCATGAACCATTTTATCACACCACACTGCCTTTGTGCTAAACCTGTGGTACCAAAACATTAAAAGTGGCCAGCAAAGTACACCATTTAGTAAAGTAGACCACTCATGGTATTCAAAAAGGGGTGTCTTAGAAAATTGTCACTTTTAATTTTATTTCTAATTTTGTTAGAGTATGAGACCCAAAAAATAAATTGGTAACTTTTTCTACTTTGGTGTAAACTCGGCGGCATTTTTCTTGTATACACCACACATCATTGTAAAAAATCACCATATTAACTATACGGCAACTTCTGCTGAGCAAAACGATACCCCACTTGTGCATGTAACCCGCTCTTTGGCCATGTTAGGACGCCCAGAGGCAAACATGTACCTTTTAACGTTCAAGTTGCGTTTTTTGCATGAACCATTTTATGATGCCACACGGTCTTTGCATTCCACCTATGGAGTAAACTCAAAAGTGACCTAAAAAGTACTCCACTTAGTAAAGTACACCACTTATAGTATTCAAAGAGGGGTCTATTGGAAAATTGCCAATTAAATTTTTTTCCAGAAAGCAAAAGTTATTCCACCCAATTTCGTCAGTTTAAGTGGCTGCGTTTGTATGAAAACATAAAATAAGGAAAAAAATAAATAAAACAATGATGGCATATATTTCTAAAGTTGCTGATGGGAATTAAAAGCGGACCTTAGTGTGGTAGGTTTTATAGCATTCAATCAGACACAGGGGTGGCAGGGAAGGGCAATGATACCGAGTATCCCTCCTTTTGCCCCTTTTGGTGCAGACACAGCATTTTCTCTGTGGATATTTTTGGTTTGCTGTTGCAGGGATAGGTGCCACAAAGTGCCGCTTTGTGAGCCTACGCACTTCCTCTGATTCCAAGGGACGAGTGGGGCCTCTGGCAGTAAACAAGATTTTTTCAAAAATTATTTCCTGATACGTCAGAAATGTCTGCGTGGCACCTGTTTATACAGACATATGAATTGTAAACTGCCATCTGAAATACGTAGATATACCAGGTATAAAAAATTGTCTAAGATCCTCGCATAACTTCATATGGCTTCAAGACCTGGTCAGAGAGGTCGACCCCACCCATGTTTTTGTTGTAATCAATAATACATATGGGCTTTTTAATTTTATTGGACGACCTCTTTTCTTTAATTTGCATAGTGGCGTCAGTGTGCACAGTAGTCAACATGAACACATCTTTCTCATCACGATAGAGAAGCACTAGCATATTGCCGCAACGGAGAGCAGCAGATTCCCCTTTTTTAAGCTTTTGGCTTTTTAGAGCAACTGGAAATCCCTTTCTTGTATGGCGGATAGTGCCACAGGCCCCTGTATTGGCCGCTTGGAGTCTTTTGAATAGGGGGATACTCGAATAATAGTTGTCCACATATAACTTGTAGCCTTTGTGGAGCAATGGAGCCATTAATTCCCAGACAATCTTGCCACTTGTTCCGATTTCTGGTGAGCAACCTGGAACATCTATCTGACTGTCCTTCCCCTGGTAGAAACAAAAATCCAACGTACAACCAGTGTTGCTTTCGCATAGCTTAAACAATTTGATTCCATATCTGGCACGTTTTGAAGGGGTATACTGTTTGAAAGAGTCTGCCCTTAAATTTTACCAGGGATTCATCAATTGACTAATTTTGGCTAGGTGCATAGACATTGACATTTTTGAGAAAAATGGTTTAGAAGAGGCCGAATCTTGTACAAATGATCACAGTCTGGGGTTTCATTTGGGGGGTACTGACTATTGTCATTATAGTGGAAAATTTTTAACAAAACCTCATAACAGGTTCTTGGCATAACTTCGGCAAAGCCTGGGGTCCCATGTACGGGGCTTTCTTCCCAGTTGGATCTTATGGGGGTTTTTTTTTTTTTTTTTTACAACGCCCATTATTAGTGTAAGCATCAGAAACTTTTCAATTTCATTTTTATTGGTGGGTGTTCATTTTCCTACCCTTGCGTAATAGGAGGACGGGTTGGCTAACAAAAATTGCTCAGCATAGAGGTTTGTCTGTTGAGCAAATAGATTAAATAAATGGTCATCAAAAAAAGATGAAAAAATATTATAATGGGCCAAAATCTGTAACATCAGCTGTTACGTCAGGGTCAACAGTAAATTCAGGAACAAAAGGGGTGCCAGTACTTGGGGGTTCCCAATGTAGAGCCAACTCCTCAAGAACTTCAGGTTCTTGGCCATGTACCACTTCCATCTGCCTTTGCGCTAGTACAAGGCGGACTTTCTACATTTTGGCCACATAGCACTGCAATCAGAGCTTTCTGTATCGCTTCTATCAAAGGCTTCTCATATATATATATATATATATATATATATATATATATATATATATATATATATATATATATACACACACACACACACACACACACACACACACACAATTGTATGTATTTATGTATTTTTTTACTTTTCTTCTGTCTTCTCACGATCAGTCTCCTCTCTAACGCTGTGGCAGAGTGAAGGAGGTTGACAGGAGATGACAAGCAGGAAAAGTTTATTTGTAAACAAACTTTTCAGAGATCACCATGATTGGTTAACCCCTTCCCCCTGCTTGCATTCTGGACCCTAATGACCAAGCCATTTTTTACATTTTTCCATCGTCACATTCGAAGAGCTATAACTTTTTTATTTTTGCGTCGACATAGCTGTATAAGGGCTTGTTTTTTGCGGGACAAGTTGTACTTTTTAATAGCACCATTTTGGGGTACATATAATTTATTTATTAACTTTTATTAACTTTTTTTGGGGGGGAGGGGAATAGGAGAAAACCTGAAATTTCACCACTCTTTTTTTGCGCCCTAAATCTACGTCGTTTACCGTGTGGTATAAATGACACAATAACTTTATTCAGCGGGTTGTTACGATCGCAAAGATACCAAATTTGTATAGATTTTGTATGTTTTACTACTTAGACAGTAAAAACACTTTTTTTCAAAATTATTTGTTCTTGCGTCTCCATATTTGAAGAGTTACATAGTTACATAGTTTGTACGGTTGAAAAAGACACATGTCCATCAAGTTCAACCAAGGGATGGGAAAGGGGAAGTGGGATGGGAAAGTAAAACATTTCTACACATAGGAGCTAATATTTTTTTTGTTCTAGGAAATTATCTAAGCATTTTTTAAAGCCATCTACTGTCCCTGCTGTGACCAGCTCCTGCGGTAGGCTATTCCATAAATTCACCGTTCTCACAGTAAAGGCGGCTTGTCGCCTCTGCAGGTTGAACCTTTCTTTTTCCAGACGGAGGGAGTGCCCCCTTGTTTTTTTGAGGGGGTTTTACATGGAACAGGATTTCACCATATTTTTTGTATGTGCCATTCATATATTTATATAAGTTAATCATGTCCCCCCCTTAGTCGTCTTTTCTCAAGGCTAAATAGGTTTAGTTCTTTTAATCTTTCCTCATAACTTAGATTCTCCATGCCCCTTATTAGCTTCGTTGCTCTTTGTATTTTTTCCAACTCCAGGGCATCCTTTCTATGAACTGGAGCCCAGAACTGGACTGCATATTCTAGATGAGGCCTCACTAATGCTTTGTAAAGTGGTAATATTACATCCCTGTCCCGCGAGTCCATGCCTCTTTTGATACACGACAATATTTTGCTGGCCTTTGAAGCAGCTGATTGACACAGCATGCGGTTATTTAGTTTATGATTTACAATTACACCCAGATCCTTCTCATCAAGTGACTCCCCCAGTGTAGCTCCCCCTAGGACATATGATGCATGCAGGTTGTTCGTAGCCAGGTGCATAACTTTACATTTATCTACATTAAACTTCATTTGCCAAGTGGATGCCCAAACACTTAGTTTGTTTAACCCCTTAAAGGGAATGTGTTGCCAGAAAAACATGTTTTTTTTTAAAAAAAATTAAACATTTAGTGTGTGGGTGATTAAACATTGTTCAAATTTTTTTTATTTTTTTCACGAGTCAGGAAATATTATAAATTAATTCTAATTTATAATACTACCCATTTTTGGTCACTAGATGGAGCTATTCCCAAAATTGCAGCATTGCAACATTGGGTTAAAAGCCCTCGCTCTAGTGAGCTCTCAGCATCCCCCCCTCCTTTATCCTGGCTAGTGCCGGGATAAACGAGGGGTTTGAACGGTGTAACCTCCTACACTGTGTGTCGCCATTTTTTGAGCTAACACACAGTGTAGTAGGTTTACATACAGTAGTAAACACACACAAACACGAACATACATTGAAATCTCTTACCTGCTCCTGCCGCCGCGGCTCCCTCCGGCCCGTCCGCTCCGTTTGCTGCCGCTGGTCCAAGTGCACAAATCCGGAAGCCGCGACCGGAAGTAGTAATATTACTGTCCGGCCGCGACTTCCGGTCCACAGGAAAATGGCGCCGGACGGCGCCAATTTCGAATTGGACTGTGTGGGAGCGGCGCATGCGCAGTTCCCACACAGACGCCGTACACTGAAGTCAATGGGACGGGAGCCGTTCACAGTCCCTATGGGACTGTGGCTGCCGTATTCCATGTCTGTGTGTGTCGTTAATCGACACACACAGAAATGGATCAAAAAATGGCAGCCCCCATAGGGAAGAAAAAGTGTAAAAATAAGAAAAAGTAAAACACAAACACACAAATGAATATAAACGTTTTTAATAAAGCACTAACATCTTTAACATATAAAAAAATAATTTGTGATGACACTGTTCCTTTAATGACCAGCCTATTTTAAACCTTAATGACCAAGCCATTTTATACGTTTTTCCATCGTCGCATTCCAAGAGCTATAACCTTTTTTATTTTTGCATCGACATAGCTGTATAAGGACTTGTTTTTTGCGGGACAAGTAGTATTTTTTTAATAGCACCATTTTGGGGGACATATTTATTGATTAACTTTTATTTGAAGATCCGTAGCGTTTTTATTTTTTTGCCGATGCGGTTGTGTGAGGGCTTTTTTTTTTTGCGGGAAGACTTGTAGTTTTTATTGGTACCATTTTGGAGTAGATGCGACTTTTTGATCACTTTTTATCACATTTTTTTAAAGTCAGGATTCACAGAAAACAGCAATTTTTCCATAGTTTTTTATTACATTTTTTACGGCGTTCACCGTGCGGGTTAAATAATGTAATAGATTTATAGTCTGGGTCGTTACGGACGCGGCGATACCAAATATGTGTAACTTTTTTACTTTATTTTGTTTTTTTAATAGTAAAGTAGTTTATAACGGGAAAAGCTGGGTTTTTCATTTTTTTCACATTTTTTTTTAAATTAACTTTATTAAACTTTTTTACTAGTCCCACTAGGGGACTTTAATATGCGATTCTCCGATCGCTATTATAATACACTGCAATACTTTTGTATTGCAGTGTATTACTGCCTGTCTGTTTAAAACAGACAGGCATCGGCTAGGTCATGCCAGAGGCATGATCTAGCAGGCATTCATGACAGGCAGACCTGGGGGCCTTTATTAGGCCCCCGGCTGCCATTAAAGACACAGACACTCGGCGATCGCATCGCCGGGTGTCGGTGGGGGAGAGAGGGAGCTCCCGCCCTCTCTCCAAAACCACTCAGATGTGGAGCACGCTATTGTGCACCGCATCGGAGGGGTTAAACGGGTGAGATCGATACTAATATCGATCTCACCCGGCAGAGCAGGGACACCCCCAGCCCTCAGCTGCCTCTAGCAGCTGAGAGCAGGGAGATTTGACGCTCCCTGCTCTGTTTACTTTATCCTGATGCAGTGCCGTAAAAAAGGCACATGCATCAGAATAAAGCCCGTTAGTGGCTGCCGTTAAAAGGCGTATTGGCGGTCACTAACGGGTTAAATCTGCCTGCAATTCACAAACATCTTCCATAGTCTGAACTATATTGCATAGCTTGGTCATCTGCAAAAATAGAAATAGTGCTATTAATCCCATCCTCTATCTCATTAATAAAGAAGTTGAATAATAGTGGTCCCAGCACTGAACCCTGGGGTACACCACTTATAACCGGTGACCATTCAGAGTAGGAATCATTGACCACAACTGTCTGGATACGGTCCTTGAGCCAATTCTCAATCCAATTACAAACTATATTTTCTAAACCTATAGTCCTTAATTTACCCATTAGACGTCTATGGGGGAGTGTGTCAAATGCCTTTGCAAAGTCCAAAAACACTATATCCACAGCAGCCCCTCTGTCTAGGCTTCTGCTTACCTCTTCATAAAAACAAATCAGGTTGGTTTGACAGCTTCTGTCCTTTGTAGTCCTATAGTCCTAACTATTTTATTGTTCTGCCGATGCAGTTGTATGAGGCCTTTTTTTTTGCGGGACAACTTGTAGTTTTTATTGGTACCATTTGAGAGTAGATGCGACTTTTTGATCACATTTTTTTTAAAGTCAGGATTAACAGAAAACAGCAATTTTTCCATTGTTTTTTTATTTCATTTTTTACATCGTTCACCATGCGGGTTAAATAATGTAACAGCTTTATAGTCGGGGTCGTTACGGACGTGGCGATACAGGCATCTGCTAGGTCATGCCTCTGGCATATCCTAGCAGGCATTCATTACAGGCAGACCTGGGGGCCTTTATTAGGCCCCCGGCTGCCATCAGAGACACAGACACACGGCGATCTTATCGCGGGGTGTCAGTGGGATGAGAGGGAGCTCCGTCCCTCTCGCCAAAACCACTCAGATGCGGTGCACGCTATTGTGCACCGCATCTGAGTGGTTAAACGGATGAGATCAATACTTATATCGATCTCACCCGGTCGAGCAGGGACGCCCCCAGCTGCCTCTGGCAGCTGAGAGCAGGGAGATTTCACGGCTCCCTGCTCTGTTTACTTTATTCTAATGCAGCGCCGTGGAATAGCGGCGCTGTAGAATAAAGCCCATTAATGACCGCCGTGAAAAGGCTAATCGGCGGTCATTAAGGGGTTATACATGGTGATCACATGCTTACCAGCCAAACCAATCGGTTCGACTGTCAGTGAGAAGGTTGCTGGGGAGCCGGGGACACTGACACAGCCGGCGTCTGAGCGCTTTTCACAACACTATGCCGGTTGGAACAGAGATCTGTATATACACGGCCTGGCAGCACGGGGTATGTGCGAAAAGGACGTGTATCTACAGATTGTCGGCATGAAGGAGTTAATCATGCAAAAAAAAGCTTGCCAGCTTCTTGCTACTGGCTTGCAGTGAAACAGAAATCTTGCTTTTTGTGGCAAGTTTGGGGAAGGCTCTGTGGTTTCAACATGACACCCTCATGCAGAGTTGCACAGAGCCATGATGTGAGCCTCTAAAACTCTCGAATACACCTGAAGCTGGATCTCAGTAGCCATGTTTCAAAGTCTAGTAGAAAGCCTTCTTGAATATAGAACAAATCATGAGAGGCATAGAAATGTTACAAAAGTAATGAACTGCCAGATTTAAAAAAAAACACACACAAATGGAGTTATCCGAGGTGATACATTTAATAAAAAAATATTAAACAATGTTTTGTCCATCCATTTATTGTAGACACGGAACAAAATTTGGTGCAAGATGTACATTTCAGAGTAAAGCAGTTTCACATTATCAAACGTAACGTATTAAAAGATTTTTCTTTTACATGTCATTAATTATACATCAGCGTAATACAATCATAAGGGCAGTCCACAGTACAATGTTAAAAAAAATATACGTGAAATACATTTTACAACACTAATAATGTAAAACCTCTTGTAGGTAACATACCATTGAATAGTTTCCAGCGAGAAACCAGCAGTTCATTGATCATCAATGCTTCACTAGCACGTCGTGAGGAAGCAAAGGCTTCTTTCCCAGTTCAGGCAATAAGTGGTGCGCCAGTTCACTATCAAATATCTAGATTTTAGGGTGCAAAACAAAGTTCGAAGTAGTACAAGCAGCCTTGGTGCCCCTTACTACTCATGAGCTGTGGTCAGACATTGAAGTCTCTAGCATCATGTCACTTTCATTCATCTCAATCTCCAGAGCTTCTTCCACTGGTGATCTGGCATCAGATGATTTCGGTAGCAGATGAGAAGTCTCTAATGCCATGATACCACCTTCATCAAGGGATTGACGCTCAAGATCATGTTCTCGCTCTTCCCAGGGAGGTGAAATAATGTTCTTCAAGGTTTTCATTGTGTGGACGTCAAAGTCATAACATTTCAACTTGTCTTTAATCTCAGTTCCTAAAAGGTATATAAATGTTGGTAGACATTTAAGGAACAGATGATTAGGCATTTAAATTACTAGAATCATAAATTCTCAAAAAGTGTTTGTACTGTAATGTGTATATTTTCTCTACCAAAGTCATATCATGGTTAGTGACATCACTGCGGCTCTGAATTCATTCCTGAAAAACCTGACCTTATGCTACACTGAATGAGAACTATGGACAGATATAATTGCAAGAATGGAATCTCTAGAAAAGC
The DNA here is from genome assembly GCF_050947455.1 of Rhinoderma darwinii. Taxonomy (NCBI): domain Eukaryota; kingdom Metazoa; phylum Chordata; class Amphibia; order Anura; family Rhinodermatidae; genus Rhinoderma; species Rhinoderma darwinii. The sequence continues at coordinate 190,359,902 of NC_134688.1, read as the reverse complement.
ATCTTAAGTTTGGAGCAGAACATTATAACGTTTGTTTGGGCTATATTACCTAACTGGGGAAAAAAAAGCAAAAACCGAAAACATTGTCTATATTCCAGACTTTACAATTGTGGCAACTGTTGAAGGGACATGCTGGTCATAATTTTTAACAGAACATTAATACAGGTCATGTTGCTGTGTGAAATCACAATTAAATCGAAGACAGAGTAAAAACTCAGAGGGACAGGGAATATTAACTAAATACCTGTCTTTCAGGTAAAATGTTTTGTGGATATAAACTTCTCTATGTGTGGTCTATAAATGTAACCAGGAAAATACTAATCTTATTTGGAGTGCACCTATGGCGGTATGCTTTAATAGTAAAAATTTTGCTAAACTCATCAATGTACCATTTTTTACTGAAAGAGTAACGGTCGTTTCATAAAACCTTTGACATCTCAGTGACATGTTAGAAGTTTTGATTGGTGGGGGTCCGAGTGCCGAGACCCCCACTGAGTGCTAAAAGAAAAGGGAGAAGCGATCAGCCGAGCAAAGTGTCCCTTTAGCTATAATGGGATAATGTCAATGCTTTTCAGCCCTTCTCGGAAAGACTGAGTTAGCTGAAGATATGCTCACAGTGTTCAATGAGCCAGTCTTCAGCTAACCTCACCTTCTCCCCCTTCGTTTCAGAAATCGGTCTCAGCACCCGGACCCCCACCAATCAAAACTTCTGACATGTCACTATGACATGTCAAAAGTTGTATTAAAAGCAACAGTTCCTCTTGAAGCTTTGCAAACATTTTTTACTTGCTAACGACAAAAAAGGTCTAAAAGACATCTTACCAATATATGCTTCTGAATCACCAATGTACATTTCTATGCAGTGTCCGAGCATTGTAACAGAAAATGTATCATCTCTTCTTAGGCCAAGTGCCTGGGGGGGAAAAAAAATTAATTCAGCACATTTAAAGGAACAAGATAATTTTAAAAAAATGCCTTGCACAAGTAACATGTACTAGCATTAGCTTTTTATTTTCATTAATGTATAGTTCTATAGAATATCACTTTCTATAGACAAGAGATACTGTGACTTTGTTATAGTGATCGGCAGGGGTCCTAGAGATCAGTCGTACTTCTATAACCCTTTACTTCTAAGAACCAGGGCAGATAAAGTGTGGGACTTATCAATTCATTCCTAAAGAACAGATTTTGAAACCGAGGTTGAGGAGGTGGCAGTGTTTTATTGCACTTCTGTATTGGTGTATATGGCTGCAAGGATGAGCTGTATACAGAGGCATCAATGTACTCAACCTTAGAGCTTTACAAGTACACAATATATGCTGTCCTTTCCTCGTGAACACAAAAATACAAGTCATAGATTTCTACATGATCAGAACCTATCCACTTCTTTGATCTAAACAGCTTAAGTTAAAAAAGCAAAGACACTTGCAGGAGGTAAAGAGATAGGTGAAAACATATAGTCTACCTACGTCAAGAACCATAAATTACTTCTTGATATAACCGGTGTGCTTTATTATGACAAATAACATTATCAGTATTGTCATACATTAAAAGAGTTTTACTATCCGGGTCATTTATAAATGTCAGATAGATGCGGGTCCTACTTCTAGGACTTTTTCGTTCTACTCAGTCACAGGACAAGGTGAGTAAAATAAAGTCTTCATTTTGTACAAAATACAACAAAAATGTTTCGAGACCGGACAGGTCTCTTCCTCAGGTGATGTACAAGTAATTGTAATTGACAAACTCCCTGTTATATAGCCCGGGAGAGGAGTCGGCTAGGAAACGACTACCGAGTCATATTGACAGGTCATATTATCGGTTAAAAAGTTATATGTATATATAGATAAAGAGACATAACATTATAAATTCCATTTTTTAAATATGTTATATCATATATTAAAATGAATGTTATACCGAAATGATCAGTTTCTAAAATAGTTTAAAAAATAACAAAATACAGTATGATTTCACAATAGATATAAGGGTATGTGCACACACACTAATTACGTCCGTAATTGACGGACGTATTTCGGCCGCAAGTCCCGGACCGAACACAGTGCAGGGAGCCGGGCTCCTAGCATCATACTTATGTACGATGCTAAGAGTCCCTGCCTCTCCGTGGAACTACTCTCCCGTACTGAAAACATGATTACAGTACGGGACAGTTGTCCTGCAGAGAGGCAGGGACTCCTAGCATCGTATATAACTATGATGCTAGGAGCCCGGCTCCCTGCAGTGTGTTCGGTCCGGGACTTGCGGCCGAAATACGTCCGTCAATTACGGACGTAATTAGTGTGTGTGCACATACCCTAAAAGTATACATAGAAGTATCTTTGTGATTGTGTATTATAAAAATAAGGGTTAGGCTAAGTTCACACGGGGTATTTTGCCGAGTTTTTTGACGCAGAAACCGCGTCGCAAAACTCGGCAAAAACGGCCCGAGAACGCCTCCCATTGATTTCAATGGGAGGCGTCGGCGTCTTTTTCCCGCGAGCAGTAAAACTGCCTCGCGGGAAAAAGCAGTAACATGCCCTATCTTCGGGCGCTTCCGCCTCTGACCTCCCATTGACTTCAATGGGAGGCAGGAGAAAGCGTATTTCTCGCTGTTTTATGCCCGCGGCGCTCAATGGCCGCGGGCATAAAACGGAATTTTGAGGCAGATATTCCTCCCCCAAAATACTCCGTGTGAACATAGCCTAATAATAGAATTTAGACATCTGAACAAAACTGGCTATTAGAATTTTTTATTGCAAAAGCGTCACTGGTTACCATAGTGATATGCCGCTATATTTCTGATAAGTTATTCTAACACCAAAAAAAACCTTATCATATACATTGTATTTTAGTGGAGACAGTATAATCTCAATGAGTAGGATCAGGTAATATAATAGTTTTGATTGATTACAGTGTTCTCTCAAGATATACATTGAACTGGTTTTCACAGATTAGATCACTGTATTATTTCATTTAGTCCTTCAGGAATTAAAGTTTTCTTCTGTTTTTTTTCATAAGCATCAGAAAGTAATGTGCGTGGGTAGTTTTTTTTCTCTGAAGCGCTTATACAGGATGCGGCTCTGTATATTGAAGTCTGTATTTAAAGTACAATTTTTTCTTATGCGCATATACTGACTGTATGGTATATTTTTTAACCATTTTGAATAATGTCTGCTTTTGAAGTCTAAATAGCTATTGCTATCCACTTTTTTTAAAATGTGTCCGTGTGATGATTCTCTGTTCTGTCTTTACAATGACTAGATCTAAGAAATGTATCAAATTTTTTTTGATATTAAAAGTTAAATTAATTCCCCAAAGATTTATTTAATGATTGGCAAAAAGACGTTGCAGTGGTTATATCCCTTTCCCAAATAAAAAACAGATCATCTATGTATCTTTTAAAAAATACAATATGGGTGGTTGCCCATGTGTGCTTCTTCAAACATGCCCATAAAAATGTTGGCATAACTTGGCGCCACTCTAGTTCCCATTGCAGTGCCTCTAACTTGGTGATAAATATTGTGATCAAAGGTAAAAATATTTTTTTTAAATGAAACTTTTCATTAGAGTTAAAATTATTTTTCCCTGAAGTCTTGTAAGTATCGAGACTTTCCAGATCTTTGGAGACTACGTGATATAATGTATTTACAAATGTAAAGGATCTGCCAGACACAGCTTCTGTGTCGATGCCCGTGGTTAGTCAGTCTGCACCTGCTCCTAAGTCTGAGAGATTGACTTCATCTTCTACCACTCAGGCTGGGAGGCTTAGGAGTGGGAGAACCGATCACAGCCTGGCCAGACGGAGCTAGCTCCCGCCCTCTGTCTATTTATACCTGCATTTCCTGCTCCTCCTTTGCCTGTGATTCTTTCCCGTTTCCTGGCTCTGCTGCTCCTGCTATGATTATTGACCTTGCTTCATTTTTTACCCTGGCTTTACTGACTGCGCTCCTGCTCTGCGATTTGTACCTCGTGCACTCCTGGTTTGACTCGGCTCGTTCACTACTTTTGTTGCTCACTGTGTTGCCGTGGGCAACTGCCCCATTTCCCTTAGCTTCTGTGTACCCTTGTCTGTTTGTCTGTCGTGCACTTATTGAGCGTAGGGACCGTCACCCAGTTGTACGCCGTCGCCTAGGATGGGCCGTTGCAAGTAGGCAGGGACTGAGTGGCGGGTAGATTAGGGCTCACCTGTCTGTTTCCCTACCCCGTCATTACAACAAAGTTCCCTTGGTTTGCCATTTCTGGAACAGTGTCCTTATTTGAAACGGTAGTTTCGTTGGTGGACATTTTTTGTGGGCTTGTTTGAAGAAGCACACATCTGGCAACACACATGGGCAACCACCCATATTGTATTTTTTAAAAGATACATAGACTAATCTTTTTTTATTTTATTTGGGAAGGTGATATAACCACTGCAACGTCTTTTTGCCAATCATTAAATGAAAATCTGTGGGGAACTAATTTTACTTTTAATATCCAAAAAAATGAGATACATTTCTTAGATCTAGTCATTGTAAAGACAGAACAGAGAATCATCACACGGACACATTTTAAAAAAAGTGGATAGCAATAGCTATTTAGACTTCAAAAGCGGACATTATTCAAAATGGTTAAAAAATATACCATACAGTCAGTATATGCGCATAAGAAAATGTTTTACTTTAAATACAGACTTCAATATACAGAGCCGCATCCTGTATAAGGGCTTAAGAGAAAAAAAAACTACCCACGCACATTACTTTCTGATGCTTATAAAAAAAAAAAACAGAAAGTGTGAAACAATCGGAATGTCAATCTACTATTAACTAAAAAGAAAAACTTCATAACAAACATATGAATGAATTTGAACAATTAAACTATTCAAAGTTAAAACACAATCAGAAGTTCTTTCAATTTTTTAACAAAATACAATTGTGCACATAAAAAAAATGTGAAATATTATGTGCAAACACTGGCATATCTTACAAAGCGATCCCTTTTTAAGCAATAGTTTACCATCCAAGCCGTTAATAACTTAAGAGAGCAAGATCAAAAATATTTTGGCACATAGCCGTGTAAGTTTTGCAAGCAAAAACAACGAAATAAAATCAATTATTGATGCAAAATCAAACAAAAAAAAGCAGCTCCAAATGTGGCAAAAAGAGATGTCTCTGTTGTGATATGATCATTAAAACTGACAGTTTCGAATCAAATCAAGCTGGAAACAAATATAAAATTGAGACCAATCTGAACGGTCAATCGCAATATGTAATCTATATAATTGTCAATGCGGCCTACAGTATGTAGGTAGAACACCACAACACCTACATTGCCGTGTTAATAAACACCGATCTAATCTAAAATGGATTTTTGTTACACAGCGTTTCTAGACACTGCACATCATAATAATTTCTATTGTTTTAATATTATACATATAGAGCAAATAGCTGAATCTAGAACAAATCGCTTTGAGTCTCTTTGTAAACGAGAAAACTTTTGGATATATAAACTAAAAACTTTAATTCCTGAAGGACTAAATGAAAAGATGGAGAAAGTGATCTAATCTGTGAAAACCAGTTCAATGTATATCTTGAGAGAACACTGTAATCAATCAAAACTATGATATTATTACCTGATCCTACTCATTGAGATTATACTGTCCCCACTAAAATACAATGTATATGATAAGTTATTCTAACACCAAAAAAACCTTATCAGAAATATAGCGGCATATCACTATGGTAACCAGTGACGCTTTTGCAATTAAAAATTCTAATTCATAGCCAGTTTTGTTCAGATGTTGTCTAAATTCTATTATTACCCTTATTTTTATAATACACAATCACAAAGATACTTCTATGTATACTTTTATATCTATTGTGAACTCAGACTGTATTTGATGTTATTTTTTAAACTATTTTAGAAACAGATCATTTCGGTATAACATTCATTTTAATATATGATATAACATTATAAATTCCATTTTCTAAATGTCTCTTTATCTATATATATACATATAACATTTTTAACCGATAATATGACCTGTCAATATGACTCGGTAGTCGTTTCCTAGTCGACTCCTCTCCCGGGCTATATAACAGGGAGTTTGTCAATTACAATTACTTGTATATCACCTGAGGAAGAGACCTGTCCGGTCTCGAAACATTTTTGTTGTATTTTGTACAAAATAAAGACTTGATTTTACTCACCTTGTCCTGTGACTGAGTAGAACGAAAAAATCCAACACCTGCTGCGCCAGAGGAAATATCCGCATTTTCCTATGCCTTTTTCCCAATGAAATATCAAGGCTGTTTCCAGCCCTCGAATCGGATCTCCGGCTGCACCAAATTCTAAGCCCCAAAACGGCAAAGACTATTGAACCATACGCTTTTGGATGTTATGCTCCCAGCATAACACCTCAAGGTGAGCACAAACCTGTTATCTCTCGTATAACGAGCACTCTACTTTTTCATGCACTATGTGCGCTTTGTCTTTTTTCTTGTATTCTGTCTACTTCTAGGACTCACACCTATCTCTAGAATGGGGCCCCTTAAACCCCGTTTTAGCTTTCGGTGTTCCAGCTCACACTTGTGATTTCCGACCATGTGAGAAAAAAAACAGCGTACCTCGCTGAGCTATGCGGTTTCCGTCATTCCCGTAGAAGTGAATGGCAGTTACGGAAACAGCGTAGCACGCGAGCTACGCTTTTTCAATAACAGCCATTCACTACTATGGGAGTTATGGAAAACAGGGTAGCTCCGCGAGCTATGCTGTTTTCTATCAATGAGGGAGACTCTAGACATGGACCGCACATCCACTATATACTATGATCAATTGCGGCTAGGCAAAATTATTAAACATGAACGAGAGGTTCTTTGTAACATTTTGATCAAATTGTATGCAAGCCCACTTGCCACTTCACGGCGACCTCTTAAAAGTGGGTCCCTACTCTATCGGTTGCACCAGCGCGTGGCGGTCACCGCCACTGCAGCACTGCTCCTGCAGAGGGAGCAACCCAGAGGCCCAAAAGCACCCATGCCATCAGGCCAAGCCAAGCCTCCTTGGCTCTGGGCCATGTTCCCCCACAAGTGCAGCACCTGTTGCATGCCTTAACAAGACAAACCCCTTTAAGGGAAATTCTAGATGAAGTAGATGGGTTCTATATAAAGAAAACTTGTCAGCTACCTTTTGTTTTTACAGTTCTATTAACATAACATAAAAAGACCACATTTTATCAAGTGAATGGAGTGGAGTTACAATACCAGACACAGTGTGTAGACAAGAGCAGCACAGAAAGTTCAGGGAATTAGGTGTCAGTTAACAAGTTTCTAGGTACATTTGCTACCTGGCTGCCGGTATTCATCTGGCCTGATGTGAACTGAAATAATTTATACATTTGTGCTCTATTTAAAATATAAGATTTTGAAAGCAAAAATTTTACCGTGTGAAAGTAATCGATTGCGCTTTCAAAGTTTCCCATTAAACTATGTATGTATCCAATGGCAGAATAAGTGGATGCATTTTGAGGTATTAGAACCAGGGCCTGGCGATGATATTCCAGTGCATCTTCATACTTTCTGCAGTTACGAGGAAAAAGATTCAGATTACACATAATTAAAATATTTACAGATAATCAATGTAGCTAGTAAGGTTTAGAAATATGACATGTTCATTGATAATGTGGTGGGAACCTACTTAGAAATGAAAGGAGTTTTCAAGGTGATAATACATATATTAAATGGATTTGTTTTTGCAGAAACCATTAGTAAGGGCGCTGTGACGTGTGGTCTTTGTAACCTCACATCCGTAGAGTGACATGACAATCACATGACTGCATCGTCCATTGGCTCTCTGCATAACTTCCCACACATAAAGCTTACAAAATTAAGCAATTGATTCCAATTTGATATAACCATATGCGGTCACAAAGTTTACTGTATTTACTTACTTGAGTTTTCGTCGGACATGACCCAAGTTGTTTAGCAAAGGTTCCCATTTATCAACTGTGACCTGTACAACAGAAAACAAATTGTTTTTTAGTAAAATCTAGTGCTGTGATTACATATGATGCAAACCAATGTATCAGCTCCTGCTTTCCAATTGTCTGTGCAGAGACCCACATCAACATGAATACGGTTATTTGACTGTCCATATAGTCTTACCTCGTTGCCAATTGCTCTGATTTTTTCTAGCGCTTCCAGGAACCATTTCTCTGCAGTTTTCCAGCTGCAGAGTAGACATATTAATGAAAACCCATAAGAACAATCCAAAAGTGACAATTCTAAGTGTCACTAGAACCTCCTATACTTACTCTCCATTTTGGAATGCCACCACACCAACTTCATGCATAACAAATGGATCTTCTGGTGCAATACTTAATGCTTGGCTGAAAAATCTTTCTGCTAACTTCGAATTATTTGTAAGCCCATACTCCAGTCCAATATACAACATTGGCAAATGACATCTAAAAACGAAAAAAAAATAATATTACAACACAAAGATGTTAACACCATTAAAGTGGTTTTCACATTAAAAGGGATTTTTTGAGTACTCAACTGACCATAAAATACTTTTATTGTCCAGTCAATTGGGGGACCCAAACTGTGGGTATGTTGCTGTTACCACTAGGAGGCATGACACTAAGAAATAAAAAGTGTTGACTCCTCCGACAGGATATAACCCTACTAGAGTCACTGAGCTAGTCAGTTTGTACAGAAGTGAAAAGGAGAAGCAGACCACAAGGGAATAATAATATCATAGTCAAAAAGAAGAAAACTGTCCAACGGATACTATATGAACTGTAGAAACAAGTGACAGCTGTGACCCCCAATGGACTGAACGAGAAAAGGATTTTACGAGACAACTTAAGAAATCCCCTTTTCTAATTCGACTCATTGGGGGACATGCTGAACCAGGGGTGGGAAGAGAAAAACAAAAAGGACGTGAACGTCTACTCTACAGATGCTTGCAAAACCCTGTGACCAAGGAAAACATCTGCTGAAGCAAAAGTATGCACCCTGTAGTAAATATGTGTAGAGAAGACCAGGTAGCCGCCTTGCATTCTTAAAGATTAGAAGCCTGACGGCGCACAGCCCAGGAGGCACCAACCACCCAAGTGAAACGGGCCATAATTCGGAATTGGGGTTCCCTCCCCTTGACCCAGTAGACTTTGCGAATGTTCAAACAAATCTATTGGGCAATAAAAGCCTTAGAGCCTTCCTCGGACCTTCCAGAACCACAAAAAAGGAATCGGATTTGCGAAAAGAGTGATAGGTAGACCTGCAAAGCACAGACCACATCCAAATTGTGAAGAGAGCGTTTCTTAGAATCCAATAGAAAGGGGCAGCAGGATAGCAAAACTATATCTTTGTTAAAGGTGGAAGGAGGAGACCACCTTGGGCAAAAGGGAAGGCACTGTCAGGTTGGGTACGTGGATCCACTGGACCGTACCGCCTTGATGGTATGGCAGCTGGCCAACAGGACACGGGTCACAGTCTATAGTTCGTGTAGTGTACCTGTGGTAGCTCAGACAGTAGCAAGACAGGCTCGGCTGGGACTAGGCAGGAGCAGGACAGGCGTGGTAAACAGCACAGCACGACTTCAGCTCAACCCTTTAAGAGCGAGCACGAGCGTACGCGTGCACCCTACGGGACCCAGCCGGGAGACGCGGAAGTGAGCGCTGGCATCTCCTGAGGGAGGAGACGGGGACCAGCGCTCCCAGTTCCATGGCTGTGGGCGTCAGGAGGTGAGTGAGCCTGGCGGCCCGCGGCCATGGGTATGACACACTGTACTTTACTGCCGTATTCTGAAGCAAAATTAAATACGGGAAATGAAAAGTCTGGACTAGGAGTTCAGAAACCCTCTGGATCAAGGTCACTACCACGAGGTACACCACCTTTCAGGTAAGAAGACCTAAGTAGATCTCCCACAGAGGTTCAAACAGAGTAAACTGCAGCACGTCTAGAATTAAAGGTAAAATCCCATGTAGGAGTGGGAGACCGAGAGGGGAACAGCGTAAGCAACCCCTTGCAAAAAGGTGCGAACATCAGTTTTGGACTCAAGAGGCCTGTTGAAGAGAGCAGATAACGCAGACACTATAAGGGCTTATTCAGACGAACGTGATATACGTCCGTGCACCGCGTGTGATTTTCACGCGTCTCGCACGGACCTATATTAGTCTATGGGGCCATGCAGACAGTCCGTGATTTTTGCGCAGCGTGAGTCCGCTGCGTAAAACTCACGACATGTCCGTTCTTTGTGCGTATTTCGCGCATCACCCACCCATTGAAGTCAGTGCAGAGCCAGTGCAGAGAGTGACGTCATCTGTCAAGTACCCCACGGCAGGATCTGGAAACGTGGCCACTTTGGAAAATGTAAGTATATTACAAACGTATTTACATTTGTAAATTACAAACATTAACACAGTCATTTTATCTCGGGCAACCCCTTTAAGGCTTCCACTTTGCAATAACACCTCTTGCAGTTGATTGTGGAATATCTATAAAGGGAAGAAATGTCACTAACTGTTGCAATAGTGGCATCCTATTACACTACTACGTTCGAATTCTATGAGATCTTTCAAATGACCCATTCTTTCACAAATGTTTGTAGAGGCAGACTGCATGGCTAGGTGCTTGAGTTTATACACCTGTGGCAATGGGACTGAATGAAACACCTGAATTCAATGATTAACCCCTTAGTGACCAGCCCATTTTAGGCCCTAATGACCAAGCTATTTTATTCGTTTTTCTATAGTCGCATTCAAAGAGCTATAGCTTTTTTATTTTTTCGTCTACATAGCTGTATGAGGACTTGTTTTTTGCGGGATTAGTTGTGCTTTTTAATGGCACCATTTTTGGGTACATATAATTTTTATATTAACTTTTATTAACCTTTTTGGGGGGGGGGGATTATAAAAAAAACCTGAAATTCCGCCATTGTTCTATGCGTTTTTAAATTGACGCCGTTCACTATGCGACGTAAACAACATGTTACCTTTATTCTATGGGTCGTACGATTACGGCGATACCACATATGTGGAGGTTTTTTTATGTTTTACGACTTTTGCACAATAAAAACACTTATGAACTAAAATTATTTGCTTTTGCATCGTCGCTTTCCAAGAGCCGTAATTTTTTTATTTTTCCATCAATGTAGTGATTTTTTGGGCTTGTTTTCTGCGGGACAAGACATAGTTTTAAATGGTACTGTTTTGGGGTGCATGGGACTTATTGATTCATTTTTATTATGACTTTTTGGGGGGGCAATGGAAAAAAATTGCAATTTCGCCATGGTTTTTTGCGTTTTTTTTTTACGGTGTTCACTTTGCGGTTTAAATTACCTATTAACTTTATTAATGGAGTCATTACGGTCGCGGCGATACCACATATGTGTACTTTTTTTTTTTTTGACACTTTATGGGAAAAAATGGTTTTATTTTTTTACTGTACTTTTTATTAATAATATTTATTTCACTTTGATGACTTATTTTATTAGTCCCACTAGGGGACTTTACTGTGCGATATTCCGATCGCTGCTATAATGCTCTGGTATACTTCGTATACCAGAGCATTATTGCCTGTCAGTGTAAATCTGACAGGCAATCTGTTAGGACGTGCCTCCGGCGCGTCCTAACAGGAATACGTCCAGGGCAGACCTGGGGGCTTTTATCAAGCCCCCGGCTGCCATGACACCCCATCGGAGACCCGCGATTTCATTCGCGGGCCGCCGATGGGTGACAGAGGGAGCGCACTCCCTCTGTAAACAAAGTTAAATGCCGCGGTCGCTATTGACGGCGGCATTTAATGGGTTAAACGGCCGCGATCGAAGTAAACTTCGATCGCGGGCATTGGAGCAGGAGCTCAGCTGTCATCAGACAGCAGAGCCCCGGCTCCTGCCTGCACGGGAGACCCGTGCAGGACTTAGACTAGGCTGACGTGAAAAGGCGTCAGCCTAGCCTAAAGCCCATTAGTGAATCACGTGAAAAGGCGTATTGGTGGTCACTAAGGGGTTAAGGGGTGTGTCCCAATACTTTTGTCCATATAATGTATCTTCCAGAAAGGGATCCATAAGCACCAACTGAGCACTATAGGAAAACTTCTTGTCAGTCTCTAAGGAATAGAAACATACAACTCCTCAAACTCTGAGTGAGAGGGAAATAACTCGTGAGACCTTTTGGGTCGGCGGAATGTGACAGCATCGAGCGAAGGGGAAACTTTCGCATCAGTGATCTGTGAACGATTCTAGGACCGCTTTGAGGATACGGTCCACTGTAGATGACAGTTTGGAAGACTGATCCTCATCCAGATCAGTTGGAATCTGAAATTTCTTTCTCAGACAAACCCTCCCTGGATGGGGATAGTGGCAGACTGAGATAGAAAACACAAATGGGAACTGTGAATGAGCAGATTTGACCCGTTATTGGGGTCTGCCATGTGAGGACGACGTGGATGGAGAGTCTAAAGCAGGCTGGTCAGAAAGGCAAACCAGAATGTCCATCATGGACTGGGTGACATTAGGAGTAGGCAATGCTGGGAGTGGCAGAGCAAGGGATGCTTGGTATGAAGGCCAGCATGCATCGCGCAAAGGAGTAGGCTGGTCACATGAAAGCTTTTGGTCGCATGTGAGAGCAAGCTTAGCGAGTTACAATGGTCGCTTATCGGGAGGATTCTCCTCTGATGTCTGACATGGCAGTAGAGGGGTCACCACGGTTCACTGTAAAAACGGGGGTCGATTTTGGTGAGAATGAATCCACTCAGATACTGCAAAAAGGCAAGTCAGTTACTTCCCTTAAAAAGGGGGTAATCACCCCCAGTGGTACCTAGGTTCTGTTAGGTTAATAGCTCCCTAACTAATAATAAACTAGCTCAGAGTCTAGAGAGGGGTCCTGAAGCAAAAGTTGATACCCAAGGGCAGATCCTACCAGTTTCCAGCAGGACAGATGTAATCCTAGCACTAACAGCAGCAGCACCCAGAAGGAGGTCCTGAGAAGACCCGCCCCTTTTGCTCAGTGATTGGGTGCAATAAGTCATATGATGACTGTTTGCTATTAATTGGAAAAACCATAGTGCAAGGAATCCTGCCCCCTAGACGCAGTAGAATGAGGGGTAAAATGAAGGTTGGGAAAGACAGGCGCACGACTTGCCCGCTCCTAGCCTCGCCCATACTTACAACCCCATTAGAAAGCCAACTTCACTCCCAAGGCGTGGGACCAGCAGAGACCTCCCCTCTGTGTGTTAACTTAAGATAAAGTGGGACACTGGGGGGGAGCAGATAGGGAATGATCCTCAGGCTGATGGGTGGCAGAGTAGCTTGTGCTCGTTTCTCTTCTTTCCATTGGCAGGGGGACGCCGGCGCTGTAGTGGGGACACCATGCGCCCGCCATTGAAGGGAAATACAGGGGGATAGCATTGCTCCTGTTTTCTAGCTGAAAGAACAAAGAAAAATAAACTAAAAAAGAAAAAATGCAGGACAACCTGCTGTATAACCAGGGCTGTCTGCCTCCCATGGACAATATGATAGAACTGAATTAGCTCAGTGTCTGTAGGAACGGTATATCCTGTATGAGTCAAAAACTCTTTTTATTTCTTAGGGTCATGCCTCTTAGTGGCAACAGCATATACCCACGTTCTGTATCCACCAATGAGACGAACGAGAAAATACATTTATGGCATATTGTTTTAATAGATCACAAATGTCTAACCAGTGGGTTTCTGACTGCTGGGACTCGCACGAACCCTGAGATCAAGGGTGCCTAGGCCTCACATGCATGGTCAAGCTCTGTATTATATAAGAGATATGGAATCAGCTTTTTGCAGGATTAGTGGAGGCCCCATCAATCACATATGCTTAGATATATAAATAGTTGCTGTTCAATCCCAATATTCTCCAAAACAGGGAAACTATTTTCCATCACAATATATTGAGGTGGTTTCGAGACAAACTCAATAGTCACTTATACGGTAAGTCACATGACAACTCATATGCAGGCAAACATATTGTAAGGCTGGGTTCACACAACCTATTTTCAGACGTAAAGGAGGCGTATTATGCCTCGTTTTACGTCTGAAAATAGGGCTACAATACGTCGGCAAACATGACGTACTGTGCTGACGACCTCTCATTTACGCGTCGTTGTTTGACAGCTGTTAAACGACGACGCTTAAAATGACTGCCTCGGCAAAGAAGTGCAGGTTACTTCTTTGCAACGTAATTTGAGCTGTTCTTCATTGAAGTCAATGAAGAGCAGCTCAAGATTTACGAGCATCAAAGGCGCCTCGCATAATGCGAGGAGGAGCTTTTACGTCTGAAACGACGCAGCTGTTTTCTCCTGAAAACAGTCTGTCTTTTCAGACGTAAAAGCCACTTCTCGTGTGCACATACCCTAAAAGTACACAGTACGAGTTGCTTTCCCCCAGATTCTTGGTCAACAGTAACAACATACCCTTTCATAAGTTGTGCAGCAGTGAAGTAAGCAGCCATTGCCTGGTCGTGTTCACTCTCCACTGCGAATGAGTGACCATAAGCAATCCATGCAGGACCGTAGCTTCTCTCTAATGTGGTGGCTTTACTGTAATATAGCAGAAAACAATATGTCAGTAGAAAATTTCTTAGCCTAACTAAAGTATATCAGTGGGAAAGTGAATAAAATGGTTATAAACACAGCAGCAAGTAAACTAATATATATTAAAGGGACACTAAAGCTAAAGTCAGCCGAATGCAATCTGGTGTTCCTTGTCATCAGCAATTTCACCCTATGGAGAGTCTGACTGTTAGGATCCTTCAATTGGATTAGTTTCTGGAAGTCCAGTAAAATAACTGCCCCTATGGTCACTTCTTTAACGCCAGAGCCGTGAACCTCCAGAAACACCTATATTTAAATGTCTGAATGATATTAGCACCTCTTTTTATAACCTTTACTTTTATAAGCTTATTGCTGTAGGTTTAGTGACCCTTTCAGAATAGCGGTATTTCACACCTTAGATATCGCCTGGCATGTTCATTTTTATGCCCAACCATGAGATAATAGCATCCTACTGCAAACCAGGAAACCTAAAGGAGTGAAGAAAAGCACAGTAATCAATTACAATACAAATACAAAGATATTACATAGTAATTGTCAAAGAGGTATTCCCATCTAATAATGTTTCAACATATTACACGGGTATGCCAGAAGAGACAGAGGTCTGTTCTCGCTGCTAGTTTGTGACAATGTGTCAGTCTGGAGTCCAGGCTGTTTATCTCAGAGATTGGCGAGATTGGATACAATTTAATCTACTTCGCAGCTGAGAGCAGGACTAGGTCAATATAGAATTGTGCACTGAGAGAGATCTCATTCAATGACAGCAAACATTCAAGCAATGACAACAAAGATTATCATTCAATGACAGCCCTGTTTACATGATGTTTTTGGATCCATTTAACGTATATGACGGGAAAAGCTACTGACGTGCAAGTTAAACGGTAAACTGGCCTCCATCGGACTAATGTTAGTCCTATGGACATGTTTAGCATGTACACTGGGAGCTCTCTTGGAGTAAACACTAAACACACATCACAAAAGTGATGTGAACAGGGCCTTGAAATAGTTGCATAACTTTTCATTTATACAATGATTTATTATTTACATAAAACTGGAAAACACCTTTAAGGCCATCTTCATGCACACTTCTTTTTCTCAGCAATTTAAAACTAATATAGAAAATACTACGGGTTTCAAGCGTTTTTAGTAGTGTTTATTTACATGCGAAAAGCATGACCACAAACGTGTAAATGTTTTGTATGAATTCAGCCTCAATCCTACTTTTGTCCAGGGAACAAAGAAGGCAGGTGACAACTAATCTGAAGTACTAATCCATGACGGCATATACTCTCCAATGAAAATGAGTAAGTCCTAACTCTACTTTAGAGTTGACTCCACTTCCCATCTAAAGTAATGCTTACTTGTGGGTTTTCTACCATCAAAAGAGAGAAATCTAACAAACAGTGTATAGATCTTGCTACCTCACTTGGTTTCCCTCAAGTACAGTCTTCAGTTTTGGCTGAAATGGAAACAGTTTGCCTATAGACCCGGCAGATCCTGTCATTCTCACGGTTAGGCCCTATTCACATCAAGTTAGGAGCTTCCGTCGTTCCTCCAACAAAAGGCCCGAACGTGGCATACAGTGGGATACGTATCCCGTGGATCAGTCCTGGCAAAACTACTGAAATCACTGTGCATTTATGGACAGCGACTTCAGGAGTTCGCGATCACTGGATTCGGCCGATGCTCTGCTTGGGGACTCCAGCACTCCTATAATGGACAGTGACTTCAGGAGTTTTCAGGGGGCCGGAGTCTCGGGACAGAGCCATCTAATAGTGCTCTGCCCAGGGACTACAACACTGTGGAAGCTCCTGACCTCACTATCCCTATATGGACAGTGATGTCAGGAGCTCCCCGAGGTCTACGTTTATGTCATAAGCGGATGCCACACAGCGGCATCCGTCACCCATGGGCTCCCATGTTAAAAAATATACGGTGCAGTATACGTTTTTTCTACGGGATCCCTCAGGATGGAATATCGTAGTCTACTACGCTACTCCATTCTTCAAAAAAAAAAAAAAAGGTATACCGACGTATACCAGCCCGACGGAGGCCAAAAGGACACTCTTTTGGACTCCGTCGGGATAATGGAGCCCTATGGACACGTTTATCTTGTACGTCGGGAGTTTTCCCGACGTACAAGATAAATGTAGTGCCTTAACGTGATGTGAATGGGGTCTTATGGTGACAAATCTGCTTTCTGTCACTGCTTGGTTGCAATGACAAATAGTGGTGATGGAGGAAAAACATTGAGGCATTTGATGGTCTCGCAACTTGGACCCCAATTAAAAATGGAGTTTATTGCCATACAATTTCTTCACACACAGCAATTTATGAAAACTCCTAGGTCATTTAGATACGAGAAAGCTGTAGGCAAAAGGTCATTTCACAGACAGAGAGCAGAAATAATTAATGGAGAAGAGAAGGGGAAAATTGTCTGAGCTACAGTACATCACACAATAAATAAAATGTAAATACTTACAGGATTATTAGGATATAAATCAACCAGTTTGTGGGAAAGATAGAAAAGTTCTGGAAAGATAAAGACAAAGTTTAAAATACTTACTTCGGCTAAGAGATTACTACGTTCATTCAGCATGTGTGTGAATCATTCCCACGTGATCATAAAACTTACCATTCGCTTTGTTTAACTCTACCAGAGTGCCTATATGAACCGGTAAACAATTTGCATGGAAGGGATCTTTCTCCATTACTCTGAAAAGCAATCAACACAATGTAAGTCTGAAACGGTTACACAAGTTACAATCAGTAAGCTTAACCATATTTTATGGTTGAAGGAACACTGCAGGTAAAATGAATACATAGTAGTATGCCTACTCAGTCTGAGGGGGCGGTGCATGACACAGGAATCTCTATGTCATGCACCACCCCTCCAGGCACTGCACTATGCATAACACCGTGTATCAATTTTACCTGCCATGTTCCCTTGACAAAAAAAATAAATAAACATTCAGCAATTCCTCTACAAAGGCAGATTTTCCAATTCTCAGACAAAAATATATTAATAATTGACAGGAATGATAGGAACACACAGACCAAAAAAAAAAAAAGTTCAGTATTAACCTAGGCAGCTTCAAAAGGCAAATTTTTGTAAATTATATCCAACGATATTCATACAAGAATCCCATAGCTTTCAATAACATTTTATAAAGACAACATTTCCCAAATACAATAAATAAAAATGGTTGTCCCTGCTGGAGTGCTTTTAAATATCACTAAATATCACTTTTAAATATAACTAAAACTCCACTATTAGTTTTCGGTGCCAACCTAATAGATTTACGTACGCAGATGTGAGTTTATAGCACATCTTGAAATCACAGTTGTAATAATGTCTTTCTGCTAAAGAAACGACTACATCCAGATTATCTTGAAGACCATCTACAGATTCTGGTATCACTGTTTCACTGGGCTTGTTGTACTGAAAAACAAGAAAATGTTTTTTCTTTAAAACATAGTTTCAACAAAAGGGAAATTATAAAATGTTTATAAAAAAACAAAAAAACTTTAAAGGCTATGTAAACCTTTGCACACTTTTGTAAAAAAAAAAACAAAAATATATATATATTATGGGATTTGAAACAATTTTTTTATTGGATTTTATTAAAAAAAAAAAAAAAAATTGTTAACTCTTTGAGATAGAAGCTGTATCTTGCATTTAAAAGCTGAATCCGTCAAGTCAGCGGGACTGACCGCTTCGGTGATAGCAGTCCCTGCATATGTCTGACACGCAGAATATACCGGTTATTGATCACATCTAAGTTTGTGATCGATAACAGGTGGACCCGCTGTCACCAAAGCCGTCAATCCCACTGACTTGACAGATTTGGGATTGAGTGCAAGATACATAAAAGTTGTTTCAAATCCCATAATACGTTTATTAAAAAAAAAAAAAAAAGTTTCCAAAGGATTACATAGCCTTTAAGTGTCATAAATCTGCCCACATTCTTACTAGCCAGATTATCCACACATTAGGCAACCTGGAAACGGTTTGCTTTCTATAGATAATTTTATTTACACACATCATAGCTAATAAATATTAAATGTAAAATATGTATAAATAGGTGTATTAAATATATATGTAAATACACAAATCATTGATACACAGATCCCTAGTAGACATTTTATTATACATGTATAACAGTGAACAACTACCTTTTTCAGTTTGTTGTCAAAGAGGAAACGGAGGAGTTCTTGATCTTCTGGACATTTCTTACTAAGAGGTAGAGAGTCAAGAAGTTCTTTCTCTGTGTATAGAAAAAAACCACTTACTGGAGATCTTCATAGGGTGCCCATACTTATGTATCAAGCCTTAAAGTATTACTAAAACTAAAATACAGAGACGCTTAAAGGGGTTTTCCCATCAGAGAAATTTACGACATATCCGAGGGATATGCCATAAATGTCAGATAGGTGCGGGTGCCAGAGGAGGAACCCACATCTATCTCTAGAACGGGGCACCTTAAACCCCGTTCTAGCTTTCTGTGTTCCCACTGACGCTTGTGATTTCTGATCGTTTAAGAAGAAAACAGCATAGCTTGCGGAGCTACGCGGTTTTCCGTAACTCCCATAGTAGCGAATGGCAGTTAAGGAAAAAGTGTAGCTTGCGTGCTATGCTGTTTCCGTAACTGCGATTCACGTCTATGGGACTTCCGGAAACAGTAAAGCTCAGGATACTCATAAATAGATGCGGGTCCCTAATGGGGGCCCCGTTCTAGAGATAGGTGCGGGTCCCAGAGGTGGGACCCGCATCAGACATTTATGACATATTCTGCGGAACACCCCTGTAAACCATATATGTAAATGATTTGAGGACATAAGTAATGTAAATAGTTAGGGTATGTTAACACGCTTAACAAAAAATGGCTGAAAATACAGAACCGTTTTCAAGGGAAAACAGCCTCCGATTTTCAGCCGTTTAAGCAACTAGGGTTTTTGCTGAGTTTTTTACGGCCGTTTTTGGAGCGGTTTTTCTATTGAGTCAATGAAAAAGGTCTCCAAAAACGGCTTAAGAAGTGACATGCACTTCTTTTCACGAGGCATTTTTTTACGTGACCGTTTTTAAAAAACGGAACGCTGTTTTTCTCATTGAAATATATAGGCAGATGTTTGTAGGCGTTCAGCCCCCTGCATTGTTAGCTGTTTTTCGAGGCGTTTACTGCCCGAAAAACGGCTGAAAATAGCCCATGTGAACATACCTTAACAGAATCGGTCGTGATCTCAGAACCCAGACGTCTACGAAAACATATATTTCAGGTTTTTTGGAAGAACATTTCAATAGTTTCTAATCTATTTAATAACTAGAACTCTTTACTTGTCCAGCTATGCAAATGATTTTTGTGTCATACCATTTAAATACCCCAAACTCCCATTTAGTTAAAAAAAAAAAAAAAGAAAAAAGTGTAACTTTTTTTGTTTCTGTTTAATAAGTTGTTAATGGTTTTCTCTGGCATGGATTGAGCTCAGTGTGTATATTGATGAAGCAGACAAAAGCCTTTGCCTTCTCTGTAGGGTGTCTACATGTGTCTTGGCACCTGTAAGCCACTGCACGATTGTTTGAGCGGGAACATTACATTTTCATGTAAATTTACAATGGAGCTGGTTTAAAGCCCGAAACCACATAACGTAAATTTACAGTTTATCCCATGGTCCTTAACTGGTTAAACTACAGTTTTTCTACTGTGACCTATTCACATAATATCCTGTAGTCTGCTGTAGGGATTTTTTCCAGCTGACCTGCTCCTACTGTCAAATTGGCATTGCTTTTAAAGATAAAAACACTTGTAAATCATTCTATATGACAGTTTCAATGCCTGGTGGACGCTTTGGTAATATGTGCTGTAGTGTTTGCAGAATACACTAGATGTTATTCCAAAAAAGTCAAACTACATGAAGATACATGGTGATAAGTTGATGCCTAACCTTCTTGCGCTGTCAGCATATGATGTGCTGTTAATAGGTCAAACGCTTCAAAGCAGTAAACATCAAATTTCAAGGCCTCTTTGTAGCTATAGGTTGCCAGGGCTCTGTTATCCAGGGCATCATAGATCTTTCCACGTAAAAGGCAAATGGAGCTTTTGATCTGTAACAAAACCATTCAAGAACCCCATGAGTCCCAATGTTAAATCAAATAAATTTGACTCAATGTAGCACAAATAAATATTTTGACAAAATATAGGAAGCTGCTGCCCGTTCTGGCTGAAGTTTTTTACTGTTTAGTTGGAATGTTTAGTTGCTTACAAACTAAACTATACAAAAGTAATTGTAGGAAAGTAACAATACAATTAAGCAAGAAGAAAAGGCAAAGATCAACGAGGAGAAAATGAGATGACCAGTAAATTGTAGAGGAAAGTTACCCGCTACATATATAATATCCAGAATTATGACAACTGAGGATTAACACCACACAACAGTGGGAAAAACAAGAGAATGAGAGAACTTCATGCAGCTAAAGCTCTAATCAAGCTAATGTTTTTCTCTTTGTTATTCTGTTCCATCATTTGTACAAAAAAAATTAAGAGAACATTTTCCATTAAGGCACACCGAACCTTTCAGGTGACTTTTCAGAGTAAGCGGTCATATGTGTGTACATGAGAAAGCCCTATTTCTGAACATTACAGGAAATGTATTCTGCATTTTTTAGCAGTTTTCCTCTCTACAGGTGCTCCCTCTAATTGAGTTTTCCCTAAGCTAGCAGGCAGAGCCTAACTGCGGTCATGTCTTCAATACACCGCACACAAAGAGAAGAGAACTTCCTGCTCCCCCAAATCGATTTATAGCACAGCCTCAAACAGCAGCAACATGGAGTACCTAATACAGCAGTAATGAGCAGTGTAGCTGTCAATCCAGCATTGGGTTGAGATAGAAGACTTACTAGATGCTGCAGTAGCATCTGTGTCTTTGTGTCTCTGCCTCTCTCTCACTCCACTTACTCCCCCCCCCCTTCTATGGGCAGTTGTAACTTGATCCTTCAGTGAGCTATTAATCCCTCTCGTCTTGAGGAGGTGGATTTAGCAGTAAATTTAGAATAAGTGAACAGTTAGGGGGTGGGGGAGGAAAGGAACAGAGTCTGATAAGATATATTACAAAGTTTCTTATATTTGCTTGTACTATTATTTTATGCAAAGTTTGCTGAAAAGTTAGTGACCATTTAATATCCCATTCATTTCAATGGTATTCTTCTAATGGAAAATCAGTTGGAATGTATTAGCGTTGGTTCCATCAGTCTCCCATTGCTATTAACAGGCAGAATAGCATAGTCTACTCTCTAGAAGGTGAAAGAAGCTCTGGCATACTTTTCTCATTGTTAGGTAAAAATGTATTTTAAAGCCACTGTGTAAAACTACAATATCAATAAAACAAGACTTTACCGAGGACTGTGACATCTGCCATTCTCCAGAAGCCTCTTTTAAAACTTTTTCATCCTTTGTATTCTTCTCAAACAACTTTTTACTGATTGGTTCCTCCATATCCAAAATATCTAGAGCTTGCTGGTACTCTTTTGCAGCATACTTAAGAAAAAGGAAAGGGGTTAGACCTTCGCCGATCCCAAATTGATAGGGTATCCTAAAAATAGACCATCAATGTAAATCTTGGAAGGCTCATTCAAAAGGGGGTTTCCAGCTTCCAGCACTCTTTATCTATTCACTAAATAGGTGAAAAATGGGGTCCAAGCGATGTGCTCAGCTGTTTCCGTCAGCCCTATAGACTTTGAATGGGGCGACACCACGCATGCCCGGCCTCCGCTCTATTCCAACTCCTTGTCTTGTGTTTGTTGGCATGGGGGGGAAAGGTGGACCTGGGTCCCCTGTTATGGTGATCAGTGGGGGTCCCAGTGGTCAGACCCCACTGATCTAGCATTTTCACCTATCCAGTGGAGGCTGGAATACCCCTTTAAGTAAAATTCGACTTTTAGCAATTCTTGTCAATAGCCCATTTAAGTAGTTAAACTGAATGCAGGGAAGTGCTCTATATGCTTTTTAAGATCAAGTGTATAACACATAACTGTAGCATTAAACTTTTTTGGACCATCTGATAATCTGGCACCTATCTAGTTTCACTTATGTTGCGTTACAGGAATTTTACGGTAACAAGAGAGGAAGTCTATATTGTGTGCTGGATTAACAGAAAATTCTGGATTATGGGGCAGCCATTGGAAAGTTTGTAAAATGGGAAATCCCAAAATTATATTGCTCCATGCTGGAAACAAATGTTAGATTCTGAAACATTCTAGAACATTAAATGCAAGAATAAAATAACTGCTTTGTACTTCCAATTTTAAATATGATCCAAAAACGTGATATATGAAACCCAAGAGACACAGGAGGACTGCTACAGTTTAGTGTTCTATACTTTTCTCTCCTACAGAATGTATATAGCATTTACTTGCAGTCAGCATGTTGTGTATGAAATGAACATATATTCACTAAAGATGGGACATAGACATCTTCCACACCTTTCCATAAACATGCATACTCTACTAGGTTTGTATGTTTATTTCCATGGGGAGAGGGAGACATAAACTGCTAAGGGCCGGTTCATATCAGAGTTCCGTTCAGGGGTTCCGTCTGAGGTTTCCGTCGCGGAACCCCGCAACGGAAAGTCAAACGGAAACACAGCTTCCGTTTGCATCACCATTGACATCAATGGTGACATGAAACATTGCTAATGGTTTCCGTTTATCACCGTTCTGGCAGGTTACCGTTTTTTCGACGGAATCAATAGCGCAGTCGACTGAAACCTCAGACGGAACCCCTGAACGGAAAGCGAACGCTGATGTGAATAGTCCCTAACAGACACTTCTGATCCCCGAAGTGTCCACCATTTTTGACAGGAGAAATAGTGTTGCATACTGTGCTATTTTTCTCACCAAATTTGACGGCATCTGCGATAGACACAGCCTAATACTTACAACATACAGTACAGTCTCAAAAAAAAATAAAACAGAGATGTGGCACGGTCTGTGTCAACACAAAAATATATAGTGGAGCTTTTATCCTATAGGGAACACACTCTGGGGAAGACTTGGAGTAAATTGTGCCAAATCTAATAAAAAGCACACGTCACTTAGGGGCATTTTGGTCTTCTTAATATTCCGAAAAATGTAATCTACGTAAATTCTCACCAAAAACTGTGCCATTTTTTGCTTTCACTTGAACAAATTTTTCTTGAACATGGATAACACATCCACTCAATAGTGACCCCGCCCACATTCTCAACTTTTGGCGAGTGCGTTTCGCAGTTTACGCCAAAAACTGGTGCAAATACATTGATAAATGTGGGCCTGTGTGTTTTGATACTACTTACATGGCATCGAGCTGCAAGGTAACGACAGGCCTCATATGCCTATTGAAGTGAAAGAATACATAATTTAAGAACAAAAAACACAAAAAGACTTCAGCTCCTATAGTTCTCTCGCTATTAAATGGTATTAACAATAAAAACTTTTTTTTTTTATCATCTAATGGAATATAATCCCATGATGTTTTGTGGACAGCCAATGAACCTATCAGTATGTTTTTGGAGCGTGGGAGGAAACTGGAGAACCCGGAGGAAACCCACGCAAACACGGGGAGAACATACAAACTCCATGCAGAAGTTTCCATTGGTCGGATAAAAACCCATGACCCCCGTGCTGCGAGGCAACACCGCTAAACACAGGAAGATCATTTGTAATTTGATTACAGGTTTTCAGTAAAGGTAATGCAGTCGTTAATGGAAAAAAGTTTTCTGAATGTTAGAAATCTACCAACACGAAACGGAATACTTGCCTTATCCAGTTTTCGTGACCTCAGGGCATGTGAAGCTCTGTGGTACTGTGTAGTCAGATAAAGACATTGTGCGAGCCAATAAATATCTTGTGGTTCCTCTAAAGACAGAAAAAAAAATACAAACGTTTTTAAAAAGTTTTTAAAATGAGAATTCATCTGTTATGAATCTAGTAGACAATTCCACACAAGCCCTGAGAAATGAGGGCCATTTCTCAGAAGAATTTATCAAGAAATTGATCTGAAATGGGAATATAAAATTTGAACACGTTTGTAATATAGAACTAGTTAATGTTGCAGCTGAATAAGGGCACAAAGGATTTAAAAAGAAATTTTGTTGCGTTCAGGCTCTTTTACACAGGCCAATGATTCGGCAAACGAGCGTTCATATGAGCGTTTATTGCCCTGTGTAAACCGGGCAACGATCAACCGATGAACGAACAAACGATCTGCTCATTTACACAGACAATAAAATGGTCGCTAGTCCGCAGCACATCTACGTGTGTAAACTGGGAAATGTGCTGCCGACATGATGGAAATGTACATGGAAGAACGAACGTAGTAACGATGAGAAATACATCATACAGGTGAGATTATGGTAAAGAATATGTTTTTTACTTCATTACAATCGACTATTCTTTTGGTATGAAAATTCTTAAAGAGGCTCTGTCACCAGATTATAAGTGCCCTATCTCCTACATAATCTGATCGGCGCTGTAATGTGGATAACAGCAGTGGTTTTTATTTTGAAAAACGATCATTTTTGAGCTAGTTTAGATTTATGCTAATGAGTTTCTCAATGGACAACTGGGCGTGTTTTTACTTTTTACCAACTAGGAGTTGTACAGAGGAGTGTATGAGGCTGACCAATCAGTGACTAATCAGTGACATACACTTCTCATTGTTCCAGCCCAGCATGATCCACAGCACAGTGTGATTGTGCAGTGAAAGAAGTAAACACGCCCAGTTGCTAAAAACACAATACACGCCCAGTTGGAAATAAGAGAAAACACGCCCAGTTGTCCATTAGAAAGGCTCATTTGCATAAATATAAAATAGCTCATAACTTAGCCAAAAATGATCCTTTTTTTAAAAAAACACGTTACTGTTCTCTACATTGCAGCTCCGATCACATGCAATAGGAGATAGGGATTTGATAATCTGGTGACAGAGCCTCTAAGTCTGGACTGATATGGACGGATTTTTTGTTAGATTTCTTGAATCTCCACCATGGTCTGTTTACATGCACGGTCCTCTGAATCCGTTCAGATGTGCCAGGGTGGCTTATAATCTGTTTAAACTGGCATAATAGGTTTTCTTTTTTACAGGATCTATGACGGATCCACAGAGTCAATTTACATTTGGTACGTTTTGGGTAGTCACATTTTAAAGAGGCTCTGTCACCACATTATAAGTGCCCTATCTCCTACATAAGGAGATCGGCGCTGGAATGTAGGTGACCGCAGTGCTTTTTATTTAATAAAACGATCTGTTTTCACCACTTTATTAGCGATTTTAGATTTATGCTAATGAGTTGCTTAATGCCCAAGTGGGCGAGTTTTTACTTTATGTAATAAATCCAATTGCTAGTTATATTATGTTCCGTTCACTGAACTAGTAGATATACTGCCTGATTAGAACGATTAAAAATAATTTTAATAATAGAGTATTAAAATATGGCTCATGTAGCCCAATAAGACATATGTTCAGGCTCAGACCAAGTGGTCAGGGATAGGAGATAGTCTATTAAACTTCCCACGTGTAGACCAAAATCTCCTCTTGTAGTATAAAGCCCTGACACCCACTTGCTGAAAAATAATTGTTCCAGCCCACCGGGCTCACAGCATGTGGTCAAAGAGAAAGACTCTGAAGACAGTCCTGTTAACAGACCGCTACTAAGAGACTCTAACACCACCTGCTGACAAAATAATTTCAACCCTTTATACTACAAGAGGAGATTTTGGTCTACACGTGGGAAGTTTAATAGACTATCTCCTATCCCTGACCACTTGGTCTGAGCCTGAACATATGTCTTATTGGGCTACATGAGCCATATTTTAATACTCTATTATTAAAATTATTTTTAATCGTTCTAATCAGGCAGTATATCGAGTTTTTACTTTAGACCAAGTGGGCGTTGTACAGGGGAGTGTATGACGCTGACCAATCAGCATCATGCACTCCTCTCCATTCATTTAGACAGCGCATAGGGATCCTGTTAGATCCTTATGTGCTGTCTTATACTAACACATTAACAATACTGAAGTGTTTAGACCGTGAATAGACATTCCACGGGATGTCTATTCACAATCTCTGCACTTCGTTACTCTGTCTGTGGTAGTTACAGCAGAGGAAGCGTAATCTCGTTGTAACCTGTCATCTACAGCGCAATCTCGCGAGATCACGCTTCCTCTGCTGTAACTACCACAGACAGAGTAACGAAGTGCAGGGATTGTGAATAGACATCCCGTGGAATGTCTATTCACTGTCTAAACACTTCAGTATCATTAATGTGTTAGTATAAGACCGCACATAGCGATCTAAAAAGGATCCCTATGCGCTGAGTAAATGAATCGAGAGGAGTGCATGAGGCTGATTGGTCAGGGTCATACACTCCCCTGTACAACGCCCACTTGGTCTAAAGTAAAAACACACCCACTTGGGCATTAAGAAACTCATTAGCATAAAGCTAAAAATCGCTCCTAATGTGGTGAAAATAGATCGTTGTATTAAATAAAAAGCATTACTGTCACCTACATTATAGCGCCGATCTCCTTATGTAGGAGACAGGGCACTTATAATGTGGTGACAGAGCCTCTTTAAGCATATTCAATGGAAACACTTGTAAAATGCCAGATTAGATTATACAGAATGTGTACAGACAACGTATTCTGAATCAGACATACTTACAATTCTGGCTACCTGCGGAAACAGCTCTGGGACAATATCCAGACTGTAGCACACACAATGCCATCAGAATCTTATGTCTGAACCCACCATATATGACTACAGTGAACAGAGCTCTGCAAGGACTGAAAGTATCAGAAATACTAAAAAATGTAAATAGAAAATGCATTGTTTCCAGGCTTTATAATAAAAAATAAATGTACTAGTGCAATTGCTTAGTGAAAAAAACAATCCTCTGGCGCTCCAGTCTCACCACCACGATCCTCCGTCAGTTACTGTTTGCATTAGCTGGTTAGAAGACGAGAACGAGGTGTTATTTGCTTTTTTTTTGTGTGCAAAATTTAGCAATTTGCAAGTAAAATATATATATTTTTTTTTATAAAGCATAGATGCACAGGAACCTTTTAAAAAGAAAAAAAAAAAACTGGCAGTCGGTAGAACCTCTGAATCTGCAGGGCTGCTTTAAGACAAATATGTTGTATTCATTCTATGAAGTTTGGAATACAATTCGAAGACCACCACAATATAAAGGCATGTTCACACCCGGCAAATTTGTTGCAGAAATTTCTGCAACTGCCCCGTTCATCTGAATGCTGCTTGCAGAAATCCATGCACATGCTGCATCGGTACAAAGATGTATATGATAAACTTAGCCTTAGTTACACCTCTTTAAAAATGTGTTTCAAGGTATTTAGTACAGGAGCGCTTATGCATTATAAGGGTAGGAACACACAGCGTAAAGACTGTCGATTTTCCGCAACAAATTAATTGCGGAAAATCCGCAGCGTATTACAGTAGCAGCAGGGTGGGAGAGAGTTGAACAAGTCTCGTCCCCACACTGCGGTAAATTTCCGCCGGAAAACCGCACATAAATTGTCCTAAGGTGCGGTTACTTCCACCGCAGCATGTCAATTAATTCTGCCGATACCTAACTCTTCTGTTGTGGGTTTTACCCAATGAATACAATGGGGTGGTTAAACCCGCAACAAAGCAGTACATGTTGCGATATTTGCGGCGGAATCACAGCGATGCGCCGCAAAAATTGCAAGTAAGAAAAAAATAAAAACAAAGTTATACTTACCCAGAGTTCCCTGCTTCTTCTCCAGTCCGGCCTCCCTGGACGACTTTGCAGGCCATCTGACCGTAACGTCAACCCAGGAGGCCGGACTACGCGCCGAGAAGAGTGTGGGGGTAAGTATTAACATTTTATTTTTTTCGCCGCCACTTCGTAGCGGAAATTCCGCTGGAAAAACGTACCACAATGTGGTGCCATTTTTCAGACTGCATTCCCTTCGGTGTTCAGGGTGGATGCGGACCGTATGTCGGCCTCATTTCCCGGACCGAACACACTTCAGGGAGCCGGGGTCCTAATATCATAGTTATCTATGACGCTAGGAGTCCCTGCCTCGCTGTGGGAAAATGGTCACGTGCTGAAAACATGATTACAGTACGGGACAGTTGTCCTGCAGCGAGGCAGGGACTCCTAGCATCGTACATAAGTATGATGCTAGGAGCCCGGCTCCCTGCAGTGTGTTCGGTCCAGGAAATGCGGCCGAAATACGGTCCGTCTTTTACGGACTGAACATGCTCGCGTGAACCCGGCCTAATAGTGGATACACATGCTGCAGATTTTGTTCATTTGAATGGAACTTGCAGAAATTCATGTGCTTGCTGCAGAAACAACCACATTCAGATGAATGATACGTTTCTTCAGTCGCAGAAGCGTCTGCAATGTGTGAATCCACCCTAAGACCTTGTTCACACATTGCAGATTTTCTGAAAATTCTGCAAGCATGTTTAAATCCAAAACTTAATCCAGGAAAGACGAGGCCGTCCTTTATATATTTCTTCTGTTTAGGTTCCGTTCCTAGTTTTGGCTAAAAAAAAAAAAAAATACATAT
The DNA here is from genome assembly GCF_050947455.1 of Rhinoderma darwinii. Taxonomy (NCBI): domain Eukaryota; kingdom Metazoa; phylum Chordata; class Amphibia; order Anura; family Rhinodermatidae; genus Rhinoderma; species Rhinoderma darwinii. Next base: position 190,330,752 of record NC_134688.1, on the reverse strand, counting down.
AAAATCTGCAGCAAATCTGCACTGTGTGAACAAGGCCTAAATGAAGTCACTGAATATAGTAGGCTAGAAGAAATAGACTGCACTTCGTCTCCTCTTCTTCATTATATGAATTGGGGGCAGCACAGATAAACAAGTTCCTACCGCAATATCACAAAGTGCTGCTACAAGAGAAATGCATTACCGCCAGGAGTGTCACCTTGAAATTATGGTTGATCGCTGAGGGTTCCAGCATCCACTGGAAATCATCTTAGGCAGAATTTGGAAACAGGGGTTCCTAACTGGATATCCCCTTAAACCACAACATGCAAGAAAAAAATGTTCCTATTGTTTGGTTAATTGTATATGGATTTATCTAAGACAACAGGAGCATGTACCATACAACAGGGGAGTGATAACAATGTAGTGCCAATATATCACAATGTACTGTAGAAAGGATTGGCAAAGTCTCATTGTCGGTGAGCATATAATATATGGCAAATATTGATTTAGTCACTAACATAATATGCACAATATTATTGATACTGGCAAAAACAAATATCCTTACCATGTGATAATGAAGCAACTTTATCTGCCCAAAACAAGGCACTCTGGTACTGTTGCTGCAAGACACAAAATGATTGACACGTTTACCAGAAGATTCAGTCTATACAAATAGAAGTAGCAATTCTGACATATCTGGTTATTACAGGGGCTTCCAGGGGATATACAGGGATGGCCAATCATTAATATAGGCTATCAACAGAACCCCAGGACCCCCTTTAATGTTTATCCAGGCACAGTGGCTTTTCCTAATCTTCCTGGACAACCACTTTACCAGAAATGCTTGCACATGAAGATGGAATATCTGTGAAAAATGGGCTGTTTCCTGCCTCTCAATGTGAACAAGAATGAGTCCATTCAAAGACAGCAAGCAGAGATTTAGAAAATTATGAGCAATAGAAACATAGGTATATTAGATCTTTTCATTATACAATTTAAGATTTCCACAAATCCAAGGGTAAAGATCTGGAGCCCTTTACGGATTATATGATGAAAGTTCAACTAGCATTTCCCAAATATTGCATTATTCTTGAAACTGCATACAAGAGGACATCACTGCAGTCTGCCCGCTGCACAGGCAGAATACAGGCTGTACATTGTAAATCCAAAGGACTCAGCTAAAAATGGAAAGTAGATCTCAGCTCATGGACCCAATGACATTTTGTGACATGTCCCAATGAGATGTCAGAAGACGTGTATACGTGAACCCTAAATACATATCGCAAAACACAGTATAACTTCACTGTCACATGATGATTATTTATATATACACATATATATGTCACACATAACTGATGCCCTGTCACGTGATGTGCACGATCATGTGGTCTTACCTGCTCAATATACTGCCGTACTCTCTTCCTCAGACGGTCTAAATTCATGATTGCTGTGCTGCTAGTGGATACGGAGACAGCCAGGCGCGCTCACGATTGATGAGCGCGCTCCTGGCCTTCGCTGATCTGTAGCTGATCCGCTGCTGTGCAGTGTTTAATGTGTCCCCGATCTGCAGCACCGGTATCTCCTGCTATAACTCCCGGGTGTGCAGCGGTATCAGCAGATCTGTATCAGGATGAGTGTTACACACATCAACTACCGGGCGGAAACAAATGTACAATAAGGACGTTCCGGGTTAACTAGTGACTGCAGGAGCTCACATCAGTATAACTTCCATATATGTTACGTTTGGTTTAAACAACGCTAAAACCAAGTTTACTTTACGATGCTAAAGTTGATTTCTAATTCGACGAGTTTCTTATTCAAGGTAAAAGTATTTTTATTTTTCAGTAACATATTTTATTGATAACTTATAATGACCAGATGCCCTGAGGAGAATAAAGTTGAAAGCAGCCTTAAAACAGAAATAACTGGCACAAAAATGGGCATCAAATTGCGCAACCAAGATTTAAAGGTTTCAATGACTTTGGGCCACTAACAGATAGAGTTGCCCCACATCAAATTCAGTTGCGTTCAGGGTGGCCCAAAGTGGTTCTGGGTATAAAAGCTGGCATCAAAGTGGGCAGACGGACAATTTTAGAGATTTTAATAAATAACTTTAAAAGGGTAAATTATTTTGGGCCACGAAATGTAAAACAAACATTTAAAAAAAAAACATATACCTCCGACAGATCCCACCGACCAAGGCCGATTCTAGCTTTTCTGCTGCCGGAGACGAAAATTGAAATGGTGCCCCCCAGATCTTGATTGACATCCCCATGGCTGTTCTACATCACTAGCAGCCTAACCAAAATAAATAAATCATACCACCCAATATCTCGCTGCAGATCATACAGTGACTACAGTACTGATTAGAGGCAGAATAAACATTTACATTAAGTGACTCACAGGTGATGTCTCCATCCGGTCCAGCCCTCTATGATGACTTCTCCCAGCCATGGCCCATTTCTGCAGTTTTCCGATCAGATTTCTTCAGCTTCTCACTTTTCAAATATTTCTGCACCTATAAACAAAGATAAAATTCTCATGGTGCCACACACAACGCCCCTAAATATAATAGCGCCATACACTGCACCTCTAACTTTAATAGAATCATACACTGTGTCCCTGATTATAATAGCACCATACACTGTGTCCCACACACACAGTGCCTCCTGTAGATAGAGCCGTCATAGAGCCCCCTGTATATAGTGCCCCTTGTAGACAGTGCCCCACATAGTGCCCCCTGTAGACAGTGCCCCACATACATAGAGCCTCCTGTCGATATTGCCCCATAGAGCCAATGTAGATAGTGTCCCCCGTAGATAGTGCCGTACACAGATCCCCCTGTAGATAGTAGCCCCTGTAGATAGTGCCCCACATACAGCCCCCTGTATATAGTGCCCCATATATAGCCCCCTGTAGATAGTGCTCCACATATAGCCCCCTGTAGATAGTGCTCCACATATAGCCCCTCACACTTTTAACAGAATTGTTTTTTTTTTTACATACTCACCTAAACCCATTCCCGTGCCGCCCTCTTGCAATGCAGGCCTGCTCTTTTCTGAGCAGGTCTGCTGGGGCTGAATGACGCAAGCGGCGCGATTACATCATTTCATCTCTTGCAGCGTTAAAAGGCGCTGAGTGCCAGGGCAAGTCATTCTGCCCGGCCAATCAGCGCCTTTCATCGCTGCGTCATTGAAAGGCGCTGATTGGCAGGCTGCCTTGCCCTACCATTCAACGACGCAAGCAGCGCGATTACGTCATCACACTGCTTGCGTCGTGGAAAGGCGCTAATTGGCAGGCTGCCTTGCCGTGTCATTCAACGATGCAGGTGGTGCGATGACGACATTGCGCCACTTAAGTCATTGAAAGGCGCTGAATTCAGCCCATTCAGCGCTTTTGCATGTAATTGTATCTGCGTCTTATAGACACAGGAACAATTATAGTGCAGGAGGGGGTGGCGGCGGCTGGTTCTAGTGGCGCCGCCACCCCCTCAAAGAGGCAGGCTGCCGCCTGAGGCAAGATGCTCATCTCGCCTCATGGACAGTGAGGTCTTGCCTCCGACATATGCCATCCGTCAGCCATCTGTCGCCAATAGACTCCTATGTTAAAAAAATGTATACGGAGGGGTAGTTGGAAAAGGGAGGATCCTGTAGGGCGCTGCTGCGTGGCTTGTACAAGTTTTCTCCGCTGCCTTAGGACTGCCTGCGGGTAACTCGATCTCCGCTGTTTTTCTGTATTTTCTTCCGCCGTGGCTCTGCTCCAGGCAGTTATTAGGGTATATGAAGCTGGACGGATCTCTTCACCTCCTCACTGACAGGAAGCCGGGAAGCTGACTGTTAGTGAGGAGGTGAAGAGATCCGTCCAGCTTCATATACCCTAATAACTGCCTGGAGCAGAGCCACGGCAGAAGAAAATACAGAAAAACAGCGGAGATCGAGTTACCCGCAGGCAGTCCTAAGGCAGCGGAGAAAACTTGTACAAGCCACGCAGCAGCGCCCTACAGGATCCTCCATTTTCCAACTACCCCTCCATATCCTAACAAGCGGTGACCGTATGGTTTACCGGTTTGGATCCCGGCAGCAGTATTTGTGGATTTTCTTATCACCTTATCCAAGCACTACCTGGGTGAGCATAATAGACTACGATTAATATTTCACCCAAACCCAATTGACCTGCACTATGTGGCGCCATGCTTTTTGTTTTTTTGTTCAAAAAAATGTATACATCACAGCCATCTAGTTACAAATCTTACATGTTAAACGTATACGTTTTTTATTTAACATGGAAGTATTTGAGCGACAGATGGCCGACGGATGGCATCCATCAAAGGCATCTGTTTGCTATCTGTCGCCCATGGACTCCTATGTTAGAAAAATGTATACGTTTAACGTATAAGTCTATTTACTGGATGGCGCGAGATTGTATTGAACTCAGCATTAGGATCCTCTGTCGCATATCCAGTCAAAAGTGCCAGACAGAATAGCGCAGCACGCTCTTTGTTCTGTGTCGTATGCCTCCTTTGATCAGGTGGTGGATTTGGTTGGAGGGGCAGGTCCTGGGGCCTTGCTGGCGAAAGCCGATGTTGAATCGGTGTTTCGGCTTCTCCCGATTCACCCGGATAGCCATCGCCTTTTGGGTTGTTTTTTCGAAGGAGCTTATTTTGTGGACCTTTGCCTTCCCATGGGCTGCTCTCTGTCTTGCTCGTACTTTGAGGCTTTCAGTAGCTTTGTGAAATGGGTGGTACAGGAATCATCAGGTTTTGACTCTATCATTCACTGCCTGGCTGATTTCTTATGTGTGGGCCCGGCTGTGTCTGTGATTTGTCATCACATTTTGAAGACGCTAATGAGGGTTTCCCGGGAATTTGGTATTCCGATGGCGGAGGACAAGATGGTGGTATCTTGTTTGACTTTCCTGGGACTGGAATCAGACTCGGTGGAGGGGGTTGGTCGTTTACCAAATGATAAGTTGGTCGATCTCAGACCTGGTATCTCCAGGCTTCTGTGGCTCAGGAAGGTAAAGCTTCAGGAGCTTCAATCAGTTTTGGGTAAACTTAATTTTGAGTGTCGAGTCATTCCGGTGGGGAGGATTTTCAGCAGGCATTTGAGTAGAGCGACGTTGGAGTGTCCGAGCCACACCACTTCGTAAGGGTCACTAGGGAACACCGGGATGATCTTCGGATTTGGGAGTCCTTTCTGGTATCCTTTAATGGGGTTTTGGTCTTCAATTCGGGGTTGGTAGATTTGGTGGAATTGGGTCTCCAGACTGATGCGGCATGTAGTGTGGGTTTCGGGGCACTGCTGGGCTCTAGATGGTGTGCGTCAAGGTGGACGTTCTCTTGGTTCAGCTCTTCTCAGAAATAGACGGGTGGTGTTTCTGTTGGATAATATGGGAGTGGTACATGCAGTTAATAATTTGTCTTCTGGGTACGATCCGGTGGTCGGATTGTTGAGGGTGCTGGTATTGCAATGGCTTCACCTGAACGTTCTGTTCAGGGTGATACATATGCCCTGGGTTTTGAATAGTGCCGCTGATGCTCTTTTCACATTTTTAGTGGGCGTGTTTGCGAGTGGAGGCTCTGGAGGACGAAAAGATGGGAGATGTCTGCCCGCAACATCTGTGGTCCAGTGCCGAACCGTGATGGAAGATTTGCTGAGGAATTCTTTGGCGCCGTCGACTTGGAGCTCTTATGAGAAGGCGTGGTTGGAGTTTTCTGTCTGGGAGGAAAAGTGGGCTGGTGCTGCAGTTCGGCCTGGGTCTTTAGTAGGAATTCTCGAGGCCTTCGTAGTCCACTTGATAGACTTGGGCTTATCGGCATCAGGAGTGGAAAGAAAACTGGCGGCTTTAACCTTCTACTTCAAGTTGACTGGATGATCTGATGTGACGTAGTAATTTCGTATACGGCAGGCCCTAAAAGGGTTGAAATGCCAGAGAAGGTCGGTGGACACCAAGCGGTCGATCACGGTGGAGCTCCTGCGGAGATTGATTTGGAATTAAGTGAGGTCTGTCTGTCGGGTTATGAGGTTTCTTTGTTTTCTGTGACATTTTCTTGGGCCTTTTTTGGGGCCTTTTGGGTGGGTGAATTACTGAGTTAAAGTAAGGCACAGGGGTATACCTTATGAGGATATTGCATGGGATGGGGGCGAAGTGAGGGTATGGCTGCGGGGTTAATAAATGGACCAAGGGGTGGCGGTGGTCTTATCGTCCATAGCCGAAGTGTCCTTTTGCCCGGTGGCTACTCTTGCTGAATTTTTGCGTGTCAGGGGGTCGCAAGGCCCGAGAGCACTTTTTATTGACAAGGATGGCTCCCTTCTTTCCCGCTTCCAATTTTTGTGAGTGCTCAGAAAAGGTATTAGTCAATTAGGGGGTGTGGCAAGGGAATTTGGCACCCATTTGTTTAGGGTAGGAGCAGCCACTGAAGCCTCCCGGATTGGTCTTGGGGTGGTTGGGGTGAAAGGCATAGGTAGATTGAAGTCAGCAGCTTAAAAGCGATATGTACGCCCGGCTAGAGTGTGGGCGCCTGTGTTTTGAAGGATGGTTGGGAGTGTGCTGTTGTGGTTCTGGGGTTGTATTGATTGTTAGTGGCGGTGGTGACTTTGCTTTTGTCCACAGGCTCGTCTCCAGTAGTTGCCTTGATCGTGCGGCACTCCTACATCTACTGGGCTCATCAGAGAGCCGTAGTGCGGCAGAACGGCCCGGCTCTCCGGTGGACCAACTGGATTTGAGATGGTTTGGATACAGAGGACTTAGATGGGACAACGTGGTGATCCAAGTGGTGCGTTTGGCTGGGATGATTGGTCCCCCGAAGATTCTGGTATGGCATGTAGGGGGCAACGACCTGGGGAAGTGGACGCAGAGGGACCTGATTAGAGCCATGAAGATGGATGTGGATTGATTGCTGGGATTCTTGCCTGGCGTTCGTTTGGTGTGGACAGAAATGGTGCCACAGATTGGGCAGTTGCACACCAGGGACTCTGCAGCCTTGTGCCAGTCTTGGGGCAAGGTGAATAAGGAGATAGCGACGTTTGTTCGGGGGTGCGCCACCACCTGCTGAGGTTTCATACGGCTGGCTCTTGGCGCGGGGTTTAGTTAGCCTGGGGGTTGTTTTAGGCTGAAAATGGGGAGTCCGAGCTCATGTTCGCAAAGCATTTACCCTATCCGGTAAAATGTTAAAGACCTGTTAATTTATGCTAATAGAGTTTGTTATATGGCTGGCTAATTTTCTGTTTTAGGTACAGAGATCTCATAATTAATAAATCGCCTTGGCCTATTTTTATTCCAACACAAGTGTCTGTGTCTTGTTAAAGTGGATGGGTAATTAATTAAATCATTGGTCAATGTTTTCCTCCTGTATTGGATCACAGTTCAAAATCTTTACAACTTGCCACTCTTAGAATATGGGGATTATCTGAATAACACTAATTCACTATTCTTTTTCTAAATTCACATTGTAGCTTATGTATTAAAGAGCAATAGAATAGCATCAGAAGCCAAAGTCATAATAGCATGTGTGGTGCAAGTGGTTGTTTTTCATTTGAAGCTTCTTTTGAGGTATTTTTTGAGGCGTTTTTCATAGTACCAATCGAAAATCAGCTCCAAAAACTCCTCAAGAAGTGACATTCTACTTCTTTTTACGAGGCTTCCTTTTACGAGGTGGTTTTTTAATTCAGAAAGGTAAAAATAAGCCTCATGTGAACAGCCCAGTATATTTCTCATTGAACAAAGAAATAGAAAATTATTTGTCATTGAAAACAATGGGAAACTGTTTGCTGTTTTATTTCAAGTGTATCTTGGAGCGTAAAACTAGGCTTTTCTGATCCAAAATCAGCCTGAAAAAAGCCATGTGAACATACCCAAAGTGTCCCTCCAGTTCTCATCTCATGCCCGATAAAACATTGGCCTTGGGAGACGCTAGTGCATGCTGGGCAGTACAGCTGCTGAGGTAACTGTACAAGAGCCGGTCAGTACCGTGCGCGGATGCTATTAATTATAATTGTGCCCAGGCACTATACCCTCCAGGTGTCATACAGTTACATCAGAAATTGTACCGCCCATCATGCACTAGCGTCTCTCCACACCCAATGTCAGATCTGGAATGGGAACAGAACTGGAGGGACACTTTAATGTTGGTGGGATAAGAATTTGTTAGCGCCACATGGCTTCCTTATGTAGCATACAGGAGACATGACAAATCAGTTGTAACCTGTTTTGCAAAAGATCCTGTCAGAACCGACTTGAATAACGATTCCTATGATTATGTGGGAAAAGTGAATGGGACTGTAACGGCAGGGGGTAGGGAGACGGACAAGTGAGCCCTAATCTACCCGCCACTCTGTCCCTGCCTACTTGCAACGACCCGCCCTAGGCGACGGGGTACAACTGGGCGGCGGTCCCTGCGCTCAGTAAGTGCACGACAAACACGACAAACATACAAGGAACACAAGCAAGGAAAAGGGGCCGTTGCCCACGGCAACACCGTGAGCAACCAGAGTGGTGAACGAGCCGAGTCAAGCCAGGAGTGTGCGAGGTACAAAACGAAAAGCAGAAGAGTAGTCGGTAAGCCAGGGTCGGTATGGAGCAGGATCAAAAATAGCAGGAGCTGTAGCTGGGCCAGGAACCACAAGGAAGGAAACAAAAGCAATAACAAGCACCGAGGGACAGGAAGTGCAGGCTTAAATAGACCGAGGGCGGGAGCTAGCTGAGTCTGGCCAGGTTACGATAGGTTCTCCCACTCCTAAGCCTGCCAGCCTGAATGGTGGAAGCAGGAGTCAGTCTCAGGGATGTATTCTCAGGTGCTGACTGATTAGTTCTGGGAGTTAACCCCGCAGTGCCTGGCAGATCCTTTACAGTATCCCCCCTTTTATGAGGGGCCACCGGACCCTTTCTAAGTGGACCTGGCTTACTGGGGAAACGCAGGTGGAACCTTCTGACCAATACCCCAGCGTGAACATCCCGGGCGGGTACCCAAGTCCTCTCCTCGGGCCCGTATCCTCTCCAATGGACCAGGTACTGGAGGGAGCCTTGGACCATCTTGCTGTCCACAATCCTGGCCACCTCGAATTCCACCCCCTCCGGGGTGAGGATGGGAACAGGAGGTCTCCTCGAGGGAGCCAAGGACGGGGAGCAGCGTTTGAGGAGGGAGGCATGAAACACGTCGTGTATCCGAAAAGACGGGGGTAACTCCAGCCGGAAGGAGACAGGATTGAGGACCTCAATGACCTTATACGGCCCAATAAACCGGGGAGCAAACTTCTTGGACGGAACCTTGAGACGCAAGTTCCTAGACGACAACCACACCAGATCCCCGACCATAAACAGGGGGTTAGCAGAACGTTTTTTATCAGCCTGAGTTTTTTGTACGCTCTGGGACACCTCTAGGTTTTTCTGAACCTGGGCCCAGACTGTGCACAGTTCCCGATGAACGACCTCTACCTCAGGATTGTTGGAACTACCAGGTGAAACGGAGGAGAACCGTGGATTAAACCCAAAATTACAAAAAAAAGGAGAGACCCCAGACGAGTTACTGACCCGGTTATTAAGGGAAAATTCGGCGAGGGGAATGAAAGAGACCCAATCAAATTGACAGTCAGAGACAAAACACCTTAAGTATTGTTCTAGAGACTGATTAGTCCTCTCCGTTTGGCCATTGGTTTCAGGATGGAAGGCAGAGGAGAAGGACAGATCAATCCCCAACTTCATACAGAAGGCTCTCCAAAACAATGAAACAAATTGTACCCCTCTGTCCGAAACAATATTGACAGGGACCCCATGGAGACGCAGGATGTGTTTGACAAACAAGGTAGCCAACGTTTTGGCGTTGGGTAGTTTCTTGAGGGGCACAAAGTGGCACATCTTACTGAAGCGGTCCACCACCACCCACACCACCGACTTGCCTTGGGATGGAGGCAAATCGGTGATAAAATCCATGGAGATATGTGTCCAAGGTCTCTGGGGAATGGGCAACGAACGCAGTAAGCCCGCTGGTCGGGACCTGGGAGTCTTGGACCTAGCACAAACCTCACAAGCGGCGACGTAGGCCTTAACGTCTTTAGGCAACCCAGGCCACCAATAATTTCTGGTAATGAGGTGTTTGGTACCCAGGATGCCTGGATGGCCAGATAGTGCGGAGTCATGATTTTCCCTAAGTACCCTTAGCCGGAATTGCAGGGGATCAAACAGCTTGTTCTCAGGAAGGTTCCCGGGAGCTGCACCTTGATCAGCAGCAATTTCAGAGACTAAATCAGAATCGATCGAGGAAATAATTATACCTGGAGGCAAAATACAAGCAGGATCTTCCTCTGAAGGAGGGCTGGCCATGAAGCTACGCGACAGTGCATCAGCCTTAATATTTTTAGACCCAGCCCTATAGGTAACCAAAAAATTGAATCTGGTAAAAAATAACGCCCATCGAGCTTGTCTCGGGTTTAGCCTCCGGGCAGATTCTAGGAACACCAGATTCTTGTGGTCGGTAAGGACCGTTACCTGGTGCCTAGCCCCCTCCAGGAAGTGGCGCCACTCTTCAAATGCCCATTTAATGGCTAAGAGTTCGCGGTTGCCAATATCATAGTTACTTTCAGTTGGCGAAAACTTCCTGGAGAAGTAGGCACAGGGGCGGAGATGGGTGAGGGACCTGGTACCCTGGGACAAGACAGCCCCCACTCCCACCTCAGATGCGTCAACTTCCACGATAAATGGCTCCATTTGGTTGGGCTGAACCAGCACCGGGGCCGAGACAAAGCACTTCTTAAGGACCTCAAAAGCCTGGACAGCCTCAGGAGGCCAGTGGAGGAGATCAGCACCTTTGCGAGTGAGGTCCGTAAGGGGCTTAGCGATGACCGAGAAGTTAGCAATAAATCTCCTGTAATAATTAGCAAACCCCAAAAAACACTGTAACGCCTTCAGGGAGGCAGGTTGGACCCATTCCGCCACAGCCTGAACCTTGGCGGGGTCCATGCGGAATTCATGAGGAGTGAGGATTTGACCCAAAAATGGAATCTCCTGTACCCCAAACACACATTTTTCGGTTTTGGCAAACAGTTTATTTTCCCGAAGGACCTGGAGCACCTTCCTGACATGCTCCACGTGGGAGGACCAGTCCTTGGAAAACACCAGTATGTCATCAAGGTACACTACCAGAAAAATCCCCAGGTAATTTCTCAAAATCTCATTTATGAAATTCTGGAAGACCGCAGGGGCATTACACAACCCAAAGGGCATGACGAGGTATTCGAAATGGCCTTCGGGCGTGTTAAACGCAGTCTTCCACTCATCCCCCTCTTTGATGCGAATAAGGTTATACGCCCCCCGTAGATCCAATTTAGAAAACCATTGGGCCCCCTGAACCTGATTAAAGAGATCAGGAATCAAAGGAAGGGGATACTGGTTCCTTACCGTGACCTTATTCAGGCTACGGTAGTCAATGCATGGCCTAAGACCACCATCCTTCTTCCCCACGAAGAAGAAGCCAGCACCTACCGGAGAAGAAGAGGGACGAATGTAACCCTTGGCCAGGGATTCCTGGATATACACTCTCATAGCTTCACGTTCGGGACAAGAAAGATTAAATATCCTACCCTTAGGAAGCTTAGCTCCTGGTACCAATTCGATAACGCAATCGTATTCTCTATGAGGAGGTAACACTTCGGAGGCCTCCCTAGAGAAAACATCAGCGAAGTCCTGAACAAACTCGGGTAGCGTATTCGCCTCCTTAGGGGGAGAAATAGAATTAACAGAAAAACATGACGTACAACATTCATTACCCCATTTGGTTAGCTCCCCAGTATTCCAGTCAAACGTAGGATTATGCAACTGCAACCAGGGAAGACCTAGCACCAAATCGTACGATAATCCCTGCATCAACAGTACAGAGCATTGCTCCAAATGCATGGAGCCAACAAGGAGTTCAAAAACAGGGGTATGCTGTGTAAAATAACCATTAGCAAGAGGAGTGGCGTCGATACCCACTACCGGGACAGGTTTAGGCAAATCAATAAGAGGCATAGCAAGGGACATAGCAAATTCCACAGACATGATATTAGTAGAGGACCCTGAATCCACGAAAGCACTGCCGGTAGCAGACCTACCACCAAAAGAGACCTGAAAGGGAAGCAAGATCTTAGTACGTTTCATATTTACGGGAAATACCTGTGCGCCCAAGTGACCTCCCCGATGATCACTTAGACGCGGAAGTTCTCTGGCTGCAACCTTACGCTTAGGACAGTTGTTCACTTGATGCTTGTCGTCCCCACAGTAGAAGCAGAGACCATTCTTCCTGCGGAATTCTCTACGTTGTTGGGGGGACACGGAGGCCCCGAGTTGCATAGGTATCTCTGAATCTTTCGGGGAGGAACGAAGCAACGGAGCTTCGGGAGGCATCATGGGGGAGTCGGAGGAGAAAACACATAAACGTTCACGTTGTCGTTCCCTGAGACGTCGGTCAAGTCGTATCGCTAAAGCCATAACCCGGTCTAGGGAGTCAGAAGAGGGATAGCTAACTAGCAGGTCTTTCAGGGCATTCGACAGACCCAACCTAAACTGGCACCTTAAGGCAGGGTCATTCCACCGAGAAGCTACGCACCACTTCCGAAAGTCAGAGCAATACTCCTCAACAGGTCTCTTACCCTGACTTAAGGTCACCAGCTGACTCTCGGCAAAGGCAGTCCTGTCAGTCTCGTCATAAATAAGTCCGAGAGCAGAAAAGAAACAATCAACGGAGGAAAGTTCAGGGGCGTCAGGAGCCAAGGAGAAGGCCCACTCTTGGGGCCCTTCCTGGAGCCGGGACATAATTATACCCACCCGCTGGCTCTCAGAACCTGAGGAATGAGGCTTTAAACGAAAGTAAAGCCTACAACTCTCCCGAAAGGAGAGAAAAGTCCTCCGGTCCCCTGAGAACCGGTCGGGCAACTTGAGGTGGGGTTCAAGAGGTGCGGTGCGGGGAACTACCAGGGTAGCATCAGGCTGGTTGACCCTCTGAGCCAGGGCCTGGACCTGTAGGGAGAGACCCTGCATTTGCTGAGCCAGGGTCTCACGGGGATCCATAATGGTGTCAGGGACCAGGGGTAGACTAGGTATGGGCTTGTTATTATGTAACGGCAGGGGGTAGGGAGACGGACAAGTGAGCCCTAATCTACCCGCCACTCTGTCCCTGCCTACTTGCAACGACCCGCCCTAGGCGACGGGGTACAACTGGGCGGCGGTCCCTGCGCTCAGTAAGTGCACGACAAACATACAAGGAACACAAGCAAGGAAAAGGGGCCGTTGCCCACGGCAACACCGTGAGCAACCAGAGTGGTGAACGAGCCGAGTCAAGCCAGGAGTGTGCGAGGTACAAAACGAAAAGCAGAAGAGTAGTCGGTAAGCCAGGGTCGGTATGGAGCAGGATCAAAAATAGCAGGAGCTGTAGCTGGGCCAGGAACCACAAGGAAGGAAACAAAAGCAATAACAAGCACCGAGGGACAGGAAGTGCAGGCTTAAATAGACCGAGGGCGGGAGCTAGCTGAGTCTGGCCAGGTTACGATAGGCTCTCCCACTCCTAAGCCTGCCAGCCTGAATGGTGGAAGCAGGAGTCAGTCTCAGGGATGTATTCTCAGGTGCTGACTGATTAGTTCTGGGAGTTAACCCCGCAGTGCCTGGCAGATCCTTTACAGGGACCATACTTAGGTTCGCTGCAACAGCCAGTGACAGGGAGCGTCGCTGTGAAAGAAAAAACTTTGACTAAACCAGCATGCCTTCATCTCAGGATCAGTGGGTGTCCCGGCAGCCATCATTTTATGAGATGGTAAAACCCCTTAAAGGGTATGTCCACATGGGTCAGATTTTCTGCGGAGAATTTTGCATCAAATCCATCCCAGAATTTGCAGAAAAATTCGTCAAATTTAGCACCAAATCGTGTTAATTATGGAGCAAATTTTCTAGCAGATTTTCTGCTGTGGAAAATATCAGAGAGTAAAAAAAAAAAACTATACACCCCTCCCCTGGTGCTCCCGCAGGAAGGCATTTCGCCAATTGTGACTACTGCAACCAATCACAGGCTGTTTACTTTCACCTCTTTGGGAATTACGGAAACTGTGCAGAACAACGATCTTGTAACGTCCGTGGTCGCTGACCACGAACTCCTTCCATCCAGTCGACGCCCTTCTCTCGAGATGCCTGCACATACGGCCGTCTTGCTCCACAGTGACCACCAGGGTGCGCTCACAAGCTCAGTCCAGACTTAAGAAGCCAGAGCGCACGCATGTTTGAGATTGAGCTAATTGCTCCCAGAGCACCATGGGCTATAAGAAGGTCCCAGCCCCATCCTCCCACGCCTGAGCGTTGTTGTCGTATTCCAAGTTTGTCTTGCAAATGGTCCCCTAGTGTTTCCTGCTCTCAGTGCTCCCTGTTCCTGTAACCTGTATCCTGATCTAGTGCCGTGCTGTGCTGTATACCAAGCCTGTCCTGCTTCTCCACGCCTGTCGTCTACCTGCTGCCTAGTTCCTGCCAAGCCTGCCTTGCTACTGTCCAAGCTGCCACAGGTACCCTATATGAACTATAGACTTTGACCTGCGCCCTGTTGGCCAGCTGCCATACCGCCAAGGCGGTACGGCCCAGTGGGTCCACGAACCCTACGTGACAGATCTACACTGTTTACGTAAGCCTGGCCACCTCTCCACACAGTGTTTGTCTGGATGCAGCGGCCAGTGCTCGCCTCGCCAAGTGGTAAGAGTGTTGGGGGACCACTTTTCTTGAGATCGATGTGCGTCCTGGAGCTGGGACCAGCATCTATCAGACATTTATAGCATGTCCTGTGGAAATGCTATAAATGTCTGAAATGTGAATACCTGTTTAATGGTAATATCTGTTGTTGTCTAGGGCAGTAAAGACAATGTTTATCTATAATTTAATTTTCATTCTCTGCTCCTTAATGTAATAATATATCTTTAGAGAGATTGCCACTCCATGTTTCTTTCACAGAGCTTTAAATCCACCACAGGTTTATATGATAAAATTCAGGCTGCCTGTAGTCGCCACTAGTGGGAGCTAAAAAAATATATACGCCTGTGATTGGTTGCAGTAGTCACAATTGGCGAAATGCCTTCCTGCGGGAGCGCCAAGGGAGGGGAGTACAGTTTTTTTTTTACTCTCTGATATTTTCCACAGCAAAAAATCTGCTAGAAAATTTGAACTCAATACTACACTAGCTATATGAATCCATATCAAGTGATGTCTCCTGAGTGGCGGCTGCAAGCAGACCGAATTTTATCCGTTATTTTTCAGGGGGCAGAGTGGGCTCCTTTTTTTTGCCTTTGCTTTAACTTAGGTAGAAGATAAAAGAGCCAGCTAGAGCACCTGCTGCTTGTCCCTCCAAACTACTTAGCAATCGCCACTTTGACTGTGTCTAGGCAAGCAGTTTAGTCAGGGGCGTAACTAGGAAACACTGGGCCCCATAGCAAACTTTTGACTGGGCCCCCCTCCCCTTGGTGCCACACACACCCTGCTCTTGTAGATAGTGCCCCCATGCAAATAGTGCCATACAGCCCCCTCCTGTAGACAGTGCTATACAGCCCCCCTATAGACAGTGCTATAGAGCCCCCCTGTAAACAGTACTATACAGACCCCCCCTGTAGAGTGCTATATAGTGCCCCCCACACTGTATAATGACCCCATAGCTGCCACCATACAGTATAATGCCCCCCATAGCTGCCCCACACACAGTATAATGCCCCCCATAGCTGCCCCCAGAATATACCTGTCCCCACAGTATAATGCTCCCACAGTATTGTGCCCCCCATACAGTATAATGTCCCCATAGTATAATGCCCCATATAGTAAAATGCTCCTATAGCAGCTACCATATCAGCCTCCCTTCCCAGTATAATGTCCCATAGTGCCTAATAGAAAAATAATAATATAATTAATTACCTATCCCTGTTCCCACGATGGGTGGCGGATCCTTCTCCGGTCTGTGTTGTGAGTGACTCGGTGCAGACAGGCGCGATGACATCACTACATCGCGCCTGCCTGCACCGAGCCGCTCACGGCAGAGTGAATGCTGGAGCAAGGAGCCACCAGCTCCTTGCTCCAGCATTTAGGAAGCGGGACCAGCGCGGTCAGCGCTGTGTGGCTACGGGGGCCTGTGGGTACCCTAGGCTTAGGGGCCTGGTCGCAATTGTGACCGTTGCGACCTCTAGAGCTACGCCACTATTGTAGCCTATAGCAGAGCAGGGAGTTACCTCCCTGCTCTGTCATAGTGTTCAATAGCATCTGCGTCCGAAGGACGCAGACACTATTGAATGTGGTGTCGCTACCGCTGTAGCAGCCATAGCGGCTGCTAGCGGAGCATCAGGGCACGGGGTGGGGCGGTGCCGGCTTGTGGCATGTGCATCCTCATGCCGTGGGCCCCGTAGCAGCCGCTATGACTGCTACAGTGGTAGTTACACCACTAAGTTTAGTGTTGGTACTGCCACCCCAGAAATCATATAATTTGTGTGTCTCCATGTTTGGTACACCACTGCTCATAGACGTTGTGACAACTTTTGTATATTCTAATATAGATCTTTATAAGCCAGGCAGTATGACTGAAAGGTGATGTAACATCGCCATCGTGTGGTCACTGGAGAGAACAGCTTATAGTATTAATAAATTTCCCTAACCTATTTCCTTGGGCCATTGATTCTGATGGAACAATAGACCCTCTTATACAAATATTTAAATGTCTTATGTTAATGCTAGGTATACCAGCAACATAGTTTGAGATATCCAACTGGTTTGGAATGTTATATTTTATGGACACTGACTGTATGCTATTTAAATCTCTTTTACCTTAAAGGCGTTGTCCGGTCTCAGTAAATTAATGTTATTTTTTGTTATAGATTTTTCCAATATACTTTCTGTATTAATTCCTCATGGTTTTCAAGATCTCTGCTTGTTGTTATTCAGTAAGAACATTCATTGTTAACTTCCAGTGGTTACAATTTTGTCCATGGTCATGTGTAGACCATTAATAGGAGAACAAAGATGGCAAACCTAGGGGCCTTCATTAGGCCTCCAGGTTGCCATAATAAACATCAGCACCCCGCAATCACATTATGGGGGGCAATGGGGCAATGGTAATAGCGCCTCTCTTTCTAAAAGCTGAGCCCACTCTTTCCAGGCCATGACGTACAGTTACATCAAATGTTGATAAGGGGTTAATACTGAATTCTGTACTTCCTGTTTATCTCCATAAAATAATTTATCACTGCAATCTGAAAGAAAGTTTTCTATCCTGGTTTGAAGTTCAATGGTTGCTGGCTTTTGTAAAGACAAAGTCATCCCATCAATCCAAGAGAAAAAGAAAATCTATTTATTCACCATCGCAACAATTATAAACTTCTTCTGACATAAGTGGTGCGTCAGGAGAGAACTTATTTCAGAAAATTCGGATAGTGATGATCCTGAGGAGTAATTACCATGGAGAAAGGAGTGGATTGGCACTACTGATCCAATGCCCAAACAGGTACTGTGATTACAGTCAAGGGGGTGCTGGGCTCAGAAATGCAAGTCCCTCCAGAAAGAAAGTGCGTCAGTCACCCAAATCGACTGTTTCTTCTCTTTATTGCTCAACATAAAAGAACCGAGTACAGACAGTGAGTATTACAGGCAATAGATGTTTTGCGTAAACACGCTTTCTTAAGCCTTCGAATATAATCATGAGGAGTATTACCTTAAGCGCAAAGACGAACTGCATGTTTAATAAAGGCAGTAAAAGAAGCAGTTGAATCTGAGAAGGATGTACAAAATAAATCAAAATGTGATGAACTCTTTTATTTTCCTAAAACAAAAAAGAAAGGGAATTTATTAAGACTGGTGTTTCATACACCAGTCGTAATATATAGAAAGTTGGAGTAAATTTTTTTCAGAGAGCAGTTTCCAATGAGGGAGAATAAGATGGATATTTTTTTTCAAAAATGTAAGTGTACCTAACCTTTCACATAATTTTTAGAATATTCTGTAATATGTGTGTACATGAGAAATAACACTATATCTGACCATTATATGACTTGTATCCTGCAATTTTTTTTTAGCAGTTTTCCCATATGCAGGCTCCATCTTTAATTCTCAGTTTTCCCTAAGCTAGTGGCTGGAGCCTTATTGCTATCATGTCTCTCATACACAGCACACATAGAGAAGAGAACAACCTTCTCCTCAGAAGCAGAAGCAGCACGGAGGACATTATACAGCAGTAATGAGCAGTGTAGCTGTGAATCCAGCACTGGGGAGAGATAGAACACTTACTAGAAGCTGCATCAGCATCTCTGTGGGTATGAAATAGATGGCAAGATGCTTCCAAGTTACAAAAGTAAATCTCCACCTCTCTAAGGTTGCCTACCCCTGCTCTAGGACCTCTGGGTCTGAATGATAGAAATTATTTTTCTCCATTTTTATGGTGTCCTCTATTTTCCTTTTTTGTATTGCGCTGTTTCTATTTAGTAATGAAATAATTATATTTGTATATGTTTTTTAAAAAATTTAATGCATCTAATTCTGTACTGGGTGTAATGCGCATAGCTAGAGCTTTAAGCGTGATTCCGCTGTATCGCATTAGGCCTTGAGAAAGCATCATTGTGGCGTAAAATGGCCATTGGTCGCCTGCTGATTGTTTGTGTCCCGCTTCATATTTGCATGGATATGCAAAAATAAAATAAAGAAATTAACTTTGTTTTAAAGAGAACCTTTCACCTCCCCATACATTTACAGCTGAGTGCAGCATGTAATGGGGAGGGCTGCACAAATCCTGGGGCACTTTACATTTTTTTTCTACCCTCCGCCGTTATTTAGATATCGGTGCCGTTATATTTGGCGCCCGATATTTAAATAACCCCCTGAACTATCAATGGGGCGTGTTACTATGGCTGTGACACTGTCCAATCAGATACGGACAGTGTTACAGCAAGAGCGAGGATAGAGGAGAGAGAGTGCGCGCACGTGCACCCTCTCACTCTTCAGCATTCAAGATCAGTTTTCTGCCGAACAGGCAAGGGGGCGTGTCACTGCTACAGAAAGTGTAAGAGCTGGGGAGAGGAGAGCGCGCATGCCCATTACATGCTGCACATCTATGGGAAGGTGAAAGGTTCTCTTTAAATTGTGTGCTGTTGTTCTTTTCTCCTTCCTATGGATAATTAATTTGTGACTCCATATGTACTGAGCACCACTAAGATATACAACATTGTGAAAACCACTGAAGCCGTGGTTTGTTATACTCCTGAGATACCATATGTGAGTAATACCACTCTCTTGTATTGAAGAAATCCAAAGTTCAATATTGTTCACCAAGTTGTGTGGATGACTCAATCCTCAGAGAAAAATTCTCCGGAATAATAAAATGATTTAAAGAGTTGTGCGTCTGTGGTCTATTTTTATTCCATTAAACAAAGCTTGACACATACAGATTAAAGTAAACAGAGGTGAAATCGACCTTTGGAACTTTTGTTCAGCATCGACATATAAAGCTGTGATTGCTAACTTCAGTTCAGAAATGCACATTGTTATTCTATACAATTATATATAACGGTGTTGTGGATTTATAAATGATAACATCAACTACTGTGAATCTGTCCATCCATGTAGTGATTTGTAAATACACATTAGTCATTTTAGACCCCAATAGTCCAAAATCATTATATGCATGGTTCCAAACTTGATTAAGGCCATGTTATTGGCAGCATATGCTAAAACGCGTTCTCTGTTTTTATGTAAATAAATCTCCTTCAGTGTGTTTCAATCCTTTACTATTTTCAACATCTCTGCTTCATGTCAGTGAATAGAAACAATTTTACTTATATTGTCACCAGATTCTCAAATCCCTATCTCCTATTGCATGTGATCGGCGCTGCAATGTAGATAACAGTAACGTTTTTGTTTTTTTGAAAACTTTCATTTTTGGCCAAGTTATGAGCTATTTTATATATATATATATGCAAATGAGGTTTGAAATGGACAACTGGGCGTTTTTTTTTCCGTTATGTCCGTAATCTCGCGAGATTTCGTTTCCCTTGCTAGAAATCTCAAAGAAAAGAGTCAGAAGTTTCAGGATTCTGAATACACATGACGTCCAGGCTGGATTTCATGTGTATTCATTATCGGGACACTTGATTAATGTTAATCTCTGTTTATGTGGCTGCACATCGCTGCTGTGTAAATGAATGGAGATGAGTGTATGTTGCTGACTGGTCACTGATTGGTCAGCGTCATACACGTAAACACGCCCAGTTAAAAACACAATACACGCCGAGTTGGACATAACGAAAAAAACACGCCCAGTTGTCCATTTCAAACCTCATTTGCATATATATAAAATAGCTCATAACTTGGCCAACAATGAACGTTTTTAAAAAAAACAAAAACGTTACTGTTATCTACATTGCAGCGCCGATCACATGCAATAGGAGATAGGGGTTTGAGAATCTGGTGACAGAGCCTCTTTAAAGAGGACCTGTCACTAGGTCGTGTTAGTTGAATTTGCTAACTGACCTGAATAGCACTGTCTCCCTAATTTGAGCGCTGTTTTTCTTTTTTTCCTGGACTCCCCCCTCCCGTTCCAGAGATTTGGCCAACAGTTGTGTTGGCTCCCTGGAGGCTATTTTTCTGTAATCAGCCAACTGGGTGGAGCTAGCTTCTCTGCCTCTGATGCTGACCAATCAGCGTAAGGCAGCTTGTGGATAGTTCACGTCCTGTTGGCTAACTACAGCAAATTAGCATAGAGGAAGCCAACACAACAATGGCCATATCTCTAGAACGGGGGTTCCAGGAATAAAATAAAACAGCACTGGAATCAGGGAGTCAGCGCTATTCAGATCAGTAAATCAGTTCAACTTATTTGACCTAGTGACAGGTCCTTTTTAGGTTGCACATGATAAGGATGGCATTTCAGCCTCTGGCAGAGATCATGAAAATGATGAGGAATATATTTGAATGTTGTACAATATTTACATCAAACTGAGTAACCCCTTGACATCAACAAACCTAAAACACAAGCGACCTGATATAGCAGTATTTAATCTTATATATCCACGGTGGCCAAAGTGCAAAATGGCGCGCACAGGCCTATTGTGTGTGGCTGCCGACTCCCCAATCCCATCCTATTCTCTGAATTCAGGTGTGCAGAATTATGGCAGATACGCTTTCCATCCCAGCACTACCCAGCAGTATTTCAGCAAAAGATGGGGCTTCCATCTGAAAACATTTGTCATTTGGTCATTGATCCAGGGATTTATTCTGATTGCCATATTTGGAGTCGGGAAGGAATTTTTCCTCTGTAATATGAGGCAGTTGGCAACTACTTCATAGGTTGTTTTTTTTGCCTTCCTCTGAATCAAAACAATAGGATAATAGGTTGAACGTGATGGACTTTTGTTCATTTTTAAAGGGTTATTTCCATCTTGAGGATTAAGCACGTACTAGGGAATTTTAGGTTAATAGAGGGGGGGTCATTGGTTCAGTATCCTCATCTCTTGGCCAGAATGGAGAGCTGTTACAGAAAACAACTCTCACTCTGGAGGAGCTGTCTTGTCCTGCATTACACAGACAGCCCATATGATGTGAAAAGAAACAATTTCCTCTGTGCTGGCGCTGCATGAACACTTAGGCCCTGTTTACACAGAGTTTTTAAAATTATTAATTTTACGACAGTTTTCAGGGTACAAATTGTCCCCACAGGATTACTGTGGTGCATAAAAGAGAATATCTAACTGAATCTGCATAAAAACTTTTGAAAATAATTTGATATATAGTCAAGGTGTAAATAAGGTAGCTTGTGTTTTAGATTTAGTGATCATGTCATCATGTGTGAAGTAGAGAATTGGCAAAACTATTTGAATTCAATGGAGATTACCAGCCAGATCACTGATAAATCCTAACCTATTCTGCCTCTGTATGCTTCTCTGCATATTCTGATTCCTCCTTATCATCATCTGTCTCGGGTTCACTTTCAGACTGTTCTGACTTGTGAGATTCATCTTCTTTATCCATATCAGAGTAACTTGTCTCATTTTCACCCATCAATACCTCGTTGTCCTCCTCCTTGTTCTTTGTCAAATCTTGACCCTTTCCTAATTCCGATTTGTTATCCATGCTCTCTTGGTTTTCCTCTTTTTTGTCCTCTACTTTCTGATGATCTTTATGTTCAGTATATTCGTCTTTCTTATTTTCTGGCTCTGTAATCTTCCGTTCCCCGATACTTCCAGTATTGTCCTTGTTTGTGTCTTCCTGTTTCCTAGTATTCATTTTCTCCATTGATCCTCTGTGCTTATCACTATTATCTTTACCCTCTTTTGCTTTGACATCTTTTACAGACATTAGTTTAGCAGCTTTGATTTTTCTTTTTAAAATCTGTAGAAACAAAAAAAGTTATTAAAGGGAATGTACACAGAAAATCTGCTTATCAACCTTTGCTATAATGTGTGTATGCAGCCATTTCAGACTTAGAATGTTAAAAGGTTTGGCCAGTTTTTATTATTTTTTTTTATTTAATAGTAGAATATAAAATCATACAGTTTTCTAATATACATGTATTAGAAATTCTGCTCACATACCTTTCTTATGGTACACGAGGCCCCTGTCACAGTAGAATGGTATAGCCCACAGATCAATACTGTGTTATGCATCCACAGGCTAACTGAATATGACTAATCATGGCGTCAGTCATGTGAACCCCCCTCCACACACACACATCATGGGACCCCTAGCATTCTGTTATCAACAGGGTTACATGACACACATGTGTTGGGCCCACAGAGCGATGGTATTCAAACAGTGCACCCGTTGCGGGGTGTAACTAGCTAAAAGCAGCCCTCTGCTTGGCGCTGTTCCCTACCAATTCTTTATTTTTGCTATATTCAGTGTTATCAAATCAAGGAAAGCACTGGAGTCATCCTTTTATTGGAATAGAGTGATAAGAAGCT
The DNA here is from genome assembly GCF_050947455.1 of Rhinoderma darwinii. Lineage (NCBI taxonomy): Eukaryota > Metazoa > Chordata > Amphibia > Anura > Rhinodermatidae > Rhinoderma > Rhinoderma darwinii. Next base: position 190,307,854 of record NC_134688.1, on the reverse strand, counting down.
ACGCGTTTTGGTGCCAAAACTGGCTCCTTCCTCAGGCAAATATCACATGATTAAAAAATTACAGTAGTGTGACCATTCAAGCGAAACAAAACGGGAAGAAAATCGTAATGAAGTAGAGGTCAGGCCCCAAGCCGCACTAAACATTGGGGAAAAAAACCCCACACCTGTTACCCACAGGGAATTTTAAGTGCATCACAGCCCGATGCCTCTGCTGTTCTAGCATCCTACACAAACACAGTTCCTTTTCCAGTAATAACACTAAGGAGATTTTTTCTAAAACACAAATTAACATGCCAGTCTCAATTAGTCATTTACCTTATAAATTACGCCTGTGGCGTCCAATATGTTGGACGTACCATCCAACCATTACATTGCCGTCTAAACAAACATCGTTCAAATTGTAACGAAAAACTATGGACGCACAGCTTCTTCACACATGAAGGCGACTACAAGTGCTATACGATCATGGCCTATTGACCACATTGACACTCCACAAGCCAACAGATTTGAAGCCCTTAGCCGCCGAGAGGTATATTAGATCTATAGGTTGAGTACCCTAGTCCCTCTGGGTCTGAATGAAATCACTGAAACCATAATATACATGGCCTAAACCCATGAGCTATGATTCTTTACGCTACTCTTTACTCGTGATATTTGCAAATTCATACCATTATCCATACCATAGGCTTAATTCGCCGCCCTTGTATTGCCCCATGGCAGAACACTTACCAAACTACAAAATATATATCTGTTACCAGAAAAGCAATCCTCCTATACCCCGCTGGTGCCCATGAGATGTCACAGAGGAATGGTGATCCTCCTGCATTGCTTACCATGCCGCCCCACCACTACTTGGTTACCCTAGCGACCTGGGTTGCTAGGGACGACAAGCATGAGACTTCTGCGTTCCCAGCTATTGAATTGCCTCTCCATGGCAGACCAATGGACTGGGACGATCACTGGTCATCAGCCAGTCCCCAGATCACTGATCACTAGTTGTGTTCATGGACAGAGAAGCTGTCCGCAGTATTCCAAGCACAGTTTTACACACAGTTATACACGCATAACACCACCATAAATGCGTCGCTGATGTCAGAATTACAAATTCCTCTTTCAACTATACACATTACACTCACACACATCCACTTTGACACAAAGCATCCTTTTCGTTTTGTTTTGTCTTCTTTTTTATACAATGATTATATAACAAATCAATAAGTTTAACCCCTGACCTCTACCTCATTACCATTTTCTTCACGTTTTTTTTTTTAGCTGAAATGATCACACTACTGCCATTTTTTATTCATGTGATTTTGCCTGAGGAAGGTGCCAGTTCGGCCCCAAAACGCGTAGCTTATTGTCACCTATTCCAATAAAAGGATTTACGTCACGGATGACTTCAGTTCTTTCCTTGATTTGATAACACTGAATATAGGCAAAAGAAAGAATTGGAAGGGAACAACGCCAAACAGACAGAAAGTAATTACAGACACATTCATTTCTATGGCCAACGGACACCTTCCCATATATTTACGGGAAGGTGTCCTTGCCATAGAAAGGCCCCGCAAAAGATAGGACATGTCCTATTTTTTGCTTTTTACGGACCGTGCTCCCATACCTTATATGGGAGCTAGGCCCGCAAATGCGGGTGGCTGTCCGTGGCGGGCCGTGCCCATATTCATGGACTGTGATTACTGGCATGGTCGTGTGCATGGGGCCTAAGAGCTGCTCCTCACAGACACTGACAGACATGATGAGGTACTGCTGGAGGTATAAATACTTTATTATTCCTGCTCCTGAATAACCTATTATTCACCTTTTATATACCTGAACAGTGTCACCTTTGGCAGGGGTCACATGATGTGGGTCACGTGACTGCCGCCTTCTTTAGTCCATTCAGTTATCCTATGGATGCATTTCTATGGGCTAATCTGTGGGTTACACCATTTATTTTTTTTAGACAAAGATAAATGCACTGATTTAAGAAAGGTATGTGAGCAGAATTTTTAATACGTATATATTGGAAAACTGTATAATTTCCTATTCTATAAATAAATAAAAAGGTGGACACCCCCTTTAAAGATGACCTGTCAGCTTTCCTGACATGTCTGTTTTAGTATATACTTGTATTTACCATGAAATAACAATTGTGGTGCAGCTTTCCTTTTTTTTCTTTACCATTAATAGATACTGTTACCATAGATTTATATATATATATATATATATATATATATATATGTATATATATATAGGTAAAGATAAGCAGCACTCTGCGACAGATTCCAACACGGTAATGGGTGCAAGCAGGTAATCCAGATCCGTGGATTGTCAGACATAAACGAAAGAAATCCCACAGCACTCCGATGGTTCCAAAAAGTATGTGATTTATTCAGTCAACAGCTGCAACGTTTCCGTTCTGCTATAGGACCTTTTTCATGCTTGAAAAAGGTCCTATAGCAGGACGGAAACGTTGCAGCTGTTGACTGAATAAATCACATACTTTATGGAACCATCGGAGTGCTGTGGGATTTCTTTCGTTTATATATATATAGATAGATAGATAGATATATATAGGGGTATGTTATATATATATATACATATATATATATATATATATATATATATATATATATATAATGGAAACTTCTGCAAGTTATAATTGGGCCCACCAAAATCGTGTCGTTCTTTCCAGTAAGCCGTTATTGGCTCAAGCAAGACCGCTTTTTGGTAGGTACTTAAATCCGGGACCCCTATGCCTTTCAAACTGAATAAATTAAATAAAGTTTTCTTCGTGATTCTAGCCTGCTTGGAGCCCCATATAAATCATAGAATTATTTCTTGCAATTTTTTGATTGTTGAATTAGGAAACAAGTTGTATAATATTATTGTTTTACAATATTAAAATTTGTGTAATATTATAGAAAGAGTGTTACATTTTATAATATTTATTTGGGCTACCCAGGAAAAGGATGTATTGGAAACTTTATTGATTTGCTGTCTAAAACGCTCAATTAGATTAATTATATTTAAGCTGATTATTTTAGCCAATGAGGGTGAAACTTGAATGCCTAGATAGGTAAATCCCTTTTCAGCCCACGAATAGGGTATATTGGTTTCTAAACATAAGGATTTGGCATTTACTTTCAGTTAGCTTATAATAGGAGACCTTAGAGTACAACTTAGATTACGTGTGGAATCCTTTGGATTCATACATGATTTCAATTGTTGTAAAATGGTTCAATTGTAAGATTAAGTATCAAGGGGATAGAGGGCATTCCTGACTGAGGCCATTTGTAACTGAAAATTCTTTAGAGATGAATCCCATATTATATACCAGCATAGTAGGTAGCAGACACAAGATCGACTTAAAAAGAAAAAACAAACTTAATCAAAACCTAAGGAATAACTTGTACAGCCTGTCAAATGTTTTTTCGCCGTCTAACTAGACGAGTGCACTTGGGGTTTCCGAAAGGTCCACCATCTGATTGAGATCAACTACTTTTGTAGTAGCATCTATAGCATAAAGCCAAACTGAACTGGTGAGAGAAGCAAATTCACAACTTAGGTGAGTCTTATAGCCAGAACTAGAGCAAGATCAAGAAGGGAGTTGATGACTTTCCTGAAAACTATAATATTACAACTTATGAGTTCTAGATTCTGGAGATGGGATGTTGATTCAGGGATTTATTATAATTTCCATATTTGGAGGCAGGGAGGAATTTTTTTCCCTAATGAGGAAGTTGGCATCCACCTCATGGGGGGGTTTTGCCTTCCTCTGGATAAACACAGTAGAATTATAGGTTGGATTTGATGAACATGTGTCTTTTTCAACCTTATAAACTATGTAACTATGTAACTCTGGAAAAATATTCAGCTCTTAGTTGAGTAAGAAAATTTGTCTCAGGTAACAAAGGGTCTTTACCTGGGTTTTAGATTGTGATTATCCTTGCTACTAGCATTTTCTCTGGAAGCACTGCCTCCCTACTAAAACTATTAGGCTATGTTCACACGGGGTATTTTGCCGAGTTTTTTGACGCGGAAACCGCGTCGCAAAACTCGGCAAAAACGGCCCGAGAACGCCTCCCATTGATTTCAATGGGAGGCGTCGGCGTCTTTTTCCCGCGAGCAGTAAAACTGCCTCGCGGGAAAAAGAAGCGACATGCCCTATCTTCGGGCGCTTCCGCCTCTGACCTCCCATTGACTTCAATGGGAGGCAGGAGAAAGGGTATTTCTCGCTGTTTTATGCCCGCGGCGCTCAATGGCCGCGGGCAAAAAACGGCGCGATAATCGCCGCGAAAATCGGCGTGCAGGGAGAGGAATATCTGCCTCAAAGTTCCAAACGGAATTTTGAGGCAGATATTCCTCCCCCAAAATACTCCGTGTAAACATAGCCTTAAAGTGGCTCTGTCACCAGATTATCAAATCCCTATCTCCTATTGCATGTGATCGGCGCTGCAATGTAGATAACAGTAACGTTTTGGTTTTTTTAAAAACGATAATTTTTGGCCAAGTTATGAGCTATTTTATAGTTATGCAAATGAGCCTTTATAATGGACAACTGGGAGTGTTTTCTCTTATTTCCAACTGGGCGTGTATTGTGTTTGTTACATCTGGGCGTGTTTACTTGTTTTACTAGCTGGGCGTTGTGAATAGAAGTGTTTGTCAGCATCATATGTCAGCATCATACACTTCTATTCACAACGCCCAGATGTTACAAACACAATACACGCCCAGTTGGAAATAAGAGAAAACACACTCCCAGTTGTCCATTAGAAAGGCTCATTTGCATAAATATAAAATTGCCTCTGTAGAGGCAGATCGGTGCCCCTGATAGTCTATATATTTCCATATGGAGCTTTCCAGTTTGGGTTTATGTAAGTGTAGCATTCACATATTTATCTTATATCTTAGGAGCATGTAGGCCTACATAAAGTGATAACAGAATGGGAGCACGGTCTCATGTTATTGGTAGAATCGCAACTTTATTTGCATAGGGCACTGAAAGCATATCTATCAGGAAAAGATCAATACAAAAATAGATTAAGTGTGGTTTGGAAAAAAAAGAGTAATCCCGTTTGGCACAAGGTAAATAAAGGCAAATATTGTTCACATTTTTATCAAGTAAAATATCCTTAATGACTATATGTTTCTGTGGTTTAGGACATCAAGATCCAAAATGATGTTTCCTATAGCAGATTTCCGGACCCTAGTAAAAAGCGATCTGATGAATTTATACTGGCCCTTATTAGGGGCATACACATTTAAAATAGTATAAGGTTGATTTTCCTTTAGGCAGTATAATATTATATATCTTCGATTAACATAAACTTCCAGTTTATATATCTGGAACCTTAGTGTTTTTAAATGCCATAATCCAGGGTGGGATTCAAATTTTTAACAACAGGTTCTCTGTTTTGCCGACAAAGACATACGCGCTGGGGGAGGGGTTGCAGTGTTTCATGGTGTATTGCGCCATGGAAAATTATTCTAATAATCAAATAAAAAAAATGACAATATTCCAAATATACCCTATAATAAGGTGGACTCTAAATAAAGAAATTCCCTGTCCAGAATGTTTAACTGAATGGTCATACTATGTATATAATTACATAAACATACATACCTATCCACACATTATATTAAACTCACTCATTATGTACAGTGAAGGAAATAAGTATTTGATCCCTTGCTGATTTTGTAAGTTTGCCCACTGTCAAAGTCATGAACAGTCTAGAATTTTTAGGCTAGGTTCATTTTACCAGTGAGAGATAGATTATATTAAAGAAAATCACATAGTCAAAATTATATATATTTATTTGCATTGTGCACAGAGAAATAAGTATTTTATCCCTTTGCCAAACAAGACTTAATACTTGGTGGCAAAACCCTTGTTGGCAAGCACAGCAGTCAGATGTTTTTTGTAGTTGATGATGAGGTTTGCACACATGTTAGATGGAATTTTGGCCCACTCCTCTTTGCAGATCATCTGTAAATCATTAAGATTTCGAGGCTGTCGCTTGGCAACTCGGATCTTCAGCTCCCTCCATAAGTTTTCGATGGGATTAAGGTCTGGAGACTGGCTAGGCCACTCCATGACCTTAATGTGCTTCTTTTTGAGCCACTCCTTTGTTGCCTTGGCTGTATGTTTCGGGTCATTGTCGTGCTGGAAGACCCAGCCACGAGCCATTTTTAATGTCCTGGTGGAGGGAAGGAGGTTGTCACTCAGGATTTGACGGTACATGGCTCCATCCATTCTCCCATTGATGCGGTAAAGTAGTCCTGTGCCCTTAGCAGAGAAACACCCCCAAAACATAATGTTTCCACCTTCATGCTTGACAGTGGGGACGGTGTTCTTTGGGTCATAGGCAGCATTTCTCTTCCTCCAAACACGGCGAGTTGAGTTAATGCCAAAGAGCTCAATTTTAGTCTCATCTGACCACAGCACCTTCTCCCAATCACTCTCAGAATCATCCAGATGTTCATTTGTAAACTTCAGATGGGCCTGTACATGTGCCTTCTTGAGCAGGGGGACCTTGCGAGCACTGCAGGATTTTAATCCATTACGGCGTAATGTGTTACCAATGGTTTTCTTGGGGACTGTGGTCCCAGCTGCCTTGAGATCATTAACAAGTTCCCCCCGTGTAGTTTTCAGCTGAGCTCTCACCTTCCTCAGGATCCAGGATACCCCATGAGGTGAGATTTTGCATGGAGCCCCAGATCGATGTCGATTGACAGTCATTTTGTATGTCTTCCATTTTCTTACTATTGCACCAACAGTTGTCTCCTTCTCACCCAGCGTCTTACTTATGGTTTTGTAGACCATTCCAGCCTTGTGCAGGTCTATGATCTTGTCCCTGACATCCTTAGAAAGCTCTTTGGTCTTGCCCATGTTGTAGAGGTCAGAGTCAGACTGATTAATTGAGTCTGTGGACAGGAGTCTTTTATACAGGTGACCATTTAAGACAGCTGTCTTTAATGTAGGCACCAAGTTGATTTAGAGCGTGTAACTGGTCTGGAGGAGGCTGAACTCTTAATGGTTGGTAGGGGATCAAATACTTATTTCTCTGTGCACAATGAAAATAAATATATATAATTTTGACTATGTGATTTTTTTTTTTTTTTTATATAATCTATATCTCACTGGTAAAATTAACCTAGCCTAAAAATTCTAGACTGTTCATGACTTTGACAGTGGGCAAACTTACAAAATCAGCAAGAGATCAAATACTTATTTCCTTCACTGTATAGACCTATTTGGGCACATTCAATATCCTAAGCATGCTCAGCCCATTTATTTAGGTTGTGCACTGTAAAAAGGGTGAAGGACAGTGGGGCATGCAACAAATCTCCCGGCTAATGCACAGATATGGTTCCAGAACCAAACTCAGTACATATATACAGTGCTAGAACCAAACTCATTATATATATATATATATATATATATATATATATACAGCACCAGAACCAAGTTCAGTACATATATACAGCACCAGAACTAAACTCAGTACATATATACAGCACCAGAACTAAACTCAGTACATATACAAATAGAGTCCCCTGCAGATAGTGTCCCCTGTGGATAGGGCCCTTGTAGATAGGACCCCACATAGAGTCCCCTGTAGATAGTGCCCCTGTAGGTAGTGCCCCCAACACTGCCCACTGAAAAAGAAAAAAAAATTACATGCTCATCTGTTCCCGTTCCCGTGCCGTCCTCCAGCGTCGCCAGGCCTCATCCAGCGGAACGATGCAGTGGCGCAATTACGTCATTGCACCGACTGCATCATTCTAAAGTGCCGAAGGGTGAGGCATCCTGTGCCTCGCCAGGCAGCACTAGACTAATCAATTGTATCCACGTCCTAAGGACCTGGATACAATTGAGTGCAAGGGTCCGGTTCCGGGTTCCCACTTATCCCCGGTTCTCCGAACCGGCTATAACTTTATCAACCGGTTTGGGAGAACTGGGGCTAAACGGCCGGATCGCACCCCTGGCTATAAGTACCCCAGCTTATTTCTTATTTGTAGTAGCAAGGAAATTCTAGGGAAAATTATTTTTGCAGAACCTATAGGTATCTTTTGACAGCAAATGCGTTTCCTGTGATAGTACAATTTTACAGTTTGATTCAAGGGCCTCTTATCAGGCTATGAAATGCTTCTGTGGTGACAAAGACATGATAACCAGCCCCATTAATAGTTGCTGTTTAGAATTTGTATTCCCTGTACCAATGTGGAGGGGGAAAAAAAGACAAAAAACGACAATAGGCATGTAAAAAAAAAAATTTTACTACAGCATCACAACACATGCATGGTAGGATCATAATCATCTTATTACATGTTTTAGTCAGGAGTGTTGCTTGTCTTTCCACCTTTCCTGTGCAATCAGCTAGGGCGACCAGTTTGGATTTTAATTCTCTTACCAAGATTTTAATATCTCAATGCATACTATCCTATAGTTTATTAAACATTGGTTGTAAAGAAGCCTCTGTTATGGGCAGTACACTAGTGGGCAGTATTTTATCTATACCAATTTGTATTTCATCAACAGAAGAGACATTAGTGTCTACTGAGGAGTTAAAGGTATCTTCCAAATTAGTAGATAGTAAGATAATACTGCCATTAGATGTATCCGGGGGCTCGATAATCTGGGTTTGTTGGGGAGGCAAATAAGTAAGTTTTGTAGGCCTGGAAACCTGCTTCTTTATGCGACCCCTAACATATGCAAATATTAAGCAGTCACAGATTTGAATAGTAGAGAGCAGCAGCGCAATATCCCCCCACCAGCTCCTTCTGCTCGCCACTACCCGGAATAATAGTCCAGGGCAGTAGTCCACGTCAAGGGGGATGCAGTACTCCACTTCTGTGTATGATTGCATACTGGTAATTTACTCCTAGCCTCGGTAGTTGAAGCTGGCTATTGCCCAATCAGGCCACCCCAAAATTCGCAGCCGCTCTGGCAATCCCAGGTAACACGCTAAGATACTTGTTCCTTCTCTCTTCGTCCACCTAATTCTGCACCGACCCTCAGCCCGTTACATTGTACTGCACTGTACTGGTAACTCTGGTTCTACCAGTACTCTATGCTGCTTCGAGCTCCCAGCACCCTCACTCGCTGCTGCCTTAGGACGTGCATGTCTAGTAAACCTTTTGCCCTGGTGCAGCTGTTCTTAGAACTCTGCATTGTGCCATACTTCTAGTATTCCTCCTGGAACAGTATTGCCTTTGTCAATAGGGTGTCTCAGTACACAGTGTCACACTGTCCCATTGATAAGGGGAATGGTAACATTGTCAATTTAGTCATACATTTCCAGGAGGAACAGCATTAACGCAAAATACTGCAGAATTGTTATTACATGTAGAATATAAGTATTTACTTGAACAGACATGTCAGGAGAGTTTACAGGTCCTCTTTAAAAGAAACAATTATTTTTCTGTTTCCTCACCATGTAACATAAGAATTTCTATTCTATCAATGCTGTCAATATCACTTGTACCTGGAGTTATTCTAAAAAATCCAAAGTAGTCATCGCATTCAGTACATTTATAACAAAAATCCACTACATGTACAGGAAAGGAAGTTTCCACATGATCATAGAATAGGTTTCTTTACTGTAAGAGCAGTGAAACTATGAAACTCTGCCAGAGGTAGTTGTCAAGGTTATTTTGATGAAAAATCTTAAACGGAGCCTGGAAGCCTTTCTTGAAAGACATGAACAACAGACATATTACAAATGATGTGCACTAGATTGCTGAGATGGAATGCTAAACCTGGGAGATCGATTGGAGTTGGGAAGGAATTTTTGCTTCTGCCTTATGCGGGTTGTTTTGACTTCCTCTGGATCAACACTGCAGGAGAATAGGCTGAACTAGATGGACTTTTTTGCAAATATGTTACTATGTAAAAACCAACTCTGGAAAGCTATACCTTGAAATGGCATTTATATATCACATCTTTCCCGAATAGCATTACCTTTTCTGGGTGCTGCACAGCATACCATCCCCTAGGGTAGTTAGCGATGCTGTCCATATACTTCTCTGCTTTTACCCAGTCTTCATGCCATTTTTCCACTCGATACTGAGGCTCACACTTTGTGAGTCTGTCCCCAATGGTTTGGTTCTCTCTGTATACTTTCAGCAATTCTTGCTCTCTTTTCTCTTTATTTAAACTGGAAAATAGATATGTTTAGAAATTATATCCCTTAATTTATGTAAATAAGGCACAAATGGAAACCTGACCTACCCATCATAAATCAATGGGATTCTGCATATCTATTATTCATTCTATACCCATGACGCTAGCATGAGCAGAGCCCAAGATTATAATTTATCTTAAAATTCCTTTATTCAGCAATAATAATAATAATAATAATAATAATAATAATAAATAATGCAGAAAGTCTGATAATTAAGCACTTGTTTCCAGTGTAGAACAGCAGTATAATGTAAAATCTCAAAAGACCAGAAGCACAAGACTTAATAGAGTTAATCATTTTGTTTCTACATTCTATTTTGGCCATTTATATGTATATCCAATAATCCAGAATATCTAATAATCCAGCATATATTAGTTCCCATTGATGCCAAAGTAAAGGAATTTTACCGTATTCCCTAGTGACTAGGGATTAGCCTGTGTTCAGTCAAATTCCTGTTGCAGTAGTATATAAGAATATAAAGTCAATGAAAAGTCAGTCATCATCATGTAGAGTAAGATGCTAAATTAGGTATAGTAGGAAAACTGGAGCGAGCCGGAGCCAACCACTAATAAATATATTTATGATCAGCAATTTTGATGAATTTCAGGGGGTTGCAATATAACATTTTTAAAGCAGATAACCATCACATAGTGCAAATTACATTCAGGTCCAGAATTATTTGGACTGTGAGACAATTTTCATAATTTTGCCTCTGTGCACGACCGCAATGGATTTAAAACAAGGCAATAAAGATGTGACTGAAGTGTCATTTTTAGGCTTAATTCAAGGCATTTAACAAAAATATTGCATTCATTGTTAAGGACTTCCAGCCATTTTTTACATAGTCCCTCCATTCTCACAGGCTCAAAAGTAGTTGCACAAACTAACATAATTATAAGTATAAGGAGTATTTTTTAATACTTTGATGCAAACCCTTTGCAGTCAACGACCGCCTGAAGTCTGGAACCCACAGACATCACCAGCATTATTCAATATCCTTGAAATATACTACTCACCTTTTAGTTTCATAAATATTTTTGTTGTCAACTCTTCCTTTAGTTCTCATAATAGCAGACATTTTCTCTAGCAACAGATGGTTGTCCCTTTCAATGATTGATAGTCGTTCCTCTTCCAGCTAAGACAACATAAGTATTTAGAAAGCATATAAAAAGAAACTAGTTTAATGGGCGATATAAATGTAAAACATAACCAACTAAAATCCTGAAACTTCAGGTGTGATAGCAGGTAACCTAAACCATCCCTCGTAGTGAAAGCATTCCAGGAATAGATTTGTGAAGCTATCTGGCAGTCTCCAAACACCTAAGGGTATGTTCACACGGCCAAATTTCAGACGTATACGAGGCGTATTATGCCTCGTTTTACGTCTGAAAATAGGGCTACAATACGTCGGCAAACATCTGCCCATTCATTTGAATGGGTTTGCCGACGTACTGTGCAGACGACCTGTTATTTACGAGTCGTCGTTCGACAGCTGTCAAACGACGACCCGTAAATTTACTGCCTCGGCAAAGAAGTGCAGGGCACTTCTTTGCCACGTAATTTGAGCCGTTCTTCATTGAAATCAATGAAGCACGGCTCAAGGTTTACTAGCGTCTCAGACGCCTCGTAAATTACGAGGAGGAGCTTTTACGTGTGAAACGAGGCAGCTGTTAACAGTCTGTCTTTTCACACGTAACTGCCTCTCAGCGTGTGAACATACCCTAAGAGCTGCTTTAGCCTTCGCATTCCTGCAAATCAAAATGGTAACCGGACAACTCCTATTAGGGGTTATGAATGTCATAAAGAAGGTTCCCTGTTCGGGACCTCCACTATGAGCCAGAGTGGAGAGCCGCTGTATACATTAAAATGTGACCTTTTTTTTTTTTTTCTCCCCAAGTGGCCATTGTTTCATTATTTAGAGAACAGTATTTTCCGGGCACCACCTTATTCTGTCCACATGAGTTACGCAGGCACAAGGATTAAAAATTATGGCTGCTTTCTTCAGAAACCTACACCACACCCATCCACAGGTTGTGTGTGGTATTGCAGCTCAACTGTATTCACTTAAATGGAGCTGAGCTGCAATACAAGACACAACCTATGGACAGGTGGGGTGTAGGTTTTGCAAACTTACCGCAATCCAACGTACCAGACATGTCCTGTAGATGAAGCGGGCACAGGAGCTTCAGCTGTAATATACAGCTGACAACCTGCTGCAATGGCAGCAATCGCAGTTACTGCCGATCACCGTCGTTTAACCCCTTCAATGCGGCGGACGCCTTTGACTGCCGCATTGAAGTGGTTGAGGGAGGGGGCTCTCTCTGTACCCCCCGCCTCCCCCGCAAGAAATTGCGAGTTCCGATGGTTGCTATGGCAACCAGAAAGCCTAGCAACGGCTTCCTGGTCGGCCACGTACCGAAGTCTATTAGGTCCTGCCCAAGGCAGGACCTAATAGACTAACTGTCAATTGTAAAATTGACACCAATTTGACAAAATTGACACCAACACCAATCCATGGATTATTAGTTTTATTATTCATTATACTTCATGTACTCCGACCAGCTCACATATACCCTAATGTACTCCGCCCAGTTTACATATAGTCTGATGCACTCCGCCCAGTTTACATATAGTCTGATGCACTCCGCCCAGCTTACATATACCCTGATGTACTCCGCACAGTTTACACATATCCTTATGTCCGCCCAGCTTACATATACCCTAATGTGCTCCGCACAGCTTACATATACCCTGATGTACTCCGCCCAGTTTACATATACCCTGATGTACTCCGCCCAGCTTACATATACCCTAAAGTACTCCGCCCAGCTTACATATACCTTGATGTACTCCTCACAGTTTACATATACCCTGATGTACTCCTCATAGCTTACATATACCCTGATGTACTCCTCACAGCTTACATATACCCTGATGCACTCCGCCCAGTTTACATATACCCTGATGTACTCCGCCCAGTTTACATATACTCTGATGTACTCTGCACAGATTGCATATGCCCTCACATTATAAGCTGAAATATCAGTAAAACCCCAAACAAAACTACTACCAAGCAAAATCTACGCTCCAAAAACCAAATGGCGGTCCTTCTGAGCCTGACACAGTGTGTCCAAACAGAAGTTTATGACCACATATGGGGTATTACTGTATTCTGGAGAACCCGTTTAACAATTTATGGGGTGTGTGTCTCCAGTGGCACAAGCTGGGCACAACATATTGGTCACTGAATTGGCATTTCAGTGTAAACATTTCAATTTTCAATCTGCAAAATCCACTGTGCACTAATTTCTGCAAAACACTTGCAGGGTCAAAATGCTCACAATACCTCTAGATGAATTTCTTCAGGGATTTCGTTTCCAAAATGGGGTAATTTTTGGTGGGTTTCCAATGTACTGGTACCTTAGCTCAATGCAACATGGTGTCAGAAAACTAATTTTGTAAAATCTCCACTCCAAAAACCAAATTGCGCTCCTTCCCTTTAGAGCCTTGCTGTGTGCCCAAATACAGTACTCAGGAGAAATTGCATTACAAATGTTGGGCAGCTTTTTCTCCTTTATCCCTTGTGAAAATGAAAAAATGTAACTTCTTAGTGGAAAAAATGTTGATATAAATTTTTACGTCCTAATTCAAATAAATTCTGCAAAAGATCTGTGGGGTCTAAATGCTCACTATACCACTAGATAGATTCCTTAAGGTGTGTAGTTTGCTAAATGGGGTCACTTTTTCGGGACTCCTACTGTTTTGGCCCCGCAGAGACAGCTAAATTTGAGCTCCAGATGGTGCTCCTTCCCTTTTGAGCCCTGCCGTGTGTCCAAACAGCAGTTTATTACCACATATAGGGTATTGCCGTAATCGGGAGAAATTGTTTTTGAAATGTTGGGGGGTTTTTTGTTTTTTATGCCTTGTTTGCCAAATAGTGTCTTTTTGGGAGTGTTTCCACTGTTTTGGCCCCACAAGACCTCTTCAAACTTGACATTGTGCCTAAAATATATTCTAATAAAAAGAGGGCCCCAAAATCCTCTAGGTGGTCCTTTGCTTCTGAGGCCTGTGTTTTAGTCCATAAGCACACTAGGGCCACATGTGGGATATTTCTTAAAACGTCAGAATCTGGGAAATAAATATTGAGTTGCGTTTCTCTGGTAAAACCCTCTGTGTTACAAAAATAAAAAATAGGATTAAAGATGAATTTCTGCAAAAATATGAAATGTGTAAATTTCACCCCAAATTTGCTTTAATTCTTGTGAAACGCCTAAGGAGCTAAGAAACTTTCTTTGTGCTGTTTTGTATACTTTGAGGGGTGTAGTTTTTAAAATGGGGTGATTTATGGGGGTTTGTATTGTATGGGCCCCTCAAAGCCACTTCACAACTGAACTGGTCCCTGAAAAAATTGCCTTCTCATATTTTCTTGAATATGTGAGAAATTGCTAAAGTTCTAAGCCTTGTAACGTCCTAGAAAAAAAATGTTTGAAAAAATGATGCCAATGTAAAGTGGACATATGGCATATGTAAATTAGTAACTATTTTATGTGGTATTACTATCTGTTTTACAAGCAGATAAATGAAAATTTAGAAAAGCACTAATTTTTGCACATTTTCTCTACATTTTGGCGTTTTTCACAAATAAATATTGAATTTATCGACCAAATTTTTTCACTAACATAAAGTACAATATGTCACGAGAAAACAAATTCAGAATCATTTGGATAGGTAAAAGCTTTCCAAAGTTACTACCACATAAAGTGACACAGATTTGAAAAAAATGGCCTTAAGGCCCTGTTACACCGACCGATAAGCGGCTGGTGCAGCCGAGCGCTGATCAACGAGACATCGTTGATTGGAGCTCGTTTGCTCCCGTCACAAGGAGCTATGGATAGGCATGAGCGGTCGTTACTCCAATCACTCGTCCCCATTCATTTACACAGGGAGTTATGCTGCCGACAACAATAATCTTTTACTTTTTTTAAAATGATACGACCAGCAGATGATCGAGCTTTTGCTCGTTCATTTGCTGATCGTTCCCCTGTTTACACAGATCAATTATCGGCAACGAGCGTTATATGAACTGCCAGTGTAAAACCCTGTTTAGTCTTTAAGGCCAAAACAGGCTGTGTCCTGAAGGGGTTAAATCACCAGTTTTTGGAAATTGCCAAACAACAACCTAGCTATTATAGATATTCTATGAGGAGGGGAGATTAAAATTAACTATCATCAAACCTCAGCTTTCAGCTTTTATTGAAGTTGCATAGTTACATAGGTTGAAAAAAGACACAGGGTCATCAAATTCAACCTTACTCAATTAATCATTTATCATTCATTGCTAGATCAATTATAACCCTCTATGCCATTCATCATTAGATAAGCATCTAGTCCTTTTTTTAAATGCTGACATAGTATCTGCAATTACTACCTCTTGGGGTAGGGCACTTCAAAGTTTGACAGTTCCAACGGTAAAGAACCCTTTCCTACAGTATATTGATGTTTTAATGTTAAGCTTGAAGTTTTTTTTTTGTGGTTATTTATTTTGTGTAGCGATTTGTCATTCTGTCCATTGGTAGTGCTATTATACACCGGTCAGTCAGGTGAAGTGAATTACATTCATTATCTCATGACAAATACACCTGTCAAGGGGTGGGATATTTTACACAGCAAGTGAACAGCGAGTTCTTGAAGTTGATGTGTTGGAAGTAGGAAAATTTGACAAGCATAAGGATCTAAGTGACTTTGACATGGGCCAAATTGTGATGGCTAGATGAATCAGAGCATCTCCAAAATGGCAGGTGTTGTGTGGTGTGCCTGGTATGCAGTGGTTAGTACCTACTGTACCAAAAGTGGTACAAGGATGGACAACAGATGATCTGGCAACAGAGTCATTGGCGCACAAGGCTCATTAATGCACATGGGGAGAGAAGACTAGCCCATCTAGTCCAATCCCACAGCAGATCTACCATAGTATAAATTTCTGAAAAAGTTAATGCAAGCTATGGTAGAAATGTGTCAAAACACACAGTGCATCTCAGCTTGCTGTGTGTGGGACTGCTTAATCGCAGACCAGTCATTATCCTCATGCTGACCCATGTCCACCGCCAAAAGAACCTATAATGGGCACGTGAGCATCAAAACTCGACCACTAGTCAAGGTAAGAAGGTGGTCTGGTCTGATTAATCACCAAGTAAAAGTGTGTGTGTGTGTGTGTCCTACCTGGGGAAGTGTCAGGATTTAAACCCAGAGACTTCTGTGTCACAGGCAGTGGCTCTCCTCATTGAGCCATCTGAAATGTTGGGCAGCTTCACTGCTGAATCTACTGTCGAGGTTCTCTTTATTCCTGCCTCCCCGGATTCCTTGTCTTAATTGCCTTAACCCCTTAATGACCAGCCTATTTTAGACCTTAATGACCAAGCTATTTTTTAAGTTTTTGAATCGTCGCATTCCAAGAGCTATAACGTTTTTATTTTTGCGTCGACATAGCTGTATAAGGTCTTGTTTTTTGCGGGACAAGTTGTATTTTTTAATAGCACCATTTTGGGGGACATATTATTTATTGATTAACTTTTATTAACTTTTTTTGGGGGGGGAATATAAAAAAATCAGAAATTTCGACACTCTTTTTTGCGTCCTAAATCTACGCCATTTACCGTGTAGTATAAATAACACAATAAGTTTATTCAGCGGGTTGTTACGATTGCAACGATACCAAATTTGTATAGTTTTTGTATGTTTTACTACTTTTACACAGTAAAAACGCTTTTTTTTCAAAATTATTTGTTTTTGTGTCTCCATATTTGAAGAGCCGTAACGTTTTTATTTTTTCACCGATGCAGTTGTATGAGGGCTTTTTTTTTTTGCGGGAAGACTTGTAGTTTTTATTGATACCATTTTGGAGTAGATGCGACTTTTTGATCACTTTTTAATCACATTTTTTTAAAGTCAGGATTCACAGAAAACAGCAATTTTTCCGTCATTTTTTATTTTATTTTTTACGACGTTCACCGTGCGGGTTAAGTAATGTAATAGATTTGTAGTTGGGGTCGTTACGGACGCGGCGATACCAAATATGTGTAACTTTTTAACTTTATTTAGTTTTTTTTAATACTAAAGCGGTTTATAAGGGGAAAAAGTGGATTTTTCATTTTTTTTTTCACATTTTTTTTAAATTAACTTTATTAAACTTTTTTTTTCACTTTTTTACTAGTCCCATTAGGGGACTTCACTATGCGATGGTCCGATCGCATTTATAATACACTGCAATACTTTTGTATTGCAGTGTATTACTGCCTGTCCGTTTAAAACGGACAGGCATCTGCTAGGTCATGCCTGCGGCATGATCTAGCAGGCATTCATTACTGGCAGACCTGGGGCCCTTTATTAGGCCCCCGGCTGCCATTGGAGACACAGACACTCGGCGATCGTATCGCCAGGTGTCGGTGGGAAAGAGAGGGATCTCCCTCCCTCTCTCCAAAACCACTCAGATGCGGTGCACGCTATCGAGCACCGCATCTGAGGGGTTAAACGGGTGAGATCGATACTGATATCGATCTCACACGGCAGAGCAAGGATGCCCCCAGCCCTCAGCTGCCTCTGGCAGCTGAGAGCAGGGAGATTTGACAGCACCCTGCTCTGTTTACTTATTCCGATGCCGCGACGTAAAAAGTCTATGGCATCGGAATAAGGCCCGTTAGTGACCGACGTAAAAAGACTATGGGCCGGTCACGGGTTAAATGCCTTGATTGGTTTCACCCTTTTGGTTTGTTATAAACTTTGGATCTTGCACTTCCTGATTGCCAGACTATTGAGCTTCCTGCCTGTAGTCTAGTTCCTTGCTGTCTCTTTACAAACTGTTACTGCTTATTTGTGTACCAAACTTGGATTGTTTTCTGCCTCACGATACAACCTGTTGCTGCTTATCTGTGTACTGAACCTGGACTGTTACTTGACCTCTCTTGCTATTAGCACCCTCCTGCCCGTTTCTTTCAGCCACTGGACTCCGAATCTGCTACAGACCGTGACAGGAAGAGAGGGTACCAGAATGCACTATGGGAAGAAGGCAAGCCGGCTGGCAAGCTGGCACTGTGATGCTCTGGGCAATTTTTTGCTGCGAAAACATGGGTCCTGGCATTAATGTGGATGTTAAGATGCTTTTACACTGGCCAATGATCGGGCAAACGAGAGTTCATAAGAAGGCTCGTTCCCGATCATCAGCCGATAAACGAGCAAAGCCTCCTTTATTGGCTGATCGGATCTTTTATGCAGTCAACAAAATGTTCACTAGTCAGCAGCACATCTCCCTGTGTAAACAGGAGATGTGCTGCCTACAAGATGCAAATGCATGGGGACAAACATTCGTATTAACGATTGTTTATCCCCATGCCTTACTGATTGTTGCGGTTTGTGAATGGAGCTAAAGAGCACCGACTGACATGCTGTATTGTCGTTTTTCCGGCCAGTATCAGACTGTGTAAAAGTACCTTTACTTTGACAAGTGCCAGCTACCTAAACATTGCTGCAGAACAAATACACCCCTTCAAGGCAATTGTATTCCTTAAAGAGAACCTTTCACCTGCCCATAGATGAGCAGCTGAGTGCAGCACATAAGAGGCAGGGTTTCACAAACCCTGTCTCACTTTACATTTTTTTCCTATCTTCCTCCGTTATTTAAATATCGGTGCCGTTATATTTGGCGCCCGATATGTAAATAAGCCCCTGAACTGTCACTGGGGCATTTCTATCTAACTAAATGGCAAGGGGGCGCGATGTCTCCACTCTGACACTGTCCAATCAGCTACGGACAGTGTCAGGGCGGCTTGCGCTGTGTTCCCTCCCGCGAGAACACAGACTGGTGGTTCAGCAGAGAGCGCTCTCTCAGAACAGATAGTAATGGCCTAACCTGGGGATAGGCCATCAATTTTATCTTTCCGTATATATACCCTTTAATGGCAGCGGCCTCTTTCAGCAGCAAAAGCGCCCTGCCACACTGCAAAAATTGTACAGGAATGGTTTTAGGAACATGAAAAAAATTCAAGGTGTTGATTTGGCCTTCAAACTTCCCAGATCCCAGTCCGATCGAGCATCTGGGGGATGTGCTGAGAAAGCAAGTCTGATCCATGAAGGCCCCACCTCACCATAAAGAATCTGCTGATAAAGTTTTGATGCCAAATACCACAGAACACCTTTAGAGGTCTTGTGGAGTCCATAAATCAACGAGTTAAAGCTGTTTTGGCAGCAGGAGAGGGGGACCTACACAATATTAGGAAGGTGGTTTTAATGTTATGGATGATCGGTGTATCTACTGAACTAACTACAAAATGACAAAACAAATGCATTTGTCACGTGGCTTGTTGCTATGCAGCAGTCGAGACAATGCGTGTATTTTATTCTATAGAACTGAACTGTAACAGTTTGACATATTTGTTGCTATGTGTTCATGGATTTCGATGCACTCTAAAAAGACACGCCAGCAAAATGTTTTTACTGAATATGGGCCATTGCATAGCAACAACCAATGTGACCGCATTCTACAGCGGTGGGCACAGTCAGCTGAAGCCCCTGTAAAAAAACAGATTTGCGGTGCGGAGTCTGTAAATCTGCAACAATTGCGCCATGTCTGAATTTACTCTAATCTTACTCTTCCATCTGTGGCTGTAGACTGTTCAGACACACACAAACTGTATCATCAGATATCAGCCAATCACAGAGCAGCGCAGATAATCAAAGTCTCTGTGATTGGCTGACTGTGAGAATGCAACGTCTACGTAATAAATGATAGACGTGGAGAGTATGAAAAGTGGGCCTCCTCCCCCCTTTGGGCCCCTGTGCAGCAGAACAGGTTTGGTGTGCCAACCAGTAGTCACTTTTTAGTTTTGTCTAAATATGTCCACCCCTGGACATCAAGGTAATCATCATCTTTGTACTCAGGTTAAAAAGTGGTGGCCACAGTGGTGGTGGTGGGGGGAGCAAGATATCTTTTTGTAGAATGATTCAGGTATAAGTATTACTGCTTTCTTCTGACCTTGTGTGGTCTGTCATGCTGCAGCCTCTCTCATTTATTCACTCACTCACTATGTACTAAGCAATAGAAGCGGGAATGTTCTGGTAGATGTCTGTGAGAGAATAGATAGCTGCTGCTTAAGGCCCCATGCACACGGCCGTAATTTTGATCCGCAGTTACGGATCAAAGTACAGACCCATTCATTTCTATAGCGCACGGACACCTTCCCGTATATTTATGGGAAGGTATCCGGGCCGTAGAAAGGCTCCGCAAAAAATAGGACATGTCCTATTTTTGGATTTGACGGACTGTGCTCCCATACTTTATAATGGTAGCACGGCTCGCAAATGTGGGTGACTGTCCGCTGCTGGCCATAGCCGTAATCATGAACCGGGATTACGGCCACGGTCGTGTGCAGGGGGCCTTAACTAAAGATAAATATTTCAGAAAGTAAATGCTTATAATGAGTTAAGAAGAGATTTAACATCAACATGTTACGAATTATGTAGTGGGAAATAGAGGTTTTTCTTTTGTGAGACAGTGACAGGTAAAGTCATTGAGGGAAGGTACATTTCCCCTAGAATCCTGTCATATGTATCCCAGGCTCCAGGGAATGAGTAGTTCTTGCATAGAAAGCTCTAGCTTTCCAATCTCGGCTTAAGGAAAAGCCGGAAAAAGGGCCTGGAGTTGGATTGGAGAAGAGCAGGGCGGGTTCCCCAATCCCTAGTCCATCTCTGTTTGTAGGACAAGGCTGCTGCTCAATTAGCTGCACCTGTAGCCTGTGTATAAAAAGGTGCAGACACAGTGTGTGTGAGTCTCACCCCTGACTCAGACTGGAGACTACTAAGGCTGGAGTAGCCTGTATGCTATGTGAGTAAAGACCTGTGTTACTTTGTGTCCAGTGCCTGGTAGGAAGGCACTTGGTATAGTTAGATAATATCTTGTTTAGTTAGTGCTCAGACGAGCAGGATTTATTTTGTATTTTGCCTTGTTGTACAAGAGGCTGTTTCTTTGACAAGAATAAAAACACAGGCAAAGCCCTGTTATGACTTTTAATGCACGGTGTCCCTGTCTCTGGCTACAAAGAAACCGCTGCACCAACCTCTCCTGATGCTAAACCCTCACACTTTAAAAAGTTAGTATCTTCAGACCACCTAGTTAGCACTACCCATAGTAATACCAGTTATGGAATTTAATTTAAAATTACCTTCAATTTCTTCAGTTTTAGGTTGAGATGTACATATGTCTGTGGACTGTGTGTATCCACCATTGGTTTAGCGGACTGCACCTGTAATGTACAATTGTGCATCATTATCACGATTATGTAATAATCACTGTGAAATGTAAACCACAAGACTTGGTACTCTTCAGGGTACCTCGTCAATTAGAACAAATAAATTATGAACTATTTAAAGCTGAAAACCTTGTTCACACAGTGCAAATTTGGGGCTTTTCTTAATACTTTTCCTCTTTTTAGGATTTGCTCCTGGTTTTGGTTTGAAAAACCACATCAAAAACTGCAGCAAATCTACACTGTGGGAACAGAGCCCTACTCCATTCAGAACCAGTTTATCCTGGTGGTACTGCAGTTACAGTTGTAAGAAAAATCCTTTGGAATTAGCTGGATTTATGTATTGATTACTTATAAAATGTGGTCTGATTGTTACCTGCGTCACACTTTTAGACACACACAATCTAACTAAACTAATACCACACTAACAATTGTAATGTTCATGTCATTTATTGATTACATTGAGTAAACATCCACAGAGCAGGGAGAAAAAGTAAGTGAACCTCTGTTTTAATGACTTCTCTACGAACTAATTGGAAAATGTTGTTTCAGTTAATTAGAGGAGGTTAGAAGTGTGGGTTTCACAGGTGCTTTGCCCATTAAGACCTGGTTAATGAAAAATCTTCTTAAGAAAGGTTGGTTAGTGTGAACCATGCCTCAAGGCAAACAACTTTTAGTAGACCTCAGAAGATGGGTTTACAGAGACCAGTGAAACTGGGAAAAGGCTACAAAAGCATTGCTAATGACCTGGGTGTACATCGATCCACAGTTAGACAAATTGTCTTCTAATGGAGATAACTCAGGACTAATGCTACTCTTTAGGGGTCGGTGTCCTATTAAGATCACTAAAAGAGCACAACGGGCAATCCTGAAAGAGGTGACAAAGAACCCAACGGTAACAGCAAAATATCTACTGAAGACTCTATAATAGATAATAAAAGACATGAACATTGCAACTATTTGTGTGGTATTAGTTTAGTTAGATTGTGTTTGTCTTTATTTTTGATTTAGATAACAATCAGACCACATTTTATTAGTAATTAATACAGAAATCCAGGTAATTCCAACTTGTTCTTTCAACTGTAATTCCTAAATCTCACTTTCACTATTTTTATTTATTTTGTTTTTTTCATTAGGAAAAAATAACTGGTTATCCACAGTGATCACTAGCTCTCCAGTCTACTGAGTATGGGCATGAAAGATGTCCTGGGAAAGAAAAATTGGCATGTTAGGGAAATAGTGCATCAGTCATGTTCACTTTATTCCCTACTGAAAGAGGGAAATGAGGGAGAGTTGGGAGAGTTTTCTTTCAGCATCTGAGACCAATGATAAGATAATCACTCCTCCTATGAATCTATGGCCTATTATACAAAACTGCACCCATATAGTTTCATTGGTCCCTACTTTACATCAGAATGTCTCCAATTTTTTACAGGTGTAAGGGAGAACATCGCCAGCACGGTGGCTCAGTTGTTAGCACTGTTGCCTTGCAGCAAATCCAACCAAGGACACATCTGCATGGAGTTTGTGTGTTCTCCCCGTGTTTGTGTTGGTTTCCTCCGGGTACTCACCCCCAAAAACAGACAACAGGGAATTTAGATTGTGAGCCCCAATGGGAACAGTAAAAAAAGGACCTCTGTACAGCGCTGTGTAATAAGTTGGCGCTATATAAGTAACTGTAATAAATAATATCACCAAAATACGGCAACCAACAGAGCACCATACATGGACTCTCTATAATGCTGTGTGCATGGAGCCTAATATAAATCAGTATAGCTGGCAGCCTTGGACATAACTAAATAGCTAAATGTAAAATCTTCGAGGGGTGAACACTCAAAGGACTGAGCATTATTCTTTCTCACTAGTTTTGATATACAGTAATCCTTTTATGTCTTTATGTGCACTGTAATTTTATGCTTACTATAACCAAACAAAGTATAATCCCGACTACTCCTTTGTTCAGTGAAAATTGTATGTTACACAATCCTTAACTTGCAATTGTGTTATATTTGCACAGATCAGTGAATTTATTTATAGTTGTAGTGTTGTTAAGCAACATTGTATTCATTCACATGTGCTGGCTGTTGTGAAGACTAAACTATAGACTTCTGTATGAAATGTATCTAGTTTTTATTACTGATTATGTATTTCCACCTAAAAAATAAAAATAAAATCACAAGTAAATATAAATCCACACATCATGAAAGACTCACAACAATTGTCACCCAGGTTTTTCGTAAAGTGAATGTCAAATCTGCTTAGTTAAAGTGAAAAGCTGCATGATATCTCCCCTGGCAGCTGTAATACCTTCGCCAGCCATATTGATTATTAACCAAAGATTGATATACCGGAACATCTTAACTACAGCACAGAGTTTTTTACAACCTAGGAAAAGAGAACAATTCAGAGACACTTATGTGGTGATCTATTTAGTTTTATGTGGGGGGGGGGGGGCGAGAGGCCCCATTAACTTTTAGCTGTTAATCTATTTTCTAGGCATATTAAGGAAAATGTCATATTTATATTAAAAGAAAAAATATTTCTTTGACATGTCAGAAGTTTATTGAAAGTTTAGTTACCCTTTAGGCTGGGTTCACACGACCTATTTTCAGACGTAAGCGAGGTGTATTATGCCTCGTTTTACGTCTGAAAATAGGGCTACAATACGTCGGCAAACATCTGCCCATTCATCTGAATGGGTTTGCCGACGTACTGTGCAGACAACCTGTCATTTACGCGTCGTCGTTTGACAGCTGTCAAATGACGACGTGTAAAAATACAGCCTCGTCAAAAGAAGTGCAGGACACTTCTTTGGACGTTGTTGGAGCAGTTTTCTCATAGACTCCAATGAAAACAGCTCCAAAAACGGACGTAGAAAACGCAGCGAAAAACGTGAGTTGCTCAAAAAACGTCTGAAAATCAGGGGCTGTTTTCCCTTGAAAACAGCTCCGTATTTTCAGAAGTTTTTGGTCACTACGTGTGCACATACCCTTAGGGTATGTTCAAACGCAAACTCTAAAACGTCTGAAAATACTCCTGATTTTCAAAAGTTTTTTAAGCAACTCGTGTTTTTTACGGCCATTTTTGGAGCTGTTTTTCTATTGAGTCAATGAAAAACGGGCACGTAAAAAAACGGCCCGTCGGACCAGAACGTCGTTTTTCCCATTGAAATCAATGGGCAGATGTTTGGAAGCGTTCTGCTTTCGGCCGAAAATAAGCAGTGTGAACATATCCTTAAAGGCTGTGTACACCTTTGAAAACGTGTTTGTTTTTTGTCGTCTTTTTTATAAAAATGTGTATAAGTGTGATTGGAGCAACTTTGTAATTACATTTTATTAAAAATTATTTTTACTTTTTAAGATACAGTTGCTTGTATCCTGTATATACAGAGCAGCTGTATCTTGTGCTGAGACCTGACTCCTGGTTCACTGATGGGTTAGTCCACCTGTTATCGATCACATCTAAGTTATGAACTTAGATGTGATCGATAACAGCTCGATCCTGCATGTCAGAGACACTCAGGACCTGCTGACACTGAACCCGTCAGTGCCGCTGATCTGACGAATACAGGATTCAGCACAAGATACAGCTGCTCTGTATACAGGATACAAAGCAGCTGTATCTCAAAAAGTAAAAATAACTTTTAATAAAATGTAATTACAAAGTTGCACCAATGATAGACATTTTTATTTAAAAAAAAACAAAAAATCATTTTTAAAGCCTTTAAGTACAAGTCAAGTCAAACATGAAAAAAAGACTAAAAAGAAACCTGCCAGTTTGCTCAGGTAGGCAACAGATAGAAAGTACAATTAGTACATTAACAGCATGCCAAGCAGTCCTTCCCTGCCATGTTATCGATCCAAGCCAACACTGGTGTAAGGGGTGATAGATGAAGCATGAGTAGCATGATAAATGGCTGTGTGTTTTCCAGAAAAAACCTTTGTTTTTTTAGGCTTTAAATTGGCAACCATAACTTATGACACACTGAGGCTATGCTATATATTATATTTTATGTAGAATGTCATAAATAATTTTAAGCAATCTGTCATGTATAAGCCAGACATAATGATCAGCTAAGTTCTCACTGTATTCTTCAACATGGCACACTTGTGTTGGAATTCACCTGCCATTTTCAAAGGAGAAGCGTGCTGGAGAATGTTTAGCAAGTAATTTGGCCACAAAAAAGTGACAGCGTACTTTCATACATATGGGGTTCATGCCGAATTTATTTTTTCACTCAATTACACCTGGTAAGTGCCTTAATGTACACATTGCATTGATACGATACCTCTAATTTTTGCATAATACAACTATAAAATTTAAATTAGCATGGCATTGGCATGTCTAGACTGAATTAGCATATTTTTCAGCATATACAGTAAATTAGGAAATTGCAGCCTTGGGGGTGTCTTTCTGGATGTCCTGAACAGATCATCTCAATTGCATGGTTTCAGAATGTATGGATAGCTTGGCTTTGAAACTGAGCTCCTTGATAAATCTTGTATATAGTTTCCATGGAGCTAGTGTACGGTTCATTTAGGAACACAACACCATTGATGACCAGTTAGACATGTCACAAAAATGACAAACCAAAGCTGCAGGACATGACCCCCATGTGTTTCCCTGTATCATCCATTGTTTAGAAAGAGACTTTCCCCAGGGCAGTCATCAATCAGTGTTGGTAACCTCTCCTACAACAGACAGGTCTCTGTGATAAAAGCCATCTTGGACAAGTAACAGCATTTCAGAAGGTAAATTATCTGAGAATGGGCAAGATGGCAACAGTGATAACCAAGTGGTGGCAACAAACTTATAGAAAAAACACAGATCACGTCAAATTTGACAGGAAAAATAGCACTGTATGCAACTCTATTTTTCCCCGAAACCTGGCAGACCCCATTGTAAGTCAAATGGGACTGAAAGGGTGCTGCTAATATCCGTCATGTGACAGATCCAGCACTGCGCCATGGTCTCCATATAAACGGAAGCCATGAAGCAGATGTGAACAGAGCCTAAATTATGCTAACCTACATTCATCTCTTTTTATGTAGAATTATTTTTTCTTCTGGCTGAATTTGGCACTTTTGTTTCTGCATGGTTGTAAATGTTTGTAATGCTATCAGCCAAAGGTACCATAGTATGACTGATCAGTTGTGCTTCTGACAAACACTTTAAAACTCATGTCTATAGTCAGCTTAAAGGGGTATTACAGTTTCAGAAAATATAGGCTATTCTTTGTATAATGAAAACGTATCCAATTTTTCAATATACTTTCTAGTTCAATTCTTCCAGTGGATAAAACTGTCCTTGTCATGTGAGGGAAACACAAATGTTCAGCTTGTTGCAGCTCTGATACACGTACCTGAAATCAATCCTGCACTTGTGTGTCCGACACTTGACCAGGATAGTGTTTTAGCCCCCGAAAGTAAGCAATTTTATGATTGAAAGCAGAGATCTTGAAA
Organism: Rhinoderma darwinii; assembly: GCF_050947455.1. Classification (NCBI taxonomy): domain Eukaryota; kingdom Metazoa; phylum Chordata; class Amphibia; order Anura; family Rhinodermatidae; genus Rhinoderma; species Rhinoderma darwinii. Next base: position 190,280,911 of record NC_134688.1, on the reverse strand, counting down.
TTTGGAATAAATATATACAGAAAGTATAATAGAAAATTGTATAACCTTTCATTATACAAATAATAACCTTTTTTATGTTGTTGCTGAAACCGTAATACCACTTTAAACTTCTTATCTCTAGCAACAATACAAAAAATTGCTATCTCCTAAAATCAATAGTTTATATACTACATACTTTGAATAACACAAAAATGAAATCCAGTAATTTTTTTAACTTTTAAAATAGATGCCCTCATTCTATTAAATGGTGGGTAATAGTATATATATATATATATATATATATATATATATATATATATATATTCTGCTTTGTATTTTTAGAACATATGCATAATTATTTCTGCGCAGGGCTAGGTATAATCTGCAGGTGTGACAAATACAGATTTCAGCACCGGGTGCACTGCAATTATTTAATTCTCTTAGTACTTTTACATCAAATGATTGTAATTGAGCCGCCATGAAAGAAGGCACCCTACACATCCGACACACAGTTTTCAGTGTGACATACACTACCGTTCAAAAGTTTGGGGTCACCCAGACAATTTTGTGTTTTCCATGAAAACTCACACTTATATTTATCAAATGAGTTGCAAAATGACTAGAAAATATAGTCAAGACATTGACAAGGTTAGAAATAATGATTTTTATTTGAAATAATAATTTTCTCCTTCAAACTTTGCTTTCGTCAAAGACTGCTCCATTTGCAGCAATTACAGCATTGCAGACCTTTGGCATTCTAGCTGTTAATTTTCTGAGGTAATCGGGAGAAATTTCACCCCATGCTTCCAGAAGCCCCACCCACAAGTTGGATTGGCTTGAGGGGCACTTATTGCGTACCATACGGTCAAGCTGCTCCCACAACAGCTCTATGGGGTTGAGATCTGGTGACTGCGCTGGCCACTCCATTACAGATAGAATACCAGCTGCCTGCTTCTTCCCTAAATAGTTCTTGTATAATTTGGAGGTGTGCTTTGGGTCATTGTCCTATTGTAGCATGAAATTGGCTCCAATCAAGCGCTGTCCGCAGGGTATGGCATGGCGTTGCAAAATGGAGTGATGGCCTTCCTTATTCAAAATCCCTTTTACCTTGTACAAAACTCCCACTTTACCAGCACCAAAGCAACCCCAGACCATCACATTACCTCCACCATGCTTGACAGATGGCGTCAGGCACTCTTCCAGCATCTTTTCAGTTGTTCTGCGTCTCACAAATGTTCTTCTGTGTGATCCAAACACCTCAAACTTCGATTCGTCTGTCCATAACACTTTTTTCCAATCTTCCTGTGTCCAATGTCTGTGTGCTTTTGCCCATATTAACCCCTTAAGGACGCAGCCTAGTTTGGGCCTTAAGGCTCAGAGCCCATTTTTCAAATCTGACATATTTCACTTTATGTGGTAATAACGTCGGAATGCTTAAACCTATCCAAGCGATTTTGAGATTGTTTTCTCGTGACACTTTGGGCTTCATGTTCGTGGTAAAATTTGGTCGATATATTCAGTCTTTATTTATGAAAAATTGCAAAATTTAGAGAAAATTTACAAAAAATAGCATTTTTCAGAATTTAAATGCATCTGCTTGAAAAACAGACGGTTATACCACCCAAAATAGTTACTAGTTCACATTTCCCATATGTCTACTTTAGATTGGCATCGTTTTTTGAACATTCTTTTATTTTTCTTGGACGTTGCAAGGCTTAGAACATAAACAGCAATTTCTCATATTCTTAAGAACATTTCAAAAGCCTTTTTTTGAAGGTACCAGTTCAGTTCTGAAGTGGATTTGAGGGGCCTATGTATCAGAAACCCCCATAAAACACCCCATTTTAAAAACTAGACCCCTCAAAGTATTCAAAACCGCATATAGAAAGTTTTTTAACCCTTCAGGCATTTCACAGGAATTAAAGCAAAGTGGAAATGAAATTTGCAAATTTCATTTTTTCTGCTGAATTTCAATTTTATAAAAAAAAATTCTGTAACAGAGAAGGTTTTACCAGAGAAATACTACTAAATATGTATTGTCCAGATTCTGCAGTTTTTAGAAATGTCCCACATGTGGCCCTACTGCGCTCGTGGACTAAAACACAAGCCCCAGAAGCAAAGAAGCACCTAGTGCATTTTGAGGCCTCTTTTTTATTAGAATATATTTTAGGCAGCATGCCAGGTTTGAAGAGGTGTTGAGGTATCAAAACAATGGAAACCCACCAGAAGTGACCCCATTTTGGAAATTACACCCCTCAAGGAATTCATTTATGGTTTTTGTTATCATTTTGACCGCACAGTTTTTTCACAGCACCTATTTGAATTGGGCTGTGAAATGAAAAAAATGATATTTTTTCCAATAAGATGTAATTTTTTATCAAAATTTCTTATTTTCACAAGGAACAACATACCCCATTTTGTTGCCCAATCTGTCCTTAGTGCGGCAATACCCCATTTGTGGTGATAAACTGCCGTTTGGGCCCATGGGAGGGCTCAGAAGGAAAGGAGCGCTATGTGTTTGTTGGAGTCCAGATTTTGCTGGATTGGTTTTCGGGTTCTATGTCGCATTTGCAGAGCCCCAGAGGTATCAAAGCAATGGAAACTTACCAGAAGTGACCCCATTTTGGAAACTACACCCCTCAAGGAATTCATTTATGGTTTTTGTTATCATTTTGACAGCACAGTTTTTTCACAGCACCTATTTGAATTGGGCTGTGAAATGAAAAAAATTATATTTTTTCCAATAAGATGTCATTTTTGATCAAAATTTCTTATTTTCACAAGGAACAACATACCCGATTTTGTTGCCCAATTTGTCCTTAGTGCGGCAATACCCCATTTGTGGTGATAAACTGCCCTTTGGGCCCATGGGAGGGCTCAGAAGGAAAGGACCACCATTTGGCCTACTGGAGCTTTTCTGGTGCTAAGTCATGTATGCAGAAGCCCCTGAGGTACCAGTACAGTTGAAACCCCCGAGAAGTGACCCCATTTTAAAAACTACACCCCTTAAGACATTCATCTAGAGGTGTAGTGAGCATTTTGACCCCACAGGTACTGTGTAAAAGATAATGCGCAGCAGATGGTGCAGTGTGAGATTTGCAATTTTATATATATATATATATGCCATTTCAGTGTCCAATATATTGTGCCCAGCATGCGCCACCGGAGATATACACCCCTTAAATTGTAATGTGGGTTCTCCTGGGTACGGCAATACCCTACATGTGGCTGTTATCAGCTGCCTGGGCATACGGCAGGGCTCAGAAGGGAAAGATGAGGGGGTAAGCTGTGCGGAGTGCATCAGGGTAAATTAAAAATCAAGGGATGTATGATACATTTTAAAACAATCTTTTATACAGAGCCCTGGTTTTTCGGGACACGTGTCACATTGGTATATTGTGACTTTCCTTATCCCCCTCTTATAGCAGACTCTGCACCTCTTTTGACTCTTTCCCTTTCCACCGGTTTGGGGAACTTCTCCTGGAAAGTGTTGCCCTGGTACGATGCGTGTGGCCTCGCTTCCAGAAGTACTGGGTGCCCCCCCTTCCTGGTCCCTAAAGATTAGATCTTGAAATTCCAGGAAAGTTCCCCTCTGGCCTGCACATCGACGTAGCACGTACGCATTGTACAAAGCCATCTGTATGATGTGCCCGGCCAGCTTCTTATACCACACCGCATGGCGCTGTAGGGCTTCAGGACTTGATTTGACAAGTCCATCCCTCCCATGTACCTATTGTACTCCAGGATGCAGTCTGGTTTGGGGGTGGCCTTTCCTTCATATATCCTAAATCTGTAGGTATACCCTGATGCACACTCGCTCAGCTTATACATCTTCACGCCATACCTTGCCCTCTTACCCGGCAGGTACTGGCGGAATTGAACCCTCCCTTTAAAATGTACCAGGGGCTCATCAATAGAAATACACTTCTCGGGGGTGTATGCTTGGGAAAACCGGGCACTGAAACGGTCTAATAGGGGTCTCCGTTTATACAAACGGTCAAAACTGGGGCCATCTCGCGGTGGGCACGGCTCATTATCAGTATAATGTAAGAAGCGAAGTATTGCCTCATTTATTTATTTTTTTAGGTTCCAGTTCAGTTCTGAAGTTGCTTTGAGGGGCCCATATATTAGAAACCCCTATCAAACACCCCATTTTAGAAACTAGACCCCTCAAAGTATTCACAACAGCATTTAGAAAGTTTATGAACCCTTTAGGTGTTTCACAGAAATTTAGAGCAAAGTAGAGGTGAAATTTACTTTTTTTTTTTTTTGTCAGAAAATCCTCTTTATACCATTTTTTTTATAACACAAAAGGATTTATCAGAGAAACGCAACTTAATACTTATTGCCCAGATTCTGCAGTTTTGAGAAATATCCCACATGTGGCCCTAGTGTGGTAATGGACTGAAGCACCGGCCTCCGAACCAAAGGAGCACCTAGTGGATTTTGAGGCCTCTTTTTTATTAGGCACCATGTCTGGTTTGAAGAGGTCTTGTGGTGCCAAAACATTGGAAACCCCCCAAAAGTGACAGCATTTTGGAAACTAGACCCCTTGAGGAATCCATTGTAGTTTTCTTGGGGTGCATGCGGCTTTTTGATCAGTTTTTATTCTATATTTAGGTGGCGTGGTGACTAAAAAAACAGCAATTCTACTATTGTTTTTTTATTCTATTTTTTTTACAGCGTTCACCGTGCGCTATAAATGACATATTCACTTTATTCTGCGGGGCGATACGATTACGGCGATACCAGATGTTTATAGTTTTTTTTTATGGCTTATGGCGTTTGCACAATAAAATAAGTTTTGTAAACAATCATTCACTTTTTGTGTTACCTTATTCTAAGAGCCATAACTTTTTTATTTTTCAATCAATAAAGCCGTGCGAGGACTTATCTTTTGCGTAACGAACTGTAGTTTCGATCAGTAACATTTTTCGGTACATGCGACTTTTTGATCTCTTTTTATTCCATTTTTTGGGAGGTGAAGTGACCAAACAATTGTGATTGTGGTTCGGTTTATTATTATTTTATTTTACGGCGTTCACCGTGCGGGATAAATAACAAAATAATTTTGTAGTTCAGGCCGTTACGGATGCGGCGATACCAATTATGTATAGTTTATTTGTTTGTTTATATATTTTTATTAATAATAAATGACTGATAAGGGAAAAGGGGGGATTTTTACTTTTAATACTTTTAAAACTTTTATGTTCTTATTTTTACACAACTTTTTTTAACTTTTTTTTTACTTTATTACTTTGTCCCACTAGGGGACTTGAGGGCAGGAGGCCCTGATCGCTATTCTAATACACTGCACTACATGCGTAGTGCAGTGTATTAGAACTGTCAGCTACTCAATGACAGCAAGCATAGTGGGTCCTGATGTTGTCAGGACCCACTAGGCTTCCGTCTATGGCATAGCCGGACGCCATTGTTTGGTGTCCGGTTGCCATAGTCACCATCGCCGGCCGCTATCGTGTAGCAGGCCGGCGATGGCGGATTAACCCCTAAGAAGCCGCGATCGCTATTGAATGCGGCTTCTGAGGGGTTAATCGGCGGGGGAGCTCCGCGATCGGTCCCGGCACATTGAGCAGTGATAGTCTGCTGTCGGAAACAGCAGCTATCACAGCTCATGAATGCGCCCCGCGCGAACGGCGCCGTGTTTACTCCATGACATACTATTATGTCATGGAGCGCGAACGATGTACTTACCATGACATAATAGTATGTCCTGGAGCGTTAAGGGGTTAATCTTTTCCTTTTATTAGCCAGTCTCAGATATGGCTTTTTCTTTGCCACTCTGCCCTGAAGGCCAGCATCCTGGAGTCACCTCTTCACTGTAGACGTTGACATTGGCGTTTTGCGGGTACTATTTAATGAAGCTGCCAGTTGAGGACCTGTGAGGCGTCTATTTCTCAAACTAGAGACTCTAATGTACTTGTCTTGTTGCTCAGTTGTGCAGCGGGGCCTCCAACTTCTCTTTTGACTCTGGTTAGAGCCTGTGTTTGCTGTCCTCTGAAGGGAGTAGTACACACCGTTGTAGGAAATCTTCAGTTTCTTGGCAATTTCTCGCATGGAATAGACTTCATTTCTAAGAACAAGAATAGACTGTCGAGTTTCACATGAATGCTCTCTTTTTCTAGCCATTTTGACAGTTTAATCGAACCCACAAATGTAATGCTCCAGATTCTCAACTAGCTCAAAGGAAGGTCAGTTTTATAGCTCCTCTAAACAGCAAAACTGTTTACAGCGGTGCTAACATAATTGCACAAGGGTTTTCAAGTGCTTTCTAATCATTCATTAGCCATCTAACACAGTTAGCAAACACAATGTACCATTAGAACACTGGAGTGATGGTTGCTGGAAATGGGCCTCTATACACCTATGTAGATATTGCATTAAAAACCAGACGTTTGCAGCTAGAATAGTCATTTACCACATTAACAATGTATAGAGTGTATTTATGATTAATTTAATATTATCTTCATTGAAAAAAACTGCTTTTCTTTCAAAAATAAGGAAATTTCTAAGTGACCCTAAGCTTTTGAACGGTAGTGTATGTTGTTCATAGAGGTCAGTGACCTTCTGGATGTCAGAGTTTGCTGCTGATGGTTGTCCACGCTATTCTCAAAAATAGGACAGTACATAGAGAAGTTGCTCCCTGTCTGATAGATGGTCACTTCTGATCTGTGCCCCCTACATGTCACAAATTTTGGGACCAATCATTGCATTGGGCAGAATATTGTATTTTATGTGGCTATATAATGGGGTAGCATGATATTTCCAGCAACAGCCCCATACCTGTCCATGTGGTATTGCAGCTTAGCCTCATTTACTTGAATAGGGTGAATAAAAGCAAAAAACAATCCCCTTTTTTAATTTCATACAAACTCTTTGAGACAAAAATAAATAAATCTGATTTTAAGATGTTTTAATGTTTGGAAACCATAAATCGTACTCCAGTGTTGCTTGAACTTCCCTTCTGACCTATTTGTTGTATGCCAATTTACAAGTCCAGGCCTGTCACCGTATGTAATTATACTAGAAAACTTTCCATTAACCAATATTATTTAACTATTTTGTTTCTCTTTAGGCTTTGTTCACATCCGCGTTGGGGTTAATAATAATAATAATCTTTATTTATATAGCGCCAACATATTACGCAGCACTTTACAATTTAGAGGGAACATGAAACAAACAATCTCAGACATTACATAGTGACAAAGTTCATTTACAATTCAAACCTGAGGAGTGAGGACCCTGCTCGCAAGAGCTTACAATCTATGAGGAACTAAGGGAGACACAAAGTGTAACAGTGTTTGTTCTGTACAATGGTCCGGCCATTTTTATACACATGGGGTGGTAACATAAAGCTGCATGAGCCGGTCACCAGCCAGTATCCGTGTATGACGGACATGAAGAGAAGGAGTGTGAGGGAATCTTATTCTGATGACTAATCTAAAAGGAGGGCCGAGGAAAGGAGTCAGATTAGGGAATGTTATAGGCCTGTCTAAATAGATGTGTTTTCAGGGCACATTTAAAACTGTGGATATTGGGAATTAATCTGATTGTCTGGGGTAGCGCATTCCAGAGGACTGGTGCAGCACGAGAAAAATCTTGGAGACGGGAGTGGGAGGTTCGGATTATGGAGGATTTTAATCTAAGGTCGTTGGCAGAACGTAGAGCCCAAGTAGGGTGGTAGACAGAGATGAGGGAGGAGATGTAAGGAGGTGCAGCACTGTGGAGAGCTTTGTGGGTGAGAGTAATAAGTTTGAATTTTATTCTGAAGGGGATGGGCAACCAGTGCAGTGACTGGCACAGATTAGAGGCGTTGGTGTAGCGGTTGGTCATAAAGATGAGCCTGGCTGCTGCATTGAGGATAGATTGGAGAGGGGAGACTTTAGTGAGGGGAAGACCAACTAGTAATGAGTTACAGTAGTCAAGACGAGAGTGAATCAGAGCAACAATGAGAGTTTTGGCTGTTTCCTCCGTAAGAAAAGAGCGGATTCTGGAGATGTTTTTGAGGTGAAAATGAGAGGAGCGTGAAAGTGATTGAATGTGAGGAGTAAAGGAAAGATCTGAGTCAAAAATAACCGGAGACAGCGGGCGTTCTGCTTAGGAGTTATGATAGTGCCACACACAGAGATGGAGACATCAGGTTTAGGGAGGTTAGTAGATGGTGGGAACACAAGGAGCTCAGTTTTAGAAAGATTCAGTTTCAGATAGAGAGAGGACATGATGTTAGAGACAGCAGACAGACAATCACTGGTGTTTTGTATTAGAGCAGGGGTGATGTCACGGGAAGAGGCATATAATTGGGTGTCATCAGCGTAGAGATGGTACTGGAAGTCAAATCTGCTGATGGTTTGTCCAATAGGGGCTGTGTAGAGAGAAAAGAGAAGCGGACCTAGGACTGATCCCTGAGGAACCCCGATAGCAAGGGGAAGAAGTGGAACCAGCAAATGACACACTGAACGAGCGGTCAGATAGATAGGAGGAAAACCAAGAGATAGTAGCGTCCTTGAGGCCTATAGAGTGGAGCATGTTAAGTAGGAGTTTGTGGTCTACAGTGTCAAAGGCGGCAGAGAGATCCAGAAGAATCAGTATTTGCCGTTAAATTTAGCCGGCAATAGATCATTTGAGACTTTAGTAAGGGCAGTTTCTGTGGAGTGTAGAGTGCGGAAACCAGATTGTAAGGGGTCTAGAATGGAGTTAGCAGAGAGATAGCGGATAAGGCGAGAGTAGACCAAGCGTTCCAGGAGTTTGGAGATGAAGGGCAGATTAGAGACTGGTCGGTAGTTAGCAGCGCTGGATGGGTCAAGAGTTGTTTTTTTCAGTAATGGGTTTATAATGGCATGTTTAAAAGAGGAGGGAAAGATACCAGAGGAAAGAGAGAGGTTAAATATTTTAGTCAGGTGAGTTCCGTCAGACCTAAACGGAAATCAAACGGAAATCATAGCTTTCCGTTTGCATTACCGATGTTTTCAATGGTAACGCTTCTGTTGCTAATGGTTTCTGCTTGTCTCCGTTCTGTAAGGTTTCCGTATTTTTTTGGCGGAATCAATAGTGTAGTCGACTTCGGAAACCATTTGCAACGGAAGAATTACCATTGAAATCAATGGTAATGTAATGGAAAGCTATGGTTTCCGCTTGGTTTCTGTTAATGGGTTCCCCTGACGGAAAGGTCTGACAAAAGCCATGAACGGTACCCCGACACAGATGTCAACGAAGCCTAATAAATAAGAACCTAAGGATCAAACAAGCTGTGTTCTTTTTCTGTAACTAGAAAAAACTGGCAACATATCAATGAAACACTTAAGACAAAAAATCACTGAGATCCACTTCAGCTTGGGCAGACAAAGGCAGACATAATTTGCTCTGTACAAGAAAGCAATGAATATTCATCATAGATTAGTGCATTGAGTCACTGTAGTATAGCAAAATGCAATATTTAACAATTGAAGTAATGGGTTAAGCTAAGGATTGTACTTGGTGGCTTTTCTCCCACAGAGTGTATTTCATACCAGGGATGTAAAGCTGACTTTCACAGTTATTAATCAAATTCCTTTGGTCTCCACATTAACATTTCAAACAATTAATATCTTATTAACAGCCCATAACTCGGTAATATCAATTTCCATTCATTTCTTTTTACGTTTTTCCCCATCCCTGATGACTTCTGGAAACGAATTATAGTGGAATGAGAATTGGAAGATCTTTGAAGATAAAATACTTTTTATATTATATGTGGTGGTTGCATTCAATTACACAATTCTAGCATCAAAATGCTCCCTCTTTTTAGTTACAGCACCCTAATGTCACCCATACTATTTATTATTTTTGAAAATGTGTATAGGGTTAATGAACAATGGTGGAGGAATTTTGGGTAAATTTGTGACCCTGCTCTTAAAGTGTAGCGCAACATTTAGGAACTATACGGCTGAGTTCACACAAGACGGATACGCTGCGTAAAAGCACGCAGCGTATCCGTCCTGTGCACCACAGGGAATTCCGGACAAAGCTAGCAGGCCAACCTCCTGGGATCACGTTTCATCCCAGGAGACCGCCGCAGCCTGTGATTGGCTGCAGCGGCGGTTACATGGGATGGCAAATAAAAAATCAGAAATATGTTTAAGCAATAAATGGAGCACATCCCATGCATACATGCAACTTTTTGATCACTTTTTATCAAATTTGATTGAAGGCAGGATGAACAGAAAATAGCATTTCTGGCATTGTTTTTTATTTTATTTTTTACGTCGTTCACCGTGTGGGTTAAATAACATAATAGCTTTATAAGTGGGGTCGTTACGGATGTGGTGATACCAAATATGTGTAATGTTTTCATTATTTTTTTTCATATTAAAGTATTTTATAAGGGGAAAAAGTGGGTTTTTCATTTTTGTTTTGGATTTTTATTAAACACCATACTGCAGGCACCGTCCCCAAAATCTATTTGCACGGAATACATTTTGGCAGCTTATTAAACACCTTTTTAATTGCTCAATTAAATTACACAATATATTAATACCATAAATCCTCCCTAAGATGAAGAATTGCATGTTGGCGGATTTGACCTTGGCGGATTTGACCTTGTAGCCCTCAGTGTGAACACTTGAGGATATTCTCAGCTGCAGGCTTTCTTCTTTGCAAAACAATTATATTTATTCTATGTATAGAAGTATATAGATCTGTATTCTTCATTAGAAACTTTGGTAATACAAGAGTTATATGTCAGGAGATGAAATGGAAAAATACAGTGCACAGTCATACTCTAAAGCTGAAAACAGCAAACAAGTTGGAAGGAATAAAGCCATCTCCCATACATACCTTTCTTTTATGCTCTTCATAGTAGGTTTTGTCCCATTTCTGCTGCAGGTATTTATTACCGCATGGTAATATGGGTTGGTAGGCTCTGTGCATTGTGAATGTGAACTACCCTCCCAGGCTGCGGGCCACCAAATGAGCGAGGATCTGAGGCTGGGGAGGAATAATGTGGAGACAACGTTATGTTTGAGGCAGGTCATGTGGTGGTTGTCATGACATTGGTGTTAAGGAGAAAAGTGAATAGCTAGTGGTAGACTTCCAAACATTGTGGCTGTAAATCAGCAAACAAAGCCTGAATATATCAGCCTATATCCATTATTATAACACAATGCTTCACCATCAGCCCTGCTCATATACAGTCACAGGTGAAGGATCCTGTCGCACTAAAGAGAGCAACTAGACAAAAGACATGGCACAAAGCTTTTTACGTCACGTTTGTCAGGAGAATACCTGCATATAGCACAGAGCGAAGCAGTGCTGCAATCCCGAATTGTATAGACACCTTAAAAAAAAAATACAGAAAATTGTAGATTTTTAGAATTTTTTTTATTTCCCATATCTCATAAGATACAATGATGGGTTGTAAATAAGACTCAATAAGCTCTTCATATTTGTTGTACATTTGGAAAGTTGAGATCTTAGCCGGTACAGTAATACAGATCATATTTTTACCCATTTATATTTCAAATTCTGTATGACCAAAGATGTTGAAAATTTCCTCCACAGCACTTTTACCCAGGCTTGTGCCTAGGTTCGGTAAAGGATGTAGAAACACACGTTAAAAAGTTGCATCTATAATTGTACCAAAATTTGCACCATTTGTCTTCACCCAAAAAGAAAGCAGGCAAGAAAAGAAGACCTGGTCAAGCTGTAGATCAGGGGTCTCAAGCACGCGGCCCGCGGGCCGCATGCGGTCCCTTGGGCTGTCATCTGTGGCCCGCGGGACACAGAGCCGCTAGTATAGGCTCTGCTCCGAGACTCTGGAATTCCTTGACATCGCTGTCCACATATGAACAGCGATGTCTGGGGCTTCCCCAGAGCCGGAGTCCCGAGCAGAGCGCTGGTGTCGGCTCTGCTCCGGGACTCTGCGGAATTCCCTGACATCGCTGTCCACATATGAACAGCGATGTCTGGGGCTTCCCCAGAGCCGGAGTCCCGGGCAGACCGCTAGTACAGGCTCTGCTCCGGGACTCTGTGGAATTCCCTGACATCGCTGCCCATATATGGACAGTGTGTCAGGGTCTTGCCCAGAGCGGAGCAGAGCGCTGGTGTCGGCTCTGCTCCTGGACTCTGTGGAATTCCCGGACATCGCTGTCCACATATGAACAGCGATGTCTGGGGCTTCCCCAGAGCCGGAGTCCCAAGCAGAGCGCTGGTGTCGGCTCTGCTCCGGGACTCTGTGGAATTCCCTGACATCGCTGCCCATATATGGACAGTGTGTCAGGGTCTTGCCCAGAGCGGAGGGCACTGCGGCACTATCTAAAAAGGGGCTGCCCAATCTTGACAAGTGTGCTAACTGAGCCGCTGGACTGCATTTGGCGACACTTAAACTGGAAAGCTGGATTGTTGAAATAAGCACGTGGAGAAATATCTCAAATTTTAAACCTAGCGCTATTATTATAGTAATGTAGTATTATTATAGTAATGTAGTGTTATAGTAGTTCAAATAACTAATTGATTAACAATAATTTTGTATTGTATCAAATTTGAAAGTAATGCGGCCCGTCAACTTCCCACTTACCCGGCCGAGTTTGAGACCCCTGCTGTAGATGTACATTTAGCCTCATTAACCAAAGGCAAAGGTTAAAAAAAGGGGCACATTATTGGCGCAAATGTACTGCTGCTCATAGAAGGCATAAAAAGAAATTCTGAAAATTATAAATGTACCAGATTTTTTAAGGATGTGCCCTGTATAATAAATCAGGCGCAAATTATTACCCTCTCCGATTTGATTGGTGCGTAATATGCCATTATTTATAAATGTGTGTCATTAAGTTTCTTGTGGTGAAGGATTCTCGTTAGATTGTCCATATAAACAAGCGGTCCGATTTGTCAATGTGTTACAGCTGTAAAACTTGAGTAATACGAAGAAGTAGCAGAGGTAGGAGGGATGCATTACAAAAAAAAATAATCTATTACTCACCTCACAGATCCCACACCGCCGCTTCGGTTCTCCCCTACGCTGTTTATTCAGATAGGTGCAATCCCTGGCCTCAGCGATCCTGTGCCATATACCCACAGAGACCAGTGTTGGTTGCAGCGATCACGTGGGTATGCGGGCACGTCATCGCTGCAGCCATGTCAATAAACAGTGGCAGGGAGGACCGTGGTGGCGGTGCTGGAATGCTGGGGATCTGTGTGGTGGGTAATGGCTCTTTTTTTTTTTTTTTCATGCATCCCTCCTACCCCTGTGACTTTTTGGAATCTCTCAGAAAACCCTTCTGAAACACCTACAACACATTTTCCAAGTTTTTGTGAAAATTAATGGGAAAAAACTCACTTTTTGACTATACCATCTGATTAAACCCTAAAGAATGCTTCCACAGTGTCCAAATAAATGTATCCTACTGTGCAAAAATAATTCCATCCTACAGTGCTAATATAAATGTCATATAATGCTCAGATAATACCTCTTGACAGTGAGATAATACCTCATACAGTGCTTAAATAACACTTAAAATAACACCATTATACTGTGCCAACCAAACAGTGGCTAAATAATAGTGTCCTACCATGCCCAGCTAATACCATCACATACTGCTAAAATAACAGTACCATACACATTTCAAATAATAGCATCCTACAGGGGCAATTTATTAAGACTGGTGTTTTATATGCCACCGTCTTAGGGCTTATTTACACGAGCGTCTTAAACATCCGAGGGACGGCCGTTGAAACAGCGGCCGTCTCACGGACCTATGTAATTCGATGTGGCCTTTCACAGAGCCGTTGTTTCAACGGACCGTGTGAAGGGTCCATGGGAATATAGGACATGTCCTATCTTTTCTCGCATCACGCATCCCTCCATAGACTCTCAACTATGGGGGATGCGTGACATCGCGTCCCGCAGCGCTGAGCACGGATGCACCTCGGACGTGAAAAACGGCAGTTTTTCATGTCCAAGATGTGCAGCGCTTGTGTGAATCAGGCCTTACTCTCAAGAACATTGGAGTAAAATGCGCCCAATTTATTAAGAGGCACACACCTCTTAATAAATTAGGCGCATCTCTGGCCTTCCGTGCACAATATATTGTGTGGAGGGCAGATATGGGGGTCTTTATACTGTATGGAGGGCAGTTATGGGGGCATCCGTGAGCGTCCGGCAATACATAGTGAATGGTAGAGCAGGGACACAGTAGGATACATTTATTTGGTCACTGTGGAAGCATTCAGTTATGGGGGCATTATACAGTGTGGAGGGCAGTTATGGGGCATTATACTGCGTGGAGGGCAGTTATGGGGGCATTATACTGCGTGGAGGGCAGTTATGGGGGCATTATACTGTGTGGAGAGCAGCTATGGGGGCAACTATGGGATGCATTATCCTGAGTGGGGGCAGTTATAAGAGCATTATACTGTGTGGGGGCAGCTATGGGGGCATTATACTGTGTGGAGGGCAGTTATGGTGGCATTATATTGTGTGGAGGGCAGCAATAGGGTCATTATATTGTGGGGGGCAGCAATGGGACATTATACTGTGTGGAGGGCAGTTATGGGGGTCATTATACTGTGTGGAAGGCAGCTATGGGGGTATTATACTATGTGGGGGCAGCAATGGGGCATTATACTGTGGTGAGCCCTGTGGGGCAATATACTGTGTGGGGTCAGTGTCGGGGTATATTATATACAGTAGTTTATAGCAGGCTCAGGCGATAAATATTAATTAAATGACGTAGCATGCAAAAAGGGGAGTGGCCTAAATAACCTTTCATTAATTGTAATCGAGGTTACACGTTAAATTAATCGTGATGCTGATTTCGATCAGAATTGCCCAGCCCTAGTCTACAGACAAGTTAAGTTAAAGATATATGGCTAGAGATTTTCCTGCCGTAAACACGTTCACCCGATATATATCATGAGTTGTGCAACATTTAAAAAATAGTATATTACAGACATCACTTATAGGAATGGATGTTTACAAATTAGCAGAACAGATTTCCATCAGTCTGAACCTATTTTTTGTTATTGGCATATATTACTGGAATCGAGATACTCAATGTCGGTCACATGTAGGCCGCAATATCGGTGTCTGTAGTTAGTTCAATCTGTGGTGTTGTTCTTTATGGTGTAACATTAGAAAAACTACAGCTGTGATGTAAGCCAGCAGAGATAACTATTTCTAGTGCTGTCCTAGAGGAACTAGAAAATATGATGTTTTGATGAAACAAATGAAATTTATTATGTGCGATAATTGTTGTTACTGTCACAATTTTATATTGGGGTGCTAACTTGCTACTGTGGCTTTAGAAGAATTTGCCCATAGTTGGGTCTTTTTACTATTAAAATAAATGTTGGTTTGAAACCACTTGTAATATTCGTGAACCAAATGACTAGCAATTCTCTAATGTAAGTGGAGGCAATAAAGTAACGCTGCAAGGCCACAGGGAATTCAAGGTCCCCACCACAGCTGTCCATTTTCTGTCTACTGAAAGACGCTGCAGTCTTCTGCTGCTACTGAATCCCTGCAAGGAAATTGGCGTTCCCACTTGGATTTCAATACCACATCAATAATACTTTAAAGTTAGAAATTGCTCAATAAAGAGAGGAATGAGGGTTTGCCCCACATGAAGAACCATAAGAGGGGTTGCTGCGGCTTATTACTAGGGGAATAGATTGGGGGCTTGTTAGTGTTAATAATATTAAGGGGAAATATAACGTGTAGCTAAGATGGAGGTGAGGACAAGCTAGAGGGGTGGAATAGAGGGTTGTTTTTAAAAAAGTTGTGAGAGAAAAATAAAATGTTGCCAAAAAAGAAATGTTTGTGGTTACTTTTGTGGCTGTCTCTTTATGGAGTATGTCATTTTTAAGGTCTCCTTCACACAGGGTTTTTGTCAGATGTTTAAAATGCATGAAAAAGCTCATGTAAAAACACCAGCGTTTTATAAATGTAACATGCATTTTATAGCGTTTTTACATGCTAAACGCATGGCCTTTTGTACCTGTTGGTCATTTTGTACACTCGTGTTATATGGCGTGTTTGAACTCTTATAAACAGGGGCGTAACTAGGAAAGACTGGGCCCCATAGCAAACTTTTGAGTGGGGCCCCCCCTCCCCTGGGTGTCACACAACCCCCCCCCCCTCTTGTAGATAGTGCCTTTTTTACAGCCCCCCCCTGTAGATAACGCCATACAGCCCCCCCTCTGTGGATAGCGCCATACATCCCCCTGTAGAGAACGCCATACAGACCCCCTGTAGAGAACGCCATACAGCCCCCCAGTAGATAACGCCATACAGCCCCCCTGCAGAGAACGCCATACAGCCCCCCTGTAGGGAACGCCATACAGCCCCCCCTGTAGAGAACGCCATACAGCCAACCCCCCCTGTAGGGAACGCCATACAGCGTTCCCCCCCCCTGTAGGGAACGCCATACAGCGTCCCCCCTCCCAAAAAAATGCGACCTACAGTGTGTCCTACAGTCCCCTGAACTTCTCCATGACAAACCTCTGACTTCCGGCGTCTGCGCAGCTCAATAAAAATGAAAGGAGCGCTGGTCACGCATGCGCACAAGCACGACCGGCGCTCCATTCATTTCTACGGAGCTGCCGGCACAGACCCCGGAAGTCCGAGGTTTGTGATGGAGAACTTCAGGGGACTTTCAGTCCCTCGTTCTCCCTATCAATGCCAGCGATCACACATGTATCCCCTGTCCTGTGGATATCCTGTGGAGAGGGGATACATGTCCTGTGGATAGGGGATACATGTCTTTTGTTCTATTTTGCGCCTTCAGGACCAGACACCGTTTAGCCATTTTTAGCACGTGTTAGTTAAATGGCTATAACTTTTTTATTTGTTGGGCTAACGACGTGATTTTTGCGACGTTTTTTTTCCGTAGACAATGCAGGTTTCATTTTTTATCGTTTTTATACACACCTTTTTTGCTATTTTAGAATTTTTATTCATAAAGTTTGAAAATAATAGTAAAAAAATAAGCTTTTTTACATTTCAGCAATTTTATTTTTTTTGGTAATAACATAGTTTTACCCTAAAATAGACCTTTTATTTGTAATCGTCATTGTCTACCGTAAATTTTTATATATTACATGTCTATATTAGAGTAATTGGGTCAGCGTTACAACAATGATTGGCGGGGGGAACGTTTTTTTTTTGGGGGTGGGTATTTTATGTGTATTTATTATTTAAATTTTTTTTGCACTTTACTTTATTCTTTTTTTATTACTATGGTCTGTCCGTCAAAGGTCAAAAAAGACCTTTGGGGAACTTTATATATTTTTTTTCTTTCTTTTACACCATGTTTTTCCACTGTAACTGGAGCTGCACAGCAGCCCCAGTTACAGGGGAAATCAGCCCTCTCATAGTGACGATTGTCACTAATAGGGCTCTGCTGGGTCTAGTTAGACCCAGCAACAGTCTGCCACTAACGGCACCCGGCGATCATGTGACCAGTCACATGATCACCGGGAGGAATAGAGACAGCGGCGCAGCTGCTGTCTCTATTCCTGTACACAGCGCGCATTCAGCGCTGTGTACAAGTGATCGGAGAAGACAGAAGCAGCGAAAGCTGCTTCTATCCTCTCCTCAGGGTCCCCGGCAGTAACTGACAGCCGGAGACCCGACATTCAGCTGCCCGATCGCGCGGGCAGCAAGTTAAAACCCGAGCCGTAGAAAGTCTATGGCTCGGGTTTTAAGGACCCTGACCGCTGGCCGTAAAAATACAGTCAGCGGTCGGGAACCAGTTAATGGCAGAGCGGGGAGATACCTCCCTGCTCTGCCGTAGTGTTCAGTGGCGTCCCGCTGTAGCAGCCATAGCGGCTGCTAGTGGAGCCTCCGGTCATGGTGGGGCCCCTCATGCCGCGGGCCCCGTAGCAGCCGCTACTGCTGCTACGGCGGTAGTTACGCCACTGCCTATAAAGTTACATAGTTACATATAGTTACATAGCTACATAGTTAGTACAGTTGAAAAAAGACACATGTCCATCAAGTTCAACCAAGGGATGGGAAAAGGGAAGGTAGAAATTTCTACACATAGGAGCTAATATTTTTTTGTTGTAGGAAATTATCTAAGCCTTTTTTAAAGCCATCTACTGTCCCTGCTGTGACCAGCTCCTGCGGTGACTATTCCATAAATTCACCGTTCTCACAGTAAAGAAGGCTTGTCGCCTCTGCAGGTTGAACCTTTTTTTCTCCAGACGGAGGGAGTGCCCCCTTGTTTTTTTAGGGGGTTTTACATGGAACAGGATTTCACCATATTTTTTGTATGTGCCATTAATATATAAATTAATCATGTCCCCCCTTAGTCGTCTTTTTTCAAGGCTAAATAGGTTTAATTCTTTTAATCTTTCCTCATAACTTAAATTCTCCATGCCCCTAATTAGCTTCGTTGCTCTTCTTTGTATTTTTTCCAACTCCAGGGCATCCTTTCTATGAACTGGAGCCCGGAACTGGACTGCATATTCTAGATGAGGCCGAACTAATGCTTTGTAAAGTGGCAATATTACATCCCTGTCCCACGAGTCCATGCCTCTTTTAATACACGACAATATCTTGCTGACCCTTGAAGCAGCTGATTGACATTGCATGCTATTATTTAGTTTATGATTTACAAGTACACCCAGATCCTTCTCAACGAGTGACTCCCCCAGTGTAGCTCCCCCTAGGACATATGATGCATGCAGGTTGTTGGTACCCAGGTGCATAACTTTACATTTATCTACATTAAACTTCATTTGCCAAGTGGATGCCCAAACACTTAGTGTGTCCAAATCAGCTTGTAATTTACGAACATCTTCCATAGGCTGAACAATACTACATACTGTAGCTTGGTGTCAAAAATAGAAATAGAGCTATTAATCCCATCCTCTATATCATTAATAAATAGAATAATTGAATAATAGTGGTCCCTGTAGCATCCATGGCCGCAGGCCGTCGGGTTTACTCACCTCCCGACGCCTGCAGCTATGGATCTGTGAGTGCTGGCTCGCATCCCTTTTCTAGGAGACGCCAGCGCTCACTTTCGCTCTGGTCCACTGTGTCCCGTAGGGTGCGCGTGCATGCTTGTGCCCGGTCTTAAAGGGCCAGAGTACGCACATGTGAACAATCATCATCATCAACTACAATTGATTTCCTGGACTATAAGAAGGGCCTTGCCCTTCTGAACCTTGCCTGAGCATTGTTAGTGTATCCCAAGTCTGTCTTGCAAATGGTCCCTTAGTGTTTTCCCGTTTCATTTGTTACCCGTGCCCTGTTACCTGTTCCTGTATCCCATGCTGTGTTCTTGTTCCTATGCCTACTAGTCTTGGAGTAGTTTCAACTGCCAATTCTCAATCCAATTACATACCATACTATCTAAACCTATAGTCCTTAATTTACCCATTAGACGTCTATGAGGGACAGTGTCAAATGCCTTTGCAAAGTCCAAAAACACTATAACCACAGAGGCCCCTCTGTCTAGGCTTCTACTCATCTCTTCATAAAAACAAATCAGGTTGGTTTGACAACTTCTGTCCTTAGTAAAACCATGCTGGCTGTCACTTATAATACTATTTTTTGTCACATACTCGTGTATATAGTCCCTCAATAGCCCTTCAAACATACAACTGTTCGTCACGTGACCGCCCCGTTGTACTCCATGTACTCGCTGTACTACTGTTACGGTCTGTGGGTATGTGAACCCACTAGGCCGTAGTGGGGAGGCAGCTGGCCAAACAACAGAGTACCCCAGCAAGACAAAGTCCCGCACTAGGGTACCTGAATAGTCCAGACAGTGGCCGAGGCTTTGGCATGGATGGAGATGGATGCAGCAGGTTACGCCAGACGTGGCGGATCACAGCAGGTTGCGCCAGACGTGGCAGATAACACTGGACGTGGCAGATAACACTGGACGTGGCTGATGGCACTGGACGTGGCTGATGGCACTGGACGTGGCAGACGACAGCAGGTGCTGAGGGAAACGAGTCCAACACTAACAGGCTCTGGAACAAGGACACAGCATGAGAAACAGGATACAGGGCACAGGTAACAACAGGAACAGGATAACACTAAGGGATCATTTGCAAGACTAACATGGGAACACTAACAACGCTCAGGCAAGGATCAGAAGGGCAGGGCCCTTTTTATTGTCCAGGGAATCATGACAGTTGATAATGATTCCAATTTGAGCGCTGGCCCTTTAAGACCGGGCACGAGCGTGCGTGTGCACCCTACGGGACACAGCGGACCGGAGCGGAAGTGAGCGCTGGCGTTTCCTAGGAAAGGGATGCGAGCCAGCGCTCACAGATCCATGGCTGCGGCCGCCGGGGGGTGAGTAAACCCGGCGGTCCTCGGCCTTGAACGCTACAACTACTGCTCCTGCTTGTACATGGAGTACAGCGGAGTCGGTTTCATGACAAATAGTCGAATCATCATCATAGAAGGCTGTGCAACTAGACTTTCTGTCCCCCGACAGTTCTATAAAAATCTATGAAAATCTCTGAATCAGCACGACGGGGGACCGGAATGTATATTAGCGAGTGTATACTATTAGCTATACTAATAGTTTTTGGTTCCCACATAACCCCTTTGAACAGGCCTGAGAAATAATCTAAATAAACTAATAAATAAATAAAAAACCTTGTTACATGGGTAATAGCACATAACAAAGCTAAGAGAAACATTATTTAAAACAAACAGCAAGTGGTGCTGCTGAGCTACATTTACAATATGCCACAGACAACACATGTTTACTACAGAACATGTATTTTTTTTTGTAGGGTTTTTGTTAAAAAAATATCTATTATTAGGTCCTTGTACACGCAGTGGATTTGTTATGGATTTTCCGTTCAGATTTGCGGGGGATTTAGATGTGATTGATATTAGGGTTATCCTGTGTGTCAGGCTAGATGCACACGACCAAGTGCAAACTAGGACGTGAAAAACTACAGTTTTTCACATCCGAGTTGCACCCGTGTGGGACTCGTTTTCACGGATCCCTCATAGACTTGAGTCTATTGAGGGATTTGTGAAAACAGAAGAAGATAGGACATGTCCTATTTTTCCACGACCCCATCACACGGTCCATTAAAACAACGGCCCCATTAAAATACATGCGTCCGTGTGATGGTCGTTGTTTTAACGGCCGTCACACGGACGTATACTAGGGTCGCATGGATAAGCCCTTAGAGGAACGCAGGAGCCGCTGTCAGCCAAACCGTTGGTCCATTTGACTGATGAATTCGGCTTACAGTGGTGCTATGAAGCTTCTATGTATAGTGCATACATAGAAGCTGCATCACAAAAAGTGAATACAATTTATTGATAAATGCCAATTTGAAAAAAGTTTAAAAACACGTAACACATATACTTCTTTTAAAAAAAGAAAATAAAAAAATAGGCTACAAAAGTTTACATAATGCCGCTGTAAGGTTTACATAACGACGCTGTAAGCTGAATTCGCTAGCCAGCTGGACTGAAAGCTTGGCTGACAGCAGCTTCTGTGTGCCTCTGACACACAATCTAACCCTAAGGCCTGCTTCAAGGGACATTATAACATTTAATTTCCAATTGAAGTCTAAGCTAATTAAAGAATTAGGCCTCTTTCAGATGAGCGTATTTGTAAACGACCGTATTACAGATCCGATATTGCATCAGTATGTCATCAGTATTTAATCAATATTGCATCAGTATTATAGATCCGTATTACTGATGGGCTGTCTCCCAGGAAGAAAATTGAATGACATATGTCAGCCTCTTTGAAAAACGGATGCTATACAGATGACATACGGACCAAATAAGGATGCATCCAAATTTTAAAAACTCTCCATAGACTTCAATGGGGGTTTCCCATCCGCAATATGGATAAAAATAGTGCATGCTGTCTTTTTTAAATACGCACGTATTTGTTACACCCATGTTAATAGCCTCATTGAATAACATTAGCTCCGTATTATGGTCCCCAAAAAACTGATGAAATAAGGATGTAAAAAATGCTTGTCTGAAAGAGGCCTTAGGCTACATTCACACGAGCGTGACAGATTTCCGCACGGAAAAAATGCGCGAAAATCTGTCCATGTGCGTTGTGGTTTTGCATCAGTGTGCTTTGCATGTGGCATGTGTTTTCACGCACTTGCAAGCACGTTTCTTTTTTTTTTCAATGCAATTGATGCGTGAAACACGGACAGCGCACGGATGTGCATCTGTGTGCTGTTCGTGGTCTTCACGCACCTGTTGACTTCAATAGGCGACTAGGTGCGTGAAAACGCCCCAATATAGGACATGCAGTGAGTTTCACGCAACGGACACTCACTGCGTGAAAACTCACGCATGTGGGAATAGCCCCATTGAAATAATTGTTTCAACGCACAGCACATGGACGAGAATCACGCTCGTCTGAATGAGCCGCTAGGCTATGTTCACATGCTGTGTTTTCAGCTGTTTTTCGAGGCTTAAACGCCTCGAAAAATGCCTGAACAAATGGAAGCTGAACGCCTTTAAACATCTGCCCATTGATTTCAATGGGAAAAACTACGTTTCCTTCAGACGGGGCGTTTTTTTTACGCGCCCGTTTAAAAAAATGGCGCGGAAAAAAACGCCCCATAAAAAGAAGTGCATGTCACTTCTTGAGCCGTTTTTGGAGCCGTTTTTCATTGTGTCAATAGAAAAACAGCTTAAAAAACGACTCCAAAAAACTCATCAAAAAATGTTCCCTTGAAAACAGCTCTGTATTTTACAGCCGTTTTTACTTTAGCGTGTGAATATACCCTTAGGCTGCTTTCACATAGCAGTATTTTTGGTCAGTATTTGGTCAGTATTTCGCATCAGTATTTGGAAGCCTAAACCAAGAGTGGGTCCGATGCATGGAAGAAGTTCAAATCTCTCCATTATACTTTTTTCTGTGTAGGTTCCACTCCTAGTTTTGGCTTGCAAATACTAACGCAAAATACTGATCAAATAACTACCAAAATCCTGGCGTATGAAAGTGGCCTTTGGGGCAGATTTACTTTTGTTGCGCCTCAATTCTGGCCGTGCCTTTTTTATATGTGCAAATCAATTTAGACAACTTTATTATTGTTTTACCCCTCAAAACAAAAAGAACAAATGCTTGCCCCTCACTAGACACTATTCAAAAGTGTTCAGAAAAGGGAGCGGATTAATGGAAAGAGGCGTGTCTTAAAATGTGCCAACGTGTCAAAATATTGGCACAAAAATATGGTGTAAGCTAAGCCAACCAAGAAGTGTAAAAGGGTTCAACATGTCTAGCAACATGCTCCAAATTTATCATACAGCATTCACCACTGTGATAAATTTGGTGCATCTTCTGACTGGCTGGTCTAAGCTTACCCTGTCTAAATCTTAGACAGTACCAGTAAATCTGACCCTTAGCTTTATGGGGCATGTGACAGGCATACTAAGAAACCACTTGGGGGTTTCTTCTGAAAGACTGCTTTAACAAGATCTAAGTCTGCGATCTCATGGGATTCAGTCTCTGCCATCCACTCAATATTCCTCCTGGAGTTATGCCAAGCCGGTGAGGCCTGACCATCTGCATACTGCTCAGTGTATGTGTTAACATTTGTATCAGTTAATCCTAATATAAAAAAACTAGTACTAAATACACTGAACAGTACATCTGAACATATTATCGGGTCAGAAGCATGAAACGGGCTGAGAATAAAATATAAAAAAGGCCATACTCACTAGGTAGGTGGGTGGGTGAAAACCCGTTCCCATCAGGACGCAGACGGGTCAAAGAATGCTGCAGAAGGAGTGTACATTAAATAGTGATAGCCCCTCCCACTAGTCTTGAGGGGAGTGGCGGACTAAGTGCTCAAAGGTGTGTGATAAATGAGTGTCAGTGTAGTGCTAGGGTGTAAATGGATGGTAAAAAATAAATATGTATGTATGAAAGTGTCAGAACTGTGTAATAATGTAATAAAAATAAATAAATAAAATAAATGTGATGAATAGGGGTCAGTGCTGTGAATAGTACATGGGGTGTCAGTACTATGTGTAATACGTGGAGGGATAATGTGCTGGTCGTCAGGCATGGCGTATCTTGCCGAATAACAGCCTATTTGTAACGCCGCTAGTGTTAGCTAAAGCGGGCTGCTCTGCATTCCAAACCAAACGCCAGCACATCATGCCCTCCCAGCATATAAGACCCGGCTGCGTCCTGAAAAAAAGTGTAGTATACGTAGTAAGAAATATCCATGAAACATGGGGTATTAGTTGTTATTTTGGCCAAAATACGCAAAGCTCGCAACCCAACGTCAAGGGTCCCCAGTGCCTTGCGAGTCCCTAACCAGAACTTTTCGTTCCTAATTTAAAAACACAAACAGAAAAAATGGGACATAAATATCAAAACCACAAAAAAGGCCATACTCACTAGGTAGGTGGGTGGGTGAAAACCCGTTCCCATCAGGACGCAGACGGGTCAAAGAATGCTGCAGAAGGAGTGTACATTAAATAGTGATAGCCCCTCCCACTAGTCTTGAGGGGAGTGGCGGACTAAGTGCTCAAAGGTGTGTGATAAATGAGTGTCAGTGTAGTGCTAGGGTGTAAATGGATGGTAAAAAATAAATATGTATGTATGAAAGTGTCAGAACTGTGTAATAATGTAATAAAAATAAATAAATAAAATAAATGTGATGAATAGGGGTCAGTGCTGTGAATAGTACATGGGGTGTCAGTACTATGTGTAATACGTGGAGGGATAATGTGCTGGTCGTCAGGCATGGCGTATCTTGCCGAATAACAGCCTATTTGTAACGCCGCTAGTGTTAGCTAAAGCGGGCTGCTCTGCATTCCAAACCAAACGCCAGCACATCATGCCCTCCCAGCATATAAGACCCGGCTGCGTCCTGAAAAAAAGTGTAGTATACGTAGTAAGAAATATCCATGAAACATGGGGTATTAGTTGTTATTTTGGCCAAAATACGCAAAGCTCGCAACCCAACGTCAAGGGTCCCCAGTGCCTTGCGAGTCCCTAACCAGAACTTTTCGTTCCTAATTTAAAAACACAAACAGAAAAAATGGGACATAAATATCAAAACCACAAAAAAGGCCATACTCACTAGGTAGGTGGGTGGGTGAAAACCCGTTCCCATCAGGACGCAGACGGGTCAAAGAATGCTGCAGAAGGAGTGTACATTAAATAGTGATAGCCCCTCCCACTAGTCTTGAGGGGAGTGGCGGACTAAGTGCTCAAAGGTGTGTGATAAATGAGTGTCAGTGTAGTGCTAGGGTGTAAATGGATGGTAAAAAATAAATATGTATGTATGAAAGTGTCAGAACTGTGTAATAATGTAATAAAAATAAATAAATAAAATAAATGTGATGAATAGGGGTCAGTGCTGTGAATAGTACATGGGGTGTCAGTACTATGTGTAATACGTGGAGGGATAATGTGCTGGTCGTCAGGCATGGCGTATCTTGCCGAATAACAGCCTATTTGTAACGCCGCTAGTGTTAGCTAAAGCGGGCTGCTCTGCATTCCAAACCAAACGCCAGCACATCATGCCCTCCCAGCATATAAGACCCGGCTGCGTCCTGAAAAAAAGTGTAGTATACGTAGTAAGAAATATCCATGAAACATGGGGTATTAGTTGTTATTTTGGCCAAAATACGCAAAGCTCGCAACCCAACGTCAAGGGTCCCCAGTGCCTTGCGAGTCCCTAACCAGAACTTTTCGTTCCTAATTTAAAAACACAAACAGAAAAAATGGGACATAAATATCAAAACCACAAAAAAGGCCATACTCACTAGGTAGGTGGGTGGGTGAAAACCCGTTCCCATCAGGACGCAGACGGGTCAAAGAATGCTGCAGAAGGAGTGTACATTAAATAGTGATAGCCCCTCCCACTAGTCTTGAGGGGAGTGGCGGACTAAGTGCTCAAAGGTGTGTGATAAATGAGTGTCAGTGTAGTGCTAGGGTGTAAATGGATGGTAAAAAATAAATATGTATGTATGAAAGTGTCAGAACTGTGTAATAATGTAATAAAAATAAATAAATAAAATAAATGTGATGAATAGGGGTCAGTGCTGTGAATAGTACATGGGGTGTCAGTACTATGTGTAATACGTGGAGGGATAATGTGCTGGTCGTCAGGCATGGCGTATCTTGCCGAATAACAGCCTATTTGTAACGCCGCTAGTGTTAGCTAAAGCGGGCTGCTCTGCATTCCAAACCAAACGCCAGCACATCATGCCCTCCCAGCATATAAGACCCGGCTGCGTCCTGAAAAAAAGTGTAGTATACGTAGTAAGAAATATCCATGAAACATGGGGTATTAGTTGTTATTTTGGCCAAAATACGCAAAGCTCGCAACCCAACGTCAAGGGTCCCCAGTGCCTTGCGAGTCCCTAACCAGAACTTTTCGTTCCTAATTTAAAAACACAAACAGAAAAAATGGGACATAAATATCAAAACCACAAAAAAGGCCATACTCACTAGGTAGGTGGGTGGGTGAAAACCCGTTCCCATCAGGACGCAGACGGGTCAAAGAATGCTGCAGAAGGAGTGTACATTAAATAGTGATAGCCCCTCCCACTAGTCTTGAGGGGAGTGGCGGACTAAGTGCTCAAAGGTGTGTGATAAATGAGTGTCAGTGTAGTGCTAGGGTGTAAATGGATGGTAAAAAATAAATATGTATGTATGAAAGTGTCAGAACTGTGTAATAATGTAATAAAAATAAATAAATAAAATAAATGTGATGAATAGGGGTCAGTGCTGTGAATAGTACATGGGGTGTCAGTACTATGTGTAATACGTGGAGGGATAATGTGCTGGTCGTCAGGCATGGCGTATCTTGCCGAATAACAGCCTATTTGTAAGGCCGCTAGTGTTAGCTAAAGCGGGCTGCTCTGCATTCCAAACCAAACGCCAGCACATCATGCCCTCCCAGCATATAAGACCCGGCTGCGTCCTGAAAAAAAGTGTAGTATACGTAGTAAGAAATATCCATGAAACATGGGGTATTAGTTGTTATTTTGGCCAAAATACGCAAAGCTCGCAACCCAACGTCAAGGGTCCCCAGTGCCTTGCGAGTCCCTAACCAGAACTTTTCGTTCCTAATTTAAAAACACAAACAGAAAAAATGGGACATAAATATCAAAACCACAAAAAAGGCCATACTCACTAGGTAGGTGGGTGGGTGAAAACCCGTTCCCATCAGGACGCAGACGGGTCAAAGAATGCTGCAGAAGGAGTGTACATTAAATAGTGATAGCCCCTCCCACTAGTCTTGAGGGGAGTGGCGGACTAAGTGCTCAAAGGTGTGTGATAAATGAGTGTCAGTGTAGTGCTAGGGTGTAAATGGATGGTAAAAAATAAATATGTATGTATGAAAGTGTCAGAACTGTGTAATAATGTAATAAAAATAAATAAATAAAATAAATGTGATGAATAGGGGTCAGTGCTGTGAATAGTACATGGGGTGTCAGTACTATGTGTAATACGTGGAGGGATAATGTGCTGGTCGTCAGGCATGGCGTATCTTGCCGAATAACAGCCTATTTGTAACGCCGCTAGTGTTAGCTAAAGCGGGCTGCTCTGCGTTCCAAACCAAACGCCAGCACATCATGCCCTCCCAGCATATAAGACCCGGCTGCGTCCTGAAAAAAAGTGTAGTATACGTAGTAAGAAATATCCATGAAACATGGGGTATTAGTTGTTATTTTGGCCAAAATACGCAAAGCTCGCAACCCAACGTCAAGGGTCCCCAGTGCCTTGCGAGTCCCTAACCAGAACTTTTCGTTCCTAATTTAAAAACACAAACAGAAAAAATGGGACATAAATATCAAAACCACAAAAAAGGCCATACTCACTAGGTAGGTGGGTGGGTGAAAACCCGTTCCCATCAGGACGCAGACGGGTCAAAGAATGCTGCAGAAGGAGTGTACATTAAATAGTGATAGCCCCTCCCACTAGTCTTGAGGGGAGTGGCGGACTAAGTGCTCAAAGGTGTGTGATAAATGAGTGTCAGTGTAGTGCTAGGGTGTAAATGGATGGTAAAAAATAAATATGTATGTATGAAAGTGTCAGAACTGTGTAATAATGTAATAAAAATAAATAAATAAAATAAATGTGATGAATAGGGGTCAGTGCTGTGAATAGTACATGGGGTGTCAGTACTATGTGTAATACGTGGAGGGATAATGTGCTGGTCGTCAGGCATGGCGTATCTTGCCGAATAACAGCCTATTTGTAACGCCGCTAGTGTTAGCTAAAGCGGGCTGCTCTGCATTCCAAACCAAACGCCAGCAAAAATAACAACTAATACCCCATGTTTCATGGATATTTCTTACTACGTATACTACACTTTTTTTCAGGACGCAGCCGGGTCTTATATGCTGGGAGGGCATGATGTGCTGGCGTTTGGTTTGGAATGCAGAGCAGCCCGCTTTAGCTAACACTAGCGGCGTTACAAATAGGCTGTTATTCGGCAAGATACGCCATGCCTGACGACCAGCACATTATCCCTCCACGTATTACACATAGTACTGACACCCCATGTACTATTCACAGCACTGACCCCTATTCATCACATTTATTTTATTTATTTATTTTTATTACATTATTACACAGTTCTGACACTTTCATACATACATATTTATTTTTTACCATCCATTTACACCCTAGCACTACACTGACACTCATTTATCACACACCTTTGAGCACTTAGTCCGCCACTCCCCTCAAGACTAGTGGGAGGGGCTATCACTATTTAATGTACACTCCTTCTGCAGCATTCTTTGACCCGTCTGCGTCCTGATGGGAACGGGTTTTCACCCACCCACCTACCTAGTGAGTATGGCCTTTTTTGTGGTTTTGATATTTATGTCCCATTTTTTCTGTTTGTGTTTTTAAATTAGGAACGAAAAGTTCTGGTTAGGGACTCGCAAGGCACTGGGGACCCTTGACGTTGGGTTGCGAGCTTTGCGTATTTTGGCCAAAATAACAACTAATACCCCATGTTTCATGGATATTTCTTACTACGTATACTACACTTTTTTTCAGGACGCAGCCGGGTCTTATATGCTGGGAGGGCATGATGTGCTGGCGTTTGGTTTGGAATGCAGAGCAGCCCGCTTTAGCTAACACTAGCGGCGTTACAAATAGGCTGTTATTCGGCAAGATACGCCATGCCTGACGACCAGCACATTATCCCTCCACGTATTACACATAGTACTGACACCCCATGTACTATTCACAGCACTGACCCCTATTCATCACATTTATTTTATTTATTTATTTTTATTACATTATTACACAGTTCTGACACTTTCATACATACATATTTATTTTTTACCATCCATTTACACCCTAGCACTACACTGACACTCATTTATCACACACCTTTGAGCACTTAGTCCGCCACTCCCCTCAAGACTAGTGGGAGGGGCTATCACTATTTAATGTACACTCCTTCTGCAGCATTCTTTGACCCGTCTGCGTCCTGATGGGAACGGGTTTTCACCCACCCACCTACCTAGTGAGTATGGCCTTTTTTGTGGTTTTGATATTTATGTCCCATTTTTTCTGTTTGAGAATAAAATATAAACACCATGTTATAATATAACATGATTTCATTCTGACTTCCGGATTATAAACTTGGTTTATCAGATGCAGATTCTTCCGCAGTATGACTGTATTGCATCCATAAAACTCTCAATCTAAAACATATGTTCCAGCCAACAATATCTTTACCCCAATTGCATATGGACACCGTTTTTAACTATTTCTTATTTTGCTATAGTAAATGCCACATACACCTAATGTTCTAATAGAAGTAACTAATTCATATAAAGGTAACAGAGCCCATTATAATAATCACCTCCAGATCATTGAAGGAGTGGTATACTGTAGTAAAATGAATGTCAAATTGTACAACCCTAGCAACCAGGACCATATCTAACAGCAGTAAAACATTGAATACCCTGCTTTAGGGACTGATAATGATGTATATGAAGAGCAGCATTGGATGGTAGGTGCCTGAGGGCAAGGAGAGAAATGTCCTATTGTTACTACTGACGCTTAAAAAAAATGCAGTAGGGCACTATATAAATAATGCATACATACATTACATACATAGCTCTCCAGGCTTTAGACATCTTCATACATTGCTAGAATTCTACAGCAATATGCTTGTCTTATAGATATTTCTATGATTTAAGATTTAAAGGGAGATCTAAGGTGTACACGGTGTCACGTAGGGTTCGTGGACACACTGGGCCGTACCACCACCTTGGCGGAATGGCAGCTGGCCAACAGTGCGCAGGTCAGAGTCTATAGTTCATATTGGGTACTTGTGGCAGCTCGGACAGTAGCAAGGCAGGCTCGGCTTGGACTAGGCAGAAGGTAGACGTCAGGCGTGGAGTAGCAGGACAGGCGTGGTATACAGCACAGTATGACTACAGCTCAGCACGTCACTAGATCAGGATAGCACAGGATACAGGTTACAGGAACAGAGAACACTGGGAGCAGGAAACACCATTTTCAAGACAAACTTAGGATACGACAACACCGCTCAGGCAACGAAGCAAGGGGCTGGGTCCTACTTATAATCCAGGGCACTCGTGGGCTGATTACATATGACAGTCCGGTGCACGCGCTGCCCCTTTAAGAGCAGGCACGAGCGTGCGCGCGCACCCTACGGGACCCGCCCCGAGGTGAGTGGAGGTGAGCGCTGGCCTCTCCTGAGGAGGAGACTGGGGCCAGCGCTTGCAGACCCATGGCTGCGGCCGTCAGGAGGTGAGTGAACCTGACGGCTGGCAGCCACTAACATGACAGTATCCACCCTCTTACTACCCCCTCTTCTTGGGGCCAGAGCGGGAGAGAAACTTTTTCAGAAGAGTAGGGACATTGAGATTCTCCTCTGGCTCCCAGGACCTCTCTTCAGGACCAAACCCCCTCCAATCCACCAAATAAAACGTTTTTCCTCTCACTCTCTTAGTGTCCAAGATCTCCTTGACCTCAAAGATGTCCGAAGGTCTGCTGGAGGCACCCCCAGGGCTGCGAGTCCTGGAATAGCAGTTCAGAATCACTTGTTTCAGGAGGGAGACATGGAAGGTAGGAGGCAGCCGAAGCTTGTAGGCGACAGGGTTGATCTGCTGCAGGATCTCGAATGGTCCGAGGAACCTGGGAGCAAATTTACATGACGGCACCCTCAGTCGGATATTCCTAGAAGACAGCCAGACCCTTGTGCCAGGAAGAAACTTAGGAGGTTCTCTTCTCCTTGTGTCAGCCTTCCGTTTCATGCGGTCGAATGTCATTAGGATGGAGGATCGAGTCTGCAGCCAGATCTGCAGGAAGTCTCTAAATGTGGTGTCAGCCATTCGTACCTCGGAAGTATCGGGCACCGGGAGAGGAATTCATGGGTGCTGGCCGTAGACAATGAAGAACGGTGTATTCCTTGTAGACTCGCTGGTGTGATTATTGTAGGAGAACTCAGCCCATGGAAGCAACTGCACCCAGTCATCATTCTGCTTGGAGATGAAGTGGCGTAGGTAGTTCTCCAAGATCTGATTGATCCTCTCGACCTGACAATTAGATGGTAGGATGGTAGGATGGTAGGCTGAGGAAAAGTCCAACTTCACACCGAGGAGTCCGCAGAGGGCTCTCCAGAACTTCGAGGTAAACTGAACCCCCGATCAGACACAATATTCTGCGGCAAGCCGTGCAGGCGGAAGATGTGTTGGATGAATAGCTTGGCCAACTGAGGAGCAGAAGGAAGACCGGTCAGAGGAACGAAGTGTGCCATCTTTGAAAATCGGTCCACCACCACCCAGTCAGCACTGCATCCAGCAGAGAGAGGCAGGTCCGTGATAAAGTCCATAGCTATATGCTGCCAGGGAGTATTGGGCACAGGCAATGGCTGGAGCAGACCAGCAGGTCTGGAGTGAGCGGCCTTGTTGGTTGCACATACAGAACAGGAAGAAACGAAGTCCATAATATCCTTGGGCAGCGTGGGCCACCAGAAATGACGAGCAATCAGATCTCGGGTCTTACGTACGCGTGACCTGGCAGTCTAAACGAGTGTCCCCAACAGAGGATTTTTCCACGATCAGCCAGGCGCACAAAAGTCCTCCCTGGCGGAATGTCCCCAACTTGCAGGGGATTCACAGAGACAATGCTAGATGGAAAAATAATGTTCTGTGGACTCTCTATGGTGTCTTCCGTCTCGAAAGACCTGGACAAGGCATCGACCCTCACATTCTTGTTGGCCGGGCAATAATGGAGCTCAAACTGGAACCTTGTAAAGAACAGTGACCACCTGGCCTGATGAGGGTTCAACCGTTGGGCCGTCTGGAGGTAGGTCAGATTCTTGTGGTCTGTAAAAATTAAGATCGGATGAGCTGCGCCCTCTAGTAGATGTCTCCACTCTTCCAGATCCAATTTGATGGCCAGTAACTCCCGATCCCCAATCGAGTAGTTGGGTTCTGCGGAAGAGAAGAGCTTAGAAAAATATCCACATACCCTTGACTTGCCCTTGGGACCTCTCTGGAACAGGAGTGCACCAGCACCGACAGAGGATGCGTCCACCTCCAACGAGAACTGCAGAGAGACATCCGGATGATGGAGGATAGAGGCTGACGTGAAGGCACTCTTCAGGCTGTTGAATGCGGACTCTGCCTCGGGAGCCCACACCTTGGCGTTCATACCCTTCTTAGTGAGGTTAGATATGGGAGAAGTCAGGAAGGAGAAATTTGGAATAAACTGCCTGTAAAAATTAGCAAATCCAAAAAAGCGCTGTATGGCCCTCAAGCCTTGAGGACGTGGCCATTCCAGAACATACTATACCTTCTCAGGATCCATCTCAAGACCTCAATTCGAGACGATGTAGCCCAGGAAGGGTAGAGCATCTCTGTCAAACGCACTTCTCCAACTTGGCGTACAGACGATTCTCCCTTAACCGTAGCACAACTTGACGGACATGTCTCTGGTGCGTCATAGGATCTGGAGAAAAAAGATGTCATCAAGGTAGACTACTACACAAACATAGAGGAGGTCACGGAAAATGTCATTCACAAACTCCTGGAAGACCGCGGGAGCATTACACAGGCCGAAGGGCATTACTAGATACTCATAGTGTCGATCACGGGTGTTAAATGCAGTCTTCCATTCATCACCCTGGCGAATCCGGACTAGGTTGTAATCCCCACGCAGGTCTAGTTTAGAAAAAATCTTGGCACCACGTTTACGATCAAACAGTTCAGAGATTAGTGGCAATGGATATTTATTCTTCACCGTGATCTGGTTGAGACCTCGGTAGTCGATACAAGGACGAAGAGAGCCATCTTTCTTTCTGACAAAGAGAACCCGGCTCCTGCCGGGGAGGAAGACTTTTGAATGAAGCCTGTCTCCAAGTTCTCTTTCACATAGGCGGACATGGACATAGTCTCTGGCAAGGAGAGAGGATATACCCTACCACGGGGAAGGGATGCACCAGGAATCAGCTCGATAGGGCAGTTATACTTCCTATGTGGAGGCAATGTCTCCGCCTCCCTCTTGCTGAAAACGTCCGAAAATGCAGCATAATGACTCGGCAATCCTGACAATGACCGAGGCAGCAAAGGCTGAGCCGAACGAATCTGCACAAGGCAACGACCTTGACACTCAGGGCCCCACTGGAGAACCTCTCCAGAATTCCAGTCCATGACTGGGGCATGCAGTCGGAGCCAAGGCAGGCCCAGCAACACAGGGTTAACAGCTTTGGATAGCACATAGAAAGGCAGAAGTTCGGAGTGAAGGGCTCCCACTCGGAGCCTCAGCGGCTTGGTCACATAACTGGGTCTGGCAGAGGTAGTCCAGTCACTGAGGCAACTGTCAACGGGCTCTCCAGAGGTGTGGTGGGTAATTGCAGAAGGTCCACCAGGTCTCTGCGGATGAAATTAGCAGCGGAACCAGAGTCCAGATACGCAGAGACCTGATGCGTTCTCACACCGGACACTATGGTCACAGGTATGGACA
Organism: Rhinoderma darwinii; assembly: GCF_050947455.1. Lineage (NCBI taxonomy): Eukaryota > Metazoa > Chordata > Amphibia > Anura > Rhinodermatidae > Rhinoderma > Rhinoderma darwinii. The sequence continues at coordinate 190,246,982 of NC_134688.1, read as the reverse complement.
ATTTAGACGCAAGTCCATGTTTACCCAAGGTCGTCACTCCTAGAAACCTTAGGTTTTGGGATCTTTGGGGACACAGGCGACACTGGTCCATTATTACCGACTCCTTATAAGGATCGATATCTGAGGACAGCAGGGGTTGCTGCAAAGTAGAAGCCAGACTGGGAAGGACTCCTTCCCGTCGAACCTCTTGGAGGCGTTCTCGGATCCGTATATCAATCCGGGCAGACAGAAGGATGAGGTCATCCAGGGTAGACGGCAGATCCCGAGCGGCAAGTTCGTCCTTAATTATAGAAGCTAGTCCATGCCAAAATGCAGCCACCAGAGCCTCATTGTTCCATAACAGCTCTCCCGCCAGGGTGCGGAAGTGGATGGCGTACTCACTGCAGAGGAGACCCGTCCAGGTTCCTCAAACACCATGCGAAAAGTCCGGAGGAATGCTGGGACGTCACGGGTCTCTGGTCCTTGTCTCTCCCAGATAGGGTTCGCCCATGCAAGAGCCTTGCCAGTGAGTAGAGAGATGATAAAAGCGACCCTGGCGCCATCAGACGAAAATGTCCCAACATACAGGCTGAAGTAGATCTGGCATTGATTAAGAAATCCCCGACAGGTACTTACCTCTCCATCATATCGGTCAGGAAGTGGCAAAGAAACACACGGGTCAATACTGCCAAGAGGTGTAGTCTGAGGATAACATTGCCAGGAGGTGTAGTAGGAGGAACAGCAGCTTGTGCCTCCTGCCGACGTGCAAGAATGTTTAACGCCTGGAGGAGTTGGTCCTGTCGAGACTGGAGGTCTAGCATATCCGCTTGCATCTCTTGAGACGTCGTCATAGTCTTGAATCGACCAGCGGGGTCCATGGCCTGAGCGTACTGCCACGAAGGGTCTGTGGACCCACTGGGCCGTACTGCCTTGGGGGTAAGGCAGCTCGCCAACAGGGCGCAGGGGAATGTCTATAGTTCGTATAGGTACCTCTGGCAGCTCAGATAGCAGCAGGGCAGGCTCGGCTAGGACTAGGCAGCAGGTAGACGTCAGGCGAGAAGAAGCAGGTCACGTGGGATACAGCACGACACGACTTTGGCACAGCACAGTGCTCGACCAGGATGGTATGGAATGCTAGGAACAGGAACTGGAACAGGTACAGGAAACCGGAAAACACTAGGAGGCCATCACATAGACAAACTTAGGAAACATCAACAACGCTCAGGCATAGAAGCAGGGGGCTGGACCGCCTCTTATAGTCCAGGGTATTCACGGGTCAAAGTTCATCAAAAGGTCCGATGAAGAGCGGGCAAGAGCGTGCGCGCGCACCCTACGGGATCCAGCTGAGGCGAGTGGACGCGAGCGCTGGCGTCTCCTGAGGAGGAGGCTGGGGCCAGCGCTTGCCGACTCGTGGCTGCGGCTGTCAGGGGGAGGTTGGAGCTGACGGCCCGCAGCCACGGACATTACCCGGTCAAATACTTCTGAGATCAATGGCAACGGATACTTATTTTTCACAGTGATCTGGTTGAGACCCCGGTAATCGATACAGGGACGCAGAGAACCATCTTTCTTCTTGACAAAGAAGAACCCGGCTCCTGCCGGGGAGGAAGACTTCCGTATGTTGCCCCGCTCCAAGTTCTCTTTCACATAGGCAGACATGGACAGAGTCTCTGGTAAGGAAAGAGTATATACCCTACCACGGGGAAGGTATTCACTCGGAATCAGCTCGATAGGACAGTCATAGGCCCAGTGTAGGGGCAATGTCTCCGCCTCCTTCTTGCTGAAGACGTCCGAAAATGCAGCATAATGTCCCGGCAGTCCTGCCAAGGACTGAGGCAGAGGAGGCCGAGCCGAATGAATCTCTCCCAGGCAACGGCTGTGACACTCAGGGCCCCACTGGAGAACCTCTCCAGAGTTCCAGTTCAGGACTGGGGCATGTAGCCGGAGCCAAGGCAGGCCCAGCAGCAAGGGGTTAACGGCCTTGGACAAGACAAAGAACGATAGCCTCAGCGACTTGGTCACAGCTAAAACTGGATCTGGCAGAGGAAGTCCATTTACTGATGCAACCGTCAACGGCCTCTCCGGAGGGGTAGTAGGTAATTGAAGAAGATCAACCAGGTCTCTAGAAATGAAATTAGCAGTGGATCCAGAGTCCAGATACGCAGAGACCTGATGCGTTTTCTCACTGGACACTATGGTCACGGGTAAGACAATTTAGACGGAAGTCCTTTCTTACCCAGGGTTGTCTCTCCTACCAACCCTAGGCTTTGGGGCTTTTAGGGACACAGACGCACAAGATGTCCTCCAAGGCCGCAATATAGACAGAGTCCCGAAGTGCATCTGCATTGTTTCTCCTGGGTAGATAGCTTACCCTGGTCCATGCTCACAGACTCCTTAGGAGGATCGGCATCTGAGACAGCAGATGTTGCTGCAAGGATGGGGCACGGCTAGGGAGGCCTCCCTCCCGACGAACTTCTTGGAGCCATTCTCGGATCCTCATATCAATCCGGGCGGACATCCAGGGTAGACGGTAGATCTCGGGCGGCAAGTTCGTCCTTAATCCTAGGAGACAGTACCTGCCAGAATGTAGCCACCAGGGCCTCATTGTTACACAACAGTTGTCCCGCTAGGGTGCGGAAGTGGATGGCGTACTCGCTCATGGAGGTGAGTCCTTGGCATAGGTTTAGCAAGGAAGCCGCTGCAGAAGAGACTCGTCCAGGCTCCTTAAACACCATGCAAAAAGTCCGGAGGAAGGCCAGGAAATCACGGGTCTAAGGTCCTTGTCTCTCCCAGATAGGATTCGCCCATGCAAGGGCCTTGCCAGTGAGGAGAGAGATGACAAAAGTGACCTTTGCGCTATCAGACGAAAATGCACGTGCATACAGACAGAAGTGGATCTGGCACTGGTTCAAGAATCCACTATAGGTCCTCGCGCCTCCCTCATAGCGGTCAGGAAGTGGCAATGAAAAATGAGCATCCACACTGCCAGGAGGTGTAGTAGGAGGATCAACACTGCCAGGAGGTGTAGTAGGAGGAACGGCAGCTTGTGACATCGTCATAGTCTTGGATCGACCAGCGGGGTACATGGCCTGAGCGTACTGTCACGTAGGGTTCGTGGACCCACTGGGCCGTACCGCCTTGGCGGTATGGCAGCTGGCCAACAGGGCACATGTCAGAGTCTATAGTTCATATAGGTTACCTGTGGCAGCTCGGACAGTAGCAGGGCAGGCTCGACTGGGAGTAGGCAGCAGGTAGACGTCAGGCGTGGAGTAGCAGGACAGGCGTGGTATACAGCACATCACGACTACAGCTCAGCACGGCACTAGATCAGGATATCACAGGATACAGGTTACAGGATACAGGAACAGGGAACACTGGGAGCAGGAATCACTAGTGGACCATTTGCAAGACAGACTTAGGATACGACAACAACGCTCAGGCAACGAAGCAAGGGCCTGGGTCCTACTTATAATCCAGGGCACTCATGGGCTGATTACATATGACAGTCCGGTGTGCGCGCTGCCCCTTTAAGAGCAGGCACGGGACCCAGCCTAGGTGAGTGGACGTGAGCGCTGGCCTCTCCTGAGGAGGAGACTGGGGCCAGCGCTTGCAGACCCATGGCTGCGACCGTCAGGAGGTGAGTGAACCTGACGGCCCGCAGCCACAGACATGACACATGGTTTGAAAAAAAAACAAGTTATATAACAGAACATATGCGGATGGTAAGGTTCTAAGTTTTTTTTAGGGGTTTCTTAATTTTATTTTTATTGTTGTTTGCACAGTGAACAGTAAGAGTTAGTTGTACATATATAGCCACAAAATAAAAATTATTTTGCGTATGAGATAACCTCTGTTCGAGCTACTAAAAATATTTCTTTTTTTATTGGTTCAAAAAAATACTGTGTTCACTCACCAAATGCTACAACTCCCATTACTTTTTGTCAAATCTTAAATTAATTAATATTAAAGGGCTTGTTTGAGGCTGGGAAAAAAAGGGTGGAAGCAGCACCCAGCAGTACAGCCAAGCCCTGCTCTGAGACAACCTCCTCGTAATTAGAGGAGGAATTTTTTTTAAAGGTTGAAAAATTGACCCCTGGGATGCCCTACTTTATATAACGGGTCAGCAAACAGAGATTGTCCTTTAATCCTGCAAATGTTCACCTCTTAAAATTTAGATCAGAAAACTGTCATTGTCCCATCCTGGAGGTAAAAAAAAAATTAAAATCAAGTCCAATTCCTTTTTATAATATATTATTATTGCAAATATGCACGTTGTGCTATAGCGTCACATACCTCCTAAGGGTATGTGCACACACACTAATTACGTCCGTAATTGACGGACGTATTTCGGCCGCAAGTCCCGGACCGAACACAGTGCAGGGAGCCGGGCTCCTAGCATCATACTTATGTACGATGCTAGGAGTCCCTGCCTCGCTGCAGGACAACTGTCCCGTACTGTAATCGTGTTTTCAGTACGAGACAGTTGTCTTGCAGCGAGGCAGGGACTCCTAGCATCGTATATAAGTATGATGCTAGGAGCCCGGCTCCCTGCACTGTGTTCGGTCCGGGACTTGCGGCCGAAATACGTCCGTCAATTACGGACGTAATTAGTGTGTGTGCACATACCCTAATTCTACTAGCCCCTAATGCCAAATGTCTTCAGCCAACACTGCCTAGTTACTTCCATAACTCGGCATAGACAAATCAATGTTGGCTTCTGTTTACCCAAAGAAAACAGATGAACAGGATAATAAATTGGTAGGAGAGGTCCAGGTAAGTTGGGATCAGTTGACATGCAAATAACATAAAAGACTCAAGTCATTCTATGCTGAAAAATAGTGTACCAGCAACCAGAGAGAGTTTTAAGTTTTCCACCGAAATTCATGAACCAATTGTTAATGATTTCCAAAGTCAGGCCCATGCACACGGCCATACTTTTTATCCGCCATTACGGACCGTAATTGCGGATCAAAGTACGGACCCATTCATTTCTATTGCCCACGGACACGTTCCTGTATATTTATGGGAAAGGTGTCTGGGCCATAGAAAATCTCCGGAAAAAATACGTCATATTTTTGGGATTTTACGGACCGTGCTCCCATACATTATAATGGGAGCACGGCCCACCAATGTGGGTGACTGTCCGCGGCCGGCCGTAGCCGTAATCACGGGCCGGGATTACGCTACGGCCGTGTGCATGGGGCCTACGACAGTATCTTGAATCAGTATTCGTAAGCCAAAACCAGGAGTGGTTTTTATACTTTTTTTCTGTGTAGGTTCCACTCCTGGTTTTGGCTTCCAAATACTGACCAGCATCTCTTGGAGTTACTTTATGTTGGTCATAAACTGAGCAGTACATGAAGAAACATTTGGAATCACATAGTGACACACATTTATTACACAAAGTAAAAGGCAAACTTTAGGCTTGCACACTGTGACTAAAGGTCACACACAAATTGCAGAAAAATTGGGTCACCATGTAATTTCTAATATTTTCTACAAGACAAGGGCATACATTTACTGAATTTTCAATACAGTTAAAAATGTTGCAACTTTCTTAGCGGATTTCCAATGATTCATGAGTATGTCTACACAGTGTTTTTTTTTCTACATTACAAATGCCAAAATTCATGTGAAATTCGGGCATTTGGACACTACTAAATTTGTACAGGGTTCCTTTAACACTCCTGTCCTTTACTGCGTAAAGCTCCTGATGCTGCAGCTCCATGAAGAGCATCCATAGACAGTTCTGTACTGACATGTATTAACAGACTCACAATGACCATACCCTGGCAGTTGTCCCACTTCTGCAAATAAAAATCCTTATGACCCGACATCAAAATCTACTGGTCCTTGTTCTGAGGTCCACCGGTATATTGTGATCCACTATTTGGCCACCACTACAAGGTCGGGTTCACGCAGGTCGGATACGCTGCATAAAACTATGCAATGTTTTTGACCTAGAACCCGCAGCACATTCCGTCTGAAAAAAAACCTCACCACAATGTGAGGAAAAACAAAAACATTCATACTTACCCCGGCCGTAACCATGGCAGCGCTTCCCTCTAACGTCCTGCAGCCCGGGCTCCTGGGATGACATTTCATCCCATGTGACCGCTGCAGCCTGGGATTGGCTGCAGCAGTCACTTGGGATGAAACATCATCCCTGAAGGCCGGGCTGGTCGCAGGAGCAGAGATCTGGGTAAGTATGAGATATTTTTTTTTCTGAGTTGTGATTTTTGCAGCGGAATTGCAGCTTTTCCACCACAAAAATCACAACATCTGCTATTTGTTGTGGGTTTTTTCCTCCCCATTGAATTCAATGGGAAAAAACTGCAACAGAAGAGCAGCGATTCCAAAGCATAAATTTACATGCTGCGAATTAAATTTCTGAACGTCAATTTATGAAAGTTTTTTCTGTGTTTTTTTTATACAGCTTGTGGATGAGATTTGTTAAAATCTCATCCACTTTGCTGCTACTGTAATACGCTGCTGATTCTCCTCAGAGAAATTCGTTGTGGAAAATACGCAGTATTTACGCTACGTGTGAACCCTGCCTAATAGGAATATACAGAGGATGACATAATTCATGGCACAACTCCTTGCAGGTGCTGAGGGTGGCATGTTATAGGTAGAGATACACCAAGATCTCCGCCATCATTGAACCCTAGATATGTAAGGATTCAGGGGTGGAAGATTGACCTCAATTGCGCAAAATTAAAGTTTATGGTTTTTGGCTGAAGATTCCGTAAAAAAAATCTGCTACCTAATGAAGTCCATCAAATTTATCCGGAATGGATCCTCAAAGTATTCCTCTAGATGACCAATCACGTGCCTTTAATGTCATGACGTCCACATAAGTTTGGACAGGTGTCTGTCATCTTGACCTCATTTGCAATGTTTTGCCCTTATGCACACGACCGTATTTTTTCAGCTGCAAATTATTCGCATTTTTGCAAATAAATTGAAGACCCATTCTTTTCTATGGCCCCATGCACACGACAATGATTAAAAGGGATCGGTGCAGGGGCCGCAAAAAATCAGGACGTCATTTTACAGTCCGGATTCACCAATTGTTGTGGATCCGTAAGTCCCGTTAACACACGGATGTACAGCAAAGGTTTTTGCAGTCCAACGAACCCGTGGTTTTGCAAAACCAATACGGTCATGTGCATGAGACCTTACAATTAGGGATCAGTGAATTCATCTGCTGGATTTGCTAGTCCAGGATAAGGCTGTGTTCACACAATGCGTTTTTTTTGCCACAAATCGCAGCAAACCTGCACCATTTACCACAAAATTACCCCAGACATGAACAATAAAAAATTTCAGACTTCACACCAGACTCCCCCTCCCTGTAATCCGCACCTGTCACCGGGTGAATCAGGAATGAGAGCTATGTGACAGCTATCATGTAAAAAAAAAACAAGACTTCTTGTCACTCCCCCTCGCACGTTTTGAACGTGGTGCCATTTCTCTTCCTAACATGATAGGATATAAGCATGACCACCAATAAACAGGCAGACTCCTATACGAGACACGAGTGAGGGGGAGAACACAGGTAAGAAGCGGGCACAGGAGCGCCCGTGTAGCACTATCACTCACTGTCCTCACTACAGTCCCGCCTCACAACATCACCCATTGTGGAAAATAAAGCCACGCCCCGCGCCCTGCGTCTTTACCAATTGTAACTGTGCTTTGTCCTCCTAACCACGCCCCTCATTCTTTCCGTGTCAGAATCAGCCAGTCACCGCTCGAGAGGGTGTGTACGTCCCTCCCACTCTAGGCTCGGCGTCCCGGGTTGGAGGATGACATCTACGGCCGCTTCGCGCTCTGGTCTGCCTTGTGTGAGGAGGAGACCGGGGCTCAGAGCTGCAGTGGCCGGAACAGGAGTATAGTGACCGGGCAGACCCCGCAGTGAACGGCGAGCCGTGCTAGAGCACCATGGCGGTGGAGGAGGAAGGGATCCGTGTCTTTCAGAGCGTCAGGATCAAGATAGGTGAGCGGTTACTTTGACTTTCTCTGCGCTGGTGCCCGGCGAGTCCCAGCTGTGCCCTGTGTGTGCTGGTTCTGATCCCGGAGCAGTGGTGACAGCCGGGTACTAGCAGTATGTTATCTTGATGCCCATTAGTTAAAGGATGATCACTGTATGCCCGGGTAGTGTGGGCATTAGACACACCTGGACAATGCATGCCAGCAGAGAAATAGCTTATCCTCTCCTTGCCCCACTCAAAACCATGGTGTGATGGCAGGAGTGCTTTCAGCATACCATCCTGCAGCTTGTGTCGCCTTGTCCCTTTCTGTGCACAGGTAACCATTAACATGCAGTTGTTCCCTCTGTGAAGTGGTTGGCACCCTGGCATCTATGTGTAGAACATGTGTGGATCAAAGTGGGTTGGAATATACAGCTTTCTTATATCTCCTATTGTCCTGTGATGCAAGTTGCCAGCTTTAGTGAAAACCCTGTGGGTACGTGGGTGATCTCACTTTGAGTGTGCCAGTACATGAGAGAGGAGCGGAATCTCATGCCCATGTCTGTGATTTGCCTCCTGGCGAAACCTCTCCCTGGACAGCAAAGGCTTTTTAGTGCAACAAAGCTTTCATTATTCTGTCCCAGTGGAAAATCGTTGTAAAGCGAGGCCCTCAGTGACTTGAATACAAACTCATGGCAGCTTCTTGCCTGAAGTCCCAGCCTCCACTTCTCGCATGGACACATTGTAACAGATCTCTGCTTTCAGACAGTAGTTTCAGTCTGTATACATTGTATGGTGATTGATCTCAAGTGGTCACTTGGAGGAAGTGGTTTCATGGAAGAATCACATTACTTAGAGAGATGGTTTCTATATAAAACTGCCTTTTATTCCTCCTTTAAAGCATGAAGTGTATCTAACTGTGTGTGTGTGTGTGTGTGTGTGTGTGTGTATATACCCCTGCAACATACACTATAGATGCATAACTAGGTTAGACATGCCAGTCTTCTTTTTTTTTTTTTTTTTTTTTTTTTTTTTTACTCAAATGATTAGAAAACACATGGATTTATGCTGTCATTTTACCAGAAGCATAGCTAAAGGAGAAGTTGAAGTTGCACTTGAGCCCTGGTACCTGAAGGGGGCGCCAGGCAGGAGTAATGTAAACCTCAAGTGCAAGGTGGGGGGTCCCTGATACAGATTGTTCGTCGGGCCCAGGATTTACAGTTTGGACTTTGCCTGGGAGCCCGTGGCCCTTTTAGCCGGCTATAGGCCACAATCGTACGTCGAGTCATTCATACGAATGATCTGACCGTCAACATGCCAGACTAAACTGGCAGATCAAGGACATAAGTGTAAAACATTATTTTAAAAAATGCTGTAATTTGCCTATTGTGCCGCACTTGCCTAGCTTCAACCAATGGGCAAAAAAAATCCAGCATTACAGATTTCTTTATTTGGCAGATGGCCGTCTATAATTTTAAAACTATGGATGGTCAAAATCTGTGTGTGTGGCCGGCCGGCTTTACTCCGATACAGTCCTTAGTACATCATGATTCTGGGGAGGGATATGGGGCTTAGCTGGGGCCCTAAACCAATTGTGGCCCTCTGCTGATTGGGGCCCAGGATCTTGAAGCTGTGCTTGTGGGAGGGGAGGGGGATGTGGTCACCAAAAACAACTGTGTAGTGACATTGCTATATTTATTAAGACTTCTGCTTACACCTGTGTGGAAAATAATAAACATTGATACTTAGATGAGAGATTGTTGCACATTTTTGTTGATGATATCCTAATCCTCATTATCAAGGCTTTTAATTGTTTGGGCTAGTCCCACGGACCTGTTTATTTTTTGCGTGAAAGCGTTTTTTTATTGAATTTTGTGTGTGTGTGTGTAATATATATATGTGTGTGTGTGTGTGTGTGTGTGTGTATATATTTATTTCTATGCCAGTTTTCTGTGGCGCAAATTATGACTTTTGGCCTTCTTACGTCGCCCTCGCCACTTTTGTGGAATGAGGTGTGGCTTTTTAAAAGAATTGGCCCGCTGCGGCCCAACACATTATCATTTTTTTTTATTTTTTTTTTATCATTTATGCCAGAAAATTGTCTTAGATTACAATGGAAATCTACCGCAGCTCAATTAAGAGTCACATAAAAAAAACACAAAACTGCAATAAAAATGTGATTAAAAACAACCTGTAGATGCCCCGCCTTCGAGGCTTTCCCATGTAAAGGCAAACTAACAGTCAGGTTGTGGTTTTCTATCAAGTGTCAAATCAGCTGTGAATGTTTTCTCACTTAAAGAGGCTCTGTCACCAGATTTTGCAGCCCCTATCTGCTATTGCAGCAGATAGGTGCTGCAATGTAGATTACAGTAACGTTTTTATTTTTAAAAAACGAGCATTTTTGGCCAAGTTATGACCATTTTCGTATTTATGCAAATGAGGCTTGCAAAAGTACAACTGGGCGTGTTGAAAAGTAAAAGTACAACTGGGCGTGTATTATGTGTGTACATCGGGGCGTGTTTACTACTATTACTAGGTGGGCGTTGTGTATAGAAGTGTCATCCACTTCTCTTCACAACGCCCAGCTTCTGGCAGTGCAGCACTGTGACGTCACTCACAGGTCCTGCATCGTGTCGGCACCAGAGGCTACAGATGATTCTGCAGCAGCATCGGCGTTTGCAGGTAAGTCGATGTAGCTACTTACCTGCAAATGCTGATGCTGCTGCAGAATCAACTGTAGCCTCTGGTGCCGACACGATGCAGGACCTGTGAGTGACGTCACAGTGCTGGACTGCCAGAAGCTGGGCGTTGTGAAGAGAAGTGGATGACACTTCTATACACAACGCCCAGCTAGTAAAAGTAGTAAACACGCCCCGATGTAACACACAATACACGCCCAGTTGTACTTTTACTTTTCAACACGCCCAGTTGTACTTTTGCAAGCCTCATTTGCATAAATACGAAAATGGTCATAACTTGGCCAAAAATGCTCGTTTTTTAAAAATAAAAACGTTACTGTAATCTACATTGCAGCGCCGATCTGCTGCAATAGCAGATAGAGGTTGCAAAATCTGGTGACAGAGCCTCTTTAAAGGTGGAGTCCCGCTCAAGCTAACCACAAATAGCTTTTTTTTTTTTTCTTTTCTCTCTGTTCTACAGTACATACGCACAATTCAGGCTCTGGTCACATCACTTTTGAGTCTTCGTACATATTCACATGCCATGGAGGCTAAATCCAATGTGAATTTTTAAGAAAATCTGAAACTGGTTTCTTTGTGTGGACTAGCCCTATTAAACATACTTTTCAGAGTGGAATCTTTAAAATCCACAGCACGTTCATTATTCTCCGCAGTGAATGTGGTATGAAATTCCCCATTTACATACATTACCAGCGGAATGTTAGCCTGAATCCTGCCAGAATCCGACCACGATGTGTGAATCCATCATTATGTATAATTATTAGATCCTGTGAGACCTTTATCAAAACTGATGCAAAGGAAAAGTGAAATAGCCAATCAGGTTGCAGCTTTCAACGTGTTTTTATTATTTTTTTTTTAAAAAATGAGAGCTGGCGCCTGATTCGTTGCCTCCACTTTTCCTTTGCACCAGTTTTGTTAAATCTTTGTTGTTTCTTAAGAAGATGACACACAATAGCTGCTGCCAGTTATCTCCATTCTCCGATAAACATTTACCTTAAGGGCTTATTCACACGAACGTGGGGAAACTCGGAGTTTCACCTGTGTGGGACCCGTTTTCACGGATCCCCATAGACTTGACTATGAAGGGATCCGTGAAAACGGAAGAAAATAGGACATGCTTTATTTTTCAACAGAACCTTCACAAGGTCTGAAACAACGGCCTCCTCTAAATATATGCATCCATTCGACCGTTGTTTTAACGGCCGCCACACGGACGTTTTCAATGTTCGTGTGAATAAGCCGCTAGAGTGTATTAACATGGTGCGGTTTGCCTTGCAGCCTAAAACCGCACTAAAAAAAACGCATGTGTTTTTTAGCACGATTTGCCATGGTTTTGCATTTAGCAGGGATATCTGGGCAAATCGCCGTAAAAATGCATGCATTTTTTTTTCGGTGCAGTCTTCAGTCACATGGTAACACCGCACCCATGGCTTCTTAATCTAAAAGATCAGCTCTGGTGGTCCCGGTGCATCAATGCACTACATTTATGGCCATAATAGCTGATCGCTGGGGTTTAAGAAGCTGGACCTGTGGCGATCAGCTGGCTTCCATTTAAAAATTAGACAACCCATTTAGGGTGTAATCGCAGTGTGTGATTTTGCCGCGATTTTTGTCGTGCGTCCGAAATCCGCACAAAAAAAGCATGCGTTTTTACAGCTATTCGCGAACCTGCTGCAAATAAGTAAACCGCTGCGTAGTAAAAACGCATGCATTTTTCAGTGCTGTTTTCAGATGTTATTCAAAAATGCTGCAAAACGCACAGTGTGAATACACCGCTAGGCCAGCATCAAACACATGCAGTATTTGGCTATGTTTTTTGAGGCTTGGGCTAAGATCACACGGCATATTTTACAGGCTGAAAAATATGAGGCTGATTTTAAAGACAAAACGGCATCTGAAATCCAGGTGTTTTTGGAGCTATCTTTCAAAGCGTTTTTAATTTTACAAGCGTTTTTGAGGCGTATTTCTGACACGTATTTTGAAGTGTCCTTGGGAACAATCCGCTTGTAAAACGCTTCAAGAAGTGACATGTCACTACTTTTTTTACAAAGCATATTTTTACGAGGTGTTTATTTCAGCAGCGTAAAAATACACAACAGCATATTTCCCATTGACTTTAATGGGAAGCAGTTTTCAGGTGTATTTCAAAGCATAATACAAGCGTTTTACGTCTTAAGAAATATGCAGTGTGAACATGGCCTAATCTGGAAGTGGATCCAATAGGAAGTAAATGTACAGGTCCTTCTCAATTAATTAGAATATCATCAAAAAGTTAATTTATATCAGTAATTCAATTCAAATAGTCAAACTCCTATATTATATAGATTCATTACACACAGAGTGATCTATTTCCAGCATTTTTTTCCTTTAATGTTGAATATTATAGCTGACCGTTAATGAAAATCAAAAATTTAGTCTCTCAGAAAATTAGAATATTGGGTAAAAGTTTAAGATTGTAGACTCAGGCCGAATTTACACGAGCGTGTGCCGTTTGCGCGTGCAAAAAACGTGGCGTTTTGCGCGCGCAATAGGCACTTAACAGCTCCGTGTGTCATCACCATATGATGCGTGGCTGCGTGAGTTTCGCGCAGCCGGCATCATTATGACTCTCTGTTTGTATGTTTCTAAACAGAAAAGCACGTGGTGCTTTTCTGTTTTCATTCATACTTTTTACTGCTGTTGCGCGAATCACGCTCGTCCCACGGAAGTGCTAACGTGTGGTGTGCGTGATTTTCACGCACCCATTGACTTCAATGGGTGCGTGATGCGCGAAAAACGCACAAATATAGGACATGTCGTGAGTTTTACGCAGCGGATACACGCTGCGCAAAAATCACTGACTGTCTGCACGGCCCCATAGACTAACATAGGTCCGTGCGACGCGCGTGAAAATCACGCACGTTGCACGAACGTATATCACGTTCGTGTAAATAAGCCCTCATGGTGTCACACTCTAATCAGCTAAAAATCACAAAACACCTGCAAAGGTTTCCTAAGCCTTTATATGATCCAACAATCTGGTTCAGTAGGCTACACAATCATGGGGAAGATGTCGACTTGACAGTTGTCCAGAAGACGGTCCTTGACACCCTCCACAAGGAGGGCAAGCACAAAAGGACGTTTTTGTTTTTTTAAAAACGTTCATTTTTGGCCAAGTTATGAGCTATTTTATATATATGCAAATGAGCTTTCAAATGGATAATTGGGCTTTTTTTTTCGTTATGTCCAACTGGGCGTGTATTGTTTTTAACTGGGCGTGTTTACGTGTATGACGCTGACCAATCAGTGACCAGTCAGCATCATACACATCTCCATTCATTTACACAGCAGCGATGTGCAGCTGCATACACAGAGATTAACGTTAATCAAGTGTCCTGATAATGAATACACATGAAATCCAGCCTGGACGTCATGTGTATTCAGAATCCTGACACTTCTGAATCTTTTCTGTGAGATTCCAGCAAGCCACGCGTAATCTCGCGAGATTACGGAGGTAAACGAGATTTCGTTTCCCTTGCTGGAAATCTCAAAGAAAAGAGTCAGAAGTGTCAGGATTCTGAATACACATGACGTCCAGGCTGGATGGTCATGTGTATTCATTATCAGGACACTTGATTAACGTTATATATATAAAATGGCTCATAACTTGGCCCAAAATGAACGTTTTTTTAAAATAAAAAAAACCGTTACTGTTCTCTACATTGCAGCGCCGATAACATGCAATAGGAGATAGGGATTTGAGAATCTGGTGACAGAGCCTCTTTAATGGAATGTTGAGTGGAAGGAAAAAGTGTGGTAGAAAAAGGTGCACAAGCAACAGGGATAACCGCAGCCTTGAAAGAATTGTCAAGAAAAGACTTTCAAGAATCTGAAGGAGTGGACTGCAGCTGGAGTCAGTGCTTCAAGAGCCACCACACACAGACATATCCAGGACATGGGCTACAACTCTCAATGTCAGAAGCGTCTTTCCTGGGCTAAGGAGAAAAAGGTCTGGTCTGTTGCTCAGTGGTCCAAAGTCCTGTTTTCAGATTAAAGTAAATTTTGCATTTCATTTGGAAATCGAGGTCCCAGAGTCGGGAGGAAGAGTGGAGAGGCATCAGTCCAAGTTGCTTGTTTGGGGAGCCATGTCATCTGCTGGTGTTCGTCCACTGTGAATTATCAAGTGCAGTCAACGCAGCCGTCTACCAGGACATTTCTGAGCACTTCATGCTTCCCTCTGCGGACAAGCTTTATGGAGATGCTGATTTCATTTTCCAGCAGGACTTGGCACCTGCCCACACTGCCAAACGTACCAATAACTGGTGTAATAACCACAGTATCACTGTGCTTGATTGGCCAGCAAACTCGCCTGACTGAAACCCCATAGAGAATCCATGGGATATTGTCAAGAGGAAGATGAGACAGCAGACCCCACAATGCAGACGAGCTGAAGGCCGTTATCAAAGCAACCTAGTCTTCCATAACACCTCAGCAGTGCCACAGGCTGATCGCCCCCATGTCACGCCGCATTGATAACACCTCAGCAGTGCCACAGGCTGATCGCCCCCATGCCACGCCGCATTGATGCAGTAATTCATGCAAACGGAGCCCCGACCAAGTATTGAGTGCATATACTGTACATACTTTTTAGTAGGCCAACGTTTCAGTTTTAAAATTTTTTGAAATTGGGCTTATATAATATTCTAATTTTCTGAGACACTAAATCTTGGGTTTTCATTAACTGTTAGCCATAATCATCAGCATTAAAAGAAAAGAATGCTGGAAATCGATCACTCCGTGTGTAATGAATCTATATAATATACGGTTTTCACTTTTTGAATTGAATTACTGAAATTGACTTTTCCATATTGTAATTCATTGAGAAGGACCTGTATATAGAAGTAACGGATGCATCTGCATTCTTTAGTTTCTATTTCTGCTTTGTGTGTGTCCTCATGGCCTTGGATAATGTCACAGCTTCTTGTGTTCTTGAAGTGACTATTATACAACTTGATGCACATGTATCTTCCACCTGGCAAAAGCAGTCCGTTACATTGCAAAAGTTTCACCTGTCTGTATTGTATGTGAACATGACCTTACAGCAGTCTGTGATTCAGAAAAGGAAGTGAGAAGTACAAAGGAAATTGCTTCATCTAACCCGAACTGTTACTTCATTACCTCATTGTGTCCTTAGATTTATGTAAGTGTTGTGGATTTATAACTGTAGTAAGTGATGTATCAATCAACCATCAAGCTGCATGTTCCCCATTCTAAAGATGTAGAAGCGGGTTCTGTCGGGCTCCGGTTGTTTCAACGGAACCGTCGCTTCTGGCATTTTCGTTGTTCTGCTCCGCTAACTGAGCAGAACAGAATGCCGAATTACAGATGTGAACGGGGCCTAAGACAGAACCACCACACCCCTTATCAAAGACAAATTTCAAGTGTACTAAGATGTCATCAGCAGTCTTCTACAAGGCCCCACTGTTTAATATGAAGTTTTACACCACTTCCCACATATTGGTAAATCTAGTCCACTGTGTCTTTTCGTACTAGTTAACACCCTTTTCAAATGACATTTCCCCCAATTTAGAGTGCATTGCTTACCCCTTAGGGTATGTGCACACGCTAGCTGTCATTTACGTGTGAAAAGACAGACTGTTTTCAAGAGAAAACAGCTGCCTCGTTTCACACGTAAAAGCTCCTCCTCGTATTTTGCGAGGCGTCTGAGACGCTCGTAAATCTTGAGCTGCTCTTCATTGAGTTCAATGAAGAACAGCTCAAATTACGTGGCAAAGAAGTGCCCTGCACTTCTTTGCCGAGGCAGTCAATTTACGCGTCGTCGTTTGACAGCTGTCAAACGACGACGCGTAAATTACAGGTCGTCTGCACAATACGTCGGCAAACCCATTCAAATGAATGGGCAGATGTTTGCCGACGTATTGTAGCCCTATTTTCAGGCGTAAAACGAGGCATAATACGCCTCGTTTACGCCTGAAAATAGGTCGTGTGAACCCAGCCTCATTGTTCTAATACAATATAATAACTTATAAGTGTACATGTAATTATAATGTACATGCTATGCAATGGCAAGAATTTGTCTTCTTTTTCAGTTGGTATTGAAGTTTTCTTAAATTTCTTAGCCATAATTTGGCACACTTCCCTAGTGATATTTATCATCCAAATAGGGTGCGTGCTCCCAATTGTTGTGATGGGAAAGTTTTTTTGTCACGTATCAATAGGACTGACCGAAGGGATCTGGCCTTAAAACTGGATTGTGATCAGGAGAAAGTCCTGAAAAGCCCTGACCCACACGATGGGTTATGCAACAAGACTTAAAGAGGCTCTGTCACCAGATTTTGCAGCCCCTATCTGCTATTGCAGCAGATAGGCGCTGCAATGTAGATTACAGTAACGTTTTTATTTTTAAAAAACGAGCATTTTTGGCCAAGTTATGACCATTTTCGTATTTATGCAAATGAGGCTTGCAAAAGTACAACTGGGCGTGTTGAAAAGTAAAAGTACAACTGGGCGTGTATTATGTGCGTACATCGGGGCGTGTTTACTACTTTTACTAGGTGGGCGTTGTGTATAGAAGTGTCATCCACTTCTCTTCACAACGCCCAGCTTCTGGCAGTGCAGCACTGTGACGTCACTCACAGGTCCTGCATCGTGTCGGCACCAGAGGCTACACTTGATTCTGCAGCAGCATCAGCATTTGCAGGTAAGTAGCTACATCGACTTACCTGCAAACGCCGATGCTGCTGCAGAATCAACTGTAGCCTCTGGTGCCGACACGATGCAGGACCTGTGAGTGACGTCACAGTGCTGCACTGCCAGAAGCTGGGCGTTGTGAAGAGAAGTGGATGACACTTCTATACACAACGCCCAGCTAGTAAAAGTAGTAAACACGCCCCGATGTACGCACATAATACACGCCCAGTTGTACTTTTACTTTTCAACACGCCCAGTTGTACTTTTGCAAGCCTCATTTGCATAAATACGAAAATGGTCATAACTTGGCCAAAAATGCTCGTTTTTTAAAAATAAAAACGTTACTGTAATCTACATTGCAGCGCCTATCTGCTGCAATAGCAGAGAGGGGTTGCAAAATCTGGTGACAGAGCCTCTTTAAACTGGTCATAGGCATGAGAAAAATGCCAACCTGTGTTGGTTTTGTTTGACTTGAAGGTTATGGTACGGTCATTTAAAACCTCATGTCCGTACACATAACGGCAATTGTTAAGAATATGATATCGTTCTGTGTAATGTTGCTAAATCGGTTGGTTTCAAATCATGCTTATTTATTTTGTCGCAGCCACCTTTTTAGATTTTTGGTCTTTACTACTTACATACTATGATTGTAGCTATTAGTCCGCTATTGTATAAAAAAAACAAACGTGTAGCAATGCGCATACATAATACTTAGTGATCACCGAACATTGCAGATCTCTTGTATTGTACAGTGTTTCTTTTTAATAACCAGTTAGTAGTGAAAACACTGGTGGTAATGGGTGACAGATTGGTAACTCCCAGTACTAGACGTACCAAAGGAATTCTAATATAAAGATCTGACCCGCTGAGCCTCCTGTATGAAAACTAGTGCAGACTGGAGGTGTTAATCATATCAACCAATCAGATATCAGATTGCATTTTTTTGCGTGGCTGTCTGAAAATTAAAGCAATGATCAGATTGGTTGCTATAGGCAGCACCTCCAGTCCTCGTCTGCACGTGTTTTTATACGTGAGGGACTCGTTCTCCAATCAAGCAACCAATCGGAGCAAATATTTGATTTTCTAAACTGCACTGGAAGAAAATGAAACCTACACATTCATTGGGCAACAAGGCCACTTTCTCCCTGATGCAATTTTGATTCGGGAAGTTCAAAAGTGTTTCAAAACGTTCTCCGCTATGGACAGTCGACTTGTTAAGGCCCTTTTTTGCCAATTATCAGTCAAACGAGCGTTTACAGAACGCTCATTGCCCTGTTTAAACAGGGCAACCATCAGCCGATGAACGAGACAACGCTCGTTCATCGGCTAATTGCATCGTTTAAGCAGCAAAAAATACTATCGTTGCCGGCAGCACCTCTCCCTGTGTAAATAGGGAGACGTGCTGCCGACATGCTAGAAATGTATGGGGGCGAGCGATCGTAGTAATGAGCGCTTGTCTCCCATACATAGCTCCTTGTGAAAGGAGAAAACGAGCGCCTATCATCAAGCTGTCTTGTTGATTGGTGCTCGTTTACACGGCCCACGTCGAGCGCGTAGGACGACTCTTAGAAGTTTAACTTCATTGCAGCGCCACCACAGGGGAGATTAAGCATTACGCAATGCCCATTGAAATCGTGTGATATGCATGACCGTTCCTCCAGATTGTGATAGTGACGCTCTTTGTACCTGCTTTCCCCCTCTGGCCAAGAGATGAGGGTCCAGAGCATGGGACACCCCCCCCCCCCCCCCGCCTCATTTAATTTAGAATCATTAAGATATATGAAAATTGGTTTTGTAAACTAGATAACCAGTTTAAGCTTGTGTAGAATTTGAACCCGCAGTTCGTAGTTGTTTGTTCATTTAGAACTACCGCAGATATTCTGTTTTTATACTGATCTAATTAGATTTTTTTTTTTTTACTGATATAGTAGGAAAGAACACTTGTTAAAAGGATTAAATGGTTTTAACAATTGATGACGTTATAGGTGAAAAGTCCACTTTAATCCAGGGATGGGCTGCCTACATTACGGAGTGCCCGAGCGTCCTCACATTCTGCTATGTGTCGTACAATTAAATATTTGTACCTGCCCTTCATAGAGCAGATCACCTTTTTTCTTTTTGTATAGTTTTGTTAAATACATGGAAAGCATGACATGGTAGTTTAATTCTTTGTCTAGTGGTTTAGTCTGTATGTTTTAGTTTCTAAAGAGAAAGCGTTTTTCATCTGCGGCACTCGATGGCTGCGGCTGGAAAACGCTGCAAAACATGTGGCAAGTAACTGCAGGCAGGTCAAAATCTGCCTCAAAATTCCTAAAGGAATTTTGAGGCAGATTTTTTCTGCCTGCAAAAAAAACTGTGTGGACATGCACTATACACGAACGTGTCTCTTTTGCAAGCGTAAAAAAATGCAGCGTTTTTCCTGCATTGCAGTTCCGTGTGACATTAGTGTACGGTGCGCATCTGCGTTTTTTACACGCGTATGTCATCTGTATATCACGCGTTTTTACGTCCGCAAAAAAACCTGATGGAGATGTTTTTTTCTTTTTCTCATCATTTCTTTAGCAACTGTTGCGTGAATCACGGACAGCACACGGATGACGTCCATGTGCTGTCCATGATTTTCCCGCACCCATTGACTTCAATGGGTGCGTCATGCGGAAAAAACGCACAAGAATAGGACGTGCAGGAAGTTTCACACAGCGGACACATGCTTTATGAAAAACACAATGTCTGAATGGCCCCATTGAATTGCATAGGTCCGCGTGAAGCTCGTGCGAATGAGGCCTAAGACGTTTGGTGGACATGTTAAACGATATTTAAAGTGTAAATCCTCCTGTGATTAATACAGGCATCAAATATGAAATCTTGCATTTTAGTAATAAATCTTCATTAGTTTCTACGTCTAATGTAAAAAGAAAAAAAAGTTATTACATGGAGACTGTCATTAAACTGCTGACTAGAGATCTTTGTATAGCAGTTGTTTTAATAAACGCTATGGGAGCATACACGCAGGTGTATTTTCGAACCCTGTTCCATCCATATAATTCTTACCAAGTTGGTTTTTGTACTTCCTATGAGATCTCCAATTTTTGTCAAGAAACATACTGATTTTACGTAGGCCAAAAGTACAAATGTGAATGGTCGCTTAGGCGACTGTAACTGTGCCTGGTATTACAGCTCAGCGCCATTCGAGTGCCGGAAAACCCTAATCTACTAAAAGGTGCCGCTGTCTGTAAACTATAAGGCCATAGCGATATGATGTTCCTACTGATGTTAGCTCCATCATCCATTGGCTCCCGTACTATGATTTAAACTATTACACGGGCCAATGATCGGACAAACAAGCTTTCATATGAACGCTGGTTCCTGATCATTGCCCTGTGTACTAAGGGCAACGATCAGCCAATGGGCGAGCATCTTTCATTGGGTGATCTGCTCTTTTATGCAGAATTAAAAATCATCATTGTTGGCAGCACACCTCCATGTGTAATCAGGGAGATGCGCTGCCGACACAATGAAAATACATAGGGACGAGTGCCAGTCCCTATACATATCCAATCATTGCTTCATGTGATAGGAGCAAACAAGCGCTGATCAACGAGCTGTATAGTTGATCGGCGCTTGTTTACACGCCCAATGTCAGGCCGTGTAATAGTACCCTTACACGTAAGCAAAACTATACTGCGTGATCCCAGACTTAGGCCACGTCTACACAGAACTTTTGGAGCAGTCTTTTTAGTGCAATATTTCTTTATTTCCTCATCGGCGTTTGACCGCACCCATGGAGAGACCGCCTCTTCCACTGGACAGGAAACCGGAAGATAGGATTCATTTAAAAGGAGGGAACACCACCATCATTCCCAGTACTGGTTCCTGTCCTTTGGACAAAGGGCAGGGATGATATAAGATTCAAGTAAAGGCAGACTGCAGGAGCCCGGCCTGTATCTGAGGGGCTCATGGGTGACCTGTTGGCATGAGTCTCCACTAGGAACAGCGGGGGTTGCTTGGTTCCCCATCTCTCTTCAACCCACCTGTCAGTGGATGCTCTGTGCCTCCCTCCTGCTATGTGCGGGCCATTGGGTGCTATTGATGGGACCAGACTGCAGCAGCATCTTGGTGTCTGTGGGGGTGCACCTGGGGGCCTTGGCGCAGCTTGGAACCGTTACAGGCCGTGCCTGTATGTTTGCCGGTGCTTTAGGGTCCTGGCCAGTGAAGCTGGTATTAGACGCAACCGGAAGTGATGCAGGTTACTTCCGGTTTCCTGTGGCTGGTGGCTAGATTACACACTGGTGGGGTAAGAGGGGTTGTTACACCTAGTAGCTTCCCTGACTCTAATTTTTACTGTAGAATATTATTGGTTTTAGGGCTCTAAGGACCCAGGGAAAAGATCAGCTAAACTTAAAAACTGAGAATGTGGAATTTGTAAGAAAAAGCTCCCCACGGGATTGTAAAATCCCTCTAAAGCCTGTTTGGAGAAGGTTTTAGGAGATGCGGGCCCATTTCCGTTGAGGAGTATAAATAGCCTGGTCAAAAATGAAGTTAAAAATTCCATTAAGGCTTTAAGAAGGGAACGCCTAGGCACTTCATGTGGTAGATCTAGAGCAGTCTCATCTTCCAGTGAGGATGAAGTGATGTGGGATCTAAGTCAAAACTTTGTGCCATAGCCTGTCAGGGGGTTTTATTTAGCCCAGCCCTAGATGACATTCTAGAGGATAGTTAGAATGTCTCCTGATCCGTTCTTTCACCCTTAAAGGGGCTTTCCACCTTTTTAAAATTTGCCAACTAATTCTAACTATGTCTTAAACTAACATTGTAATATACTTGCCTATCCAAAGATGTTGATGTCTTCTAATACGGAGTAGTGTCACGTGACTCCACAACCAACGGAACTTGGTACTTCCGATTTACGTGCCGACTGGTCTTCTATCTTTCATTCTGGACTGGCTCCTCTTCCTGTCTTCTCCACGAGTGGCGCATCATCACTGATGTCCCATTAGTGGGAAGTTACTATCGACAAAGCCGTAAACTAGTGCATGTGTGGTTCAATAAATCTGTATTTGGATCATGCATGCAATGTTAACTGCTAATACAGACAAACGTGCATGCCGGGAGAAGCAGGACCGGAAGAAAGACAGAGGTAAATAAACATAAAAAATGTAAACATATAAGCGTTATAATTAAAAAAATAAAAAAAACTTTCTTCTTATTTATGAAAATAATAAACGGAGCACAGATAAAGAGCTAATGCGCGCTCTCCTCTCTCCAGCTCTTGCACTGTCCGTATCAGTGAGACGCCCCCTTGCCAGTTTGGCAGACAAGTACAAGACTGATCTCTCAGGAGAGATCAGTGAGAGCTGAAGAGTGTGAGCGCGCACACGCTCTTCTCTCTCCAGCTCTTGCTGTGACGCTGTCCGTAGCTGATTGGACAGTGTCACAGCGATGTTACATGCCCCCTTGCCATTACACGCCCCATTGACCGTTCAGGGGATTATTTAAATATCGGGCGCCAAATATAACGGCACCGATATCTAAATAAAGGAGGCGGGTAGGCAAAAACGTGAAGTGCCCCAGGATTTGTGCAGCCCTGCCGATTATATGCTGCACTCAGCTGAACATGTATGGGGAGGTGAAAGGTTCTCTTTAAAATTATAATATAAAAGAGTATAAAAATGTACAAAAAAAAGGGTAATTAATTGTATAAATCACGAATTTAGTCTTCGGTTCTTGCCAACAACTGGGGATGGTGGGGGTGTTCCCTCCTTTTAAATGAATCCTAGTTCCTGTTTCCCGTCCAGTGGAGGAGGCAGTCCCTCCATGGGTGCCGTAATGGGCTCAAGAAAAACTAATTACCGGTAAGTAATTTTGTTTTTGTTCTTTTAACCACAACAAGTAGTGAATTCATTAAAGGAGTAGTGAAATATAAAGACTTATTCTATCTCATTTTTGTATCCCATCCTGCTGTCTATGTATATAAATTAAAACTGCATCAAGAACTGCACCATGTGAACTTGACGTAAGGGCCTTAATAAGCCATTGAGACACAAAATACATTTGAATAGCAATATGGATTCAAAGAAACTATCATTCTTTCCAGCTACAACAAAAAGCTAAAAAATAAGTGAAAACAGAAAAAAGTAGAGAATATTTTACACTATATATACTAGTTTTTACATTTGCTTACTTTACACTCAATGTTAATCAAAGGAGGAGCTTTACGTTGTGTACTTGTCTCAATAAAGTGACCATCGTGATTATACGTTTTTAAGCCTAGGTTAACATGTTCGCATTATTACCGCGACCTATGAACCCAGCCTAAGGATTTACAGTTTAGAATGCACATTGTAATTTGTAATATACAAGGCCTGTCTGATTTTGTAATTTTTCTTTGGAACGTAACCTAAAGAAAGACTTGTTCTAAAAGCAGTACACAACATAAATTTCATGTAGGGATCATTGAGGTGATCCAGTGAATTAATTTGCGTAGCTCTGAGCGGGTCACTTTTGAAAGGGAATACTCCTGTAAACCTAGGAGATGAGCCCATGTTAACAAGCTTGTTTTTTTTTTTGTTTTTTTTTGTCTTGATATTTTTTTAACCAGTTTATGAAAATCTTATAAAAGTTGCATGCACACGATACACAATGTATTCCTATGGACTGGAACAGTTGGTATCACAGCTGTGTGCCTACAAAGGTCATTCGTTTATACAGTTGCTATTGCAATCCCACCACGAATGGGTGCATCTGTTTAAAATTATTACATTCCCCACATGGGGGGAGTTTATTGGGGGCTACGCACCAGAATCGTGGCATAAAAAAGTAGCACGTTTTGGAGCCCGTATTATTTGCGCCAAAAGTTGACCTTTTTCCTCTTTTCCACCGCTCTCATCGCTTAATGGATAGGCGTAGCCTTATACAGCCCAACAAATTTGCTATAAATTTATGTTACAAATTGATGTCAATTTTATATAGCATATCTACGCCAGCTCATATCTGGAGTAGATTTGACTTTCTCGTGCACGGACAGGCAGAGATTCACCTAATTAATCAATTAGTTGTGTCTTACTCTAGCGCTGACTTAGATTAAGACTGATGCACAAAATGCCAGTTTTAATAAATCCCCCCCAGATATTTCACAACACGTTTCTAAAATTTCTGAACGTAAGCCGATGCGACACATTCTGTCCCCTTTGTATACTTGTGTTTGTTACTTGATAGGAGAGATGACACAATGTCTTAATATGTCTAACTTCACCTCTTTTGATTGCCTTATGTGGCCCTCATATTTTTCTAAGGTGGCTTAAGAGATGTCTGTCTTTCTTTTATCCCTTGTGAGTAATTTGACCACATAACAGATGTTTATGCTTTGCGGTAAGTTCCACCCACTTTAGTGTGGTTTATTGTATTTTTTTTTCCCCTGTGGACTAGTATAGGTGGGGTATATTCATAAAATGCAAAGTTTTCAAGGAAGATGTGCTTTTTCACCTCTGCGAAACCCACTTGAGAGCAGTCTAGCTTGGTTACATGCTGTTAAGCCTGGCCTGACCTCTAGTCTCTGGTTAAACTTTAACTTGTTTATTGGCGCATTTGCTTCTGTTGGTACTTCTTAGAACTACATTTCCCCACCTGACTTTTATATTGAATTTTTATACCCTTTGATGTTGAGGAGCTTTGTTTATTATATGCTAGTGTGATAGCTGGTCCCTTTTTTATTTATTTATTTTTATTGAATTTATTTTTTAAGGTCCACATTAAAAGGCCTTATTCACACGAGCTTGTCCGATTTGCGTCTGCAAAAAACAAACCATTTTTCATCCATATGACTGTTGCTTCCAGTCGGTTTTTCTAAACTGCAAGCTTTTCCTGGTTTCACTTTTTGTTTTATTCATTTCTTTAGCAACTGATTTGTGATACACTGACCGCACACAGATGTTGTTGCCTGTGTCCTGTCTGTTTTTTTTACGCACCCATAAACTTCAATGGGTGAGTCAAAAATAAACCAGATTAGGACATGCTGTGTTTCTTGCAACAGACACATGATGTGTGAATAGCCCCATTGACTTGCATGGGTCAGTGTGCTGTTCGTTGTTAAAACATACAGCACATGGATGAGAAATGCGTTGTGTGAATAAGGCTTAAGGCTGGATTCACATACTGCGATTTGATGTGTTTTTTTGCGTCTTGCATTTATTTTTATTTTTTAGTGCGTCCAGATGTTACGTTCAAGTCTATAGTGAAAACTAAAATTCACCATATACAACTGCGTACTTGTGTGAATAGAGGGGATACCCACTGTCTTGGTTTGACAATGAATGCTATTTAAAATGAATATCCTACCAAAATTACTTCAATTCGTCCAAACGATAATGATTTTTGATCCCAAAATGATTTCTCAAGCACCTATCCTCAGTGCTAACACCTTAGACACGGTCTTGCAGCTGCCCATCCGATTATTACTGTCCGCTGCGTAAAATTCACGACATGTCCTATATTTGTGCGTTTTTTGCGCATCACGCACCCATTGAAGTCAATGGGTGCGTGAAAATCACGCGCAGCACACGGAAGCACTTCCGTGTGACGTGCGTGGTTCGCGCAACAGCAGTAAAAACTATGAATGCAAACAAAAGCACCACATGCTTTTCTGTTTACAAACATACAAACAGTGTCATAATGATGGCGGCTGCGCATCATACGGAGCTTTTATGGACCTTTTGCGCGCGCAAAACGCCCACGCTCGTGTGAATTCGGCCTTACCTTGATGTACTCTCTCACCATGTGTTTTGTTACATGGTTTGGACTTTCTGTAAGTACTGAATCCACTTTATACAGTCATATCACAATAAGTGATTGGTCAAAAAACAAAAAAAAACACTAATACAGTGATTTGTAAATTCATGTTTTCATGTATTTAATTTTTTTTTTGCTTGCAACTTGTGTGCTCGACAGGAAAGGGGCATATGTGGACAGATATTTCCAACGACATGCACGATTTAAAAAAACAAAAAAAAAGTTGTATAGATGGATCTATGGTAGGGCTGGGCAATTATAACCGAAATCAAAATCACGATTAATTGAACATGTAACCGATTATGATTAATGAACGATCATTTAGGCCACACCTTTTGCATGCCATGCCCTGTATTTTCTACGCTATTGAATTAATATTTATCCCTTGAGCCTTCTGTATACTACTGTATATAATATACCCCCTGACACTGACCCCACACAGTATATTGCCCCATAGTGCTTCCCTCACAGTATAATGCCCCATAGCTGCCCTCCACACATTATAATGGCCCCCCATGACTGCCGTCCACAAAGTATAATGCGTCCACAGCTGCACCTTCACAGATGACATCACTGCCTCGCGCCTGGCGATACATAGTCAATGGTAGAGCAGGGGCCTTACGGTAAAACCGCCTCGCGGGAAAAAGAAGCGACATGACCTATCTTCGGGCATTTACGCCTCTGACCTACAATTGACTTCAATGGGAGGCAGAGAAAGCGTATTTCGCTGCGTTTTATGCCCGCGGGCGAAAAACGCTGCGAAAATCTGCCCCAAACTTCCAAACGGAATTTTGAGGCAGAAATTCCACCTGCAAAATAAACAGTACGTTTGTCAGAGACATAATTATAATTTACCATTTCAACTAATATTGTCTGACAGACAGAACGCGTAGCTATTATTTTGTTTTTTTGCACGTAAAATACTGTAACAGACAAACGTCCTGTGTAAATGCGGCCTAGTTTATCTCTAGTGACAGTCTTTTTTATTTTTCAATGCTATTGTCCTGATTTGGCAGGGTAAAGTTTTTATGTAAAGTAAGTTTCCTCATTGACTTGAGCTGCACATTATTTGTAGTGTTTGTTAGGCAGAAGTGTACACGTGTCTGCCTCTTATCTATCACTTTAATGAGGAGCATGCTGCACAGTAATCGCCCTTCACAGTCTTCTGATAAGTCCTTCTGTAATAACATAGAACAATATTATGCAGTGACGCACATGGCTTATTTTGTTCAAGTGCAAGCAATTAAATAATTGTCTTTATTGCGCTGGACTTCCAAGGATCTCAATGTCTGATTTCCTGGGAATTTTTCATATATTAAGTGTCATTTGATGCTCATGTTTCCACTTCTTGGAACAGGGAGTCCAAAACAAAGGAGAGGGGGGAGGAATCCTCCAGCTCACCTGACACTACGGAAGTGTGTCTCAGCAGCGCCCGGAATCTCGTGTCGGCACACGTTGAAGTACGGAAGAAGAGAAAGGAGTTGTTCCAGCGCTGTATGAAGTAGTTAAAATGGAAGCAGGTTTCCAAGTTTAATGGTATTCAATTAAAATAGTCCAGAAGAATAGTCCTGATGTGAGGGTGCTGTCAGACACCACAGCCAAGACTAAGGATGCAGCAGCATCCGAAACGCGTAGGCTTTTGAGGACATTACCGCCCGCTTACCCTCACATCAGGACTATTCTTCTGGACTATTTTAATTGAATACAATTAAACTTGGAAACCTGCTTCCATTTTAACTACTTCATACAGCGCTGGAACAACTCCTTTCTCTTCTTCCAGTCCAAAACAAAGAATTCTATTGAGCATCGTTGGAGTACTTCTAGTTTCTTAGGCATCTTACGGTAAACTATTAGGAAATTAGCTTAAAGGGGTTCTCTGAACTTTTACGAATTTTTGCAACCTGTGGGGAATAAACGTCCATCCGTCCTTTCTTCCTTCGCTGCCTACTCCCATAGTAGTAGGTGATGTTTTCGTCCATAGGCATGTGCCATCTGTGGCTATTGGAGGTCACAAGGACAAAACCGCAGAGAAGACAGAGGATCCTGAATATAAGTATATTTTTATTCCTAACCGGTTGTGCCAACCAATTTTTATTGCGTTTCAATACACAAAGTTACAAGACATAGTGGAGGAAAGGCCTCCACACAGTAAACAGAAGAACAACAAACAAGGTCAAGGGCCAAAACAAAAATCAAAAATGTGCATCACAACTCAATACAAAGGACATTGTTCAGTATATGTCAGCAGCATGAATGAGCCAAGAAGCAAAACATCAGAACATACATTGAGGCCACTGAATTCAAGCGGAGAAGGGGAGGCACATTACCCTAGACAGGGGAAGAGAAAGAATAGAAAAAGGTCCCAAGAGAGGGAGGAATAGGAAGGAGGGGAGAGGACATGGGGATCCTGGACTCCTGTTCCGGGGTATTATGAGTGAAACCAGCAGCAAATAAGCACCACAGTACACTTCACAGGGGCATAGGCAGACTCAAGTTACAGCCGTGAGGTAGGAAGAGGAAGAAAGGAACATTATCCAAGGAGACCACATAGATGTATATTTTACCACAGCCGCCGGGTAGTGAGCCACCAGGTGTTCCATTCGCTGTATCAAGGCAACCTCCCGAAACCACTCATCTAATGTTGGGGGTATTGCCGTTTTCCACCTGCGCGGGATCACTGACTTTGCCGCCTGAAGGAGATGTCTAGTTAGGGAACTTTTATAAACGTGTATTGGCATCGGGAGCATGAATAAAAGAGCTGCTTCCGGAGAATTGGGAACCGAGACTCCAGTAACCTCCAATATCAATTTAAGTACTGTATCCCAAAAACTCCTCAACAAGCAGCAACTCCACAAAATGAGACCTGGAACCTCCCACTGCACCACAACTCCAACAATTGTCAGGCACAGACTGATACCATTTATGAAGAGCAGCCGGGACCCGGTACCATCTAGACAATTTTGTAACTAGTTTCCTGGGCCCTACTGGCTATAGAGGCTTTTTGAGAAAGGGAGAAACACCGCTTCCATTGTGCATCCATAAATGTAGTCTGTAATTCTCTCTCCCAGGCCCCGCAGAAGGAGGGGAGTTGGTGGGATCGCTGTGAAAGGAGTAGTTTATATAATGTGGAGATGGCATGGGTAGGGGGCTGGGTGGAGACACATAGGCGTTTAAAGTCCGTTAACCGGTGGAGATGTGCGCGTCGATTAACGGCTCCATAAAAATGCTTTAACTGGGCGTATTCATACATACGGCGAGTAGAGGTCACATCATCGGGGCAGATGGAGGTTAAAGGGAGAAGAGAGGAAGCAGAGAGGACCTGGGCAAAAGGATTTTTGATTCATTTTTTATATATATTTTTTTTCTTTATACCGCTCATGTAAAAAAAGCAGTGACTGCGCTCTAACTTTGTATTATAGTATGTTGAAGTTCTGTCAGGGGCTGCAAGAAGGAAAGGGAGAGGGTTCAGTGCCTTTTATATGCTCTCCCGTATCGCAGGCTATATGGTCATTGTCCCAGATCTGTTGCCTGCATGACAAACTTGTGGTGGTACTAGAAATCTGTATATATTTAGTCACATTCTGTGTAGATAATCTCTACGGTAAGAATTACAAGTGCTATCATGTAATACAACCTCACTGGTTACATTAGGGGCTCCGAAATGGGATGTGCAGCAGTAAACTGACAGAGGCCTCCTTACCACAGACAGGACTTCACTCAACCTGCCAGTAATCCCCCCCCCCCCCCCCCCACAACAGCCTATACAACAAAATACATCATTCAACACTAAACTTCCTCTTTAAAGATTTTTCAGGAAGCTTCCCATGGGGTCCTTCCTTGAGTCATGTTATTTTTCTGAGAGAGAGAGAGAAAGAATGAAGACAGGAAATAGCAAGAAAATCCCTTTTAGCAAAACAACAAAGCTTATGTTGCTAAATATAGAACATCCGGACCCTTTTGGTGGCTGCTTACGTGGGATCATAGACTCCAATGGTAAAATAAGTAATAAAAAATACACCCCGAATAAATTACTTTTGATAAATAAGGCCACGGTATTTATTAAGGGTTACCATACATTTAAGATTCAATAAATAAACAATTAATGAATAAAATCCAATGACCGTAACAAGGCTTAGTCCTAAAGACTCAAGCCTATGGGTCCAAATTTAAACTGAACTATCAAGGACCTTGTCCACCTATGTTTTATTGGGCAACAACCCCACTAATGAATACTGTAACTTTAGGGAGGGCGGGTGCTGATCCAATCTTCCTTAAAAGACCCTGAGGACGTCCAGAACCACAATAAATAGAGCTCCAGATTCCCACCAAACAGGTACTGGCCAATCCGCTGGATCCACAGCTTCCTTCCAGAAGATTCAAGAACCTGCTCGTGGCAACGAAGCTGATGTTCAAATGAACTCAAACAGGTAAGTACCAACCGCCCCCAACGGAGGGGGAGGGGACAAATCTAGCTAAATTGGGAAAGACTATTAATAATACAGGCGTCTGGATTCCATGTGGCACCGCTGCTAATGGCACCTTGGCCTCCCATTCTCCTTGGTACATGGAGGTCTTATAACTCCTCTAGTGTTAACTCGATGAACTACACTAGTGAGGAAGAATGTTTCAGTTCAGAATATCATCTACAAAGTACGCACAGATCTAGAGATGGTTAACATCGGTACGTACGTATTCAGCTTGGTCTTGCTGCAAATCCGCTAAAATCTATAGACTTAGTCTACTTTAAAAAAAAACGAATACTTTTTAGAAGAACGTGTTAGAATTTGACGTTTTTCAAAACATGACGCAGAAAATTTAAGTTCTAGAGCAATTTGCATTCACTGGGGGAACTTTCTGGCCTGTAAGCATAAACCTTTAAAGTGTTGGACAATAGACAGTACTCCTCTACGTAGTAATAAAGTCATGGTAATGTTTCTTTCTCTATGAATGTAATCTAATTCTAAATGTAATGTACTTAATAACCTACAACAAATAAAGTTGTGGAAAATTTTTTGCTTTCCAGTCTTTTTAGGTTTAGTTTACAAATAGGTGGAAGGAACGCACTTTGTGCTCACATGGCATCTCTCACATACTTCTCCTGTATGTAGACTTATGTTTATTAGAGGAGCTTTCCAGAACCTTGGCAATAAAGTTTGAGGTCCACGTTGGTCTCATATGTAGTTCTAAACCTGGTGTCTCACTTTGGTCCCTGAGAGCAGAACTAAAGTCCTTTGTCAGAGGACCTGATATTTTATATTTCAACCAGCTCGGAATAGAACTGCGTACGTTGAACGCTGTGTACTCCTACCCCTTCTTGAAAGACCATTGAATATAAACCATGCATTACTCTATATAGTTGAGTTAATTGGACGACAGTCTGGCCGTTCAGAATAGGATTTTTAAAAAAAAAAGTATTCTATGTAGGGGACGTAACAAAAAAATCATAATAAAAAAAGCTTTATTGGCCAATCCATTTCTTGTCTAGTTATTTTGCATGTTGACTTGTGGGACAATTGTTTTGTAAAATATCCCTTAAAGAGGCTCTGTCACCAGATTTGGCAACCCCTATCTCGTATTGCAGCAGATAGGCGCTGCAATGTAGATAAGAGTAACGTTTTGTTTTTTTAAAAACGAGCATTTTTGGCCAAGTTATGACCATTTTTATATTTATGCAATTGAGGCTTTCTAAAGTACAACTGGGCGTGTTTAAAGTAAAAGTAGAAACTGGGCGTGTATTGTGTGCGTACATCGGGGCGTTTTTACTACTTTTACTAGCTGGGCGTTGTGAATGGGAGTGTATGATGCTGACGAATCAGCATCATCCACTTCTCTTCGTTACCACCCAGCTTCTGGCAGTGCACAGACACACAGCGTGTTCTCGAGAGATCACACTGTGACGTCACTCACTTCCTGCCCCAGGTCCTGCATCGTGTCGGACCAGCGAGGACACATCGGCACCAGAGGCTACATTTGATTCTGCAGCAGCATCGGCGTTTGCAGGTAAGTAGCTACATCGACTTACCTGCAAACGCTGATGCTGCTGCAGAATCAACTGTAGCCTCTGGTGCCGATGTGTCCTCACTCATCCGACACGATGCAGGACCTGGGGCAGGAAGTGAGTGACGTCACAGCGTGATCTCTCGAGAACACGCTGTGTCTGTGCACTGCCAGAAGCTGGGTGTTAACGAAGAGAAGTGGATGATGCTGATTCGTCAGCATCCTACACTCCCATTCACAACGCCCAGCTAGTAAAAGAAGTAAAAACGCCCCGATGTAACACACACACAGTACACGCCCACTTGTACTTTTACTTTAAATACGCCCAGTTGTACTTTAGAAAGCCTCATTTGCATAAATATAAAAATGGTCATAACTTGGCCAAAAATGCTCGTTTAAAAAAAAAAAAATAAGTTACTCTTATCTACATTGCAGTGCCGATCTGCTGCAATAGGAGATAGGGGTTGCAAAATCTGGTGACAGAGCCTCTTTAATAGTTGGCTGAGCTCTTTATAATTGTCATAGTAGGCTTTGATGGAAGGAGATAAGGAAAAACAAAAATACGCATGTGAGGATCAAATTGATTGGAGACCTGTGGAAACAAACTTAGAACGAGTAAAATATTCATTCTGTATTTAGTCTCATACACGTTACTATATTACGGCTTTGTACAAACTCCAAGTTATACAGAGCTGTAATACAGCGCCTATAAAAATCTGAGGCGCTACTGTATCTCTGATTTTCATACGGAAGCCGACAAAATATTGTGGCATCCTCCATCAGATGTCTCATTACAGAGGTATTCTGTCCTAGAAGTATCGGAATACGGCACCATACAAATGCACCATATGGCTGCACAGGGAGTGCCTACAGCTCTGTACTAGAGCGCTACAGGGACTATGCGTGCCTCCACACAAGCTCTATGCACATGGCTCTTCTGCGTACATGAGGCCTTACCCATTTTAGAATATGTAGTAGAGCTCTGAGCAATTTAGGCACTGTTTTCATTAGACAAAGTGGAGTTCATTATACAATTTATAATAATTGAGCTATCGATTTCTTTGAACAAAGATTTAATCTCTTAGTGTGTTTACAAGCTAAGGGAAAGGGCTCCTCTTGATGACTGCCAGTAACACCGCACTCTACTCACAAGGTGACTTGTCTGGACTTTTAATAGTAGAGCTGTTTTAATGGAAATGATCTTTCTCTTTAGGGATTGCAGAAGGTGCAGTGTAGTGATAAGTGTCTAGTAAATTTGGTCTTTCTAACTGATTTATTAGTGGGCCTCTTTTTAGTGTTATAAATGTATTTGCCAATTTGTACTTGAAAAAAAAATCAATATTCATTTTAGGAGCAGATTTCGCAGTGTGCTTTATATAGTTCAGGAGGAGCGGCAGTTCTTTTAGGCCAATTGCGTATGGTTTTTGCTATCACTGACCTTCATGAAGGAGTTAGGAGTTGCCGTGTGAGCACAAAGTGTGTTCCTTCCACCTGTTTATAATCTAAACCCCAAAATGTTTTGTTGTAGGTTGAGTGCATTACGTTTAGAAGTATGTTACATTCATAGAGAATGAAGATTGATTGTATTTTTGTTTGAATGTGTCTATAATGGGACTTTAGGAAAGCTTTGCGCAATCCTTGCGAGAGAGCTGTGATGTGATCATAATGGTTGATATCCAAAATTTCACAGAAAATACTAATTTACTATTTTTTGTTTTTATGTGAACACAGGTGCTCTTTAGTGATGTTTTAGAAATGGTCTTATAATTAATGTTCATAGAATCTTTTTTTTTTTGCTTAACTTTACCTGTTAACCCAGATACAATAGCTATTGTGTATGTTGGTGAATTATGTTTATATATTTGCCAACATTAGACCACTTCAGCTGCGGTCTGAAATTCTATCCAGCATACGTGTGTTGCGTCTGATCAGAACATGTCCGCTCACCTGTTCGGCCTCCGGCCGTGAAGAATTTCCTCGATCTGAGCAGCTTATTTCTCCTTCTGAACTTTCCTTTCAGACCTGAAAGAATGTGCCTGTATCCTTCAGATAGTTATGTTAGACATTTTGCAGGACTTAATGGGAAGTAGTTGCGGGTCAAAGTATATAGAGCTGAAGCGGTGTCTCTATAACTGATTTTGAGGTAGTCCGTTATCCGTTATGCAACAGATTTTCTTTTTCGACTTGATGTCTTTGATGTCATGGCACAATAAGATGAGGACACTTGTCCCCTTTTGCCTCAAAAAAAATCGAACAATTGACAAGCCTATAACTGACTCGTGAATACAAGTTGAACTTTGTTCCCATTGAGCTCACTGGCTAGTTTAGGCTACATAACCCTAACCAAAGATCGTCATCTATCGCTTAGGGTATGTTCAAACGGCAGCGTCCGTTATGGCTGAAATTACGGAGCTGTTTTCAGGAGAAAACGGCTCCGGCATTTCAGCCGTAATGGCATGTGCAGGCGCTTTTTGCGGCGTCCATTACGGACGTAATTGGAGTCCATGGAAAACTGCTCCATTTACGCCTGAAGAAGTGCCATGCACTTCTTTGACGCGGGCGTCTTTTTTACGCGCCGCCTTTTGACAGCGGCGCGTAAAAAAAATGACCGTAGGAACAGAACATCGTAAGACCTATTCAAATGAATGGGCAGATGTTTGCCGACGCTTTTGAGGCGCTAAAACACCCGAATTACGTCCGTAAATAGTGTGTGTGAACACAGAGTTAAAATAAGGAGAAAGTTGGAGGAGTGAAGATCCTATGGCTGGTGACATTCAATAATATGAACTTGGAACCCCAAATCCGCTTATATTCATGTAAAGGATCTGCCAGGCACAGCTTCTTTATCAACGCCCATAGGTAATCAGTCTGCACCTGCTTCTAGGTCTGTGAGACTGACTCCATCTTCCACCACTCAGGATGGCAGGCTCTCCTACTCCTAAGCCTATCGCAACCTGGCCAGACGGAGCTAGCTCCCGCCCTCTGTCTATTTATACCTGCCTTTCCTGTTCCTCCTTGCTTGTGAATCTTCTCTGTTGGTTTCCTGGCCCTGCTGCAGCTTCTTGTACTATTTGTCCCTGCTTCGTATTGACCCTGGCTTGCTGACTACTCTCCTGCTCTGCGTTTGGTACCTCGTGCTCTCCTGGTTTGACTCGGCTTGTTCACTACTCCCCTGCTCTGCGTTTGGCACCTCGTACTCTCCTGGTTTGACTCGGCTCGTTTACTACTCTTGTTGCTCACGGTGTTGCCGTGGGCAACTGCCCCGTTTCCCTTAGGTTCGGTGTTCCCTTGTCTGTCTGTCTGTCGTGCACTTTTTGAGTGTAGGGACCGTCGCCCAGTTGTACCCCGTCGCCTAGGGCGGGTCGTTGCAAGTAGGCAGGGACTGAGTGGCGGGTAGATTAGGGCTCACCTGTCTGTCTCCCTACCCCCATCATTACAATTCATTAGAATATTGAACTGCACAACTGACCATACAGAAATCCCTGAATGGCTGGGCCTTGAATTCAGGTCTGTCAGTCACGCTGTGCTCTCCTGTCTCAGGCTTTACGGATCTGTCTCATATGTCGATTTGGCCATTGGGGCTACTTTGTGAAGTGACTGTTGATCTTCCTCTAAACCAGACAGAAGAACAGCCAGGCTAGCGTATCTTTACATTTGATGCTTTGTTAGGGTATGTTCACACGCTAGCAGTAATTTACGGCTGAAATGACAGCCTGTTTTCATAAGAAAACAGCTGCGTCGTTTCAGCCGTAAAAGCAGCTCCTCGTAATATACGAGGCGCCTGTGACGCTCATATATCTTGAGCTGCTCTTCATTGAGTTCAATGAAGAACAGCTCAAATTACGTAGCAAAGAAGTGCCCTGCACTTCTTTGCCGAGGCAGTCCATTTACGCGTCGTCGTTTGACAGCTGTCAAACGACGACGTGTAAATTACAGGTCGTCTGCACAATACGTCGGCAAACCCATTCAAATGAATGGGCAGATGTTTGCTGACGTATTGTACCCCTATTTTCAGACGTAAAATGAGGCATAATACGCCTCATTTACGTCTGAAAATAGGTCGTGTGAACCCAGCCTTAAAGGGAATGATGGTCCATAAAGGCTTCCATGGGTGGTATTTTTCTTGTCCTTAATTCTGTATTTAAATACATTCATCGTGTAAAGTATACAGTGGAATTTCCTTTATTTGTGAGAATGGGAAAGTGAACCCATGGATGTTTGATGGAGTTTCTTACAGTAGAGCCTCGCAAAAAGTGGGAAAAGCCAGCTTTATGTGGGATATACATTACCCTCCACTATCTCTCCGCCACCATTTATGTTCTCCTGGATTCCCTAAGTGAGGTTCTTACTCAGTGATGTCTGTCTTTTAGCAGTTATTATATTGTAAATTAAAAATTGACAGGGACTGGGGCCAACAGGCTTGGCATGTTCTTTTCTGCCCAGATAGCAGAAGACCATCTATGCAGCAGTATATCTGAAGATTTCTACGAACTTTACTGGAAAAGGGGGAAAGTGGTTTTCTCTTTTGGCAAGGGTGGGATGATGTTGGAACTTGATGTCGGGTAGAAAGGTGTTAAAGGACAAATTAATTACAGGCTTAGTAAGGTCAAGTTTCGGGAAGATAGTGCACATCAAGAGGAGACAGCTGAGAGACGGTTGGTGCTATTTGTAATGTGAGAAG
This sequence comes from Rhinoderma darwinii, assembly GCF_050947455.1. Taxonomy (NCBI): domain Eukaryota; kingdom Metazoa; phylum Chordata; class Amphibia; order Anura; family Rhinodermatidae; genus Rhinoderma; species Rhinoderma darwinii. The sequence goes on along the minus strand of NC_134688.1, from coordinate 190,210,179 downwards.
TTGTTTTTCATGCTTTCTTTGCTTTTTATTTAGTATTATGTGTCCAGTGTCTTTCATTTGCACAGATAATACATATGTTGGTTGTGACCCCTTCGGCTTATTTATTCCATCAGTCCATTGATGAGGGGAACAGTCAAGACTTGAATACAATAGATAAAAGCTCCCAGTCATGTGGTGTGTGTATGAGAGAATGTCTTCTAGCATAATGCTTCTGGGAACTAAATATGTGACTTGAGGTTGTGAGGTCATTTATCGACAGTCTTTCAGAAGGAAGAATGTCCCCACTATTATGACATCCTTTTTCTTTCTGATTAACAGCAGCAGAATGGAACCGGAAGATAAACCATGTGGCTTCAGATTAAAGTGCTCTGTGGCCGCAGGAATCTAGAAATAAAACTATGACACGAAATGCATTGCACACACTATTGTGGCCTGTGTGAATACACAAACTGTTTAGTCAAAACAATTTTATAGAAAAATCTGTTTAATGAAATTGCCGTATTCATCTTATGATTCTTTTCTTTATAATAATTTTGAATCAAAATTTCGAACTTGAGTGATTTGCTCAAGTGGGGACTGTAAAAGCTGCAGATGATCATAAACTTTCTATATACTGACCCATAGGCACGCCATGGTACATCATGTGGCACTGTATTATAGAGAAGACCTATTGTCTGTCTGCATATCTGAGTAGTAATTGAGTTTTGATCATGCTGACTTCTTAGATATATTACTTCACCAAAAACGTTACACAGAGGAACACTTAGGGTATGTTCACACACAAACTCAAAAACGTCTGAAAATACGTAGCGGTTTTCAAGGGAAAACAGCTGATTTTTAGACTTTTCTTAAGCCACTCGCATTTTTCGCGGAATTTTTTACGACCGTTTTTGGAGCGGTTTTCAATAGTTTATGAAAAACAGCTCCAAAAACGTGACATGCACTTCTTTTCCGTGACCGTTTTTTTACGTGGTCGTTTTTCATAACAGCTGCTTAAAAAAAAACGGCCCGTCGGAACAGAGTGCAGTTTTTCCCGTTGAATAATCAACCTCTGCCATTCTTTCTTTTTACCTGACCAACAGAAAGCTATTCCTAACTGACTATTTGGGAAGATCCGTTATTTCTGAGTATTTCCCTTAACGATTTCCCTGACAAAGCTCTGAACTTTCTGCGGCTTCTGGATAAACCAGATATTTTACTTTTAGGATGATTCATCTTGGACACTTGGTTTCTCATATATCACCTCTGTGGGTTTCTATTATGGCAATATCTATGTTTTTTCCTATGCTTCAAGTTAGTGTCCGCTTATCCCACCACTAGGATTGACGAGGGGTCCTTTTTATCACCCTACTTTATAGCAAAAATATACAACTTCAGACCACTTTGGAGCCTGCCTCTTTTGCTCCTGCCCTTATTTATTTTTTACTCCAAAAAAAAAAAAAGAGCACACGTACCACCATATATTTCACAACACACCATTAACATATAAAAATATACATCCTATTACCTATAATGGCTAGAAGGAAGCAATAAGTGAATATCAAATCACATTATTTTGGCTAAGGTGGTAGAAGACCAGGGTTCCGATATTTTTCAAGAGCGCATTTCTGCTTATAACTGGAAGAAAGAAGTAATTCATATTGCATATAATTAACTTTGGCACACACTTCTGTCATGGAGGGGATATGAGTTGATTTCCAATTCAGGGCTATAAGTTGTCTGGTTGCCATAAGAACATGAGATGTTATCCATCTATAGCATATGGGGATCTTTACAATGTGTAGTAAGGCTAATTCCGGGGAAGGAGTTGGTGAAGATGAGGTAACAATTGATAGTAACTGGAAAAACAAATTCCAGCAGGCTTGGATTTGTGAGCAAAACCACCACATGTGATAGTGTGCCTCTTTCACCACAACCCCTCCAACACATAGGGGAACAATCTGGATATATATGAGAGAGTCTATCTAGTCTATGCTTGTAAACCGGTGCCTGTCAGAAAGTAATGAACAAAACTGGCCGGTTATATCGAGCTCAATTCCGGTCTGTGACCCCTTTAGGGAAATCTAAATATTATATATATATATATATATATATATATATATATATATATATATACAAAAAGAAAATTCAGCAGCACTCCAATGTTCAAGGTGAAAAAAAGGTGAAGTTTATTGAGCCAACATGGCAATGCAACGTTTCCGTCCCACCTTGGGACCTTTCTCAAGCATAGTGATACATACAAGTTCAGTGATTTTATATAGTGTGTATACAATCAGTGTCATCAATCTCATTAGAATAATGAGGTTGATATATACATCTCAAAATAACGTGATACAGCAAAGAGAGTATCGAAGCGACATCAATCGATACAAATAGTGAAAACAATACGTTGATGTTAAAAACAACATAAAACATACATTTCTCATGCGAGAAAATATAACATTCTTTAAATCGCAATATTCACCAGCTGGGTGAGATTCAGAGACTGCACGACCACTTAACCAATCAGAACGCAGGTATTGTTGTAAGACGTATAACACTTGTCATTCACAGCCAGTATCTGTCCAGCTCCACTGCGCATGCGTCGGATCAGTCCGGACCGGATATGACGTCTCGCTATAGTAACTAGGATACCGATCGTTAGTAAACAAAGTCCTCATAATATTCAATTATATGTGGTCGATCCGTATAACCCGGAAATGACACATCGCTTCAAGAATTTAGACATATCGATCCTCCGAAAAGGCCATTACATACAGTACAGATAAAAAATATGAATTAACTAAAAAGATCTTTTGCTCGTCTTGTCTTTACACAGCACCAACAGGGTAAATATACCCAAGTATTATACCTGCATGGGAATAGGCAGTTTACCGCACATCATAATTAGGGTGACAGAAGCTCATTCATAGTAATATATAAATAAACAAGTAGAATCCACACGAGGAAGACGGGATCCCGACCACATTCAAAAATTTATGTATCACACATTTTTTCTTTTTGACATGTTTTTAATAAAATAATTTTTCTATTATAGATAAACATGGGACTGCAGGACCACTTCAGATCAACTTTATTGATATTACGATAACCAATATTAGCTATATCTGTGATGGAAAGGTGGTTGAAATGTTCTCTTGCTCAATGTGTCTGCTTCTCAGCATATTTGATTTTTTATTAGTTTCTTCCTTTCCCATGGCTGGGTGATATTTACGGCACATCTTTTCCCTCTTTTTTATATTTACGTTTATTATTTTAAATATAGTGAGTCCGTTACACGGGTTATAGGTGATATGGTTGGGACCGCGCACACGATGTTGTGTGCGTTTCTTTCCACGAACCTGATTGACGGAGACCGCCGCCCACGGAATGTGGTCGGGATCCCGTCTTCCTCGTGTGGATTCTACTTGTTTATTTATATATTACTATGAATGAGCTTCTGTCACCCTAATTATGATGTGCGGTAAACTGCCTATTCCCATGCAGGTATAATACTTGGGTATATTTACCCTGTTGGTGCTGTGTAAAGACAAGACGAGCAAAAGATCTTTTTAGTTAATTCATATTTTTTATCTGTACTGTATGTAATGGCCTTTTCGGAGGATCGATATGTCTAAATTCTTGAAGCGATGTGTCATTTCCGGGTTATACGGATCGACCACATATAATTGAATATTATGAGGACTTTGTTTACTAACGATCGGTATCCTAGTTACTATAGCGAGACGTCATATCCGGTCCGGACTGATCCGACGCATGCGCAGTGGAGCTGGACAGATACTGGCTGTGAATGACAAGTGTTATACGTCTTACAACAATACCTGCGTTCTGATTGGTTAAGTGGTCGTGCAGTCTCTGAATCTCACCCAGCTGGTGAATATTGCGATTTAAAGAATGTTATATTTTCTCGCATGAGAAATGTATGTTTTATGTTGTTTTTAACATCAACGTATTGTTTTCACTATTTGTATCGATTGATGTCGCTTCGATACTCTTTCTTTGCTGTATCACGTTATTTTGAGATGTATATATCAACCTCATTATTCTAATGAGATTGATGACACTGATTGTATACACACTATATAAATCACTGAACTTGTATGTATCACTATGCTTGAGAAAGGTCCCAAGGTGGGACGGAAACGTTGCATTGCCATGTTGGCTCAATAAACTTCACCTTTTTTTCACCTTGAACATTGGAGTGCTGCTGAATTTTCTTTTTGGATATACGTATGGTCTTTGGATCGGGACGATCAGCTGGCACCCTTCATTACTGGAACCTATATACTGAATTAGAGTGCTGCCGTTTTTTCTACTGGTGTGTAAATATATATATATATATATATATATATATATTTATTTTATTTTTTTCTCCCCGAAGTAAACAGAACCCATAATGATAAAGTGGCTGTCATAGAGAATAATGGAAATCGACTATCGAAATCAGAAGAGACTTTTACTACACAACATTCTCTTAGATTTGTACCCATCTATGCAGGGAGTCTGAGGACCACCAATCCCTCAACGAGTCTGCAATTGCTAACTTATGACATAGAGTTTTGTTAGGGACTCCTAGTCCTCCCTCCGAAGATGCCAAAAATAACGTTGACTGCTACTCTAGAACACTTTCTGGCCCAAATTAAATCTGATACCATACGTTGTATTTTCCGTAGCATAAATCTTGGAAATTTCATCGGAATGTACCTAAATAGATATTTAATTTTTGGTAGAAATATCATCTTGTATGTATGCGAGCTATCCGAGATAGTTCTAATTTATTAGTCCTATCCAAATCTGATTTAAGAAATATTAGGAGGGACCCAAGATTTATTTTTTTTAGGAATAGGGAGAGGAAAGAGAAATACCTAAAGTATTGAATTCCAGATTAAGCCCATGTAAAGGTACAAATATCCGATATCTGTCTTTCCAAAATAGGTGGTACATGAATAGGAAATAGTACTGATCGCTCCTGCCCTTATTGACTTCTGGTTAATCGCCCCTTCTCATTACCAACCTATTTGGATATACCCAAAATAGGTCCACTGCCTTTCCATACCATGTACTCTACCTGATATATTCGAAAACACTTGTACTCTTTTTTTTTTTTATTTTTTTATTTATTTTTTCCTCCAGCTTGTCCTTTAAAAACTGTGGGTTTCACCAGCACTGTGTAAATCAAATTTCATAAGATCCCTTTTAGAACAATGTTAATTGTTACATATCCGTTCTCCTTGTATTAAACGATAGCTGATCTTCATGCTTCTGGTATTGCAATTAGAAAACTGTCACAATAAAATTGCATCATGTATCAAGGCGCAGCTGTATGTTTATGTTGCCTTAGGCCCTGTTCACACTGTTATTGCCAGTTGTGACCGATCCATTGCATACTTATCACATTTGCATCCCAGATCGTGAAATATTTTACGCCTGGTGCACCTGGTCACACCGACAAATCCCCTTTTTAAGGAAATTGACTTAAAGAGGCTCTGTCACCAGATTCTCAAATCCCTATCTCCTATTGCATGTGATCGGCGCTGCAATGTAGAGAACAGTAACGTGTTTTTTTTATTTTTTTTTTAAATTTTTTTTTTTTAAACGTTCATTTTTGGCCAAGTTATGAGCTATTTTATATATGCAAATGAGCTTTGAAATGGACAACTGGGCGTGTTTTTATTCATATGTCCAACTGGGCGTGTATTGTGTTTTTAACTGGGCGTGTTTACTTGTTTTACTAACTGGGCGTTGTGAATAGAAGTGTATGATGCTGACCAATCAGCATCATGCACTCCTCTCCATTCATTTACACAGCACATAGTGTTCTTACTAGAACGATGTGCAGCCACATACACAAGTGTCCTGATAATGAATACACATGACCTCCAGCCTGGACGTCATGTGTATTCAGAATCCTGACACTTCTGAATCTTTTCTGTGAGATTTCCAGCAAGGGAAACTAAATCTCGTTTACCTCGTAATCTCGCAAGATTACGCGTGGCTTGCTGGAATCTCACAGAAAAGATTCAGAAGTGTCAGGATTCTGAATACACATGACGTCCAGGCTGGAGGTCATGTGTATTCATTATCAGGACACTTGTGTATGTGGCTGCACATCGTTCTAGTAAGAACACTATGTGCTGTGTAAATGAATGGAGAGGAGTGCATGATGCTGATTGGTCACTGATTCGTCAGCATCATACACTTCTATTCACAACGCCCAGTTAGTAAAACAAGTAAACACGCCCAGTTGGACATACGAATAAAAACACGCCCAGTTGTCCATTTCAAAGCTCATTTGCATATAAATATAAAATGGCTCATAACTTGGCCAAAAATGACGATCACATGCAATAGGAGATAGGGATTTGAGAATCTGGTGACAGAGCCTCTTTAAACACTACCCTGTTTGTCAGGAATGCCTTACACATCTTTTATAAGTTTTTATACGTTTGTGTCCGTTCTTACTTGAAAACATTTTTTGTTTTTTTTGTTCTTGAGTCAAATCAATAAAGATTTGTAAAGTCAAAATATCAAGGAAAAAGTAGGGAGTGGCCGCAGTGTTTTCTGGCACCAGTATGGCAGGGGGGTACTGTTTTGTCTCAGAATCCGGGTAATTCCCCATATATAGATATAAAAATGTATATGTTATATGTATGCAAACGTAGGGCTTAAAGAGGCTCTGTCACCACATAAGTGTTTTTAGAAAAACTATAAATTTTGATAGTTATGACCTATTTTAAATTTATGTTAATGACTTTCTTCAATGACTTTGCCCAACTGCACGTGTTTTTACTTTTTGACCAAGTGGGTGTTGTGGAGAGAAGTGTTTGACGCTGACCAATCAGCATCATACACTTCTCTCCATTCATTTACTCAGCACATAGTGATCTTGCTAGATCATGATGTGCGGTCACATACTCACACATTAACGTTAATGAAGTGTCTTGACAGTGAACCGACATCGCTTCCAGCCAGGACGCGATGTCTATTCACAATCCAAACACTGAGGTAACGTTTGTGGGGGACTTACAGCACAGCAAGCGTAATCTCGCGAGATGACGCTATAAGCTGTCATTTACAGTGTGATCTCGCGAGATTACACTTGCTGTGCTGTAAATTCCACACAAACGTTACCGAAGTGTCGGGATTGTGAATAGACATCGTGTCCTGGCTGGAAGCGATGTCTATTCACTTCAGTAACGTTAATGTGTGAGTATGTGACCGCACATCATGATCTAGCAAGATCACTATGTGCGAAGTAAATGAATGGAGAGAAGTGTATGACGCTGATTGGTCAGCGTCATACACTTCTTTCCACAACGCCCACTTGGTCAAAAAGTAAAAACAAGCCCAGTTGGGCATTAAGAAAGTCATTAGCGTAAATATAAAATAGGTCATAACTCCGTCAAAATTTACAGTTTTTCTAAATAAACAAACAATGCTGTAATCTATATTACAGCGCTGATCACATTATGTAGAAGATAGGGCACTTATAATGTGATGACAGAGCCTCTTGTAATATTGCATATGTCATCCATACCTCGCGAATCACTCCGATACAAGTAAAAACATACTCGTTGGGCATACACTTTGGAAGAGTACTGGAAAGTGTAGTAGACTACGCTATTAGGGTGTCCGTCATGTCCATAGAAATCAATGTACTAGCTGTGGTGCACGTTTTGTCACTTTTTTTTTTTTTTCATGTCAAGACGTGCACATCAGATCTACAGGAAAAACGAGATGTGAACTTTAGAATGAGTCCATTAAATTGTAAAAATAAAAAAATATTCCGGAAAAGGATAGCGCAGTAGGCAATGCTGTTCTAGCAGTCAGTAAGCAATGGAAACATGCTGGAATGGATTCAAATAGTAGTGTGAACAGTTTTTTTGTTTTTTAATGTCTAAATGGTCTCCCACAATCTATTATCACATCTCCTTTTATTGTTTTTTATTCTGCAGGTTTATGCTGCCATGGCACACTGTTCGCTAAGGAAATCATTGGGTTTGTCTGTATCTGGCAGTTCCATACGAGGGTCCATGTAGCCCGCTCCTATAGAAAGTAAAGGAAAATTACTGTGTGCTTCATCACTTTACAGATGGACTACTGTCGTAGTTTATAGCCGCTTTTGACGTCAATACTTGTCTTTTAAAGACTGAACATATACTTGTGACAATGAGAACGTTATTGCTGCAGAATTACCAAATATCCTGTTTCTTGTAAATGAACTAAAGTCTTGATCTGTTCGTTCATCTGCCAAAATCAGTAGATAAGTACATTGAGTTTATTAACATAGAATTTTGGATGTTTTCTTCTGTGAAATTTTTCTTAACAGAATTTGTAGGAATAGAGACTGTTAGAAGTAGCATCCGTTTTAGAAGAAAGCAGAGGCCTCATATGCATGATTTTATGCTGAATGCTAATAATGCTGTCTAATATTTAGAGTGAACGTAGACCAGGCAGTCAGAACATGCGCCACATTTATAACAGTGGCGCACATTATGATACATTTTGCACATCTTTCTGGACATGTTAGACACTTTTCTCTTCCTTATACCACATCTTGTGTTGCTTAGTTCACACCAGTTTTTTGTTTTTTTTTGTGCCGCTATCTCTGTGCACTTTAAGCCACATCCCCTTTCTACGAAACCACACAGCGATTTTCTAGACACATTCGAAAGAGGCACTAGGTTCTAGTGGGACACAACACAACGTCTGTTCTTTTTGGCGCAAAACAATGTCTAAATTGATTGGGCCAAAAACAAAAGGTGCAACCTAGAGAAGAAAAATCCCAGTCGAGAAAAATAGTTGGGTGCACGCCCCAGAAGCTCGATCACAGCTCCAAATTTCCTATAGTCATCCAAGAATAGGCAGCACTCCAAGTAACAGTAAAAAAATAGCCTTTTTATTAGCCCTTGTGCAACGTTCCGGCTCAAGCAGGAAAAGGCTCCATATGTAGTGCCGAAACATTGCACAAGGGCTAATAAAAAGGCAATTTTTTTACCGTTCCGTGGAGTGCTGCCTATTCTTGGAAGACTATATATATGTACATGTACACACGTACACGTATGTCCCTAAACAAAGGAGTGCACCACCTCTTTTGACCTGGAGGCCATATTGTCAGATTGTGCCACTCCCAAGGGCTGCAATAAAACTTCTGAGACGTTTATGGTATATTGACATTATATGCCATAAATTTCTGATAGCGGGAAGTTCCACCTCCTGTGACTTCCATCTTTTGGCAGAGCATGAAAACAGCCAAGTGTTTCACAACTACCGTAAACTAGAATGGAAAGAGCAGCACAATTCTATGGATATGCCACAAATGTCTCCGATGGGAATTGCCTGAATTTGCCCTTTTTCAAGTTACTTAAAATAGAACTCATACAGCATTGTCTTTCTAAACTTTTGCCACACCGACCAGCATGTCTATGTCCTGATGGTTGATGGTATCACAGATCGGAATCTCTGGTTGTGCACCTGTGGCCCGAGAGATTATTGGCTGATCTGCCAGTTTATGCAGCATTAAATCTGATCGTTGTCAGCAGCACAATTCCCTCACCTCTCCCTGTGTAAACAGGGAGATGTGCTGCCGACATGATGGAAATGTATGGGGACGAATGATCGTAGTAACAATCGCTTGTCCCAATACATTACTGATCATCGCTCCTTGTGAAAAGAGCAAACAAACGCCGATCAACGAGCTGTCTCCATGATCGGCGAGCGTTTTCACGGCCTATATCGGAATAGTCTGTGTTCACACTTTGTTTTTAAGCCTATGGTCGGCGCATATGTCAAGAGATCCTCCTGACATATACCTCTGATGTAAGGCTGCAGTGTATAGGCGTACAGTAGGAAACATTGTTATTAGTAAAATAAAATGATACCACGTAGTCTAGTGCGCTATTCTCCTATACAGGAAAAAAAAAATTATGCCAACACATACCAGCCTGGCATATGCCAAAAGGTCACTTTTTTGGCAGATGCCGGGTGAATGAGGACCTATAGATACATTTGGCATATACACAGAGAGCTTTGCCAGCACATATGCCGAACATAGGGCCAAAACGTGATGTGAACAGGCCCTTCCTCTGCAAGAATTAAAGGTCGGTTCACGGGACATTTAAAGGGGTGAAGAGAGAACTTCAACCAAACGTTTTGTTTTTTTTGGGGGAGAAATCCAATAGCTTCATTTTATTTTTTTTTAAGAAAAAAAAATAAATGACAGAATAGGAATATGTAGCTCAGGACCATGTTCACACATATATCTGCCTAAATCCTGACAGAATATGCTAATAGCCATAGAATCCACAGCATGTTCATTTTTTGCCATGGATTCTGTGCTGGAAAGCAGCGGATTATCTCCAATGAAATACAATGGGACTAAACTGCCTGTTCTCTGTTGGCAAATAAATTCCCCAGCCATACAAAAGGAGCTGTTGGCTATAGCCACCAATTACATCCTAGTTTCCAATCTTCTAAGGCAGGTTAGGAAATTATATTCTGGAAAATTGCTCTACTTTTTTGATATCCCTAGTGTTCATGCATAAGGTGTGTTTTCTTGTCTGGATGGGAGTTTATCGGCATAGGCCGGGCCTGTGCTCAACTTCATGAAAGAAGTCTATTGGAAATGGCATCGGATGTTCTGCATCCTTTCTCCCATTGTTTATGTTGGCAGGATCTAACACACAGCCCAACTTTTCTCCTTTGTCTCCCTTTGCACAACATGATTCATAAAATGGAACAAATGTGTTTACTGCACTGACAGACAGAAAAGTGCAGCCATGTGTCGTGCTGTGACTAGATTGTGACAAGCCCCCTAGTGTGTGCTATTGTGTGTCTGATCATACAAACCTTCACTGTACGTCAAGAACTACTATGCAATGTGATTATCAAAGGAGGTGTTAGAAATCAAAATATTGTTTACTGCTGTCCCTTAGACCACCTATAAGCCAAGTCAACTTTGCAAAGGATCGGTAAGTTTGCTGCTGGAGTAGAAACGCGCAGCTTCACCACCCCACCCCACCCTGCTAATAGCCAGAAATCCCAGCTGATGTGAAGTATTCTTGTCGTGGTTTTACAGCTGGTTACTCCCTGTAAGGCCCCATGCACATGACCGTGCCCGTAATCACAGCCCACAATTGTGGGCACAGCCGACATATAGGAGCGCAGCCCGTAAAATACGAAAAATAGGACATGCTCCATAATTCCTGGCATGGTTCTACAGCACTGACCTCTATCTGTAGCGCTACGGAAAGGTGTCCGCAGCCAATAGAACCGAATGGGTCCGTAAAAAAAAAACGTTTTACGGTCGTGTGCATGGGGCCTTAGAAGGAGCCGGCACCTTGAAATTTGCTGCGTGGTCAGTTATTTCGACCATGTTATATTTTATGTTTAGAAGTTCCCCTTTTTACCTATCTAACCAATGATGTACTTGAGGTTTCTTTTATTTACTGTGCTGGAATCCAGATCTGCTGTCCCAAACTGTAAATTAAAGGAGCTTCCTCCTATGTAAACCATTTTATAGTTTATGCTTATTATTCATATACATAGTTGTATAACTTTGAAAAATACATTGTATTTCTTGTACTGATCCAGGGTTTACAGCCTCTGTTAGGGTGGATTCAAAGGTGGCGTATTTTTAGGCCACGGATTTGGCTGCAGCAAATCACCTGCAAAATTTACATGCGGATGTGTTACTGACTTTACCCTTTGCAGTGTCGCGGCAAATCTGCATGAAAAAAACCGAATGTAAAGTATGTGTCTATGTAGATGGTTACTATTGTGAGGCGATACATCTATTTTAATATCTCTAACTAATGATCCCCGGCGGGCACCGCATGTATTTTGCCACATACCCTGAAAACTAGAATATAGCAAAACCACACACACATGGGCATGTAAATAGCAAACCGACCAAATAGTCACAAGTTGCACAAAAATGAGTCTATTTAGAAATGAGCACACTACATAGACCTGTTTAAAAACATTTAAAACCGCACATCACGCTGGACAAAAATACACAGGAGGGTTGCAACCCTAATAAGGGGCCAAATAGATAATACCCCTGAAACCACCTAAATCCCTCAGCTTGTATAGCTAATATAAAAGGCATAAGAAATGTTGCATCAATCCGTGAGCATGGTAGCGTCATGGATACCAAATGGCCAAAAAGAATGGGATGAAGGGGTCTGACTGCCCCACGGGTATCGCCACTATGTGGCTTCCTCAGGGGTGATGCTGAGGAAGCCACATAATGGCGATACGCGTGGGGCAGTATGACCTCTTCATCCCATTCTTTTTGGCTGGTCTACTGTGCTTTTGTTTAGGTGGAATAATTCTTCAGCTAGGACCAGGATGTCCCACTAGGAAGTTGGATTTTTATAGCAATTGTGTTTTTTTGTTTTTTTTTACAAGCCTTGACATTTTCGATCAGTCTTTCTTAATAATAGAGGGCCACCTCCACAAAGATGACTTTACAAGATGAGCTGAGGCCTCATTCATTGGCGCTTCCTTTCTCCTGCCCGCTGTTTTTGTGCATGTCGTCTTTATTCCCCCTGGAACTTCCTTTCTTCTGTGGTACATCTGGATTCTATGAAATTCCTTTCTGTAGTTATCATTTCCTGTACAATTCAGCTCTCCAGTCCGTGGCCTTGAATATGTTCTTCTCTTATAAAACCTCATTATTCACCACGGCTGACCTTTTCCATCCTTAGAAAGCCAGGCATTCGCTTTCAGAGCACTGGTGAGAAGAGACTGCTGTGAGTCTTCGTTGTTTTAGTATAATTGTTGTCTTGTTTGTGCTGGTGCTTTGGACACTGGCAACTTCTCAGTAATTCCTGAGTGTATGTGGGAAAAAGCGAGCGTTTCGTAAAAGGCCATCACTGCATAGAGGGAGAATACATTATTTCTTGTTAGGTTATATCGTATTACCATTCTATGTCATTTCACTATAGTCCTATGACACTACTCTATTTCTTTTGCTTCATGCTTTTTTTTATTTTATAATTTAGAGTATCACCCTTGCAGAAATGCAGTCAGCAATCCTGTATAATTGATTCTATTATATATTCTCATAGTTTGTATAGCACCAACTTATTTTGTGAGAGACTTCAGGCACAGTTATGAAAGTGTTCGTTTTCTGTTGGCAGAAATAGTGCAGTCTTAAAGACTTTATGTTGGAGAATGTTTACTTAAATCTGAAATATTGCTAGATAAATTATAATTCTCTACAATAAAAATCCATGGATGTGATACTGGTGTTGTCATGTTGTGTTTCGCGTTGATTTCTATTGGAGTGCATCTGTCTAGGAACTGTTATGCCACGCAAAGGTTGCTATAATCGTCGTGACATAATGCCATGATTCATTACTCGTCGTCAATGTGTTGCTGTAGTTCCAAATGCTGCCATAGATGTAATGTTTCTGTGGAACCCCCTTTATGGGTAAGTACAGTCTTAAATTGGTTGTCCAGTCATAATCAATTGATGGGCCTATACTCCAGATAGGCCATTAACATCTGATTGGTGGGGGTCTGACTCCCGGCACCCCCGCCAATCGGCTGTTGTGAAGGGGCCGCAGCGTTTGTATGAGCGCAGCTTACCCTTCACTCCTTACCTGCTCATACTGTGAATCGCCAACAATCTTGGAATGGGAGAAAGCTGTAATACTGTGAACCGTCGATTTACAAGTGTTTCGGCGTTTCACAGTACGAGCAGTGACCGGAATTATGGTGAAGCGCTGTTGCTCCTTTTAAAACAGCTGATCGGGGGTGCCAAGAGTTGTGACCACTACCGATCAAATATTGATTGCCTATCCTGAAGATAGGTGATCAATTTCTTATGACTTGACAATCCCTTTTTAAAGGGGTTGTCTGATCAGGACAACCCCTGTCCATTTACCCTATTAGGGCACTTTTTAAGAGACGGATCCCTAATATTAGCTGAATACAAATTGTTATACTACTGGGACACCCAGCAGTCAGCCAGAGCGTGCAGGAGATCCTAATATTAAGTGTTAAATTCCCCTGTATCACCACCACATGGTGCTCTTAAAATCCATTCACTGTTTATGTAATGCATGGACGTGAGAGTATGTTCACACGGCTTATTTTTGGCTGTTTTTCGGGCCGTGAACACCCCGAAAAACAGCTGAAAAAACATAAGCTGAATGCCTCAAAACATCTGCCGATTGATTTCAATGGGCAAAACTGCGTTTCGTGCCAATGGGGCGCTTTTTATGCGGCCGTTTAAAAAATAAGTTAAAAAAAACCCGTAAAGAAGGTGCATGTCACTTCTTGAGCCGTTTTTGGGGCAGTTTTTCACTTTGTCAAAAAGAAAACCGCTCCAAAAATTGCCGCAAAATACGCATCAAAAACTGCTAAAAATAAAGTATTTTACAGCCGTTTTTACTTTAGGGTGTGAACGTAGCCTAAAGCTGGGTTCACACGAGCATGTTGCGTCCGTAAAGGATGAAACGGATTTCGGCCGCTAGTCCCGGACTGAACACAGTGCAGGGAGCCGGGCTCCTAGCATCATAGTTATGTACGACGCTAGGAGTCCCTGCCTCTCTGCAGGACAAGTGTCCCGTACTGTAATCATGTTTTCAGTACGGGACAGTAGTTCCACGGAGAGGCAGGGACTCCTAGCATCGTACATAACTATGATGATAGGAGCCCGGCTCCCTGCACTGTGTTCGGTCCGGGACTTGCGGCCGAAATACGTTCCGCCCTTTTGCGGACGTCACATGCTCGTATGAGCCCAGCCTTATGGTTCCTCTCCGTGTGTGAATAAGAGACCCCTCTATTAACTCAGGATGCTTTTAAGAGGGTAGTTCTAAAACCGACAACCCCTTTTTAGCACTAGGTCTGTTTGCTACAGTGGCGGGGGTTGGTAAACCTGTCCAAGCCAATGTATGTACCTTGTATAAGTAGATTGAGTTCTATCTCTGTAGGCAGATCTGAAGAAACCAGTTTAGTCAGCCTTGTTGTTAATAAATAAATGGAATTTTTCTCACACATGCTCTGTTGTATACAGGTAAACAGCGAGCGCTGGTCATTGCTCCTGTTTTCGTTATTCAAGGACAAGTTCTGGTGGATCGCAGTGAAGGGTGTTTGGTTGTATTGATAGATTTTCCTCTTACATTCTTTTGGTTTTTTTTTCGTTTTCTATTTATACTCCTCTGAAGTTATCTTTCCATTACGTAATACTACTATGTTTAGCATTGGTAATGAGCAGATACGGTCTTTGCCAAACTAAATCTGATTATTGCAAGACTAAATCACTGGTGTACTCCTGCTTAGGGTCAGTTCACACGTTGCATAAATACTGCAAGTTTTTCTGAAACGGAATTAGTTGCGGAAAATCCGCAGTAAATACAGTAGCCGCGTCAAACAAATCTCATCCACACGCTACGGAAAAAAACGCTCAAATCGACCTGTTGTGCAGAATTTCATTCCGCAGCATGTCAATTGTATTTGCGCAAACGCTGCTTATTTGTTGCTGGTTTTCCCCATTTGAATTCAATTGGGAGGTAAAACCCGCAACAGATAGCAGTTGTTGCGTTTTTTCCGACGGGTTCGCAGCGATTCCACTGCAAAAAACGCAACGCAGAAAAAATATATAATCTTTTACTTACCCAGCTGTCTGTGTTTCTTCCTCCAGGTCGGCCTTCTAGGATGACATTTCATCCCATGTGACCGTTGCAGCCAATCACAGGCTGTAGTGGCGGTCACCTGGGATGACACTTCATCCCATGTGGCTGCAGCGGCGGTCAGTCACATGTTGCAGTGGTATCCTGGGGTGAAACGTCATCCCAGGAGGCCGGTCTGCTAGCAGGGACATTCCGGGCGAAAAATGACACCACAGCTTGGTGCAGTTTTTCGTCCGGAATTCCCTGTGGCGCATAGGGTGGGTATGCTGCATGCTTTTACGCAGCATAGCCGCCTCGTATGTACTCATGTTAATACCTCTGTCTGCAGCTACAGAACTATAAGGCTGAGTTCATACGTTGCGGATTTGTCGCAGATTTTGTTGCGGTCTTGGCGCAGATCTTACCCTTTTGCATTGCAAAGTGTAAAATCTGCGCTAAAAATCGGCGTAAAATCTGTGACGTGTGAACTCCGCCTAAACATCGATGTGGCTGATGGAATAGATAGGGCCTTGTCCACAGCTGTGGTCCTCGATCTCCTCTTGATGACAAAATTCAGGTGTATTTATCAATATAATCGGTGTCTTGCACAGTTATTAAAATGCCTTCCCAGCATTTGATTTTCCCTTCTGGCCTAACACACAATACAAATGTTGCCTTTTTATTGGATCTTTTTCAGTTTTCAAATGTGTTTGTCGTTCAAAATTTATATTTGCCTACAAGCTGGCTGCAAAACAAAAAGTTAAATCAGTATTATGTTCCCCCAGTGGGATATTCATCATGGGTTTTTAGCTGAACTCTGTTCTGTAGCTGGAAAACCTAAGGGTAGGTGTACACACACCGCGTAAACACTTCGGAAAAAAAAAGCTATAATTTAAAGTCACTAGTTCACAAATTCCCTATCTTTTAACTAATCTAATGGGCGCTATGATGCTGATAACTAGTGTGATATATTTAAAAAATATATATATTTTTTGAATGTGTATTATTTGCAAAGTTATGTGCATTTTTCTAAATATGCTAATGTGGCTATACTTGCCAAAAAGGAGGTAACTCTCTTTCTTTTCACTCTCGGCGGCGGTGTAATGTTTTCTGTGTGACGCCGTCCAATCAGCATACAGATTCTCACCCCCCCCCCCCCCATCAACACAGCCTGATAATATAGTATACAGCTTCCATTCCTGACTGTTTTCTCAACTGGTGATATCTCAGTTGTTTCACATCTAGAGAAGCGTATGAAAGATTAGAATCTCCTCTTTCATATGCCACTAGTACCACTGTTCTAGATTATCCACAGCTGGAGATATGGCTATTTGAAGTGAGCACCCTCGCCTCAGTCTCTCACACTGTGTGAAGCAGCTTCCTGCTGATAGGACAGCGTCAGAGGCTGTGAGGTAGCTCCACCTCAGGAGAATCGGTGGTGTTGACACCCACTTGTCTAGTATAGCCTCATTTGCATATTTAGAAAAAAGCTCATAACTTTTTTAATGTTTTGGGACACAATTTTCACTAGCATTCTCAGTGTGACTGCGCCTATTAGATTAGCTAGGATCCCCTTTAAAGGGGATTTCCTTGATATAAAATGTTTTCTATTGGTCTAAATAAGTAATGCTGCCGATACACATTAAAGAAAAATTAGCTGAAGATCGTTTGAATATTCACTTTTGACTGAGAAACCAAAAAAGCTATTTCTTTTATTGACCGTTGGCTAGAGTTGTGTGTATTTGGCATCATCCGCTGCTTATGGATGATTGTGCACTGCTTTTCGCAAGCATATGTTTTTGCGTTTTATGTTTAAACAAATCTCCTGATCTAATTCCGTCTGATATGTTGGTCAACCCATTCGTACGTGTGATCTAACCTATGAACGATCTTCTGCTTGGTGGCCTAAATTAATCCGTGTGAGGTCAACTTATAATAATTAACTTTATTATTTTACTTATGAATTCTCCTCTATTCTCGTCGCTCATGGCTTGGAATGCTGTGACACCCATGGTGACACGACACCCAATCCAAGACCAAGACAGCCAATCGCTATGGATGAAATATCCCTGTAATGGGCCACAATTCGGCAGAAGTCACTGTGGTCTCATGATGTGTTGTCAGACGGGGCTGCTATGTCATGACTAAAGGCCCTTTTACACCGGCCGACACTCGGCCGGTGCAGTGAGCGCCGATCAACGAGACATGGTTGATCGGCGCTCGCTGGCTCCTGTCACACAGAGCTATGGATGGGGACGAGTGGTCGTTACTCCGATTGCTCGTCACCATCGATTATCATGTCGGCAACGATAATTTTTTACTTTTTTAAAAATATACGACCAGCAGATCAAGCGTTTGCTCGTTCATCTGCTGATCGCTACTCTATTTACACAGGGCAATTATCGGCAACGAGTGATATATTAACGCTCGTCTGCCCGATAATCGCCCAGTGTAAAAGCCCCTTAAGTGGTAGGGAACAGAGGAGACCAGTGGGGGAATATAGATGAATTCTAATAAGTGCCCTGGAGGTAAGTAAAAAGTCAGTTTAGCAGATATATTGGTGAATGCAGAGATAATGCTACTACTTACTGAGAACTTATTAATTTCATTGGAGGACTGAGCTCCCCAGTTACTTCAGTGTTAATCCTGGCATAACTTGCTGTACATCATCTTTGATCCACACCTTCACTGGCTTCTACTAGAGTTTTAGATAATTTAGGCTATTCTATCCGAGGCGTATATGGAAAAATTTACAACCAATCGATTTCTAACTCATACGATCTAGCGTAAAGCACTTTGATGAAAACAACCGATTGATGAAAACAGTTCAGTTGAACCAGGCAAGCAAAGTCACCCACAGTGTAGACATCATAACAGAGGTCACGTGTGGCTGTTTTAATGGATGGAGGAATAAAAAATACAAAAAAAACTTCGTTATTTTCTACTTAAATGTGTCTTCCATGATTATCTTTATCAATTCTTATCAGCTTTTTGCAGCATGTTCTATCTCGCATATCTGGAAGTGTCAGATTTCCCATAGCCTAGAGAATCCGAGGGAAATGTCGTGGCAGCTTCCTGTACAAGACAGCTGTGGTCCGTATCCCAGTAGCAGGAAGGAGATGGGCAGAAATTCTGCATGGGTCTAATCTGAGCATACAGACTGGAACGGGGTCTTTTTGAATTCGAGATGGACTGGCAACTGTTGATCTTAAATTGTCTTGGAGTTGGCCAAGCCATGATATTTATGATTATCTGACACACATCCAGCAGATACCCGTCGTATATATTATATGCCTTCATGATCAATATATAGTGTGTGTGTGTGTGTGTGTGTGTGTGACAAAATGTGCAGCCAATAAGCTAATATATACAAATACATAGTAATTGTAGAGCAATGTGCATAGAGGTATTTATGAATATCCATGAGTTCTGGATATTTTTGCATCTTGCTGATTAGTTTCTAACATATTCATAGGTCTCCTGGCAACTACTGTATTTTAATGGGAGTTAGACTGAATGCAAACTCTGCAGTGTGTGAATATAAATGCATTTGTGGTACTGGGGTTCACGGTATGTCTGTCTATAATCTATTTCTACATTATTTATACCTAGTAATCATTCTGTGGAAGACACCGGAGCGTTTATAGGGCTTTCCAAATCAAATACATGGAGAAACAGTTGAAATCGGCAATTATGCTGCAGACATCCCAGTGGTGCTAAGCTTACTGCTCCTATACCCCAGATGTATTTTAGGAAGTTGACAAGCAGCATTACCTATAATTTTCTCCTACCTCATGAATAATGAACTTGTATGACTCATTGTTAGCAGGAGCTGCTGCCACCTCTTCTTCTCTTTTGCATCTTGTATTTATAGACCCAGGTTGGCATACCCACTTCTTGCCCTGTTGGGCAATAGTGATACACTCCTCTTCTAGGCAGATCACGTATAACTTGGGGTTTCTTACTTAGAGGCTATGTAAACTTTTGGACATGTGTATATGTAGAATATATATTATAATTTTTCTATAAAGCAACAAATTAGAAGATTTTACACATCGTTTTAGTTGTTTTTTATTAAAAAAATCCTGGATACATAGAAGCTGTATCTAGTGCTCAAACTGGAATCAGTCAGGCCAGTGGTACTGACGGGTTGGGTGACAACAGGTCATGCATGTCTCTGACCTGCAAGATCCAGTTGTTCTCGATCACATCTAAGTTCATGAGCCTAGATGTCATCGATAACAGGTGGATCCTGTACAGACAAAAATTGTACAAACCTTTTTCAGCGCCACGTTAAAATGTTTAAGGGATAACTACAATTAAATTAACGTCAGAACTCATAAGTCCATGTTCACACAGGGCGGATACGAAGAGTAAAATTTCACAACCGATCTGCCCTAAAACCCGCAGGGAAGAAGGGCCGAAAAACCGCACCAAACTGTGGTGTCGTTTTTTGGGTGGAAGGTCCGCGACGGATATAAAAAAAAACAAAAAACACATGAACCTTATACGTACCCTGGGGCATGGTCCCTCCTGCAGTCCACGCTCCTGGGATGACGCTGCAGCCCATGTGACCTCTGCAGACTGTGATTTGGCTGCAGCAGTGGCATGGGATGAAATGTCATCCCAGGAGGCTGGACGGAGAAGTCTAAAGAACGGGTAAATATAAGCTGCTTTTTTTTTTCTGAGTTGAGATTTTTGCAGTGGAATCCAAAGTTTTCCGCCACAAAATTCGCAAGATCTGCTATTTGTTGCAGGTTTTATCTCCCCATTGAGCTCAATGGGGAAAATCTGTGACTGTAAGGGTATGTTCACACACAAACTCAAAAACGTCTGAAAATACGGAGCTGTTTTCAAGGGAAAACAGCTCCTGATTTTCAGATGTTTTTTAAGCCAATCGCGTCGTTTTTTACGGACGTTTTTGGAGCTTTTTTCAATAGTCAATGAAAAACCGCTCCAAAAACGTCCCAAGAAGTGTCCTGCACTTTTTCGCAGTCGTGTTTTTTTTTTTTTGTTTTTTTTTTACGAGGCCGATTTTCAAAACGGCCCATCGGAACAGAACACTGTTTTTCCCATTGAAATCAATGGGCAGATGTTTGGCTTCCGATTTTTCGCCCGTTTTTTAGGCGTTTACGGCCCGAAAATAGGCCGTGTGAACATACGCTCAAGCAGTGATAACAAAGCACAGATTGACGTGCTGTGGATTAAAAAAACGCACCGCAGGTCAATTTCTGAACGTTGTTTTTGGGTGTTTTTTTTACGCAGCGTGTGGATTTGTTCAAATCTCATCCGCTTTTCTGTACTATATTATGCCTCAGAGTTTCTGCAATGAAATCCGTTGTGGAAATCCCGCAATATTTGTGGAAGCCTTCTACTTTTTTACAGTCCTCAAAAACAAATTTACCTACTTAGAGGCTCTATCACCACGGTCCAGAGTTCCTCAATAATAAGTCCAAACAAACATATCTCTGGTGTAAATTGTACCTGAGCACCCAGGATCTCTGGGTAGCAGTCTCCCCCCAAAAGGATAGGACACTGTGGAAACTCCATATGAGAAGCCAAAATTGACTTATTGGGCATTTGGCCCATTTTTATAAAATTAGGTCTGGTGTTAGAGGCTCTGTCACCACATTATAAGTGCCCTATATTGTACATGATGTGATCGGCGCTGTAATGTAGATTACAGCAGTATTTTTTATTTATAAAAACGATCATTTTTGATGGAGTTATGACCTATATTCGCTTTATGCTAATGAGTTTCTCAATGGGCAACTGGGCGTGTTTTACTTTTTGGCCAAGTGGGCGTTGTGGAGAGAAGTGTATGACGCTGACCAATCGGCGTCATACACTTCTCTCCATTCATTTACACAGCAGATAGTGATATAGCTATATCGCTATGTGCAGCCACAATAACACACTATAACATTACTGCAGTGTCCGGACAGTGAATAGACATTACCTCCAGCCAGGACGTGATGTTTATTCAGAATCCTGACACTTCGCTAATACAATCCCGACACTACAGCAGAGCAAGCGTAATCTCGTTTGAAATGACAGTTTACAGCGTAATCTCGTGAGATTACGCTTGCTGTGCTGTAGTGTTGGAATTGTATTAGCGAAGTGTCAGGATTCTGAATACACATCCCGTCCTGGCTGAAGGTAATGTATATTCATTGTCCGGACACTGCAGTAATGTTATAGTGTGTTTATGTGGCTGCACATAGTGATATATAGCTATATCGCTATGTGCTGTGTAAATGAATGGGGAGAAGTGTATGACGCTGATTGGTCACTGATTGGTCCGCGTCATACACTCCTCTGTACAACGCCCACTTGGCCAAAAAGTAAAACACGCCCAGTTGTTCATTAAGAATTCATTAGCATAAATCTAATATAGGTCATAACTCCGTCAAGAATTATCGTTTTTCTAAATAAAAAACACTGCTGTAATCTACATTACAGCGCCGATCACATCATGTACAATATAGGCCACTTATAATGTGGTGACAGAGCCTCTTTATGTCATCTCCGCTGCCAAATTGCTGATCCATTAAAGTGGAGAGATATGGAACCCCCACAATTTCTTTGTAATTAGATAAGGTCTCCCAGATCTCCTGTTTTGAAGAATTGGCAGGCTGGGAACCCCATTCTAGAGAAACTTTTATATCCGAGCCCTGTTTGGTTTTTGCACATAAGGCCTGAGCTACCCCTTTTACCCTATTGCATTCACCCCATTATTGGCTACTGTAAAGCCACAAGGCTAGATAAATTTAAGACTTTTATTTATATGAATATTTTTCTGACTATTCAGAATATTTTCTGGTTTTCATTTTTTGCTTTTTTCCTCCCCCACCTTCCAAATGGCAATACCTTTTATTTATTTTTATTTTTTAAAAACAACATGTTAACTCTATTCTGCAGGTTAATACCTTTATGGTGATACAAAATGTTGTCTTTTTATTTTGTGTTTTTTATTACTTTTACAAGGAAAAAACATAGTTGCTAAAAATAAAATTTTGATTTGTGTCGCCGTATTCTGAGAGCCTTAACTTTTTTTCATTTTCTGTCGATAAAGCGGCAGGAGGGCTTATTTTTTTGCTGGGAGACCTGTTTCAATTGGTGCTATTTTGTGGTACATTACTTTTTTTTTTTTTTTGTGGGAGATTAGGTGACCAAAAAAACAAGATGGGCGGTAGCAGTTATTGCATTGCTTTTTGTGGAATGTGGGGAAAGTATTTATTTGGTTTTTTTTTGTGTAATATATATATATATATATATAATTAAAAAAATCTCCTGTGTTTTAACTTTTTTAAATTCTTTTTATTAGTCCCCTTAGAGGACTAGAACCAACGATTGTTGGATCACTTGCACGCTATATACTGCGTTACTAATGTATTGCAGTATATCATGATTCTGACATGCTTCTATAAAGCCATGGCAACCATCGGGGTGTATGGAATGTCAGAGGGGGCCACCCCACTTTTTCTAACTGGATCCCTCCTGTTACACTGAAGTGTTGGCTGTAACATACATCGAACACGCTCGCTCAGCCCGTGAGCCCTCTCCATACTCTTCCCCCCCCCCCTTTCTTTTGTAGGCTGCGTGTCGCCAATTCCGCATTCTAGCTTGTGATGGTTGACAAATAGAAAAATATGTAAGGGACATGTATTATATTGTGTTTTGCTTGCATTAGTAGGTGAATGTGCTTAAAACTATTCCTTACTCCAGAGTGCGAGGAAGTGCATTAATGAAAAAAAGGGCTAGGGCTTGTCTACACAAAAATTCAACAGCAATTCCGTTGAAAATCGGAGACTTTCTGCTGCGGCAAAAACGCACCATTTCCTGAGGGTTTTCCGGCAGAAAATGGTGCGTAAATTGCGGTGTTTTTCACAATGTTAGCAGCTGGAGACCTTTCCTCTGAAAAACGCAGCAATTCTGCCCACTTTCCGCAGCAGGAATTGACATGCTGCGGTCCGAAAAATACCCACCGCAGGTCAATTTCTGCTTGGAATTTTTACGTAGCACCTGGATGAGATTTGTTAAATCTCATCCATTACGCTGCTACTGTATTCTGCTGAGTTTTTTTTTTTTTCATCCGATATTCCAGCCAGAAAAAAGTGGCAATTCCGCAGCGTGTTGACGAGCCCTTAAAGTTCCCAAAAAAATTCTGTTTCCAGTAATTTGCATAAATCAAAAAGTCTTCTGTAGATAAAAATTGGACAAATTCATCAATGCCGTTGCAGGGACATAATGATTTAATCATTAATAATAATCGGCTTCCTAATGATGCCTAATTTACAGGATAGTAATGTGGATTGTGAGTCGCAGTGGGGACAAGGACCAATGCCTTGATCAATGTATCTTGATGATTATGCACAATATTGCCAAGTTATGGTCTTTGTTCTTGTTGAGATCTGTTTACAAAAGTAACTATTTTATATTCAGCTATGGTAAATGGGTTCAAATTAAAATAAAAACATTTTCTAATTAATGAAAATTAATCACTCTTGCATAAAATCGTGCAGTTTCTTTCCATTTGTCAGGTGTACAGATCAGTCTTAAAGTGGCTGTCCGCTCAGGATCCTGAATGGGGGACCCCCCTTTATTAATTCAGAATTCCCTAATGTGGTTTATGAAAATAGATTTTCTAAACCAGACAGGTACCTAATGAATGGAATACTTTTACAACCGATGGCCATCACTTCAATTAAATGACTGTACATGCAAACTTGTGAAGAAAGCTTTTATAGAGTAACTTTTATTTTTTTTTTTACACTTTTTTTTCCCCCTATAAATCAATAGTAAAAGCATAGATAAGAAACCACATAACAGCAGACGTTCACGGCCGATTTGACACCCGGTCGTGTGAATAAAGTCTTAGGCCTAGTTTACATGGAGGATTTTGCAGGCAGAAAAAAAAATGATCTGCCACAAATTTCCTTTTGGAATCTTGAGGCTGATTTTGACCTGCCTGCACTTTTTCTGTGGGTTTCTTTGTCGGCGGCCATTGAGGACCATCGGCAAACGCATTTTCTACCTGCCATTGATTTCAATGGGAGGTTAAAGGCGGTACCGTGACCAGAAAGAACATGCTGGTTTTTTGTTTTTTTTTTTCTCTGCGAGCAGCTTAAAGCCACCCTGGATAGAAAACCCCTCCGCCTCCCATTGAAATCAACGAGAGGCGGAGTTGGACGTTTTTTGATACTGATTCCGATGTTGTTTCATCGCCAATCTGTGTGAACTGTGCCTAAATGTCTCACCTCAGTGCTGACTTCACAGCAATATTGCTTGTTACAGCTGTATAATGTCGCGTGTGTGTGTGTGTGTGTGTTAGTGTGTGTGTTAGTGTTAGGGGAGCAAGATCTCCTCTTTGTTCTGCTGTGTATCGGAGACATCAAAGCAGCAAGTCTCCGCTAACTCTGGAGCAGAGTTTAGGGAAAACTGACTGAGATGGAGCCTGCAGAGCTGAAAATTTGTTATTCCTCATGTACACGCACATGATTGCTGAATCAGAAAGTTCACCTGAAATTATAGAAATCCAACTGTAAATGATTACATTCCCCTGTACAGCATTATGGAATATGTCAGCACAATATAAGACAATTATACATTGATACTTGGATATGGGTTATGGATAATGTACTAGAAGGATTATGCAAGCATTGCTTGCGTATAACTTAGTCTGAATTTTAATAATCCCTGTAACAAGTAGCCTCCCTTATTAATAAAAGCTTTGGTAAGAAGCCATATCTAGGATCCCTAGTTGAATGATTTGTGTGTGTCCCAACACCTACATACTGTTGCCCCTGCTACAGAGTTTGGGGGCTTTATACAGTGTGGAGGTAACTATGGGGGCATAATACTGTGTGTGTGGGCACCTTTGGGCGGCATTATACTGTGTGGAGGCAGCTATGGGCGCATTATACTGTGGAAGCAGCTATGGGGAACATTATACTGTGTGGGGGCAGCTATGGGGGCTTTATACTGTGTGGGGGCAGCTATGGGGGCTTTATACTGTTTGGGTGCATCTATGGGGGCTTTATACTGTGTAGGGGCAGCTATCGGAGGCTTTATACTGTGTGGAGGGCAGCTATAGGGGTAATGTGTGGGGAGCACTATGGGGGAAGTGTCAAGGGGTATATTATATACTTTAGTATACAGCTGGCTCAGGGGATAAATATTCAATGGTGTAGCATGCAAATAGTGAGCACATATATATACATCCAGAATTATTTGGACAGTGACACAAGATTTGGCTGTTTAAGCCCATATTGATTATATAACTGTATATTCAATGTGTTTTGGTAAAGTACAGACTCCGCTTTAATTTGAGGGTATTCAGATCCTAATTTGAGGAAGGGTTTAGGAATTACAGCTCTTTAATACGTAGGTGCCTCTTTTTCAAGGGACCAAAGATAATTGGACAATTATCTCAAAAGCTATTTAATGGACTGCATGGGCTATTCCCTCGTTAATCCATCATCAATTAAGCAGGTACAAAGCCTGGAGTTGATTCCAGGTGCGGCATTTGGAAGCTGTTGCTGTGAACCCACAACATGAGGTCAAAGGAGCTCTCAATGCAAGTGAAACAGACCATCGTTCGGCTGAAAAAAAAATAATGAAGAAATCTATATATAGCAAATTCCAAGAATACTAGACAGTACTCCAAATTCAGTGAAAAAATAGGATCATTTTAATCACCACTTGCGACATTTCAGCCCTACTCCACGGGGCCTTTCTCAAGCCTGGCTATTTGGGACATTGGCCGTATGTCCTAATAGGAACTTTGCACACTGCACTTACTGAACGGTGCTGCTTTTTTTTTTTTCTAGCACCAGGACAGAAACCTCACGTGGAGCAGATGGGCATATATATATATATATATATATATATATATATATATAGCAAACAAGAAAGCAGCAGCACTCACACAGAATCAATCGATCAGGTGCCCAGCAAAACGTCCCGATCCTCGGACGTGTATTGGTATATAAAGAAAGAAGATTTGCAGCACTCCAATGTGAAAAAAGTGGTGGTTTATTCAATCCAAGAACAACAGCAACGTTTCAATCCTACAATAGGATCTTTATCAAGCCTGATAAAGATCCTATTGTAGGATTGAAACGTTGCTGTTGTTCTTGGATTGAATAAACCACCACTTTTTTCACATTGGAGTGCTGCAAATCTTCTTTCTTTATATATATATATATATATATATATATATATATATAAGCTGATGCAGTATGACTACCGTACCTTGTGTCTTGTTGCTGTGCTCCATCTTGCCATGGTGGACCTGTGACATGAAAGTCTTCCACAACCTCACCTTTGTAGCAGCATTTGGCTGTTCCTCACCCAGTTTTAAGCCTACTAAACAGGTGTTTCTGTTACAGTTAATGACAGTTTCAACCTACATATGAAAATGATGATCATTAGCACGTGTTTGGTATAATTGGTTAATCATACGCCTGACTATAATCCTACAAAATCCATGACTTTGTGCAAGTGTACCAAGAAGAATTTATGCTGTTTTGCAGACAAACGGTGGTCACACCAAATATTAATTTGGTTTAGATTTCTCTTTTGTTCATTCATTTTTGTATTTTGATTAAAAAAAACACTGAATTTCACTTCCATGAAATTGAAGCACATTGTTAGTTCATATGATGCTTTTTTTTACTAGCGTGTTTAAAAAAATACGTAGTGTAGAAAAAGAGGCGTCAACTCTTTTGTGCGCAAAGTGCGCCAAAAATGCCTTATTCCCATAGTCAATGGGAGTCCTAATTACGTGCCAAAAAAAACGCACACACAACGCAACAAACGCCTGTATTTTAAAAAGGGCTTTACAAAAACAATAGCGTTTACACATAGTTTTTTTTTTTGCCTTTTTACGGCACTGCATCAGGATAAAGTAAACCGAGCAGGGAGCGTCAAATCTCCCTGCTCTCGGCTGCTAGAGGCAGCTGAGGGCTGGGAGCATCCCTGCTCTGCCGGGTGAGATCGATATAAGTATGGATCTCACCCGTTTAACCCCTCTGATGCGGTGCACAATAGCATGCACCGCATCTGAGTGGTTTTGGAGAGAGGGAGGGAGCTCCCTCTCTCTCCCACCGACACCCGGCGATACGATCGCCGAGTGTCTGTGTCTCTAATGGCAGCCGGGGGCCTAATAAAGGCCCCCCAGGTCTGCCATTAATGAATGCCTGCTAGATCATGCCGGAAGCATGACCTAGCAGATGCCTGTCCGTTTTAAACGGACAGGCAGTAATATACTGCAATACAAAAGTATTGCAGTGTATTACAATAGCGATCGGAGAATCGCATATTAAAGTCCCCTAATGGGACTAGTAAAAAAGTAAAAAAAAAGTTTAATAAAGTTAATTTTAAAAAAAATGAAAAACCCAGCTTTTCCCCTTACAAACTGCTTTAGTATTAAAAAACCAAAATAAAGTAAAAAAAGTTACACATATTTGGTATCGCCGCGTCCGTAACGACCCCGACTATAAATCTATTACATTATTTAACCCGCACGGTGAACGCCGTAAAAAATTTAATAAAAAACTATGGAAAAATTGCTGTTTTCTGTGAATCCTGACTTGAAAAAAATGTGATAAGTGATCAAAAAGTCGCATCTACTCCAAAATGGTACCAATAAAAACTACAAGTCTTCCCGCAAAAAAAAAGCCCTCGCACAACCGCATCGGCAAAAAAATAAAAACGTTACGGGTCTTCAAATATGGAGACACAAAAACAAATAATTTTGAAAAAAAAGCGTTTTTACTGTGTAAAAGTAGTAAAACATACAAAAACTATACAAATTTGGTATCGTTGCAATCATAACCCGCTGAATAAAGTTATTGTGTTATTTATATCACACGGTAAACGGCGTAGATTTAAGGCGTGAAAGAGTGGCGAAATTTCAGGTTTTTTTCTATCCCCCTCCCCCCAAAAAAGTTAATAAAAGTTAATCCATAAATAATATGTCCCCCAAAATGGTGCTATTAAAAAATACAACTTGTCCCACAAAAAACAAGACCTTATACAGCTATGTCGACGCAAAAATAAAAAGGTTATAGCTCTTGGAATGCGACGATGGAAAAACGTAAAAAATGGCTTGGTCATTAAGGTCTAAAATAGGCTGGTCATTAAGGGGTTAAACGAACAATGGACAACGAGGCCTGCAGTTTTTGATAAACTAGACCAATTGTGATCAACACTCAGTATGTCAGATGCTATACAGTTACACTGACGTCGTAGTAACCAAGTGATCATGGATTCAACACTGGAACAAACATTCTGGGCCTGATGTATAAGACTAGTGCGGACAGTACTTGGGGCAGTTGTATCCATAGCAACAAATCACCAGCAGTGATTTAATCTTTAGACTGTAAGTGAAAACAGAAAGCTGGACTCTGATCGCAACCTATCGGCAACTGCTGGAGTAGGAGAAATAGCAGCAAACAAATGTCATTGAGTCTAACAAAACCATAGAACAAATTATACAGCTTTACCTTTATGGTTACGTTGGTGAACGATGGTGGTGAAGATGATGGTAAAGTGTTGAATTATTATGGTCAACATGGTGCTGGTTGTGATTCTGCTTCAGATGTTATATAGTATGACTATGCTGATGGCAGGAGGTGGAGATGGTACAATGGTCAGGAGGAGAGAGCAGTCTATTACAACTAACCGGCTAGAAGGACCACTCGGGGTCTACAAATGAGAAGTCTTGGATGGGCTTGGCATCCAATGGACAGGTATTGCTTTCTGTGGCGTTCAGGAAGGGCAAAGATCAGGGCTGGCTTGAGGTAGAGTAGCTGTTTTTTCCAATGGTTATGTTCTCAATCTTCTCCCAATCAATTACGCAACAAGCGGGGCGCTAACACACCTCTCCATGTTATCCTAGACACTGTTGCCAGTCCTTGCAGAGAAACCTTGGCAGGATGTCCTTTGCCTCTTTATTAAGATGTTTGGGGTAGGTGGGCTCATACCGTAGGACTTTCAGTATAAATTCTGGTTTAGTTTTGACCCCGCAGAATAGATATGCGTTAGTAAAAAGTCTAAACCGGATTACGCCAAACTCCCACCAGTCGACAGCCAGGCCATAGGGGTATCTCTTTAGCATTTCTGGTGCCATGTAATAAATTGTTCTACCCCATTCAGCGATCGTTTGGTCGCCAAAGATGTTCTCTGCAGCCAACCCAAAGTCACGAATGTGTATGTGGCCCTGGCGGTCAATGAGGACATTATTTGTTTTTAAATCTCTGTGGATCACACTCAGTTGATGTAGGTGCTGAATTCCACATATAATTTCTGCCGTACATAGAATTTGTTTTTCTCACTTCCATGTGTCAGTAGCCTCCAGCATTTTCTTAAGGTCGCCACAAGTAAGGTGTTCCATCACAAAGAAGCAATGTGTTTCCATTTGGAATCCAGCGTATGCATGGCAGAGGTTTGCGTTCCCAGATGTTCGCCGCAGTGCTCTCTGCTCTTAGAGCGGTTACTACCTATGTGTTGACAATGGCTTTCACAGCCACATGTTGTTTTTACTTTTTAAATGATGCCAAGAGTACGGTCCCGAATGCCCCTCGACTAAGTTCCCCGTGGAATTTTAAACTCTGACCGTCCTAAGGGCACGATGATGCAGGATGACTTGGATGCTTCATTCTCACTTTTTTTTATTTTTTTTATTTCCTCCTCCACATTTTCTATTTTTCTCTTGCCTCCTGTTCTCGCAGGAAGCTAAGTGTATATACTCTGCCTTGGCTGGCCAGGCCTCAATGGTGTCTAGATCTTTGCAGCTGCTTTGAGAGCTCATCCTTTACATCTCTCATGTTGACACTTGCAGTAGATATTATGATGTTCTTCGCCTCTCTTATTGCTTCTCTTATCCGGTCTTCCTCTGTCATTCTCTACACTCTCTCTCCCCTTTTCCGCTTCTTGTAATTTTTGTCATACCCCTTGCTCCCAGCAGGGGAGGACATCTCTTGGGTCTGGCCAGGTGTTGTGCTGCCATCCTCACTCTTTTCTCTACTGGTCTCCCTCAGGTACCCCATTCCCCAAAACAATATTTTGTAAAAAGGTGCTCTCCTAGGACAGTATCCAATATGGAGTCAGAAGTTGTGGGTGTGTTCCATGTTTTAAATAGCTTTGCGATGTCCGAAGTATTAATAATGTCATAGTAGAACATCCAGTGAGATGAGATATATTCTGGGTGTGTCATGTTTCTAGAACGCACGGATGTCACAGTGATCTAGTGAATGTACTTTTAAATTTGACTTACAGCGATTTCTTTCTACTACTTTTTTATGACAAGGAAACTGTAACATCTTCATCAAATAACACATTCTCCACCACTTCCTGCAGAAAGTGAATGGAGTACTCATAGTGACTGTTGCAATGCTCATCAGCACATCATGGCAGTAGTCGAACACAGGCTGCCATAAATGGCACCGGAGAGGTTACTGCTCTTGTAGCAGCGAAGACTTAACTCAAAATTTTCTTCTTTACAGCCTGGCCTTCGGTTCAGTTTTCTTTTCCCTAGCTCCAGGTAAGACGACCTGGTTTTGTGCTGTCTCCTGCGCCTCAGGGTAATGCTGAGGCAGCTGAACAAGCTGGCTCCGATCTTCCTGTAGCTCCCCAGCCTTGTTTCTGTTGCGGCCTCCCCTTGATCCTTGCATGCGTTCCACCTTGGGATGCACGCATTTATCCACCCTCTGCGAGTACAATTAACGTACTTTCGGCAGTGCATCTGATGCACCTCCGGTTTGGCGGATGCGGGCGCATTCGCAGAATGAATTCTTGCAGCCTTCCTCCGGACATGGACACCAGGGATCAGATCGAGGAGTCGTTGACACGCAGTCATCGCGGTGTATTTTAAACACTGCCAGACTTTTTTCTTTTTTTCTTTTTTTTGTAGGACACACCCAAAGAAATATCCTCTAAAAATAAAAGGGAGAGTCCATTTCATAAATGTGCTATATGTGGGAAAAAGTTAACTTCTGCTAGCAAAAGACTTATTTGCCGACATTGTACTGAAAAGATTAAAAAAGAGGAATCATCTTTAATTGAAGAAATTAAAGGGATTGTTAAACAGGAAGTTCACACCTCCTTGGCTTCCTTTTCCCAGACCTTTTTGCCCTCTGTACCATTACCTGCACAAAAGAGAAAGCGGTCTGTGGAAATAGGTTCAGATGAAAGCGATTTTTCCTTTATTCCGCCTATATCTGTAGAGTATTTAGAAGGAGAATTGTCAACCCCCCCCCCCCCCCCCAGATCGAGGTTAAAAAAAAATACTACTTCTCTTCTGAATTTACTGACTAATATCTGCGGCAAGATCAACTATGGACATTAGAGGTTCAGGAGTCTCGCTCTGTACATAAGATATTTGCAGGGCTTAGGCCGAAGAGAAGATTAGTTTTTTCTATGCATGAAAACCTAAAAGTTGTTATAGAAGAGGAATGGACACACCCTGAAAAAGGCTATCCCTTCTACAAGAAATAAGAGACCGATTCCCTCAAAGGTGCCCAAGATAGACATACAGGTAACAAAAACCTCTACCTTTTTGAAGACTATTCCCAACTCAAGGATCCCTTGGATAGGAAGACTGACTGCTTGTTGAAGAAAACCTGGGAAGCCTCAGCAGATCTTTAACAGATTAATATCGGTGCCATGTGTGGCAAGAGCAATGTATAGGTGCCTCAACCAAATGGAAGTCCACTTAAAAGAAGGTACCCCCAGAGAGGATATCATTGCCTCACTACCACTCCTACAGAAAGCTACTGGATTTCTAGCAGACGCCTCAGCAGAATTAGGTGGCAGCCAGAACTGGCATCCTGTCCAACACCACCAGGTGGTCTCTGTGGCTAAAAATGCGCTCTGGGGATCCATTCTCTAAACAGAAGTTATACACCTTGCCCTTCCAGGGAGAATGTCTTTGGTTCAGTCTTGGACACTATATATTCGAGAAAGCTAGAAAACCTTGCCAGAGCCGAGAATAATAAATAAGAAAAACACATTTTCGTGCCTTTTGTAACTGCAGTCAGTCTTCTTTTTTTTTTTTTTTTTTTTTTTTTTTCCCCCCTTTCCTCTAGTTTTATAGAGGAAAGGGAAAAACAGGTCGCTGGAGTTATGCAAAGGGAGGTAGGGGAAAAATTATTTTCTTCAACCAAAATAGACAACAGGATAGACAATGACACCAGGAGAGTGGGTGGCAGGCTACCTAGATTCCCTCCCCAGTGGAGACAGATCATCACAAATTAATGGATCCTAAAAAAACATTTCAGAGGGTTACAAGATAGTTGTCTTCTTATCTCCCCCAAAAATTGGTGATCACTTTTCTACCCTACAGCACATTGCAACGAGCCCTAATAAAGGGAATCCAGAAACAACAAGAAATGGAAGTAGTTTCTCCAGTACCAGTGAACGAAATAGGGGAAGGCCACTATTCCCGTCTATTTCTTGTAAAAAAAAAAAGCTAAGTGGAGAACTCCGAATTATAATAAACCTGAAACCTCTAAATCCATTTGTAATATATAATCGTTTCAAGATGCAATCAATTATGTCATCCATCCCAATGATAAGTCAGAACAACATGGCAACCATCGATCTACACAACGCCAACTACCATATCCCTGTACATCCACAATATCGGAGATTCTTCAGATTTGCCATCCTATAAGTTCACAAAATATTAAGTTTCCAGTTCAACGCTCTGCCATTTTGAATATCTTCTCCCCGCACATTCACAAAAATAATGGTGGAGATAATAGGCATGAACATAATACCTTATCTAGACGACCTGTTATTACTTGCTCCAACACCTTTTCTTCTTTCTGTGCAACTTCATTACATTTCTCAGACACTTCTGAATTTAGGTTGGCTTATAAACCACGAGAAATCCGACCTGACTCCTCCTCACTGGAAAATCTTTCAGGGAATTCTTCTGGACTCACATCAACAAATGTCATTCCTCCCTCCAGAGAAAAAAAACACTTCTGAATTTACTGACTAATATCTGCAGTAAGATCAACTATGGACATTGAAGAGGTTCAGGAGTCTCGCTCTGTACATAAGATATTTGCAGGGATTAGGCCTGAGGAGATTGCCAAAGATGGCTTGGTATGGTGTGCTCCACAGTCTAAAAATAGTAGAACCCTTTATCCTGCTGGCATTACCGGATCTACTGTACCAGGGGCCTGTCTATTACAAGAACCCTCAAAAATTCCAGATAGCGGCCTGGCTTCTGAGGATGCAGTCCTATAAGCTTGAGGTCTATCTGTGACAGTGGTTAGAACTCTAACAGGCTGAAAAGATGTTACCAACACTATATATACAATAGGGTATGGAAAAAAATATTGTCCTGGTGTAAAGACGACATCCTAGATGTCACCCAAATATAGCTAAGATTTTAGCCCTTTTTCTAGACCTGCCTGCAGAAAATCTAAGACCCGCTACGCTAAAAGTCCAAGTTTCTGCACTTAATATTTTGATCAAGATTTTGCACATCATCGGTGGATCAAAAGATTTTTTCAGGGGCTAACCAATTATCCCTTACTAAACAAATGTATTATCCCCCTGGGATCTAAATATCATTCTTAAAGGTCTAACTCCTTTTGAGCCCATATGAACAATCTCTCCTGGAAAGCGTCCTTTTTGGTCGCTATCACAACCGCCAATAGGTCTATGAAGTAATAGATATGTTGGATACTATGACATTCAATTATTTGAAATAGGGGCTATTCAACCTTTTGCGTGTTCCTGTCCCTGTTAGGGGTGGAGTTTCAACCTCCTGTGTGCTGTCATGGAGGGTTTACTAGAAACTGGATTACCGGTAAGTACCAGTGTGTGTGTGTGTGTGTGTGTGTGTGTGTGTGTGTGTGTGTGTGTGTGTGTGTGTGTGTGTGTGTGTGTATATATATATATATATTAGCATTCTACTCTGTGTGTGTGTGTGTGTGTGTGTGTGTGGGGCCCTATGGGGGTATTATACTGTGTGGGGATGAGTGCTGCGGATTTGCGCACAGAAAATCTGCAGCAGATTACAGTATAAGGCATGTGAATGGGATTTGGAAAAATCTCATCCACTTTCTGCAGCGAAATCAGAGCATGCTGCAGATTTCTAAATCCGCAGCATGCTCTTTCTGTTGTGGATATTTATAGTAGGTTTCAACCTTTTCAATTAAGAAATTATGACCTTCACGGTGAAGCGGCAGCAAAAAGCGCATGTAACACATTCAGAATTCACTGTGGGAAAATCTGCACCAAAACTGCCACGTGTGTGGGCAACGAAAGAGTGACCAAGTTTCATAGACTTAGGCTGAATTATGACAGGACCTTTTGTAGAAAGAATTAATCCTCATGACGTGATTACTTCTTACCCTAAGAGATCATTATACCAATGTAGAGAAAGCAAGCAGATGGTATGTTCACACGCACAAGTAAAAACGGATGGAAATTACAGAGCGGTTTTAAAGGGAAAACCGCCTCTGATTTTCAGCTGTTTTTGACGCAGAAAACTTTTTTTGGAGCGTTTTTTTTTTTTCAATTGATCCTATGAAAAACCACTCCAAAAACTGCTCAATAAGTGACCTCCATTTTATGCTGCATTTTTTTACGCACTCTTTTGTAAAACAGAGTTTTTTTTAATCCGCTATCTGAACTTAACAGTTTTTCCCATTAATTACAATGGGAAGGTGTTTGTTTGGCATTTCAGTAGTGTTATTCTAGGCGTATTTCGAGGCGTTTACGCCCCGAAATACGCCTGAAAACACTGCGTGTGAACATACAATAAGGGTGCATTCACACGTGGCATATTTGCCTACTGTTTCCACCGCGTAAATATAAGCTTCAGAAAACGTTATTAATTTTTTTTCTTACTTTGCGATTTTTGCGGCGTAACCCGCAACGGAAGAGCTGCGAATACGCAGCATTAATGGACATGCTGAAGAAACCGCACCGCAAGTCTATTTATTTTGGGGTTTTTTCTGCGGCGGTTTTCCGCAGTGTGGGGACAAGATTTGTTGAAATCTCACCCACACTGCTTCTACTGTAAAACGCTGCGGAATTTCCGCAATGAATCCGCAGTATTTACGGTGTCTCTTAGTACCCTAAGGGCCAGTTCACACCGAGTTGTTTTTTTTGACGCGGAAACCGTGCCAGAAAAATGGCTGAAAATGCCTCCCATTGCTTTCAATGGGAGGCGGAGGCGTTTTTTTCTCGCGAGCGGAAAAACCAGCTCGCGGGGAAAAGGGACATGCCCTATATTCGGGCGTTTACGCCTCTGACCTCCCATTGACCTCAATGGGAGGCAGAGAAAGCGTATTTCGCAGCATTTTAAGCTCGCGCCGCTCAATGGCCGCGGGCGAAAAACGCAGCGAAAATCTGCGTGCAGGCAGAGGAAAATCTGCCTCAAAATTCCAAATTTGAGGCAGATTTTCCTCCTGAAAAAGACTCCGTGTGAACTCACCCTAAGGCCTAATTCAGACGAACGTGTTCGGTCCGTGATATACGGTCCGTATGTCGGCTGCATTTCCTGGACTGAATACACTGCAGGGAGCCGGGCTCCTAGCTTCATAGTTATCTATGACGCTAGGTGTCACTGCCTCGCTGCGGGACAACTGTCCCGTACTGTAATCATGTTTTCAGTACGGGACAGTAGTTCCACGGAGAGGCAGTGACACCTAACGTCATCGATGACTATGAAGCTAGGAGCCCGGCTCCCTGCAGTGTGTTCGGTCCAGGAAATGCAGCCGACATATGGACCGAACACGCTCGTCTGAATTCCCGACACACGGACCGTATATCACGGACCGAACACGCTCGTCTGAATTAGGCCTAAAGGAGGCATTTTAGGACAATTGATAGGGTGCTTATGCCTAGTGAGACTTTTTAAATATTTAGTTTTACATGTTTCATGATTAAAAAAAATGTTGAAGTATTAACGCCTCGAAGAATACATTTCAAATAAGAAATAAATATTTTATCGTCCCATTATATTTTGGTGCAAATTCCAAAGATCTCCATTATTTTTGTTTTCTTGTTAGAAATCTTGTGAAGTGTATTTGCATAGGCAAATCTATGTTAATTCATCCATTTAATAATATGAAGAATAATTTCTTCCTGTTTCAGATTATGTAATACGGCTGCATGTTTTCACCCCTATTGTGGAGACAAATCCTGCCCCAGCCATGGGTCTCATGACCCGAACAAACAGAATCATAGATCCGTATGAAGGTGTTAATTTGGGTCATAAGACTAGTGGCTGGTATTTCCTCAAAATCAAATTATTCTTCGTAATTTTAGATAGATAAATTAACACAGATTAATTTACGCTTGTTTTGAACCAGCTTTAGCACTTCTTCCTGTACACGTAGCGGCCATGTGGCAGTAGTGTGCCGGGTGATCCTTACTCCGGTTTGAGTTTTGTTAAGGAATATAATAAATGGTCCTTTAGCTATTTACATGGCTCACAGTCAACATTTGTCTGGTGCAGGTGTATCCTCAAATGATTTTGACGTTGACAAAATGGCTATAATGGGATTATTCGTAATATTGGCCACAGTCTTGCACAAATTAGTGGTTGAACTGGAATGCCACATATGATTATAGATGCAGTGCTTCTATAAGAGATGGTTTCAACAACCCTCTGGCTTCCCCTTTTAGGCTCAAGGCTGGGGAAATAAAATTCCTTTTCTGTCTGGGGATTGTAGACTGTCCTTTAGAAACCCAAGGCTGCCAAGGGGTGGTATGACGTAGGTTGTATGAGGCAAATTTTTTTTACTATGTTATTTATTTTGTTTGTACAGTGGACTATAAAGCTTTGTTGGTTTTTGAGGAACTATAGTCCAGTTTCATTAAATGTATCATTTGTTCTCATCTAACTTAGAGCACTAGGGGTCCCACATTATACCTTTGATCCCAACGCAGACGTGTTTAATTACCCAGACAAGGAGAATTGTAAATTTGGTAAATGCATCAGGTTGATAAGATTGAATGTCAGTGTTCTGGCAGAGCAGCTTGCAGCTGTTGGTGAAGTGCAGCATGCTCAATCTGGATCGCAAACTACAGGTGTTCATTACCGGTTTTTTTTTTTTTCTATTTTTGTAATTTTTCACTGTAATTGGAAGTCTCCCAAGTTGTGGTTGTGTTTTTCAATGCTTACTTACTACACAATTAGATATGCCAAAGATTGTTGCTGAGGCTAGGTTTACATTTTTTTTTTTTTTTTGAGCCTATCCTTTTAAATTTCTTCCTCCGTTTCGTCATGACCAATTTTATACACTCTTCATTCAATTTACATCAGTTGCAGATCCATAAACATCCTGAATAGAAAACAAACTATGTGAAACCAGGGTGGATTAGCGGCTCATTTGTTTAAATCTTAGTACGTAAAAAAAAAAAAAGTAAATGTAAATTGTAAATAAGTGTCTCATGATTTAGGCTATGTTCACATCACTTTTTTTTTTCCTGTGTTTGATGTATAAATCGGGGAAAAGCTACCGATCTTTACGTAGACTGTGATTGATGCCTAACAGTGGTATCTGTCACCATAGAGTTTAATGGTATCTAGATAATGGATATGGCAGGGACCGTGGCCATGATAACTCATAGCATATCAGTTAAGTGGTCTTAAACGACCCGATGTGGGCCGTGTAAACGAGCGCCGATCAACGAGACAGCTAGTTGATCGCCGTTCGTTTGCTCCTTTCAGGGAGATGTGCTGCCTACAACGATAATGGTTTTGGCTTTTGAAACTATAGAATCATGCGATGAACCAGAGTTTGCTCATTCACTGTCTGATTGTTGCCCTGGGCATTTATTGTGAACGAGTGTTCTACGAACGCTCGTTTGCCCGATTGACTGGTGTAAAAGGGCCCTTATACAGATACCAGTATAGTCTGTGGTTGGCGGTTGCCACTATTAGGCTTTTGTTTAACGTATCAGTCGCCCATAGACTATAATGGTATTAATTAAACATTTATGTCATGAAAGGCTATTGAAACACCTGATATATATACATTAAACGTAAACCTGTGGAGTCTGCTACACAGTGGCATAAGTTAGCCATAGTCTCCAATGTAAAAAAAAAAAGAATAAACTTATATCGCACGGCATAAGTTTTTTGTTTTTTTGCGGGGCGGAATAGCGTAGTCCTATACTTTGAAAAATTAAAAGGTACGCTGACGTATGCTATCCTGATGGAGAAAAAAAAGGATACACTTTTGGCTTTCGTTTGGCTAATAGAGCCCAATACAGTGTAAATTAATAACTACTTTCTCTTAGCGTTTTAATGGATCGCAGTCTATAGGGGTAATGCTATCAGATAGTAGGTAGTTGTGCTTTTTATTATATTTATATTCTGAGGTTTTTTTGTAGGCACCAAAATCTATTTTGCAGTCAGCAGGGGTTGCATATCACTAGTTCTTGCCATGGGAAGCTTCTGCTTATACTTCCCTTTTGTGCTGCTTGTGTGAAAGGAAGAAACTCTTTCCTGTTCTACCCAAAACCATTTCCTCCTCCACATTAGGCAACAGGTGTTAGTAGGAAACTGATTTACACAAGGATAATACAGTTGTAGAGAGCTGAATTGGTATTTGAACTCTCTGGGACTTCATTGTTTGCGCATGTTGATAAGATCATGCAAATGATATAACCGATTGTGATATCCCAATGTGGTGTTACAAATCATTGTGACAGAAGTGGCATATCACAACAGTTATGTGACGTGAAGTCATGCCTCCCTTCAAAAAAAAAAAAAAATAAGCCTTTACTTCTACTTTAACTTAGTGTCTTAACAGAAAGTAATGTCAAGATTTCCAGAACCCTATATTGCAATGAAATTCTGATATTACTTGAAATCATGGAGGTGCATGATTATCACACCGCAGTATGGACGAATTCTCTATCTGTCCATCTAGCTCGCGTCCATCTAGCTCGCGTCCATCTAGCTCATATACGTATGTATTTTGCTTACCACTTCACTGCTGAAGGACCCAGTGCATTGAGGCTGTCTAAAGGCCCTTTTACACCAGCCGCCGATCAACGAGACATTGTTACTCAGATCGCATGTCCGCAGCGCCTCTCCCTGCTTACACAGGGAGATGTGCTGCCGACAACGATAATATTTAACTTTTTTAAAACTATGCGACCAGCAGATGATCGAGTATTTGCTCATTCATCTGCTGATCGTTCCCCTGTTTACACAGGACAATTATCGGCAACGAGCGTTCTATGAATCGCTCAGAGTAAAAGCCCCTTAAGTTCAGGCTCCAGTATCTACACACTTATGCCATCTTCCCCATGCGATGTTGGTTAGTGGGATCAAGTGAAGATTATGTCCCAGTAGGACATAATCTTCACTTGACACAAATTAGATGGATCAAGTGAAGATTATGTCCCCTGCGTTTGGATATTAGTCAGTTTATGTCCCTCTGAGTTCAAATATTCCAGTCAGTTGTGCAGCTTGTTTTTCATAGGTTTCCAAACACCAGCGGTAAGTAATGTGTAGCCAGATTTTCAGATAGTGCGACTTTTCAAAGAGTCCTTTCTGATGGATACCCATGACGAGACCTAGTTCTTGTAAATACACTTCCAAGAATATCCATCAGAACATTGGCGACGAGCGATCCAACGCAGAGGTTGATGACCGTTTTCGCCGTCCAGATTGCTTGCAAGTGAGTAGTGCTGTTTCATGAATTCGATGACATCGGTTTTATTCGTACCAGCTATAATAGGAGTGCCTTCTCAAAGGCATGTCAATCTATTTTAATTTTAGGGGCAACAAAAAATTGAAA
Source organism: Rhinoderma darwinii (assembly GCF_050947455.1). Taxonomy (NCBI): domain Eukaryota; kingdom Metazoa; phylum Chordata; class Amphibia; order Anura; family Rhinodermatidae; genus Rhinoderma; species Rhinoderma darwinii. The sequence goes on along the minus strand of NC_134688.1, from coordinate 190,169,762 downwards.
TTAATGGGGGGAGATTTATCAAGCTGTCTTTTATAGGAACAGTAGTAACCAATCAGAGCTTAGCTTTAATTTTACCTGAGCTCATTAATATATGAAAGCTGTGGGGTTGCTATGGGCAACAAAGAACATTCTTACCATAAGACAGCTTGATATCTCCCTTGATATCACTGCGGAATCCAGGGGACATAAACTTCACTTGTTCCGGTTAGTGTTTGATGTCCGAGCAATCTCGATGGCCTTCCCAGTTGCCGTCACAAGCATACCACTATCTTCACATACCCCATTAACTACTGATCTTGCATGGTACTATTTTTGTCACATTCCAAATAAGTGGGAGTTTTGGACCACCAGGTGTGGCATTAATTTAATTTTAATGTAGACACTATATGTTCTTGAATTTGGTCTGATGGTTACACAGATTACAACTTTGATACAGTTTTGCATGCATGTTGTTGGTTTTTTTTTTGTTTTTTTTTTTATAGTTTGCCGCAAAGCTCAGAATACCACCTCACCACAAGCAGATAGACGTGAGGCTGGGCTGCTCGTGCTGCATGCGTAACATCGTGGCTGTTTAAAGAAAATCTACTTAACCTAAAAATTAATTAACCCTATCTGGGCTGCCTCAAGTATTTGGACAACAAGAGCCGATCAAACTGTCTTGTTAAAGAGACACCGCTCTCTAGATCTCATTCGACAGTTTGGCTGAGGTGTTGTCCGTACTTGCATATATTGTGCACTTCTGCTTTTATTGAGTTATCCATTATAGGATATATTGCTGTGGATCTGTATTGGTTTATAGTTATTCGTTACTACCCTGTTTCCCACATGGGAGCCTCCTGCTTCGTTTGTGACCAACTCCCCTGTAGATCTATGTGCACATGTGGTTTATAGAAAGCAGGCTAAAGTCGGAAGAAGCTGTTGTGCATTTAGTGTAACTGGTTTCAGTCCATATATTGGTTTTGTATAAACAAATTCCTGTTCTATAGTATCAGTCTCCCTTCGCTCTTTCCTACAATAAAGGTTTATTTTTAGAATATTTAAAATCGGATTATTTTGTCCAGCAATATCGGTAGGAGCATATATATGCTTTAATGTAAAACATCTGTTCCAGGAGATCCCCATAGATTGCAATCAATGATGCAGCATTATTACTGATCATAGTTGCATGTTTTTTATATTTTTGTCCTCCCACAATTCCATGCACCACCGCATAGTATCAAACACGGTCTGTTAGGCGCCAATATCTCTTGATCATAAGCCAGAAACGACTGTAATGCTTACACCATAAAAGCAAGAGAAGAGATGGAGCTGGGGGAATATCTTCTAGAAATGCAGATTTATGTGTTATTCAAGGTCAGTGCAAAGCTGGGCGACAACTCCTTTCAGCAGTGCAACAACGGCTATTAGTGGTTGTCACCCATATAGAAAACGGAGCAACTTGGCTAAATAGATCATTAAAATACTTTTCACAGTAGAAAATCTTATATCTTTTTTATTTTAGAGCTAATGGTTTTTGCAGTTTCTGTAGTAGATCTACACCGGCAGAACAACTCTTGCCCTCCTAATTTTAGCAAAAATGTTTTGCTCTTGAACCTGGCAGGAATTTTAAGGACCATAACTGGGCCAACGTAGAAACTACTATTCACACAAGTAGCGAGGAAGTGATTTGTAAAAAAACATAAAATAAATACCATTCACACCCCAAAAACAGAACTGAAATAGTATTGTCTTTAATTTATCTTTGCTATTGCAAAATATCGGTTTGCAATCTGGAAACCCTAGTACGTTTCTAAAAAAAAATTCATTCAGTTATATGGGCAGCTCCATGATAACTAACATACTCTTGGTGCAGGTAAAGTATTTACTATAAATATATTCTCTACACAGGTAGGGCAAAATCTCCACTTTTCTGCATCTCTACAGCAAGTGATTGCTTGCCTCGTGCTTAACACACATGTAATATTTTCAAAATGAGTAAGTGAAAACAGTAATTTAATCTATAAAAGAATGATAGACAATGATGAGAAGTTTGCAACTGCAACTTTCCTATGCGTTTTTGATGTGAACGGACATGCGGTGAGGGGTAGGGGTAGCAGCGGTGGGCAGACTTGTTTAGCCGAGAGTCCTGCTTACAGCCCTAAAATATGTATGGGGCAGCAGGAAACTAGAGCGAGTATAAGGAAAATGTCATTCCAGGGAGACTGCGTGTGCAGACAGCATGCAAGAAAAGGAATAAATTTTCAGACCGTGTTCTAGCTGTGTAAATAACCATATATATTGTCTCAAACCATCTGGACATAGTGGGGACTGGTTTAAAAAATAAAAAATGGATTGTAGAGTTAAAAAATTATCAGGAAACCAAAAAGAGCACGTGAAAGGTGGAAAGGCGGGAAAAGGTGTGTGAGCCTCAAAGATACACCAAGGATGTCTCTACCAGGATAGGATTTCATTGATGGGACTCACAAACTATCCACGTGGATTCATGTAGCTTGGATTTGTAAACCTTTTATCTTTCAGAAGCTTATGCAGTTTGTCATAATCAGTGTTCAGAATAAGGAGGTTGACATTTTCCATGATTTTACAATTGCTGTGCAGACACCTAAAAGCTTATCACATTTGTGAATGTGAGGATGAGATCCTTTTGTCACTTGAGGTGTACCCAAATACTTCTAAAACCTATAGCAAGTGTCACGGACACCCACTGCAAGTATTGATACACAAAGGAGCAATTCTAGCACTAGAACGAGGGCAAGATGGCTATTCGCGCTGGAGTGAGGATAACTCTGTAATAAGTATTTTAAACCCAGCATGTGGGGAGGCTTTGTTCACATCTGCGTCGGGACTCCGTTTGTGGATTCTTTCGGAGCTTTCCGTCAGGAGAACCCGTGAACAGAATTCAAACTGAAACCATAGGTTTCTGTTTGCATCACCGTTGACTTCAATGGTGATGGATCCGGTGCCAATGGTTTCCGTTTGTCCTCGTTGTGTAAGGGTTCCATCATTTTGACGGAATGAATAGTGCAGTCAACTACGGTATTGATTCCGTCAAAACGGCGGAACACTTGCACAACGCTCACAAACGGAAGCCATTTGCATCGGATCCGTCACCATTGAAATCAATGGTGAATCAATCGGAAGCCTATGGTTTCTGTTTTGTTTGTTTGGCTTCTGTTCATGGGTTCCCCTAACGGAAAGCTCAGACGGAACCCATGACCTGAGTGCAGATGTCAACGAAGCCTAAGGGCTCGTCCACACGCTGCGGAATTGCCGCGTTTTTTCCATCTGGAATTTCAGACGGAAAAACGCAGCAGAATACAGTAGCAGCATAGTGGATGATATATAACAAATCTCCTCCACATGCTGCGTAAAAATTCTGAGCAGAAATTGACCTGCTGTGTGTTTTTTTTCGGACCTCAGCATGTCCATTCCTGCTGCGGAAAGTGGGCAGAATTGCTGCGTTTTTCAGAGATGTCACCATCTCCCAGCATTGATAAAAGTGCAGCAAAATACGCCACATTTTCTGCCGCACAAAATGCAGGAAATGGTCGGTTTTTAACGCAGCAGAAAGTTGCGTTTTTCAACGGAATTGCTGCAGAAATTTTCTGCAGCAATTCCGTTGTGTGGACAAACCCTTCGTGTTGGATCCATCAGGGGATATCATGTCTCTCTATTGCACGCTTCTGGAGAAAGGCAGATTTGTCTTCTACAGGAAATTTTTATTGTTTCTGTTTTAAGATTACTTTATGTGGAAACAAGGGAGCTCTGTGAATTGCAGATTTTCTTTGAAGTTTATACGGTCATATGTGGCAATAAATGTTCTTTTATTTAGTCGCTTCATATGTTGAAATTTAACTCTGTTTCGGCATCTGGCTGGATCCCTGACTCTGCTACTTAAACAAATGGAAGGCTGTCACAGCACCGGAGCAGCAGATGTAGAGGATATAATGGGTGCAAGCCTCATAGGAACCTGATCCAGAGTCCCACAGCAGAATCCAAAAACGAGACAATTCAGCACTACCAAAAATCAAGGGAATTTATTCACCTAACAATGCAATGCAGCGTTTCAGTCAAACAGGACCTTTCCCAAGTCCTGCTTGAGAAAGGTCTCGTGTCTTGCTTCTAGTGTCAGCTGAAACGCATTTCCAATTGCACCTCAACTGGGCCGTGTGAATATACCCTTAGGCCTTATTCACAAGACAGTGAAAAAAAATGTCCATTTAAAACTGATCAACTGTCAGTTTTTCATGCCCATTTTGCATTAGTGTGTCTCTAAATTTTCATCCATTTCAAGTCCATCTGTCCGTTTTTAATGGCCGTTTGAAATCCATTTTGCATCAGTTTTTCATGGCCGTTAAAAAAAACTGATGAATTTCATTGGTCAGGCTTTTTTTGTCCCAACCCCCTGAAAACAACCAAAGGAAGGTCACATGTTCACCTAGACACCATTTACAGCCTCCCTGTATGATGCCACACGCGCCTCCCTGTATGATGCCACACGCGCCTCCCTGTATGATGCCACACGCGCCTCCCTGTATATGATGCCACACGCGCCTCCCTGTATATGATGCCACACGCGCCTCCCTGTATATGATGCCACACGCGCCTCCCTGTATATGATGCCACACGCGCCTCCCTGTATATGATGCCACACGCGCCTCCCTGTATATGATGCCACACGCGCCTCCCTGTATATGATGCCACACGCGCCTCCCTGTATATGATGCCACACGCGCCTCCCTGTATATGATGCCACACGCGCCTCCCTGTATATGATGCCACACGCGCCTCCCTGTATATGATGCCACACGCGCCTCCCTGTATATGATGCCACACGCGCCTCCCTGTATATGATGCCACACGCGCCTCCCTGTATATGATGCCACACGCGCCTCCCTGTATATGATGCCACACGCGCCTCCCTGTAGATGATGCCACACCTGCCTCCCTGTAGATCGTAGATGTAAAAAAACGGCCGTGTGAATGCACCCATAGAATATCATTGTTCTGAAAACGGCCATGTGAAAGCTGTTAAAAGGACGGCCATCACACGGCCGTTTTTCGTGGTCGTGTGAATAAGGCCTAACACTAATGTATTCCAATCTATGCTTTGTTGTGCTTTTAAAGTCACTGGTTTGAAATCTTGTGGCTTTTACTATTAGATTGAATGGCACGTTGTGCAGATCAGACCGGTGGTTGGAGCTGCAATGTTCCTTTGGGAAATGGTAGAGGGCCCGTAATCTGCACTAGGTAGCACAGAACTGTTAAAACAATGATATACACAAGCTAAGGTAACTTATTTAATCAGTTTACCTTATGGTACTAGAGAATAACAAGAATATTTTCTGTTATGGTGTTAAAATATAACTTTTTGTTTGTTGGATTGTAATTAAAGTTCTAACAGTCAACAATGTTGTATAACGTATTCTAGTAAAATTCTGTAATTCAGTAGCTAGTGTAAGAAGCACTTCCAACCGGCAATCCCCAGTGTATAGTATTCCACAACAATGTGTGCGTGAATCCTTTGAGAGTTTCTGAAATGGTGAAAAACAATAAATCTATTAATTGATAATGAGGCACCGCTTTATGCCCACTGTTCATGCCAGTGGCAGACTGATATTGTTCTGGACCCATGTGAAATTATTGCTACCCTTCAGCCAGATTTCCACTTTTTTTTTATAGGACGGTAAAACTATTATCCTCCAGATCTCAGTCCTTCTCCCTAAACCTATAGCTGGCATAGTCTGACGATACCTAAACATATTGCATTGTCCCCAAAGCCCATACAAAAATGAGATTCAGCTGTCAAACTCATGTGTATGTGCAGCATTGTTGAGATTTTGGACTAGAATTACACTGTATAGAAGGACTGTCATAGGGGCACAACCTGACGCCTTATTCACACAAACGTGTTAGAAGTCCGTGTGACGGGCGTTAAAACAACGGCCATCACACGGACCTATGTAATTCAATGGGCACGTTCACATGGTCGTTGTTTCAACGGACCGTGTGAAGGGTCCGTGAGAAAATAGGACATGTCCTATTTTTTTGCGCTTCACGCATGCCTCCATAGACTAGTCCATGGGGGATGCATGATAACGCATTCCCCAGGGAAAAGCATGGATGCACCTCTGACGTGAAACTGCAGTTTTTTCCGTCCGAGATGCGCAAAGCCAGTGTGATTCTAGCTTAAAGCATATACCTCAGACTAATGAGCTCGTATATCCGCTGCCAGTACTAACCTTCCTTTGAGAACTGGACCTCTGGGGCCTATTTGCAGTTACTGTGCAGATGAATGACAGTGGTAGGAACCTATGAGGATGGGACAACACATACCGTACTTTATTAAGAAAGTCCTCTTTTAACATTGGTGTTAGTGATTTTCATAATATAAAGGACACAAACATATTTCTTATCTACTGCTTCTTGAAAATCTCTCTTTTTTTTGTTTTTTTTTTTTTGTGGGTAGGCGAGACCGGTCTCAGATTTGCTCTAGGATAGAGAGCATTGCAGATAACAAATGCTTTGTGTGGGTGCGAAACTGGAACTTATACAGGCAATAGAGGATATAAGATAAGTAGGGACGGCTTTCGTCTCCCGAGTTCTACTTGTAATGTTGACGGCATCTTCTGTGTAGATACTTGTGAGGAAATCATTGGGATCCCATGGGAGAGGTTTAAGTCTGCTTGCTGGGTTTTTGCACATTTCCTTTTATTCCAGTTAGTCTTCATTAGTTGTAGATTTATTTATAGTTCTGGGGAACACTTTTTTTTTAAAAAAAATAACCAACCATTTAATTCATTTTCCTTTTTAAAGGATCCAGGATTAGGAAAATAGGGACTGCTTTTTTATTTTTTTTTCCTTTCTCCAGAAACACGCCACATCTGACCATGGGCTTTACCTGAAATCCTAAACTACTTCTGCAAAAAGGGCTCATAAACACAGATGTATTATGGTTTTATAGAACCTTAGAGTTGTATTTTGTATGAATCCAACAGAAAAAAATTGTGGCATTCTGCATCAGATGCTAGAGGTATACTATATTCTTCTGCAGCACAACCTCCATGCATATGGCTGTTTACTGCTCTTCCCAATTACTAACACAGAATCTGTGTTCAATGCCAGGGATTCTGAAATTTTCTCTACTGTGGCCTCAATGTCCAAAATATGGTGATGCCTGGGCCTCATCGGTGGTCCTAGTCAACATCACAATTTTTTAAAAATACCTCCATTTATTTTAAAATTTGTCTCTTGAACCCAGAAGAATATGAGCACAAAAGGAGTTAATGGGATATTCCACTACCGGACAACTGATGACCTACCAACCGGATAGGTCATCAGTACATGTGTGGGTACGACACCTGGACCCCGCACCGTTAAGCCGCTCTGGCTGCCTCCGGGACCCGGTTGTACATGCCAGAAGCAGTTGGATCCTAACATGGAATAGCGGCCGAGCTACAGTACTGCAGGTCTGCTCCTATTCAAGTGAATAGGAGCAGAGCTGCAGTTCGGCAGCACGACCACTATGCTATGTACGGAGCCAACTTCTTCTGGCGCCGTACATTGGGCAATAACATCCGGTGTGCGCAGGACCCCGGGGCGGCTGATCCCTGCGGGGTCCGGGTGTCTGACCAGCACCGATGATATACTGATGACCTAGTGGACAACCCCTTTAACTATGTTGCTAAACCAGACCTTGCTGCCGCCAGAGAGGATTGCGCAGAATATAATTACTTCTGTCAAAAGTGACTCCGCAGCTGCACCTCGCCAACAACTGGGGGTGCCCCACCAGTAAGGCCCACCTCATGGTTAAAGAAGCACTGTTGTAAGTGAAGTTTTTTTAACTATCTGGAAACTGGATACCTGCTCTGCCCTATTCGGAACCATTGTTCCTATTCCGAGAAATGCTTTTTGATATTCCAATACTAGACAATATGCTATGCTATCAAGTATCTCTTTGCACGTGATTCAGTCTTCACTTTTTATTAAGTTTTCCAAGGCTTGGTGGTCGAACCTATTGAATAAAATGTGACCATATTTCAACTGTTTGCTATAAATTGATATCCTATTCATTGTTTTGCCAATGCACGTATTACACCATTTCTGTGTTCAGCGACCTGAGATGCCCTTTATAAGGAAGCATGTCTGCCTTTTATCTTGACTTTCCCAGGTCAAGCCAGCTTATATCTTTGAGGTTTAATTGTCTTTTAATGGATATGCTGGTTTACGGCACTATATAAAACACACTGGACGGGTAGTTTACTTCAGGGGCGTCAGCTTTAAGCAGGCAGTGGTTGATTGATTGTACAGTAATGTTGTGTAGTGACGGAAGGAGAAGTCAATTAAGTAGAGCAAAGAGTAAATCTTCAGTACGATTAGCTGCTGGTCTTCAAGGACATTTTACGTTCATGAATAAATAAAACGGTACGTTACTATATCAAGTAAGACTATGATATTATGGAGTAGTAGATTGTGCTACAATGTCACCATGACACAGTTCTAATAATTTAGTTTTAATAGCTTTTATATATTTTTTTTCAAACCTAAAATAGCTTTGCCAGTTTTTTTTTATTTTTTTGTCCCATCAACCGGTGAATACATCCATACAGGAGTGTTAAAGTAAGACAAATTTGTGCGCTTGAGAAATATGATCTTACTCAATATGCATACAGGCAGGGCAGTAGTATTTACCAGCTTATGCAAGTATAGCAACATAAGAGAAAAACGAACAAGGTGAATAATCATAGGACAAGGTAAACAACACTACTATATAGTCTAAATACGGGCTAACAAAACCGAAGACACTGTAAAGTGATAACAAATGATTAGCAGATTTAATGGGAGTCTGTCTCACATTTTTTTTATTTTTGAATGCCTGATGGCAAATAGGCTTTCCATCGAAGGTTGTGATGCAGGGTGTCTGCAGTCTCTGCTAAAGTGACCCCTTGAGCCAATGTTTAATGCCTGGCGATAGTTAATCCGGCCGCTGCTATTATAGGACTTATCATGGCACTGCTGTATGTATAAAATATAGGGCAAAGGATGGTTCAGCTGGTATTGTGTACCCAAAAAGACTGAAGATATAATTAAAAACCTTTAACCAAAAGGAGTGGACGGGCCCACCACATCTGAAAACTGCTGCCTCTACCGCCACAGTTTCTCCAGTAGATATCTGGATAGGCGGGATTGGATAACAGGCGTCCAATACCATCACAGCATTAATTCCATTTCATCCACAATAATTGAACTTTTTACTGTACTTACCTTGTATGTTGTGAGGTGAATAGGACTTTATTTAGTGGAACGTGCATTTATTTAATTTTTGTTGTGTTTTTACTTACATTTTAGCATTTGTAGATCGTTTCACACCTGTTTATTTTTCTACATGTTTCCATCACACTTTTTTTTTTTTTACAGCTAAAATAATGTAGCTTGCGTTGCAATTCTTTCCAGTAAAAGAAAACAAAAATAACAAACTTGGCAGACCAATTATAAATCTGTAAGATTTGTTCTACCTTCCATGGCTCCTGTAAAAAAGCAAAACCCAACCATGACAACAGTGTCAACATTTGTTACAAAAATAATTGATCACACAAAATGTATTCCCTATACATGAGGGGGATACTAGGTATGTGTTCTTAGGTTATTAAAAATACATGGGATTTTTTTTTTGTTATGCTATTTTTTTTTTCCGGTATTGTGTACCTTCAGTGATGTGAGATTTTGTTTCAAAGTCTTACGCCCTATTCACACGACAGGGATCCTCGGCTGTGTGGCGGCAGTTCTTTGAACGGTTGTCACGCGGCCGCAGTAGGAACAATAGACCGCAAATAGTGCTATTCACACGGTAAACTGGGCCATCAAAAAATGGAACATTCCCTATCTTGGGCCGTTATCCCGGCCGCACAGCTCCCATAGAAGTCTATGGGGCCGTGTAAAGCACGGCTGTCACTCGGATGTGATCCGAGTGACAGCAGTGCATTCTGCCGCTCACTCGCTCTCTCCTCCTTCTCACAGTGCGAAGTGCATGTGAGGAGGAGGAGGAGGTGTTACTCCTTGTAGGAGCTGAAACCCTAATCCCCAGCCACCGCTGTGGCTGGGGATTCCGCTTCAGGAGAAGTCCCAGACCATATATGGACAGGGACTTCTCCTGGAGTCCTCCCCTACTCCTGATGCGGAATCACCGGTGCTGTGGTCGGTGATTCTGCTCCAGGAGAAGTCCCTGACTTAACTGTCCATATATGGACAGTTATGTCAGGGACTTCAAAAGCGGAATCCTTGGCGTTGTGGCCGGTGATTCCAATCCTGGAGAAGTCCCTGACTTCTCCTGGAGCGGTCCCCTACAGGACGGTGGGATCTATGGGGGTGGCTATGTACAAGGGGTTCTGTGTGCCACTACCTACAAGGGGTTCTGTGTGCCACTACCTACAAGGGGTTCTGTGTGCCACTACCTACAAGGGGTTCTGTGTGCCACTACCTACAAGGGGTTCTGTGTGCCACTACCTACAAGGGGTTCTGTGTGCCACTACCTTCAAGGGGTTCTGTGTGCCACTACCTACAAGGGGTTCTGTGTGCCACTACCTACAGGGGGGCTGTGTAGAATTACCTACAGGGGGGCTGTGGCAGTATCTACAGAGGGAAGTGTGTGGCAGAAAATTTACCAATGAAATTTATCCGTTTCTAAAACAGACAGGGAAAAATCTGATGGAAAATCGGCCATTAAAAACGGAAACACGGAACGGATGCAAAACGGACGCAAGAAACTGACCAAAACTGACGTTTTTATCGGCCGACACTCGGACCCTGTCTTGTGAATAGAGCCTTAGGCCCAGTTCACAGTCTTTAGGCGCTGATTTTGAATCCGCGAGAAAAAGCTTCCAAAATCGGCAGAGACTTTTTTTTAGCCGCACACGTGGGGAAAAAAGCGGCATTTCCTTTCTTACAGTGGTTACGTCTCTGACCTCCCATTTGAAATCTGTGGGAGGCCGAATAAACCTGCGGCGCTGGTTTCCGAGCGGTTTTGGCGGCGTGTTTTGCTCGCAGTCCCTGCAGTAGCTTCAATGGCTGCAGGCAAGAAGTGCTGCGAAAACCATGGCAGAAAAGCGCAGGCAAAATTCCAGATGGAATTTTAAGGCAGATTGTTTCTGCCTGCAAAAACACTGTGTGAACTAGGCCTTAGAATGTCTGTCTGGCAATTTCAACCTCTGGAAGTAACGAGTGATGCTAATATTTAATCAACCCTTTTGGACATTTATTTATTTATTTTTTGCAAACAGTCTTTCATTCAATGTGCAGAGTGATAAACGGAATACTAACTTTTTACGACCATAAGTATGTACTATAGGTGTTTTTATATAGGTATTTGAACCAGAGCTGCTGACATGTTACTGTGAAGACACGTTTGACTAGAGCTATGCTTCTAGCAACAAACTTATTACAACTTGTTTCAAAGTCCTAACCAGTTGTAGGATTTATATATTGTGCTTTCCTGGTCGGGTTTCAAAATGTCTTGGCATCTACTGCTGATAAAACGGGATGGAGTGACTGTAGTTATAGCATCAGATTATGCGCTTGACAACTTCCCAGGCTGCTGTAGTAGGATATTCCAGTCTTCTATAAGCGCAAGTATTCTTTCTTTGCACAGGGTCATATAGTTTGTCGTGGGGTCCCCTAATCGCACATTGTGCATCCTATTGGAAGTGGCATAGTGGGAATTACATTCTTATCTACACGAAGCTTGAGCAGAACTTTTCTATGCAACGGTGGCTGTACACGCAACTATATTGTATAGGATTCTTTTTCTCTTCGTTACACCATGTAGTCCTAAGTCTCGTCAATAAATGACCAACCTGCCGTGATTGTCTGTTCTTATGGTGCTTATTTGATGACCGCTGTTCTGAACTTGTTACTTGCAGTCTGGCCCGTCTACATTTTATAGGATGGGTCAATATTCATTTGAATTGGACATCTTTCACAAGAAATGCTGAACATTTACTCACGAAATGCCTACGTCCGTTCAAATTTTAATGGCTATTTGCTTGAATTTGATTTAGATAATTATTCAGTAATCTACGCAAATGCCTGAAAACACTAGAAGCCTTGAAGATTGGAAAAATAGAGTTTGATGACTTGAGTTAGTTAAGCATAACTAGTGCTTTCCTATAAGCCTCAGTTAATTATGGATCTCTCTCTATTTTTATTTTTTTAGGTGAAGCAAAAAATCTTCCTTCTTATCCGGGGCCAAACAAGATGCGAGATTGTTACTGTACTGTGAGCCTCGACCAAGAAGAAGTGTTCAGGACCAAGATAGTGGAGAAGTCTCTCTGGTAACTGTCCTGCTTACACCAAATGTATTTTTATTAATATGTTCTGTGCCAAATCAAAAGGCAACTTGTAAGCATATGATAAGAAAACAATCTGAATGATACGATTAATGATCATGCCCATATTTTTTTTTATTTTTTTTAGTGTTGTACAAACCAATAACGTGCATTTAATTTGCTTACCAATAGTAATAAGTGAATTGCAGTTTCTTGCAAAATAGTTTTGTAGAAAAGATCCAACACCTCTTCATAGTATTTGTATAAATATTAGACAAGTCCGAGTGTGTGTGTATTTTATCCGATTTCCTTTTTACAATTTCATAATGTTGAATGTTGCAACATCCCTCCAACTGGTCAGATTGCAACATACGATTTCAGTTTAGACTGTAGAAGAGCTGCGATGTCTCCTGCATTCCCCTGTTCCTTATGCTGCTATAAATCAAGTGTGTATGTAAACTAGCCACTCATGACTTCACTGTTTTGTTCCGTGTCCTTAGATCTGGCAAGAGACTAATATGTTCTCTCAGTGTATCTGTTTATGGTCCAGTAAATAATTGTCTAAACTTTTAATATGTAATTCAAGCTGTGGCAGAACACGATGCCCGCTCCTCCCTCCATCTACACTTACACACATGCCCACATATACTTACGTACTGCATATATGGCCTATACATATGCCGGCATTCGAAGTGTACGACCTGTGCGGTCGCACAGGGCACATCTGCCACCCCTGCTGAAAAGTGCCACAGGGGACCTGGCACCCAAAGCTTGTTAGCAGCACAAATGTTTATTAGTTGTTTAGTATTATTGGATTACTTTATGTATGGACCGGTTATATGGTCACTGTATTTTGCTATCATTTGAGCACTGTATGGTGGTATTTACCTAGGCCTTTTGTGACACTGCTACTTATACCGCATACTTTATATTTATTTTTTGCAGTGTATGGTGGTGGTTACACTGCACCGTGTAGTATTTAGGCAACTCTATGGAAGTGTTATTTAGCCACTGTATGGCACTGTTATTTGGCCATTATACTGTGTGGTATTGTATGGTATAGTTGTTTGTGACCATACACCATCTGAGGGGTGGGCGCTGTAACAGCAGGTACGGCACAGGACACTATCCAAATGCACGTAGACACGCACAGCAATGATTGGACAATGATAAGTGTGGTTAAAGCTAAAATCTTAAATATGTGCTCCATCAGTGCCGATGAATTTGAGCTTTTAGGCAAGTAAATGGATGTATAATAGGAATTGCATATTAATAGACCTTACTGTGCAGCTCTAGCTTAAAATAAAATCTATTAACAAGCTTCTTTTTTTTTTTTTTAATAAATTAACTCATTATTATTCCTCATGCGAGTCTTTCTACATACAAAGCTCAGTGGTGTCTTCTAAATAGAAGCTTGAATGCACTGCAGGGTCCTGAGCTAGGAGTGGGTAGGTCAGGTTACAGCGTTTACTGCCGGAATATATAAGTAGGGTTAATTCTTGCATGTAGAAACTAATAAAAAAAAAAACACAAACAAGATTACTACATCAATATCTAAGCCAAAAATTTACAGATAGAATCTCGATATGGTGCTCAACACCCAACAAACTATACAAAACGCATGGATAGTTAAATTGGGCAAAATTGTAAAGCACTCAGACTGGAGATTATAGTAGGATTTATAAAAATATATTACTTTTATTGTCAGTTATATTAAAAATGTAGAATGTAATACATTTTCTGCATTCTTAAAACATGTTCTCAATTTTCATGCAGTTTTATAGTAAAATGCAATAGCTTGTTGCTTTAGAATGGTGTTTTGTGTGGTGTATTTTGATATTTGTGTGATGAATATATATAATCTCTGATCGGGCCACCTTCAGATAAAGTGAATAACATTGATTCTTGTTACAATGGCACCTGATAGGGGGTGAGATATATTAGGCAGCAAGTGAACAGTCAGTTCTTGAAGTTGATGTGTTACACGCTGGAAAAATGGGCAAGTGTTCGGATCTGAGCGACTTTATCAATGGCCAAATTGTGATGGTTAGAGGACTGTGTCAGAGCATCTCCAAAACGGCAGGTGTTGTGCGTTGTTCCCAGTATGCAGTGGTTAGTACCTACCAAATATTGTCCAAGGAAGGACAGCTAGCGAACCAGCGACAGGGTCGTGGGCGCCCAAGGCTCCTTGATTCCTGTGGGCAGTGAAGGTTATCCTTCCACAGCACCGATTGCCTCGTAGCCACAGACCAATCAGAGTGCACGTGATGACCATTATAGGTGGTGCAAAAGGGTCATGTGAGCATCAGAACTGCTTGATGGAACAATAGAGGAAGGTGGCCTGGTCTGATGAATTATTCTGCTGGAAAACTTGTGTACTTATATTCATGTTAACGTTCGTTGGATACATACCGCCTACGGTATATAAACATGCAGACCAAGTGCACCCCTTCATGGCAACAATATTCTCTAATGGTATGTGGTATTAAAAAATAATAAATTTGGTTTCTAGTCCGTATCACAGTGGCAAGAAGCGTGCTCTATGGGAAACGGGTATGTCTTTTTGTGTGCAGTCCATCACTGCAGCACTCCACCAATCTTGGCTTTATAGCAGAGTAGCCAGAAAGAAGCCTTTCCTCCATAAAATACACATGAAAGCCTCATCACCTGCCCAATACCATCCCTACAGTGAAGCATGTTGGTGGCAGCATCATGCTGTGGGGGTGTTTTTCAGTCGCTGGGACAGGGAGACTGCTCCATTCATCCTTCCCTCAACCCTGACCAAAGTACAGAGATATTCTTCATGAAAACCTGATGCAGAGTGCTCTAGACCACAGACTAGGCCGAAGGTTCACCTTCTAACGTGACAATGACCCTAATCACACAGCCAGGACAACACGAGTGAATTAGGGATAACTTTGTGAGTGTTCTTGAGTGACCCAGCCAGAGCCCTGACTTGAACCCAATCGAACATCACTAGATAGACCTGAAAATGGCTGTCCACCGACTGTCCCCATCCAACCTGACAGCGCTTAAAGAGGCTCTGTCACCAGATTATCAAATCCCTATCTCCTATTGAATGTGATGGGCGCTGCAATGTAGATAACAGCAAAGTTGTTGTTTTTTTATTTTTTAAAAACGATAATTTTTGCCCATGTTATGAGCAATTTTATATTTATGCAAATGAGCTTTTCAATGGACAACTGGGCGTGTTTTTCTCGTATTACCAACTGGGCGTGTATTGTGTTTTTACCAACTGGGCGTTGTGAATAGAAGTGTATGGCGCTGACAAATCAGCATCATACACTTCTCAATGTTCCCACCCAGCTTCTTTCACTAAAGACACACAGCGTGACGTCACCCACAGGTCCTTCAAGCTTGTCGTCGGACAAAGAAGATACATTGGCTCGAGTGTACAAAAGGTTAATATGCTCGTCTCTAAGGAGTTTACTATGCTTACCGGACACGGTGATGCTGCTGCAAATTCAATGGTACGCCTGGAGCTGATGTGTCTTCTCTCTTCCGACGCCAAGGTTGAAGGACCTGTGGGTGATGTCACGCTGTGTCTGCAGTGAAAGAAGCTGACTGGGAATGATGACGTCACCCACAGGTCCTTCAACCTTGGCGTCGGAAGAGAGAAGACACCACAGCTCCAGGCGTACAGTTGAATTTGCAGCAGCATCACCGTGTCAGGTAAGCATAGTAAACGCCCTAGAGACGAGCATATTAACCTTTTGGACGCTCGAGCCGATGTATCTTCTTTGTCCGACGACAAGCTTGAAGGACCTGTGGGTGACGTCACGCTGTGTATCTTTAGTGAAAGAAGCTGGGTGGGAACGATGAGAAGTGTATGATGCGGATTTGTCAGCGTCATACACTTCTATTCACAATGCCCAGTTGGTAATACGAGAAAACACGCCCAGTTGTCCATTGAAAAGCTAATTTGCATAAATATAAAATTGCTCATAACTTGGACAAAAATGATCGTTTAAAAAAAACAAAAAAAACAACAACTTTGCTGTTATCTACATTGCAGCGCCGATCACATGCAATAGGAGATAGACATTTGATAATCTGGTGACAGAGCCTCTTTAAGAGAGGAATCTGTAGAGAGGAATGGCAGAAAATTCCCAAATCCAGGTGTGCAAACCTTGTGGCATCATACCCAAGAAGACGGGAGGCTATTGGGTTATTATCGCTGCCAAAGGTGCTTCAACTAAGTGCTGAGTAAAAAGTCTTAATACTTAGGTCAATGCAATATTTTAGTTTTTTCCTTTTCAATAAATTAGGAAAGATTACGAACATTCTGTTTTCACTTTGTGATTTTGGGGTATTAACCCCTTAATGACCGGGCCTGAAAAGACCTTAATGACCAGCTAATTTTTTTCTTTTTTTGCCTCTCTGCCTTTCAGCAGCCATAACTTTTTTTTATTTTTTCATTGATGTGGTTATATGACTTCTTGCTTTATGTGAGCGAAATAGTGTTTGTTTTTTTTCCCCCACAGTTTGGGGGTAAAAAAAATATTATTTTTTTTACGGTGTAAATATAGGAAAATGTGTTTCTTGGCATTGTTTTCATTTATTTTTTTATCCCGTTCACGTTTCACGCTAAATAACCCAATAGATTAATTCTTCCGGTGATTACGGTCGTATAGGTACCTAATATGTGTAGGTTTTTTTGTTTTTTAGTGTAGGGGCAATATATTTTATCCAAAATAATGCCATTTTTTTTTAATCCCATTAAGGGATAAGTTTATTTTTTACTTATGTATTCTACATAATTATTATTATTATTTTACATTGTGTCACTATTAGAAAAAAAATATATATTAGAAATGAATATAGGAAAGCGCTACCAAAAGGAGTAATAGGTGGATTTATTTTGCAAAGAAGGGCAACGCGTAAAAACGCAGAACCTGCGTTTTCATCAGGCCAATTTTTGGCCTGATGACGCAGGTTCCCTCTTGGAAACGCGTTGCCCTTCTTTGCAAAATAAATCCACTTATTACTCCTTTGTGTAGCGCTTTCCTATATCCATTTTTAATATTTTTTTCTAAAAAATATATACCATTTTTAAATGGCTTTTTTCGTGGCACAATACAATTGATACCGGCTTCTGGATATTGAAAGCTGCAACCTATTTTACTACTGCCTATATCCCTAAGGCCCCGTGCACACGACCGTAAAAACTCCCGTTATTACGGGTCGTAATTACGACCCGTAATAACGGGCTCATAGACTTCTATTGGCCACGGGTACCTTCCCGTTTTCTTACGGGAAGGTGCCCGTGCCGTTGAAAAAGATAGAACATGTCCTATTCCAGGCCGTAATAACGGCACGGACAGCCCATAGAAGTCTATGGAGCTCCCGTAATGACGGGTGACTACGTGTGTGCACCCGTAATTACTGGAGCGTTGCTAGGCGACGTCCGTAAATAGTCCCTGTCCAGGGTGCTGAAAGAGTTAACTGATCGGCAGTAACTCTTTCAGCACCCTGGACAGTGAATTCCGATCAGAATATAGAGCAACCTATATAAAAAAAAAAAAGACGTTCATACTTACCGAGAACTTCCTGCTTCCTCCAGTCCGGTCTCCCGGCCGTTGCCTTGGTGACGCGTCCCTCTCGACATCCGGCCCGACACCCCTGGATGACGCTGCAGCCAATCACAGGCCAATCACATGCTGCAGCGGTCACATGGACTGCCGCGTCATCCAGGGATGTCGGGCTGGATGTCAAGAGAGGGACGCGTCCCCAAGACAACGGCCGGGTAAGTATGAATTTCTTTTACTTTTACCTCGGAAAGAGCTGCCCCTTCTCTCTATCCTGCACTGATAGAGAGAAGGGGCTGCCGATTAATGCAGTGCAATTTTGCATCAAAAACGTGCCCGTAAATACGGGTGGAATACTGGTGACACCGGAACCGTATTTACGGGCACGGGTCCGTAAATACTGGTGCAAAACGGGTCGAATACGTGTGACACCGGACCCGTATTTACGGGTGGGAAAAAATACGGTCGTGTGCATGAGGCCTACGTTGTACCTGCCAGTACAAACCTCTCTAGGTGAGTACTATAACTTACCACCACTACTAATTAACCCACCTATCAGGTTTATCTTGCACCATGTGGCGCTGTGTAAATGTTATTTTTTTTCTTCCCAGACATCTCTATGACACAGGCTGCTGATCGGGCAGCACATAGTGTGCCTTTCCAGGTCCCCAGGGCTGGCTGCAGAGGGGTTGTGACCCTAGCTGTATTCAGGAGGCTCCTCTAAGATCAGGAGCTGTTAGGTACAGCTCCTGCTTAGAGGATGAGTGCTCACACGAGCGCTCATCAGCCTCAAATACAGCGACGCCAAAAGACATCGTCGTAGGCTGGGGACCTGCACCGCCTGCCGTCAAAAGACGGTGGGCGGTCATTAAGGAGTTAAGTGCAGAATGATGGGGAATACATGAATTTTGTTTGTTTTTAGCACAAGGCCTCAACATAAACCAATGTGAAAAAATTGAAGGGTCTGAAGATTTTCCAAATGCATTGTATATGTATGTATCTATTTACTAGTCCTTCACAATGAATTAGAATATCATTGAAAAGTTAATTTATTTCAGTAATTCAATTAAAAAAATGTGAAACTCCTGTATTATATAGATTCGTTAAACACAAGGTGATCTATTTCCACCATTTTTTTCTTTTAATGTTGTTGATTATGGCTAACAGTTGATGAAAAACCCAAAATTTAGTCTCAGAAAATTCGAATATTCTAAATTGGGCTTCAATTTCAAAAATGATTTTTAACCCCTTCCCCCTGCTTGCATTCTGGGCCCTAATGACCAAGCCATTTTTTAGGTTTTCCATCGTCACATTCGAAGAGCTCTAATTTTTTATTTTTGCGTTGACATAGCTGTATAAGGGCTTGTTTTTTGCGGGACGACTTGTAGTTTTTATTGGTACCATTTTGGAGGGGATGCGACTTTTTGATCACTTTTTTTTATTTTAAGTCAGGATTCACAGAAAACAGTAATTTTTCCATTGGTCTTTATTTTATTTTTTTACGGCGTTCACCGTGCGGGTTAAATAATGTAATGGCTTTATAGTCGGGGTCGTTACAGACGCGGCGATACTAAATATGTGTAACTTTTTTTCCTTTATTTTGGTTTTTCTAATAGTAAAGCATTTTGTAAGGGGAAAAAGTGGGTTTTTCATTTTTTTTTTCACTTTCTTTTATTAACTTTATTCAACTTTTTTTTTTTTACTTGTCCTACTAGGGGACTTTAATATGACTTTAAAAACGGACAGGCATCTGCTAGGACATGCCTCTGGCATGACCTAGCAGGCATTCACTACAGGCAGACTTGGGGGCCTTTATTAGGCCCCCGGCTGCCATAGAAGACATAGACACTCTGCGATCTGATCGCCGGGTGTCAGTGGGATGAGAGGGAGCTCCCTCCCTCTCTCCAAAACCATTCCGATACGGCACACGCTATTTAGCGCTGCATCTGAGGGGTTAAACGGTTGAGATCGATACTAATATCGATCTCACACGTTCGAGTAGGGATGTCCCCAGCCCTCAGCTACCTCTGAGAGCAGGGAGATTTAACAGCTCCCTGCTCTGTTTATTTATCCTGATGCAGCGCCGTGAAACGGCTATTGCATCAGAATAAAGCCCACTAATGACCGCCGTGAAAAGGCTAATCGGTGGTCATTAAGGTGGTTAATACTGAAATGTTGGCCTACTGTAAAGTATGTACTGTATATACACTCAATACTTGCATGAATTACTGCATCAATGCGGCGTGGCATGGAGGCGATCAGCCTGTGGCACTGCTGATGTGTTATGGAAGCCCAGGTTGCTTTGATAGCGGCCTTCAGCTCGTCTGCATTGTTGGGTCTGGTGTCTCATCTTCCTCTTGACAATACCCCATAGATTCTCTATGGGGTTTAGGTCAGACAAGTTTGCTGGCCAATCAAGCGCAGTGATACTGTGGTTATTAAACCAGGTATTGGCACTTTTGGCAGTGTGGGCAGGTGCCAAGTCCTGCTGGAAAATGAAATCCTCATCTCCTTAAAGCTTGGCAGCAGAGGGAAGCATGAAGTGCTCGAAAATTTCCTGGTAGACGGCTGCGCTCTGACTCTGGACTTTATATAACACAGTGGTGGTCCAAAGTCCTGTTTTCAGATGAAAGTAAATTTTGTATTTCATTTGGAAATCGAGGTCCCAGAGTCTGGAGGAAGAGTGGAGAGACATCCATCCAAGTTGCTTGCGGTCCAGTGTGACGTTTCCACAGTCAGTGATGGTTTGGGGAGCCATGTCATCTGCTGGTGTTGGTCCACGGTGTTATATCAAGCCCAGTCAACGCAGCAGTCTAGCAGGAAATTTTCGAGCACTTCATGCTTCCCTCTGCTGATAAGCTTTATGGAGATGCTGATTTCATTTTCCAGCAGGAATATATGTATGTATATATGTGTGTGTGTGTGTGTGTGTGTGTGTGTATATATATATATATATATATATATATATATATATATATATATAATGGGTTGTTATTGGGTGACAATTTTACAGATGGGTACAAATATTTTAGAAGGAAATGTTTATTAATATAAACTCTCATACAATATTCATATAGTAGGTAGGTCCTATTTTAGGTGTAAGGAAAATATTTTGGTGTAATAAACTGTATTATGACTTACAAACTCCATTCCAAATAGAAGAACCATGTGAAGCCCCCACCCTTCATGACTTTGCAATAAATAGTCACAGAAGAAATGTTCAATTACTGAGCTGTAATTGGAATGGCAATTTCTCTCCTATGTGGTGTAATTGAGAACCATAAGAGCCTCATGTGCTTTAGCAAACCGAATAATACCCCGAATGATACTAGTGGTCCTAGTGACTAATTAAAACTAAACCAGAACAAGAAACAAGTCACGACCAGGTGTTTGAAAAAATACAAATAATCTTTATTAAAGTCAATTAGACACATGGAGACAACATATAACACTTAGACATAATAAAATGCCATGGATCCTCGAACACAAATGGAATCCGAACGTAAAAGCAGAGTAACCCCCCAGATGTAAAAATGGTCTGACACAACCTATATATGGCTAAAGTGCATAAGTACATATTAATGAGCAGGTACTAGGCATGGTACGCTTTGCACAGATGAACACATAAGTATAGAGAATATATATAAGGTACAATCTAAGTAAAAACGACATGTAAAGTAGTATACCTACACCTGCGTATAAGAAGATAAATAGGAGATCAAGACCAGGAGGGGGACCTCTGCTTAACCCAACGCGCGTTTCGCTGGTGCTTCGTCAGGGGTAGATCAACATAGAACAGATTACATCTACATCTAAATTCCTTAGCTCAACAGTCCTTTTCTTGGGTCCTGTCACAATGGCCGATTTTTAAATAGCTAGCAAAAATATATTTTTATAGCCTCATCTGAATTTCACAGATTTCCTAACGAATCCAATAAGCCATATTGTTACATTAGCCTCAGCTGGCAATAGGCAATTATTGCCGAACAGATATTTTTTGAATAGGTCAACCGGTGATCCGAGTATCATATAAGGTAGTAAGGAAAGGCAAAATAAATAAATTTTTATATATATATATATATATATATATATCAGTGGCGTGAGGCAATCGAGTTCACAGCAGTAAGACAGTTACACAGCAAATATAGTCCAAACAGTGCTTGCCTAGGCTTTATTTTTATAGTAAAAAATGTTGAAAAAAGACCGGTCCATCAAGTCCAACCTATAATCCTACCGTGTTAATCCAGAGCAAGGCAAAACCCCCATGAGGATACCATTTGTGTCATTAGCGGAAAAATTCCTCCCGGACTCCAAATATGGAAATCTGAATAAATCCCTGGATCAACGTCCCATCTCCAGAATCTAGTACTCATAACCTGTAATGTTTTTTATATTTTTTCAAGAAAGGCATCAATGCCCTTTTTGAACTTTTTCAAAGAATCAACCATCACAACATCCTGTGGCAGTGCTCCATAATCTCACTGATCTCACAGTAAAGAATCCCCATTTGTGGTGGTGGGGAAACGTTCTTACCTCTAGACGTAGAGGATGCCCCATTGTCCTTGTTACAGACCTAGGTGTAAAAAGATCATTAGAAAGATCTCTATACTGTCCAGTTATATATTTGTGCATTGTAGTTAGATCGCCCCTAAACAGTCTTTTTTTTTTTTTTTTTTTCTAATCTGAATAGCCCTAAGTTTGATAGCCTTTCTTGGAACTGCAATCTTCCCATTCCCTTAATTTCCTTGGTTGCCCTCCTTTGCACCTGTTCTAGTTCAGCCATGTCCTTTTTATACACAGGTGCCCAAAATTGTACACCATATTCCATATGTGGTCTGACTAGTGATTTGTATAGAGGCAAAACTATGTTCTTGTCACGAGCATATATGCCTCTTTTGATGCATCCCAAGGTTTTTTTTTTGCCTTGGCAGCAGTTGCCTGGCACTGTTTGCTAAAGGTAAATATACTGTCCACCAATATCCCCAAATCTTTTTCAGTAGTAGTTTTACCCAGTGTTTTACCATTTAATGCATAATTTTAAAATCTGTTTCCTCGGCAAAGTGCATAACCCTACGTTTATCCACATTAAACTTAATTTGCCATTTCTCTGCCCAAACCTCCAGCTTCCCAAAATCCCTCTGTAATATTGCCTTATTCTCCACTGTGTTGATTACTTTACAGAGCTTAGTATCATCTGAAAAGACTGAAATTATACTTTGTAAACCCTCTACAGGGTCATTAATAATCTTATTAAAAAGAGGGCCCAATTCTGACCCCTATGGAACCCCACTGGTAACTGCAACCTATTCTGATGTAACATTAAAGAGGCTCTGTCACCAGATTCTCAAATCCCCATCTCCTATTGCATGTGATCGGCGCTGCAATGTAGAGAACAGTAATTTTTTTTTTTTTTTTAAACGTTAATTTTTGGCCAAGTTATGAGCTATTTTATATATATATATATATATATATATATATATATATATATATATATATGCAAATGAGCTTTGAAATGGACAACTGGGCGTGTTTTTTTTTTTTTTGTATGTCCAACTGGGCGTGTATTGTGTTTTTAACTGGGCGTGTTTACTTGTTTTACTAACTGGACGTTGTGAATAGAAGTGTATGATGCTGACGAATCAGTGACCAATCAGCATCATGCACTCCTCTCCATTCATTTACACAGCACATAGTGTTCTTACTAGAACGATGTGCAGCCACATACACAAGTGTCCTGGAGATAATGAATACACATGACCTCCAGCCTGGACGTCATGTGTATTCAGAATCCTGACACTTCTGAATCTTTTTTGTGAGATTCCAGCAAGCCACGCGTAATCTCACGAGATTACAAGGTAAACGAGATTTCGTTTCCCATGCTGAAAATCTCACAGAAAGGATTCAGAAGTGTCAGGATTCTGAATACACATGACGTCCAGGCTGGAGTTCATGTGTATTCATTATCAGGACACTTGTGTATGTGGTTGCACATCGTTCTAGTAAGAACGTGATGCTGCTGTGTAAATGAATGGAGAGGAGTTCATGATGCTGACTGGTCACTGATTCACGCCCAGTTAAAAACACAATACACGCCCAGTTAAAAACACAATACACGCCCAGTTAAAAACACAATACACGCCCAGTTAGAAATACAATACACGCCCAGTTAGAAATACAATACACGCCCAGTTAGAAATACAATACACGCCCAGTTAGAAATACAATACACGCCCAGTTAGAAATACAATACACGCCCAGTTAGAAATACAATACACGCCCAGTTAAAAACACAATACACGCCCAGTTAAAAACACAATACACGCCCAGTTAAAAACACAATACACGCCCAGTTAAAAACACAATACACGCCCAGTTAAAAACACAATACACGCCCAGTTAAAAACACAATACACGCCCAGTTAAAAACACAATACACGCCCAGTTAAAAACACAATACACGCCCAGTTAAAAACACAATACACGCCCAGTTAAAAACACAATACACGCCCAGTTAAAAACACAATACACGCCCAGTTAAAAACACAATACACGCCCGGTTAGAAATACAATACACGCCCGGTTAGAAACACAATACACGCCCGGTTAGAAACACAATACACGCCCGGTTAGAAACACAATACACGCCCGGTTAGAAACACAATACACGCCCGGTTAGAAACACAATACACGCCCGGTTAGAAACACAATACACGCCCGGTTAGAAACACAATACACGCCCGGTTAGAAACACAATACACGCCCGGTTAGAAACACAATACACGCCCGGTTAAAAACACAATACACGCCCGGTTAAAAACACAATACACGCCCGGTTAAAAACACAATACACGCCCAGTTAAAAACACAATACACGCCCAGTTAAAAACACAATACACGCCCAGTTAAAAACACAATACACGCCCAGTTAAAAACACAATACACGCCCAGTTAAAAACACAATACACGCCCAGTTAAAAACACAATACACGCCCAGTTAAAAACACAATACACGCCCAGTTAAAAACACAATACACGCCCAGTTAAAAACACAATACACGCCCAGTTGGACATACGAAGAAAAACATGCCCAGTTGTCCATTTCAAAGCTCATTTGCATATATATATAATCATCTCGTCTGACATCAATCTTTGCTGTCTCTTTTACATAACTTATTTTTTTCTTTGATTACTTAAAGGGGTTGTCCCAAGTTGACTCAAATTTTTTTTTTTATACATTCTAAGCAGGAAATGAATTTTAAAACATTTGGTGTTAAAAAAAAAATTAAAATTCATTTCCTAAGTGCCTTTTTTTTACACTTGATAACTCAGCAAGTGCTGGTTATCTTTTCTAAAAAGGGGCGTGAGCGGCTCGATGTCAATCAAGCCGCTCCGCTCTGCAGTGTGCGCGCTCCCGATGTTGCTAGATACTGTAGTTCTAGCAACATCGGGAGAATGTTCGTCTCAAGCGGGCATGGTAAGCCCGATTGAGACGAGCTTACCGTGAATGTCATGAACCCTACACTACACTACATTCACCCCGTTTCGGCAAGCCACTTTTCCCTCCCCCACCCTGTCACTACATTTTTGTACCCGCCGCATCGGTGCTGCATCAGCACCCGGCGAACAACTAAAAATATATAAAATAAAATAATAATCACCTAAGACGTTCTAACGGCGCTCTGAACGGCCCCGTCACTTGCCATCTTCCTTCTTCTTCGCGCCGCTCGCATTCATAGTAACAATGCGTTGTGGCGCAGATGACGTAATCATATCAGGCCCACGTGATTACTTCATCTGCGCCCACCGCTCTGTTATTGTGAATGGGAGAAGAAAAGTGACGGGACCGTTCAGCTCTTCGTGGGAACGTCTTAGGTGAGTTTATTTTTGTATGTATGTATATGTTTTCTTGTATGTATGTTGTCATGTTTGTATGTGTGTATGTGTATATGTTCATGTATGTTTGCATGTATGTATGTTTGCAAGTATGTATGTTTGCAAGTATGTATGTTTGCATGTATGTATGTTTGCATGTATGTATGCTTGTATGTATGTTTGCTTGTATGTTTGCTTGTATGTATGTTTGCTTGTATGTATGTTTGCATATTTGTATGTGTATATGTGCATGTATGTGTATATGTGCATGTATTTTTGCTTGTATGTATGTATGTATGTATGTTTGCTTGTATGTATGTATGTATGTATGCTTGCTTGTATGTATGTATGTATGTTTGCATGTATGTATGTTTGCTTGTATGTATGTTTGCTTGTATGTATGTTTGCTTGTAGGTATGTTTGCTTGTAGGTATGTATGTTTGCTTGTATGTATGTATGTATGTATATGTTAGCATGTATGTATGTTTGCATATATGTATGTTTGCTTGTATGTATGTTTGCATGTATGTATGTTTGCATATACGTATGTTTGCATATACGTATGTTTGCTTGTATGTATGTATGTTTGTATGTGTATATGTGCATGTATGTGTATATGTGCATGTATGTTTGCTTGTATGTATGTTTGCTTGTATGTATGTATGTATGCTTGCATGTATGTATGTATGTTTGCTTGTATGTATGTTTGCTTGTATGTATGTATGTTGTCATGTTTGTATGTGTGTATGTTTTCATGTATGTGTTTTCATGTAGGTATGTTTGCATGTATGTATGTTTGTATGTATGTTTTCATGTATGTATGTTGTCATGTTTGTATGTGTATACGTGCATGTATGTTTGCATGTTTGCATGTATGTATGTATGTATGTTTGTATATATGTCTGTATGGCCATGTATGATACT
Organism: Rhinoderma darwinii; assembly: GCF_050947455.1. NCBI lineage: Eukaryota > Metazoa > Chordata > Amphibia > Anura > Rhinodermatidae > Rhinoderma > Rhinoderma darwinii. The sequence continues at coordinate 190,143,100 of NC_134688.1, read as the reverse complement.
GTCTGCTGGCGCCCTGTATCTAAGCCAACTTTGCCGCAGGCTTCTATACATGGTATAACAGTCAGTATCACACATGAAAGTGAAAGTAAGCCTACGACATGTTTTATTTCATTTTTTTTTTTTATATTTTTGATTTTTTACAGGTTTGGTGTTTGGACTACGTCGGTTTCGAGGACTACTTAGATGACGCTTTTTTTTTCATCAATAAAATGGTTAATGAGGGTTGTGTTGGGGGTGCTTTATTTCAATAAAATATTTTATCTATATCTTTGTCTTTTCTTTTCAAGTTTTATTACTATCACTTTAGTAATGGCCGCTGTCTGAGTGACAACATCCATTACTAAGGGGAGGCTTAGTGTTAGCCGGTACAGAGGCTAACACTAAACACCATTATTACCCCGGTACCCACCACCACCAGGGGTGCCGGGTAGAGCTGGGTACGATCCAGTACCCGACCATCTGTTGTGATGGTCGGGTACTGGGGCGGCCGTAGGCTGGTATTATGAGGCTGGGAAGGGCCAAAAACAGTGGACCTTCCCACCCTTGTAATGCTAGGCTGCTGCTGCTGTGTTGTATCTGGCTGGTTATAAAAATGGGGGGGACCCCACGTCATTTTTTTTTTATTATTTATTTATTATTTTTATTAAAAAGACATGGGGTTCCACCCAATTTATCATAACCAGCCACAAACAACACAGTGTTATTAGCCTGGGAATGTACTAAACCAGTGGCCCCTCCCACCCGTGTAATGCCAGGCTGCTGCGGCCTTGTATATGGCTGGTTATTAAAAATGTGGGGGACCCAACGTCTATTGTTAAATTTTACAAAAAAACGACGTGGGGGTCCCCCCCATTTTTATAACCAGCCCGATACAACACAGCAGCAGCAGCCTAGCATTACAAGGGTGGGAAGGTCCACTGATTTTGGCCCTTCCCAGCCTCATAATACCAGCCTACGGCCGCCCCAGTACCCGACCATCACAACAGATGGTCGGGTACTGGATCGTACCAAGCTCTTCCCGGCACCCCTGGTGGTGGTGGGTACCGGGGTAATAATGGATGGTTAGTGCTAGCCTCTGCACCGGCTAACACTAAGTGCCGCCTTAATAATGGATGCTGCCAACTGCCATTATCTAGGCACTAATAAAGTTTGAAAAAAAAACACAAAGACAATTTTTTTTTATTGAAATAAGAAATCCCCAACAAAACCCTCGTTAACCATTTTATTAAAATTTTCAAAAAACGTAGATCTACGCAGTAGTCCAACGAATCGAAAGACGTAGTCCAATCGGTACATCAAAATCTGCAACAACATTAAAAAAAAGTTAGCAATGTGAACAATACCGATACTTATGCTCACCTACACACACACAAACAACCACACACAAACATATACACAAACACATATAAACACACACCCATATATTACACAAACACACACATAAACACATATACACACACACATATACACACACACACACACACATATACACACACATATACACAAACACACCCATATATACACAAACATATACACAAACATATATACACACACACACACACACACACACACACACACACACACACACACACACACACACACACACACATATATACACAAACACACACACACATATACACACACACATGCATACATATACACATATGCACAAACACCCATATATACACAAACACACACATATACACACACACATATACATATACAAAAACACACAAACATATACACACAAACATATGCACAAACACACCCACATACACAAACACACACACACACACAAACATATACACAAACACACATATACACACAAACATACACAAACACATGTACACAAACAAACCCACATATACACAAACATATACATATATACACAAACACACCCATATATATACACAAACACACACACACATATACACATAAACATATGTACACAAACACACCCATATATACACAAACACATACACAAACCCACACATATACAAAAACACACACACACAAACATATACACAAACACACCCATATATACACACACACAAATATACACAAACACAAAAATATACACAAACATATACACACAAATACACCCATATATACACTCACACATATACACAAACACACCCATATATACACAGACACACACACACACACACACACACACTTACCTTTAGCGGAGCGCAGACTTCTCGCGACGGGTGCCTTCCACTTCATCTCCTTGCATCTCCTGCGCATGCGCCGAGATGCGCGTTCATGAGTAAATGACATCCTCTGCTCCGGACGCAGAGGATGTCATTACGCATGCGCGGCCACCGCTAAAGGTAAATAGCGGTGGCCGGGAACCTAGGCAACGAGCAGGATACAAAGAGGGACCGACCGCAACTTCAATCAACGATATCAAGAAAACGACATCGCTGGACGACGGACAGGTAATTAGAATTCTTCTTATTTTTACATGGGGGAGCTTTATAGCTCCATTTATCAACTTGGGACAACCCCTTTAATGCCTCATCACTACCGTTTTGTTTTAGAAGTTTGAACGCTTTCTTTCCATCATTTATTGCCCCCCTTATTGTTTTATTTAACCACATTGGTTTCACCCTGGTTCTAGCTTGTTTATTCCCATAAGGTATATATTTTTCACAGGACCTATTTAAAGAGGCTCTGTCACCAGATTTTGCAACCCCTATCTCCTATTGCAGCAAATGTAGATAAGAGTAACGTTTTTTGTTTTTTAAAAACGAGCATTTTTGGCCAAGTTATGACCATTTTTATATTTATGTAAATGAGGTTTTCTAAAGTACAACTGGGTGTGTATTATGTATGTACATCTGGGCGTTTTTACTTCTTTTACTAGCTGGGCATTGTGAATGGGAGTGTATGATGCTGACGAATCAGCCTCATCCACTTCTCTTCATTACCACCCAGCTTCTGGCAGTGCACAGACACACAGCGTGTTCTCGAGAGATCACGCTGTGACGTCACTGCCTGCCCCAGGTCCTGCATCGTGTCGGACGAGCGAGGACACATCGGCAGCAGAGGCTACAGTTGATTCTGCAGCAGCATCGGCGTTTGCAGGTAAGTCGATGTAGCTACTTACCTGCAAACGCTGATGCTGCTGCAGAATCAACTGTAGCCTCTGGTGCCGATGTGTCCTCGCTCGTCCGACACGATGCAGGACCTGGGGCAGGAAGTGAGTGACGTCACAGCGTGATCTCTCGAGAACACGCTGCGTCTGCACTGCCAGAAGCTGGGCGTTGTGAAGAGAAGTGGCTGATACTTCTATACACAACGCCCAGCTAGTAAAAGAAGTAAAAACGCCCCGATGTACGCACATAATACACGCCCAGTTGTACTTTTACTTTAAACACGCCCAGTTGTACTTTAGAAAGCCTCATTTACATAAATATAAAAATGGTCATAACTTGGCCAAAAATGCTCGTTTTTTAAAAAAACACGTTACTCTTATCTCCATTGCAGCGCCGATCTGCTGCAATAGGAGATGGGGGTTGCAAAATCTGGTGCTGGAGCCTCTTTAAAGGGAATGTGTCGCTAGAAATTATTAATTTTTTTAGTTAAACAATTATTATATAAGTAATTACACATTGTTTTAATTTTTTAAATTTTTTCACAAGTCAGGAAATATTATAAATTAGATTCTAATTTATAACATTTCCATGTGCTGCGCACTAGAGGGAGCAGTTCCCAAAATTGCAGCACGGTCAATGTGGTAAAGCAACCTCATTGATTTATGTTGCAAATTTGGGGTGCACACACTCTCTCTAGTGTCCTCAGACAATCCCCCCCCTCCCTTCTTCTGGCTAGTGAATCTTCAAACCCCTTACACGGTGTGCTGCCGTTTTTTGAACGACTGCACAGTGTAGGTGGGTTAGATACAGTGCTCAGCAGACCGTATAACACTAACATAATACACACATCACATACACGAACATAAATTACCTTCTCCTGCCTATTCCTTGCGCCTTTGCTTTCTTGAACATATGGCCAGAAGTCATCATCTTACTGTCCAGCAGCAGCTTCCAGTCCATATGAAAATGGCGCTGGATTTCGCTCTGCGAACGAGCTTCGTTTTGGTCTGTGTGGGAACGTCGTATGCTTCAGGGAATGGAATGGCTTCCGTCCGCATTCTCTGTGGGGTTGTATGTGCCGTATTCCATCTCTGTATGTGTCATTAATCGACACATACAAAGATGAAAAAAAATGGCAGCCCCCATAGAGCAGTAAGAACAAAGTAAAAAGTAGAACATGAGAGCACAAATAAATAAAATGTATGTTCATATATTAAAAGCAATATGATAAAAAAATATATATTTCATGGCACCTTCCCTTTAAGAGGCTTTTAAAAATGTCCCATTTTAGTTTGTATTTTTATTTTTGAGGACTTTGTCCCAGTTTAAAGAGGCTCTGTCACCACATTATAAGTGGCCTATCTTTTACATAATATGATCGGCGCTGTAATGTAGATTACAGTAGTGTTTTTTTTTTTATTTAGAAAAACTATCATTTTTGACGGAGTTATGACCTATTTTAGCTTTATGCTAATGAGTTTCTTAATGAACAACTGGGCGTGTTTTTACTTTTTGACCAAGTGGGCGTTGTATAGAGGAGTGTATGACGCTGACCAATCAGCGTCATACACTTCTCTCCATTCATTTACACAACACGTTGCGATATAGCTATTTCGCTATGTGCAGCCACATAAACACACTATAAAGTTACAGCAGTGTCCTGACAATGAATATACATTACCTCCAGCCAGGACGTGATGTGTATTCAGAATCCTGACATTTCTGTAGCGTATGTGTGATATTTACAGCAAGGCAAGCGTAATCTCGTTTTAAATGACAGGTTACATCGTAATCTCGCGAGATTACGCTTGCTTTGCTGTAAATATTACAGAGACACTACAGAAATGTCAGGATTCTGACTACACATCACGTCCTGGCTGGAGGTAATGTATATTCATTGTCAGGACACTGCAGTAACTTTATAGTGTGTTTATGTGGCTGCACATAGTATTGTTTTTCTAAATAAAAAACATTGCTGTAATCTACATTACAGCGCCGATCACATCATGTACAATATAGGCCACTTATAATGTGGTAACAGAGCCTCTTAAAGCCCTTAAGGTCATCCTTTAGCCCATGAAAATCGACCTTTCTAAAGTTTGGTGTTTTTGTAGGTACACTACCAAACAACTTATTGAAGGATACATGAGAACTTATTATGCTGTGGTCACTATTACCTTAGTAACCCACAACCTGTACTTTTGATATGCTGCCCGACCTATTGGTTAAAATTCGGTCTAGTGCCCCCCCCCCCCCCTTGTTGGATTTTGCACCAGTTGTGGAAGGTAATTGTAAAAAACCTGTTTCCTTTGTTGGACCTTCAGGATTCTGCCCCCAGTTTATTTTACGGTAGTTAAAATCCCCCATAATAATGACTTCGTTATGATTTGCTGCCTCATCTATTTGCTTTATTAGTTGATTTTTGCATCTTCCATTATACTCGGAGACGTATAACAAACCCCTATGAGTATTTTTTTTTTTTTTTCCTCCCCTTATTTCCACCTATAGGGATCCACATGATCATTTCCCTCATAAACATCATCACACAGGATGGTTTTTTTTAAGGCAGAAATTTACATATAATTAAACCCCTCCCCCTTTCTTATTTGTACGATAGTTTCTAAATAGATTGTAACCCTGCATATTAACAGCCCAGTCATAGCGATCATCCAGCCATGTCTCGCTTATCCCCGCTATGTCACAATGCTCCTCCAGCTTTATCAACTCTAATTCCTCAATCTGGTTATTGAGGATTCTGGCATTAGTATACATGCACTTTTATATGTTCATCCGTACCACTTTTTTCTTATTATTCCTATTAACTGTTCTAACCCTCTATTCCACCCCATGTTAATTTCTCGGCCCCAGCTCATTAGCTACGCTATCCTCCCCTTCTATACAGTAATTGTCCTCCCACACGTACCCTAGTTTACACACCCCACCAACCTTCTAATCCTCTTTTCCCCCAACACCGCTGCACCCTCCCCATTTAGGTGCAGCCCATCCCTACCGTAGTCTGTAGCCAACAGAGAAGATGGCCCAGTTCTCAAAGAGCCCCATACCCCGTCTTCCTACACCAATTCTTTATCTACTTATTAACCTCCTTAATCTCCCGCTCTCTGTTTGGTGTGGTACAGGCAGTATTTCTAAAAGTACTACATTTGAGGTCCTTGCTCTGAGCTTGTTACCAAAGTCCCTGAAATCTTGTTTTAGGACCTTTTCACCTACCTCTGTCATTTGTGCCAATGTGCACCATGACCGCTGGGTCTTTGCCAGTCCCTCCAATAATCTGTCAACTTGATCCGCGATATGCTGAACCCAATCTACGGGAAGACAGAAAACTTTTTAGTATTCCCGGTCTTTGTGATAGATTGCCCTATCTGTTCCTCTAATAATAGAATCTCCCACTACCAGGACTTGTTTAGTCTTTATTATGCTCCCATTCCCCTCCTTACTGGAGTAGACACCTCTTGCTAGAAGAGGTGTCTAGCTGCAGCAGTGCTACTTTTAGAAGGATGGATGCTGACTGTCTGACACAGGCACAGCAGGGACACACATACATTGCACAGGGAGTAAGTGATGGGGGCCTATGTACTCACCTGAGCGCCAGTCCAATGTTTACATGCAGCGCCACTCAGGTTAGCAGGCACTGGAAAGAACCCCTTGAAAAAAAATGGTGATCTTGCAGTTTTTTTTCATTTGATTTATTTTTCAACACTTTTTCAGAGAAAATTGACAATAAAATGGCTGTAGCTTTCAAGTTCCACCAAGTAGGACTGCTTTTCCATATGGGAAAGTGATGATTAAAAAAAAAAAATGGCAGTGCAACTCATTGTTTAGTAGCATGCACCATATTACTCAACAAGCCTGAATCTGTAAAAATGATGCAAAGCCAATTGCACCAAATTTATTATGTTTTAGACTTGACAGATTAGAAAAGTATTTAGATGGGGCTAAGAGGAGTAGAAAATGTGCTAAATTTATTTAACTTCTTCCTGACCGCCCACTGTCTATTGACATCCGGCGGTGCAGGTCCCGAGCCTACAACAACGTCTTTTGGTGTTGCGGTAGGAGATGCTGATGAGCGCTCGTCCTCTAAGCAGGAGCTGTAACTAACAGCTCCTGATCTCAGAGCAGCTTCCTGAACACAGCTGGGGTCGGAAAACGTTTGAACCCCAGCTGTTTAACCCTTTGATTACCGCGGTCCGTGACCGCGGCATGATCAAAGGGAATTCCCCTCTTTGATTGCACTACCGGGATTCCGGTGATGCGATCAAACACCGGGGAATCCCTCTGCAGTCAGCCCTGGGGACCTACAAAGGACCCCAGGGCTGTCTGTCCCGTTTGCCTGCTGTTCGGGGACACTATGTGCTGCCCTAACAGTAGCCTGTGTCATAGTGACACAGTGTAATGTATTAGCATACAGGAGTATGCTAATACATTACAAGTAAAAAAAGAAAGTTACAAATAAAGTTATCCCTTGATGGGATTCAAGAAAAAAGTCCCAAAAAGAGTGATTATTTTGCATAAAATAAATTTTATTGCCCCTACGCGAAATAAAAACAAAAAACCTACCCATATGAGGTATCTAGACAACCGTAATAACCTGAAGAATTAATCGAATGGGTTATTTAGCGTGAAACGTGAACGGGATACAAAAAATAAACAAGAAAAACTATGGCAATCGCTTTTTCCTATATTCACACCGTAAAAAAATATTTTTATTTTTTTTTACCCCCAAACTGTGGGGGAAAAAAATACTATTTCTCTGGCATAAAACAAGGCCTCATACAGCCACGTCAATGAAAAAATAAAGTTATGGCTGCTGAAAGTCAGGGAGGCAAAAACAGAAAAATTGAGCTGGTCATTAAGGTCTTTTCAGGCCTGGTCATTAAGAGGTTAAGAAGTGCACCATTTTCTTCAAAATTTTAATAAATACGTTTGTCAGCCATAACCTGTCGTAATGCAGAAAAAGGTTTCTAACAGGCATAGCAAGTTATCCCAAATTCATCATGCCACATGCGTCGTTTTAATGAATTTGCCCAAATTTTTGGTGTAAAACTATTGAGAAATCTCTGCTAGCGGGCTTGGAATCTGAACAATATAAAAAAAGGCACAAACTGCTCCTAGAAAAGAAGTTTGAATACTGGGAAGACCCCAGCAGTTGGCAGGCACGTAATGGATACAAAAAGGAACTAAGTGTACCAAGGTACACTGAAAGCCAATTTCCCAACTGCTGACTGATATTATTAAAAAATAACTTTTAATGATTTTACCACTAAGAATGTCCAGGTGGACATAAACACTGTATACGAACAATTTAAAAGTTATAGCCGATATTGCTGCCACACACGCTCAGTTTACACTCCGTCTGCATGTATTGCCAGACAGAGCACAGAGTGCTAGAAATTGTCCAGTGACAGATATGACAGCTGGATAGCTGCAGACTGCCGTACTGGGACGGATTCAAGTTAAATTCAAAATTGGATTCGTGTGCTGGATTTGCTAGACAAATGGGCTGTTTAAAACAATGAATTTAGCCCCCCCGACATGTTTCGCTGTCAACACAGCGTCCTCAGGGGATCAAAATGGGGCTAGTAAGCGCGTGTACGTGTTGTTACTTCCTTTAAAGACTTCCATTTCGTAATTCACAGTGTCCACCTGTGTCGGAACCAATGGAGTGTCGAGGACGAGCCTCCACATCCTAAGATTGACATGGGAATTAGCCAATGTGAGGGCTATATCAGTGTAGCCAATAAGAGTGCGCCCTCTTATTGGCTACACTGATATAGCCCTCACATTGGCTAATTCCCATGTCAATCTTAGGATGTGGAGGCTCGTCCTCGTAATCGACACTCCATTGGTTCCGACACAGGTGGACACTGTGAATTACGAAATGGAAGTCTTTAAAGGAAGTAACAACACGTACACGCGCTTACTAGCCCCATTTTGATCCCCTGAGGACGCTGTGTTGACAGCGAAACATGTCGGGGGGGCTAAATTCATTGTTTTAAACAGCCCATTTGTCTAGCAAATCCAGCACACGAATCCAATTTTGAATTTAACTTGAATCCGTCCCAGTACGGCAGTCTGCAACTATCCAGCTGTCATATCTGTCACTGGACAATTTCTAGCACTCTGTGCTCTGTCTGGCAATACATGCAGACGGAGTGTAAACTGAGCGTGTGTGGCAGCAATATCGGCTATAACTTTTAAATTGTTCGTATACAGTGTTTATGTCCACCTGGACATTCTTAGTGGTAAAATCATTAAAAGTTATTTTTTAATAATATCAGTCAGCAGTTGGGAAATTGGCTTTCAGTGTACCTTGGTACACTTAGTTCCTTTTTTAGAAAAGAAGTTGAGCTCTTCTCTCCAGAGATCTGTTACTCATATAGGACTAGCTATTAATAATCTATATCAGGCAGGAATTAAATACAAAGTCATATATAGAATCTCTGAATAGGATATAAAAGTCTATCCTAATGTGTATAATAATATCCTCTTATAAATAATATAATATTTCTGCTCTACGTCTCTTATAATTGAGACTTTTGCGTTTTTTATTTTATTTTGTTTTGTTTTGTTTCCCCCTAGATTTTGTCATTTTTAAGAGACATTGATGAAAGTTTAGCTATAGCAAGATAAGGATAAAATATTAGTGGAATTTGGGGTGTAGTCTGTTCCATATATGACATTCACCACCCTGCAAATCGTGACTGGCGTGCCCTCGAGCCATGTACCAGCCTAAATGAATCCCTAGCAATGTCTCTACATTACAAATATTGACTAAAATTCGAAACAAACATGAATCGTAAGCATAATCCATTTTGTTCCATTAAAATAATAATCGATCCAATATATATTGTCCCACAAATGGAATAATGAAACACATATTTTGTACACAGTTGATTGGAACTTCAGCCTCAAAAACAGATATGTTCAATTTAAAGTGACTGGACCGTCCTTATTGCCCCCTGTTCAGTTTACAAAGTACTTGTGGGGGCCCAAAAAGTAAAAAATAAGTAAATTAGTTCTTCCCCCACTTCAGTTCCCCCATGGCTTCTCTTCTGACTCCTGAACGGAGCAGGCAAACAGAAATTTGGATAGCTACATCGACCGTTTTGTCTGCCTGCTCCACATAAAATGTAGTGAGTCCATTACGGGTATCCGCACAGTCTGGACTACTGCTTCTCTCCTTATCACAGCGGGGGAAGCAGAAGTCTTAAAGTCACAGCAACATACGAGGCCATGACTACCGCCAGGATTGCAACAGCCGACCGTCTATTAAAGTGACATCAACTTGTGATTGATAATCCCCAATTCATGTCCCAGTTACAGTAAAACAATCTACAACAAGCTTAAAACATGTCCCATGTGTGACCATGGAATGGATTATTGTTAATGCTTTAAAAAAATTATTTTAATTTACTTTTTCTAGTCCCCTCTCCTGTATGTGCCAATTTCCCTATTCTGTAAATATGGTATTTATTGCTGAATACTATTATGAATCAATGTATTTTGTATTTAAATTATTATGTAGTCCTAGGAATGATTTACTTCGTTTTTTGTTTTTGTTTTTTTTCGTTCTTTTTTAAGTTAATTTTTCTTAGTTCAACTGTCATTGTTCAGTATATGCAGCAATAGAATATTACAAATGCCGTATTATTCTGAAATACGTATACGTGTGATTTTGTTAAATTAAAGGGTAACTAAACGTTCAACAAACTTCTGACGTCCTAGTGACCTGTCAGGTTTTGATTGGTGGGGATCCGAGCACGGAGACCCCCACCAATCGTTAAAACGATGTGGCAGAAGCGCCCGTGTGAGCGATTAGCCACTTCGTTCTAGCGATTGGTGGGGGTCTCCGTGCTCGGATCACCACCAATCAAAACCTGACAGGTCACTATGACATGTCAGAAGTTTGAATGTTTAGTTACCCTTTAATAAACCATAAAGTACAGAAAAAACTTCTGGAATTTCATAATAGAAAGGAAACCGAAGAAGTTGGGCCCATGCACACGACTGTAGTTTTCATCTGTAATTACGCATGGAATCACGGACCCATTCATTTCTATTGGCGACAAACACTTTTCGGTATATTTACGAATGTGTATTCGTGTCGTAGAAATGATCCACAAAATATAGAACATGTACTATTCTTGTCCGCAATTGCTTCATAAACTCGCCCATAGTAGTTTATGGGCGCTTCTGCAATTGCGGACGGCTACAGATTACTTTGTTATGCGATGGCAGGGGATTCGTATTCGCGGACAGTAAAAAACACTACAGTTGTGTGCATTAGCCCAAAGAGGGGAGCAGTTTAAGTGGGTGCATGATGAAACGGAGAGGACTATAAGGATATCTGTTGGATATCCAAGCAGAACAAGCAATGGATACTATAGAGCGTGTGCTTTCCTCATACCTAGTTTCCCTAGTTTTTGTTATTTTGCTGTTTTATAGTCACTATTTCCATAAGGATCCAGTAGATCTAAAACTGGCGGTGCCCACTTTGTGTTGGTGCTCGATTCCGTTTTTGTTGTGGCAGTCTGGTTCTGAAAGTCATACAGTTCATTAGAGTAATGTCTTATGCTGATTTGGGATTCACATGACTGGTCTTTGCTTGCTCCCAATCTCTCAGCTGGTAATTTTCCTTGTTGAAAGGTGCCTGCCCATTCCACTGACGCAGGATGGGAAATTCAGAGTTTTCTGTTTCCTAGCATTTTGCTAGAACATAAATTCTATTACTAGTACTATTTTTATCAACATAAAAGTTAATGTTAACGGAGCGAAAGAGAATGGTATTACTATTGCATTTTACGCATAGGTTATTCTTTACATATTACAAAAATGTTTGAGTGAAATACTGGAGCCCCTAGCTGGAACTGCAACATCCTACTCTATAATAGTACCAGGGCATAGCCATTTTTGGTAATGTGAACAGAACTTATAAATAGGGGGAGATAGCATTTATGTGTTTCATACTCGTATCACGGCTTTCTTTTTGCATCTCATTGAGTTACTGAATAGAGCTACACTATTCTGCTTAGAAACCTGACTGAAATGAGCTAGTGAATGTGAACAAGAAAGATTTCAGCGGCTGGTAACTTATTTCACCTGTAAAAGCTTTGCGGCCAGAAACCATTTTTACGATAATGGGCTGAGCGGAAGAAAAGACTACGCAATTTGGCACGTGTTAATGCACTCTTATGCGTAGAAAGTCTGCTCCCTTCAAGTAGGCATTGTTATAAATGTGTTCTTGTGTAATAGCATACGAATTGCGTGAATGGGTTACATGGAATTGTCGGTCTACTGTAATATGACTGAAATAATACGTTATCTGCACAGTGCATAAAGTCCTGTGCCCCTCTATTGTTCTCACTATGGGCACCTTCCATACTTATTTGACTCCGTTGTGAATGAGGTGAGGAAAGTCCCTGGATTTACCTTGCTAGTAAGTAGTGAGAATAACGTGCAGTACTAAAATGTATAAAGTATAATATTATGCGTCCCCTCTTTTCCATGTGTGCACCGGCATATTTGGGATTTGTACCAATTCCATGTGGTATGAATCCTGAATACGGTTTTCATGTTATCCTATGGAGCATTGCATACTGCCATATCTTTATACAGTGATATTTTTCCAATAATGCCGTATGCTTTCTAGGGGAACAACACAATAAAAATAAAAAATAAACCCAGTATGCAATATGATTCCACATGGAGCGCCGCATGACACTCTGCATTGGACATGGTTGTATGTCCGTGGCCAAAATGGACCTAAACTTTTGAAACCAAGGCATCTCAAAAGGCTCTTCAACAACCAGGCTACTTTGGCCATAATAGCCAGGGATTCTTTTTGTTTTTTCATTGTCGTAATCAAAGAGTTCTAACTTATTTTTTTCTGTCAACATAGACATATGGGATCTTGTTTTTTGCAAAACTAGTTGAATTTTGAAATGACAACATTTTGTATACATATAATTTATTGATTTTAACTTTTTTTGGGGGGGAAAAATGAAAACCATTTGTCTTTTTTTATTTTTTTACTGCTTTCATCATGAGGTTTAAACAACATTTTATCTTTATTCAGGTTGTAACGACTGTGGCTATACTACGTATGTGTATTTTTTTTATTTTTGTTTTACACTTTTACTAAATAGAACCACTTTTTTTAGGAAAAAATGTTTTTACTTTATTTTCACTGCAATTTTTTTTATTTTTAAATAAACTTTATTTAACTTTAATTATTAATTTAGTTCCGAAAGGGGACTCAACAATGCGATCTTCTGATTGCTGATCTAATGCTTAGGTATACTCCGTATACCAAAGCATTACTGCCTGTCTGTGTAAAATGGACAGACAGTCTAGTAGTCCTTTATTAGGCCCCTGACTGCCATGGCAACCCATCTGCAACCAGCAATCACGTTCCTGGTCCGCCGATGAGTGACAAATGCAGCTCCTCTCCTGTGTCAAACCACTTAAATGCCACGGTCGCTATTGACCGCTGTATTTAAGGGGTTAAATGGCCGGAATGTGAGGTTTCTCCTTTCTCGTCCATTGCAGTTGCAGCCCAGCTGTCAGTCACACCCGACTTCTGTGAGCCCATCTTCTGTACCGGCACGCTCACCATCACGTTTATGCTTGATCCTTGCTGTCATGTGCATGTATGTGAAAATGCATTAAAGGGTTACGTTCAGTCAAATGGCTACGTGATATGCACATGGTAAGTTCAATACTAACTGTGGGCGAGAGCCTTTTTTTTTATAGGCATGTGGAGATTTCTCAAAATATGGTATTTGCCCTCAGCAAATTGCAGTAAAAGCTTATTTCCTTTTGGGATATGAAAAAAGGAAGCTCAGTACTGTACTTATTAATATAGTCCTCTTTTACAACTTGTGACTGGTGTCGCCCATGTGGTTCTCTGGTAAATTTAGCTTTGGAAACACATGAATAGAACATTCCAGTCTAATCCTTTGATGTTGAGTGTTCCTTTTGTTCATTTATCTGTAGCAAATCTAATTTCTATATGGGGGTGGATACGTGTTCGTTTGTGCGGTTGGGGGTCAATTTAGTGCCAGTCATAAGTAGAATGTAAAGAAAATGCATCTAATAAATATTTCTATAGTAACTTATCTGCCTTAGGGTAAGGCCCCATGGAGTGGCATTGGCGCCGCCACCAAACGTACTGAACAGGGTGCCAGCATGCTTGGTAATGGCTTTTTATCTGCAAATATTGCTCATTAAATGCTCATTAATGCGGGTAAAATGGCTGTTTATCTGCAAAATTGTTCAGCCATTAATGAATAGACCCATTATGACCACACGATTTTGAAGGTAAACTGTTATTTTACGCGCAACAGCGCGCAGCCATTAACTAGCAATTTCACAGACACCGATTTCACATCGCAGCCACGTCCATGCCGCTTCGTGGGACCTTACCCATAAGCTGGCGGAAAGGTCCAATTTAGCACTTGGGTAGATTGCTGCTGCCATGAAATAAACTGGAGTAGACCAAGGTGTTTAGATGTGGGTAGTGGCAAGTTAAGGATTCCCAACAGTTCATAGCAGCAGATTATTTTATGCTGCACCAATTCGGGCCAAAGAACATATGGAAATACACTAAATGGCCACTTTATTAGAGACACCTGCCCTTTTTTTTAACAATCGGAGCTTCCATGTATCAATGAGACACGTGACCCTGGAGTGCAGCATTAAATCAAGCAAGTTTTTTGTGGATCAGTTTCCGTGTGAACCCACGTTAGAATAGTAAAATCCAGCGATCTGAGCGGGTTAGAACGAGGAATGGTAATCGGTGCTAGACTAGCCAGGGCCAGTATTATACAACTGCCAACTTTGTGGGTTTTTGTTTTCTCGTGCAAAGGTGTCGAGAATATATGAAGAATGGTGTGATCGAGGTAAAAATCTAGAAAAACGAGATCCTGTGGACGGAAATCACTCGTCGACTAAAGGGGTCAGAGGAGGATATCGAGAATCGTGCTGACAGAGAGATGGTGCACTGTCGAGCAAATTGCAGCCCAATACAACACTGGTGCTCCAACTAAAGTATCAATGCGCAACTCATCGTTCCTTAGCATGGGTGTGCTGGAACAGCAGACAACTAGTCCGGGTGCCATTGCTGTCTAATGCAAACAGAAAGGCAAGAAAAAAAATGCGCAAAAAATTGGATCGCTGAGCTGTGGAAAAACATTGCCTGGGCAGAGGATTCCAGATTTCTGTGGCACCATGCTGATGGGAGGGTCAGAATTTGGCACAAGCAGCATGAATTGATGAACCCTTCCTGTCAGTTGTGAACAGTTCAGACTGGCGGGGGTGGAGTAATCGTATGAGGAATGTTTTCATGCCACAACCCGGGTCCTCCGATACCTGTGGATGGCCCTTTGAACAGTAGGTCTTATCGAACCATTGTAGTTCATCCCTTCATGGCAGCTCTTTACCCTATTGACATATATACATTGAGTTAGACTGACTCTTTAGAGGATTCTTTGGTGGGCCCATGTTCTGACATACAAATGGGGACCTCTCATAAGAGAGCTCGTCAGGTCCAATTTCTGTCAGGGGCTGACATTATTAAATGTGTTTAATCAGAAATAGACCATATTATCAGTGTATTAAAAGGAAGGTGTCACGAAAAATTTAGTTTTCTGTTTTTGATTTTAGTATGTTATTAGAATAAAGTTTATTTATTTGTGTTTTACTCTTTTTTTCTTTTTTCTGACTTTTACTTCTCTAATGGGGGCTGCCATTTCTTTTTCATCTCTGTAAGTGTCGATTAACGACACATACAGACATGGAATACGGCACATACAACCCCATAGAGAATGCGAACGGGAACCGTTCCATTCACTATAGTGTACGCCGTCTGTGTGGGAACGGCGCATGCGCCGCTCTCACACAGTCCAAATGGAAGGTCTTCGGCAGTGAGACATCCAGCGCCATTTTCATGTGGACCGGAATCCGCGGCCGGACAGTAAGATGACGACTGCCGGTCGCGGTTTCCGGCATTATGTTCCGAAGCAGGGACTAGGAGCGGAGGCAGTGGCGGCGGCAGGAGCAGGTAAGTTATGTTTGTGTATGTGCGTGTTATACTGTGTGATTACCACTGTATCTAATCCTCCTACACTGTGCATTCGCTCAAAAAATGGCGGCACACCGTGTAGGAGGTTTGAACATTCGACCCCCTCCTTTCTCCTGGCACTAGCCAGGATAAAGAAGGGGGCATTGTTGGGGCACACTAGAGCGAGTGTGTCTTCCCCAATTTTGCAGCATAAAGCAATGAGGTTGCTTTAACACATGCCAATGCTGCAATTTTGGAAATTGCTCCTTCTAGTGACCAGCACATGGAAATGTTATAAATTAGAATCTAATTTATAATATTTCCTGACTTGTGAAAAAATTATAACAATGGGTAATCATTTATATACTAACTATAACTAAAAAAAATAAAAAAAATTCTAGCGACACATTCCCTTTAAGCGTGCACATTACATTTTTATAAAAAAAAATTAAAAAAAATCGTTTTTTGTTTTTTTAAAGTCGGTTAACAGGGTAGGTATTGACTGTTTGACCAGCAGACATTTGGCTTCTTATTAGCATACCGTACGTTGCGTGAGTGAGTAAAACTTAATTTTATTAGTAATGCTTGGAGTATGCTCATCAACATAGGAATGTTTGAATTTGTGTCCTCTTCACCTATCTAGCAATGTTAGTGGTCTTGGGCAGGGTAAAAAGTAGGAACGGACTCTCTTTTAAAGCCTATGTCCACTTTTTAACACGTTTTATTGTGCTTGTTAATATATCTTTATAGTGGTCGAAGGTCAGTATTTCCGATACAGAGATCGAAATGCTCTACGTAGACCTAGTTAAATAGAAAAAATTCTGACTGCCCTCTGCCACCATTAGAGGGTACTTAAGCGCTTACTGTGTTATTATTAAGTTCAATTTAGAACAGTATGCAGTTCGCTCCTAAACTCTGAATTGTAGCTGCCGGCAGAAGTTTACCACATTTGGATTTTGTTTTTTAAAAGAAAAAAAAATATGGTGTTTTAAGGATAGACAATCACTTTAAATAATATAATTGTTGTACTGCCAGTGACTTTGATTCTGGACGTGTTCTTGTATGGGGGTAAGTAAGCTTAAAGGGTTATTCCCAAGTTGAGTCAAATGTTGTTGTTTTTTGGCATTCTAAGCTGAAATTAAATAAAAAAAATAATTTGCTGTTAAAATATTTTAAAAATTAATTCCCTAACTACCTTTTTTAAAACTTGATAACTCAGCTAGTGCTGGTTATCTTTTATAAAAAGGGCGTGAGCGACTCGATGTCAATCAAACTTCTCTGCAGTGTGCGCACTCCCGACGTTGCTAGCTAATGTAGTCATGCAGCAGCATCGGGAGAATGTTCGTCTCAACCAGACATGGTAAGCCTGGTTGAGACGAACACACCGTGAATTGCAACACCACGGCACCCCATAAACACACACACACACACACACACACACACACCTAATGCGCATGTGCCGATATGCGCGTTCATGCTAGAAATGACATCCTCTCCTAAGGACGGAGAGGATATCATTGCGCATGCGCGGCCACCGCTAAAGGTAAATAGTGGTGGCCGGATCCCTAGACAACGAGCTACAAACAAAGAGGGACTGACAGCGAGAGAGAATATCCCGAAAACTACATCGCTGGGATAAAGAAAGGTAATTACAAAAATGTATATCTTTAGAAGGGTGAGCTTAATAGATAGATTTTTGTAGATGGGAATAACCCTTTAAACAAACATTGCTTGAGTTGCACATGATGGAAACATTTGCTTATCTGGGAAAGCAGAAAAGCCAAAAAATAATACGGCGGTTCTACAGGAAATATATATATATATATATATATATATATATATATATATATATAATTATTGTATGTATGTTTTATTTTATCTATTGGTTTTAAAATAATTTTACTGAAGTTTGTAGTTTTTATACTCTTCATTCCTTATTGATCCACTCCTGGCTTCTTTATTTTTATATATTATATTGCACCAAAAACTGCATGTGTGAATCTGGCCTAGTTTTAGTAGGTTTATCTATGAAAATCCACAAAGAACATGTCATAATATCAAATTATGTGAGCTACTATGCAAAAATACAAACCTGATAATATATAACACACTTCTCTGCTATATCTAGTTCCAGTATTGTTTCTTTACTTGTTGACATGTTTTGAGATATACCATTCGATTCTCACACTTATAGCTTACATGAAAGCGGATAGAGGACCAAATGTTTCACATGTGGACACTTAGGTTCACGATTACATCAGTGTTTCTAAATTTTAATTGAACAAATGTGGTTATGGGTAGATGTGATGTGAGTTGTACTGCTCTTGTTTTTTGTCATTTTTAATTGTGACCGGTCATGAATATCTCGTGTGCACCAAGCACAAAACTAAGGCTCCTTTCACACTACCGTGAAGCTCCATTTAGCTCTCTTCCGTCAAAGAAGGGGATGAACGAGCTATCAAACGGAAAGCATCACTTCTGTTAGAATTACCAATGATTTCAATGGTAATTCTTTTGTTTTAGATGCATTGTTTGCCTCCGTTCACTAGGTTTCCGTTTTTTTTGTGTATTTTTCCACGGAAGCAAAAGTGCTGCAGACTGCAGTTTTTGCTTCCGTGAAACAATCAAAAACCTAACCAGCCTAGCAAGCTTGCTGACTTATATGCCACCCTATGCCATTATTGATAAAACTCCCTCTTTGTCTGAACCAAATGACATTTGGATGTATTCATAAACCATAAAGTTTTTCATTTTCATAGACAGTTGAGCTGTATCTACTCAGTGGTGAGTGCATGTCCGGCATAATGTTGAAGTACGTTTGAGATTTTGTAAGCAATCAGTAAATCTGAATTATTTTTTTAGATTTTTTTTTTTGTAAATTTTTTATTGTAGACACCAAATTTTGTTGGCCAAGATTTAAATCCGTTCATAATTTATTATAACAAATATACAAAGTGTTTATACCCACTTACTTATCCACAGCTTGTTGGTTAGTATTGTTTATAATAGTACATATCCAGATATCAGACCAGATGCCTTATTTCATTGTATTTTATGGATATACTGTATTTGAGCTAGTACAGGATCTGCTTAGAACATTGGTTATGTCGGAGCCTGGGGTAAGTGGTTCATGAAGTTGTTGGACAGGTTTGTCTGGGCTTTGACCTGTAAATACTTCTGTGTTTTGATATGTCCATTACGATTCGGATTAAGAATTTTATATCCTGTTTTAGACCTCCAAAATGTATTGCTTTCCAAACTGGGTAATTAAAAAAACAAACTATAGTAAAGACACTTAATGAACCCATTACGTCTTCTATTCTGAAGACGTGTATGTATACTACGGTCATTAAAGTCTGACCAGGTAACCATTCTGTTGGGAGTACTTGCATAATGTAGCAATGTAAGGGCTCCTCCACATAAGTCTGGTCATCCGGTGATCGTTATTCCTAGATTCTACTGGTTCCCTCTTCTTATATTAGCCTAAAAAAACAGTGGACTCCCTAAACTATGTACATTAATAGTAATGGGCCAAAGTTTTATTTAAATTAGGATTTTGTACATTTTATATTCCCATGAGTACTTCGCATTCCGGTGTTGTACCAATGTTCCCCACAACTCCCTAGTACTACCCTCCCCCCTGTACGGTGACGTGATTCAGTGTAGTCATGTCATACATACTGTACCCCACGCTTTTTAGTGAACTAGTATAGTATTCAATAGCCAGGCTTGCAGATGCACAGACCATTCCGGGATATGCAGATAGGTTTTGAAATATTACTGCGGATGTGTGACCACCAAAAGTCATTGCCGCGGGTGGTTGTTACCCACGGCAACCGAATTTATAAGCCTAGTCGACACATGGAGAAACAAGTTTGTCTTCATCCATGTTAGAAACCATGTTTATTGTTACATCTATTTAGCCCTGTTTACCTTCATGCAAAAACATATTGCTGCAAGAACACTGGGACGCATGTATAATGGATGTCGTTTGTGCGTGGATTTGGTGTAAGTCTCTGGAGCATCACTAAAGCACAAATGCCACAAAATTGATGAAACGTCTGACCTAGTGTAAGGCTAAGTTCACATTAGTATACGTTTACGTCTCTTCTGTCGGAGGAAGAAAGGATCGAAAGATTAAACGGAAAGCAACGGTTCCGTTAGACTTAAAATTTATTTTAATGGTAATTCTTTAGTTTGTTTGCTTTCTGCTTGTCTTCGGCTAGGTTTCAGTTTTCTTTTTTTACGAAACAAAAGTGCAGTGCAACATTAGGCTTCGTGCACGTTGCCATTGATCGGACACTAGGATCCACAGCTGCGGATCCTGGTGTCCATATTTGGGTCCATAATGCCTCTGGGCTGCTTTCACAACCGTTCTGTATGTCTTTATATTACGGCCGTGGTTCCGTGTCTCATCCATATTTCGCGGTCTGCGCCCATAGAAAGGTTAAATTAACGTATTTCTCAGGCATTTTCTAGCAGCATATCTGCAAAATGCAACGGCACACGGACTTGAATGGTGGCACGGGTTTGCTAAAAGGACACGTTCTATAATTTTTAGAACGAAACAACGGATTTGCCAAAAAATATTGTGTGCATGGGCCCCATAGAAATGAATGGGTCAGTGCTCTATCTGCAAAAAATCATTCTTACGTAGCTTTTAGGACAAGTTCTTTAGAAAAACGCCAAGAAATGTATCTTATACAAGATTTTCACCATTTGAAAAATCATTTTAAGTACAGTTTGTGGCCTAAACAGGGTTAATTCGCTTGTAGATCTTTCTGTACTGTATTACTACTGTAAATCTCTACTTCTGCCTCTATAGTGTTTGCTTTTTTGTGGTGGTGGTGGTGGTGGTCATGGTGTCGGTGGAGGTGTTGGTTTTTTGTAATAATAATAGTGCACTTCGAGTAACTGGAGGCCGTTTCATAGTACAGCCAAAGTGTGACATAAGCTGACCGCTCGCTATCTCTGTGCTGTGGTTTCAGTGCAATGTGGTGGTCACCTTGCTGGAAAATCACATATATATTTCTGCCTACATGTTTTATCTGTTCTCGCAGCGTTAAGCAATCAATAAAAGAACTTCCCAATACAGAGGCCTATAATTCAGAAACTAATTAGATTTTACTATACGTTACGATTACTATAAATAAGAACAGGCAATGGCGTAGCAACATTTAAAGTGGTTATATGATTAGATAAACGTGGCTGCTTTCCCCCAAAAACATCACCGTACCAGTCTATGCATTGTCTGCTATTGAAACTCTAGCCTCATTCACTTCAACGAAGCAAGCTCCAATGCCACACAACCTGTGGACAGGTATGGCACTGCTTTTGGAGAAGAGAAGCCAAGATTTTCTAATCCTTGATGACCCTGAATTTGTTTTCAACAGTCATTCATAGGTGACCATGTACGTATAATGAGCAATTATCTTACGAAGTTATTATCAGAATATCTGACTTAGAAAATGAAACTATTCCGAAAATAAGCTTGAATGGCATTTCCATAGCATGAGGCGCCGTGAACAGCAGCAAGTATTCTGGTAACATACTTCTCACATTGGTGTTCCTACAGGATAGCAATGGAGAATATGTCTCGGACTTGCAGAGTTATTATGGGAATTATTCACGTTTACATCAAGGAATTGCATTATGAGCAATTGCTTTTACACTGATTTATGACATATTTAGCTTCTCTTCAACCAAAGGAGTAGTGAAAGTAATCTGATGTGGTGCATTAAATGCAGTCGTAAACGCCCATCTATTCTTAATATTTTGTACGATGTTGAAACCATAGTAATGTATATTTTGTATATTAGTTTTCATGATGGTTTCTAAGTAAACTTTAGCTAATATTGCTCATGCTGGTCTTACGTTCAAATTGGCCCAGTCTGGTGGCGTGAAATCTCAAAAATCAAATGCTAATCGCTTGGATAATTTTTAGTGATTCTTATATGTTAAGTACACGACCGCTCGTAAATTTTATTTTATATGCACTACATTAATCAGTCTGCAATTCCTTTGGGTGTGTCTGTGATCCCGCTTTTGCAATACATAAAAACTAATCGGAGCAAAGAGATAGTGGTCATATTTTCACTTTGCATAGGGACGACCCGACTGCACTGGGTGACAACTGCAGATCATCAAAGTCCTGTGTATTCTGCTATTGTCACTGAATTGCTTTTAGTCTGGCTGACAATAGCCTTACATCATCTACAGGAATCAGAAGCCAATCAACCCTGTCCTTACCTGTAGTATGACATTGCTTGTGAGGCATGAATGCTGCTGCACAGGGCACAGTCTGCAGACTCTCCTGTGCGTTGGAACGATCTAACTAACTATAACCTCTGGAAGATGTGATTGGGCCACACCTCCCTATGTAATGCCAGGGAAAAATTAGACCCCCCCCCCCCTCATCTAATTCCAGACAACTTCTTTAAATAAGGGTAAGCTTTTTTTTTTTACTTTACAGAATGTTCACCACTCCATATTTTGGCAATAATCTTAATGATTACGTTTTGCTCTGTGATTGCACAGAAATTTTCTTTGTTGCATGCTATCATTTTCTATGGCGGAAAACTCCTGATCATATTATTGTCTAGTAATATTAGTAACCAGGTCCTGGCTGTTACTATAATAAGATATTAGCATTGGTCTTCTGTGTACCAAAGTTTGCATTAAATATGACTATAATGTGTGAAACATAAAGAATTGTGTGGGATATGTGTTTACCATACTAATCTGCGCTTTTTCTCTTCCCTGTTCAGCCCTTTTTATGGAGAAGATTTTTATTGTGAGATTCCTCGAAACTTTCGCCACCTCTCCTTTTACATATTTGACAGAGATGTTTTTCGCAGGGATTCCATCATGGGTATGTGTCATAGTGTTTGTAATTGAAAAAATGTATGCACACAAATCATTGTTATAGATGTGTAAAATGGAAAGCTGTTTCTGGGATAGGTATTGATGATATGTCCTGTGTCTGCAATGAGAACAATAAAATTAAGGATACTATTAAAAGTGGAAATGCCCTTTTTCTGTATAGATGAAGAGTGGGGCATCATGTTCATTTCTTCTGGTGGGCCCAGGGAACCCCTGGTTGATACTGTAGAAGATGTTGACCACCGACCTGTATGATTATGACAACACCCAGATCTCCTTGTCCATTTAAAAGCCCTCTACTTCTGTTCTTGCTAATGTTTTAAACTACGTCTTAGCAATCTCCTCTTGAGTTAAGACCATGAGCTGATTGATGGACCTGCTGATTGGACCTCGGCAAACCATTGTTCTTGCTGTGCCAGCGGAGTCCCCAAATGAAGCATTACACAGCACCTGTTGATAAGACGGAAACTTCCATGTAAAACTAGACCAGAGCAGTGGCTCTTTGCTGGCTTATTGAGCGGGTTCCGAGTGGACATATAACAAGCTATGGGCTCCTCATATTCATGAGCGGTACGTAAGAAGAATTGGATAAAAAATTTCAACATTTAATATGGTGTTAGGGTACTAAACGGTAAAACTTTCGACGTGTCAAATTTTGATCGGTGGTGGTCCGAGCACTGAGACCCCCACCAATCGCTTAAACGATGCGGCAAAAGCTCTTGGATGAGCGCTGTGCCGCTTTGTTTCTGATCGGCTTTCTTTGGAAACAAAGTGCTGCTTCTGCTTTGTTTCGGTGCTTAGACCCCCACCGATCAAAACTTCTGACATGTCACGACATTTCAAAAGTCTTTTTTTAAATGTTTAGTTACCCTTTAAACATTACATCGTTTTTGTTTTAATTTAAAGGGGTTGTCCGATGAAAGGAAAAGCTACTTTATTTAGCATTTGTAAAATTTAAAAAAAACGGGCTCCAGGGGCAAACAGCTCCGTGTGTGTGTGTGTGTGTGTGTGTGTGTGTGTTTTTTTGTTTTGTTTGTTTGTTTGTTTGTTTGTTTGTTTGTTTGTTTGTTTTCTTGCTTAGCTGATGAGTTGAGCCAGGCAGGCAGTCTCTTCATCCATCCACGTCACAGAGAGGAGGGGGAGCTCCTTGCCCCAGAGCCTGTGATGACTCATTACAGCTACAACGGCATCCCCTAACTTCTGGGTCCACGGGGACTGAAAACCTGCAATCCGTGCAGGTTTGAAAACTAAAGTATATTAGCAAGTTTTTTTTGTTTATTATTTAGCATTTGGAAAAAAAACAAACAGATTTTCCTTTCATTGGGGAAACCCCTTTAAGTTCTCATTCACATCTGCATTTCGGGTTCCGCTGTTCTGCTCCACCAAAACAATGAGAATCCATTTCAGGACTGAAACCAACGGCGCCCAATGGAACCCATTTAACTTTATTGGGTTCCGTTGGTCCTTCGCCATGGTTTCCGTCGTTTTGACAGACATAATAACGCAACGCAGCATGCTACGCTATTTGGTGGAAGCCTCTAACGGAGCCTACGAAGCAGATGTAAACATCCTCTGTGTTTTACCCCGACAGTGTACTTGGTGTGCATGAGGTTTTCCGGTACTCATACAGACAGGTGATGGATGTTTCTAGAAGTGGCAATTTCAGGTCCCTGTCACATTACAGCACATAAACTCTGCAAGAAACACCGGATGCTGTGCATTGGCTGGATAATCTTCCCTTCTGACATATCACATTTCCTCTTAAACTGTGTGGCCTTAGGCAAGTACCTTGTCTGCTTATATATCATGGGGCACTGAGGAATGAAAGGATTTAGTTTTGCCCATAAATGATCATTATTTACGAAAATGCTCCAAATTTCTAAACCGACCCTTCATCCAGAAACTTCTAATACCAGTCGTGGTATTTAATAGATTCTATACCATTTATATAAATAAACTGTCCTCTTGAAAAGCTGATTTATTTTTATCAGAAATTAGTGTACACAAAAAACAAAATGAGAGTTCCTTATTGTATTCATGTCTCATAGATTCCTATGTTACGGCTTTGTTTTATGGATTAAGTGTATTTACAGCCTTCAAAACTCCGTCCTAAAGCTCTGCTCTGTATAATGGCATTTACATTGGAAATGCAATCGGTTTTAATCCCGGTTTATCTGCTCTTTAAAGAGCTTTTGGATAAAAGTAATTTTAGGGGACTGCACATCCGTTTGTGTGTAATTCTTCAATGACAGGCGGCTTGCAAGATGTGAGTAAAAGTAGAAGGAAAATTGTCCTTCATTTTGTTGGACTTATCCATTAAAGCAGTGTAATACTGAGATGGCTTGAGCAGATCTTCATGAAATCACTTCTAAGTGTTACTCTCGCATATAAATGAACAGAGTAATTTAATGTGTTTTATTATTCAGATTCATATTCATTGTATATTCTGGCCATAGACCTAACAATTCTTGTCTATGGTTGTCCATGTACGGACAGTCCAGAATTGTAAATACACCATTACAGTTATGTTTTGTGCCAATTTAACATTCATAATTAAAGCTGAACTACAGACGGCATCATAAATATTCTATAGAGGTCAGAGTCTCCCACTGCCACTTCTTTCCTGACTGTCTTTTCCTCATGCTTTACACTGCAACTCCACTTGTTCACATTAAAGAGAACCTTTCACCTCCCCATACATGTGCATCATGTAATGGAGGGCTGCACAAACCCTGCGGCACTTAAAAAAAAAACTAAAAAAAAATTCTACCTCCCACCGTTATTTAGATATCGGTTCCGTTATATTTGGCGCCCGATATTTAAATAACCCCCTGAACAGTCAACGGGGCGTGTACTGGCAAGGGGGCGTGTTACTATGGCTGTGACACTATCCAATCAGATATGGACAGTGCCACAGTATGAGAGTGTGCGATTGCAGTTTTCATCCGAACAGGAAAGGGGGCATGTCATTGCTACGGACAGAGCTGTGGAGAGCTCTCATCTCCAGCTCTTGTGAGAGATCAGTCTTGTATTGTCTGCCGAACTGGCAAGGGGGCGTGTCACTGCTACGGACAGTGTAAGAGCTGGGGAGAGCTTACTGTCCGTAGCAGAGACACGCCTCCTTGCCTGTTCGGATGAAGGGACTGCAATCGCACACTCTCTCTCCTGCTGTGGCACTGTCCATATCTGATTGGACAGTGTCACAGCCATAGTAACACGCCCCCTTGACTATTCATGGGGTTATTTAAATGTCTGGCGCCAAATATAATGGCACCAATATCTAAATAACGGAGGGAGGTAGAATTTTTTTTAAAGTGCCCCAGGATTTGTGCAGCTCTGCCCATTACATGCTGCACTTAGCTTCACATGTATGGGGAGGTGAAAGGTTCTCGTTAAACACTATGTATAAGCACAAGTATATTGTTACACCACCCAGATACTCTGATACAATTGTATCCCACTGGTGTACTGGTAATCCTTACTGTATCGGGTAGTTGCCGCGGGTTTATTAGGCAATAAGGGAAGATCCTGGAATTGCTCTTCAACAATGAAAATATTTAAACCGGTCATATAAACCTTCCCAATGATTTAGAGGATTTCATTTGTGTTTTACTTTTGTCACCATTGAAGTAACTATGAATGTTTTTATGCATATGTGGCCAACTTATCTGGCAATATATACTTTAGCATAGTTAGTTGTTCAACCCAAACTCGGTCAAGTGACCAGAATTTGTGATCTGATCTGCTTCTCGGTCCATGAAAGGAAAGAACCCTTTGACATGCTTTGAAAAAAAATCTGGTGTAAAAATGTAAATCTTTACCATGCCCTGTCTGACACACTTTATTTTTTCTTTTTTTTAATGGAAATGTTGTATTCTTCACCCTTGACATGAATGAGAAATGAATGAAAACCAAACAAAATAGTTTGCAGTTTTTGGTGCGTTTGTGAGTCGTTACTGTAGAGTCAGTTCTTAAACCTGCTTGTGGGTGCCATAAGGAAGGAGGGCATTATACCTACTTATCCTGGGCATTTATTGTTCTCCATAGGTGACTTTTATTTTCCCCCTAAAATCTGTTTTTAAATGGTAACTGTGTATCCTTTTTTAAGGTCATCAGAATTGTTGACATGAATTTTGCAGACTAGAGTGCAAGCATGGTGGTTGTCCCTATACTTGTGTGTTTACACCCGGCATCTGACCTACTGTGAGATGTCCTGCCAGCCGTCTGTCACCTTTCGCTGCTGAAGGAG
This sequence comes from Rhinoderma darwinii, assembly GCF_050947455.1. Taxonomy (NCBI): domain Eukaryota; kingdom Metazoa; phylum Chordata; class Amphibia; order Anura; family Rhinodermatidae; genus Rhinoderma; species Rhinoderma darwinii. Next base: position 190,115,790 of record NC_134688.1, on the reverse strand, counting down.
AAAGGAATAGTACTTTTCCTGCTAGTAAGCGAGGCACATGCTTCATTAATGTACAACCAAAATAAAATTCCACAATCCGTATTTAAGGCTGTGCTTTTTATAGTGCAGGCGGCTGCATTTCAAGAGGCGGAAGTGAGGAGAGCCCAGACTGGCTGTTGGAATGCACAAGTTCGTTCAGGTTTCACTGTGTGACAGGTTTTGGTATTCCCTCCACTCAAGAGACAGACTGGCTGGTTATTTATTACCAATGCTCATGTTTCTTGGACACACACGACTTTTTATTATGGCCTGAAAGTCAGTGGAAACGTAAATATAGATATTCAAAAATATTATGCTCCCTGTACATTTAGGAAAAGGCTGGCATTCGGTCATTCCCTGCAGAAAGGCCGTCATTTGATTGTTTGTTTTTTTTTAGCTTACACACAAATATGGGGGGCATATTTCCGTTGTATTCTACTGACCGGATGCTTGCTTATACTGATTTATTCAATGCATCTTTAGTTATTTTGTAAGGAATTATTTTCATGTTGCAAGTTCTAAAATGCTCGGAAATCCTTTCTGAAAGTAAAAAGCAAGGTTATGGCCTTGTATAGCTTCTTCTAGAGAAGAGATAAAGAGAAGGGAAAATACCTAGGAAAAAAAAGTTTTTGTGAAATTTTTACGAATTTTTTTTCATCCGTTTTTTTGTGGGCTGGTATGTTGGTTGCTCGATGCTTGTTGACAACCACAGATGGATCTTCGCTACTCTTTCTATAGACCCTGGATGGTGTTTAAATCTGCATACCTCTGCAGTTACATTTCCCCTCATTTTCTCTACTGTTTTGCTGGAATCCTGTTCATGAAGTGTAGTTAACTATTTATCTTGAAACAATTCACTAACTTATGTTGTGACATAATTAAAAAGTCGAACAATTGCCTTTGTTGTATGGGAATTCTCCTCTGCCCTGTGTCAACAAAGCTAAGCAGACGTGATTGGCATCACAGCAAAGTAATTAAAATAAGCTTGTGCCAGCAAATGTCTAGCCAAGGTATCACGGGATTCTCCATAACAATCCCAGGTGCTTTAGATATTTATACAATTAGCGTAACTTTAACATCATCTGTTGAACAGTTATAGGATTGACCGTGCATACAGCCGTTCTGTTCATATACCTGTAATAACTGTGCAATTTGGAGTTAAAGGAGTTGTCTTAAAATAACATCCACTGTTTAAAATCAGTTGATCGCTGAACGTCAGGATTTTAAAATCCTCTGATTGGCTGATATCTCGGGAAGTAGTAGTATTTATTTTTTAAGCAACGCTTCACTTTTGGTAGTTGAGGGGACATCCATATGCTCTAATAGAGTATATGGATCGTTTAATGAGGAAAATCACCATCATACTGTACTACTTTTAAGTCTCCGACAATGAATTTGGATTTCAAAATCTTTACAGCTCTGTTACAGAATTTCAACTGAAATGAAAGCTTTTACTTTAAAGTGTTAAGAGATTTGTGTTGGAAATCTTCAGTGAGAAATCTCTTGGGAAATTGGATGAAATCTGTAAACTTGCGATCTGCTGACTTGTCTCTGTGATTGGTCAGATGTATTATGATGGATTTCTCTGTTGACTTGCTATGTTTGTCAGCCGACATTGAAGATTTCCCTAGTAACATACAGTGATCAGCCAAAGCTTTAAAGCCGCACTGCAAATTTTTTCAGGCATGGTTTGAAGGACGTGAGAGTTCAAGGTGTTGATTAGGCCTCCAAATTTGCCAGATCTCTATCTGATCGAGCATCTGTAGGATGGGCTGGAAAAACAAATGTGATCCCTTGAGGCTCATCTCACAACTTACAACACTTGATGGATTTTCTGCTAGCGTTTTCATGCTAGATACCACAGGACACCTTCAGAGGTCTTGTGGAGTCCATGCCTTAATGGGTCAGGGCTGTTTTGGCAGCATGAGGGTAACCCACACAATACTAGACATGCAGTTATAATGTTATGGCTGATCGGTTGTATACGCTGAGCTTGGCGAAATGTAGAGGTGAGCAGCTGTCAGAAGCCGTAATGCCATGGAAGTATATTACATACGTGGTAACTGATAGATAAGCATTGTGTATTCACGGTTTTAGTGTAACAAGGATATCACGCTCTTTTATGTAGCCCGTCTGCCTTTCGGTCCATGGCGTCCTTCAACTGAGAGGAATCTTCAAATGGGATTGCGTTTTTTTTAGTAACCCTGGCTACTGGGATATCTACTTTTGGGATCTCATCCCAAGGTTTAGTGTCTTCTGGATCAAAGAGAAGTCTGTTTTTAAAATCTCTTGAAATGAAGAGCCTTTTTTCTGAATCTTCCCATTCAGTTGTCACCATTCTTTTGAGATTTTCGTTTACCGGAAAAACCTTTTTTTTATTTTCCGTTAGACCTCCAAATATCTCATCCTGGATGGTATGTGGTTGGTCGTCTTCGGGAATATCCATGGTTTCCCGTATTGCCTGAATTAAGGTATCAGACATCTCGGAAGAGAAGAATTTTTTTTTCTCTTGAGTGGAAGAAGTTGAAGGCAAGAGTTCCTTCTCCTTCTTCTTCTAACTCACCCTCCGATAGGTAATAACACTCCTGCTCCGAGTCAGACCCCTGAGAGGGAGGACAATATTTTTGATCCACTTCCATCCGTTGTCTTTTTGCCCGGGAGTGTGAGGGAGTTTCTTGAGGAGGGGCGAGGGAGGCTACTGACTGACTCACTTCTTCACGAATCTTAGCCCTAAGTTCAGACATAAACGTTGGTTGTTCCTCTTTTAGTATTTTTGCAATACAATCCTGACACAATTGTTTCCTATGTGACTCTGGCAATTTTTTTTCACAAGTCGCACATTTTTTAACCTTCTTTTTATCAGTTTGTCTCGGAGAGGAATCTTTATCCTAGAGAAAACAGAAGGTAGGTAAAGTATGGTGTGCATACATAAGGAGTTATAACCCTTAACCCAAGGGTGAGACTCGCGTGACCCTGGGACATATCTGGAGTTCCGTCAGGACGAGGAAGTTCCATACCGCGACAGGTAACAGGCAATGCAATATGCAATCCACAAAATCAATCCAAGTTAGAGGTATCAGCTCTGACTACATGTGCGTGTCCCTTTAACCCCTTCCCGACATGCGCCGTACATGTACGGCGCTGTCGGGAGGTGCTTCCCGTAAAGCGCCGTACATGTACGGCGCAGTGATTGTGCGGGCTCAGAAGCAGAGCCGGCACCATCACCGCGGGGTGACAGCTGTATTATACAGCTGGCACCCTCCTGTAACTGCCAGGACCGGAGCTATTCTCCGATCCGGCAGATTAACCCCTCAGATGCTGCGCTCAATAGAGCGCAGCATCTGATAGGTTTTCACCCGATCGGCAACCCAGTGATGCAATCGCTGGGTTGCTGTGGCAATCGGACACCAGAAAATGGCGTCCGAGTCTGCCTTGTACGGGAGCCCATGAGGACCCGCCTTCGGCGTGTCCTTATAGGCTTGCTGTCAGTGAATAACTGACAGCGCTAATACACTGTACTACGTATGTAGTGCAGTGTATTAGAGTAGCAATCGGGGCATCAGGCCCTCATGTCCCCTAGTGGGACAAGTCAGAAAAGTAAAAAAAAGTAAATAAAAATGTGGTAAAACAATAAAAACACACACATTTCAAATAAAAATAAAGCTAAACTGACTTTTTTCCCATAGTAAGTCTTTTATTATGGGAAAAACCGTAAAAATTAAAAAAACTATACATATTTGGTATCGCCGCGTCCGTAACGACCCAAACTACAAAACTATTATGTAATTTATCCCGCACGGTGAACGCCGTAAAAAAAAAAAACATGAAAAACAACGCCAGAATCTTTGTTTTTAGGTCACATCTCCTTCCAAAAAATGCTATAAAAAGTGATCAAAAAGTCACATTTACTCCAAAATAGTACTAATGAAAACTACAATCCGTCCCGCAAAAAATAATCCCTGACACCGTTTAGTGCACGCAAAAATAAAAAAGTTATGGGTCTTAGAATATGGCGACACAGAAAACAAATGATTTTATAAAAAGTGATTTTATTGTGCAAAAGCCGCAATACATAAAAAAACGATATAGATTTGGTATCGCCGTAATCGTATCGACCCGCAGAATAAAGCTAACATGTAATTTAGGGCGCACTGTAGATGCCGATAAAAAACGATTCCAGAATTGCTTGTTTTTGGTAATTTCCTTTACCAAAAAATGAAATAAAAAGTGATCAAAAAGTCGTGTGTGTTCTAAAATGGTACCAATAAAATCTACAGCCCGTCTCGCAAAAACAAGCCCACACACCGCTCAATCAACTGAAAAACAAAAAAGTTACGGCACTAGTAATGCGGTGATGAAAAAACATCTCAATGCGCAGGCCTGAGGGGAACATTCCTTCAGTTTCAGGGCCATAGTATTTAGGAACTAGGAAAGGGAAGGGACATTGCACATCCGCTGGAAGCGAGGGTGCCCGTATTATACCAGCGCAAAACTTTCCCAGTAATATTTCCCAAACTACGAAGGAGAAAAAGTCCCCAAAAGGTGCAGAGCGTTACAAAAGGGGGATAAGAAAGAAAACCATTTATCAGTGTGACACCGGCCTGTGCATAACGGATCGCTTCACAGCGTAACACACACCTATGGATAATTGTATTATTTACCCATTATTATACCCTCTTATTATGCCCTGATGTACTCCGCACAGATTACATATGCCACCACATTATAAACTGAAATACCAGCAAAACCCCAAACAGAACTGTTACCAAGCAAAATCCATGCTCAAAATGGTGGTCTATTCCTTCTTAGCCCTACAGTGTGCCCAAACAGCAATTTATGGCCACAAGTAAGGCATTACCATACCCGGGAGAACACGCTTAACTATTTATGGGGTAAGATTCTCTAGGGGCACAACATCTTGTGCGGTGAATGGGCAGATCAGTGGAAAAATTGCAATTTTCACTTTGCACCATCCACTGCGTATTCATTTCTGAAAAACACCTGTGATGTCTAAATTCTCACTACACCCCTTGATAAATGCCTTTAGGGGTGTAGTTTCTAAAACGGGGTCACTTTTGTTTGGTACATCAGGGGTTTTGCAAATGCAACATTGGGTCCGCAAACCATTCCAGCAAAATCTACGCTCCAAAAGATAAGTACCGCTCCTTTTCTTCTGAATGCTCCCATATACGTAAACAGCTGATTATAACCACATATGGGGTGTTACCGTACTCGGGAGAAATTACTTTACAAATGTTGGGGTGCTTTTTCTTCTCTATTCCTTGTAAAAATGAAAAATGTTGATCTAAAACTACATCTTGTTGGGAAAAAAAAATATTTTTCATTTTCATAGCTTAATTCTAATTAATTCAGCAAAAAACCTTTGGGATCAAAATTTTCACTATACCCCTAGATGATTCCTCAGGGGGTGCAGTTTCCCAAATGGAGTCACTTTTGGGGTGTTTCCACTGTACTAGTACTACAGGGGCTCAGCAAATGTGACATGGCGCCCAGACACTATCCAAAATCCAAATGGTGCTAGTTCCATTCTGAGCCCTACCGTGTGTCCAAACAGCCGTTTATGACCACATGTGGGGTATTGTTTTACTCGGGAGAAGTTGCTTTACTAATTTTATGGTGCTTTTTCTCCTTCAGTCCTTGTGGAAATGAAAAAAAAATACCTAAACCTACATTTTATTTGAAAAAATGTAGATTTTCATTTTCACAGCCTAATTCCAAAAATTTCTGCAAAAAACCTGTGGGGTCAAAATGCTCACTATACCCCTAGATAATTTCCTCAAGGGGTATAGTTTACAAAATGGGGTCACTTGTTGGGGGTTTCCACTGTTTTGTCACCTTAGGGGCTTTGCAAATGTGACATGGCCTCCGCAAACCATTCCTGCTAAATTTGAGCTCCAAGAGCCAAATGGCGCTCTTTCCCTTCTAAGCCCTGCCGTGTGTCCAAACAACCGTTTATTACCACATGTGGGGTATTGTTTTACTCGGGAGAAATTTCTTTACAAATTTTATGGTGCTTTTTCTCCTTTAGTCCTTGTGGAAATGAAAAAAAATTAGCTAAACCTACATTTTATTTGAAAAAAATTTAGATTTTCATTTTCATGGCCTAGTTCCAAAAATGTTTGCAAAAAAACTGGCCGGTCAAAATGCTTGCTACACCCCTAGATAAATTCCTCGAGGGGTATAGTTTCCAAAATGGGGTCACTTGTTTGGGGTTTCCACTGTTTTGTCCCCTAGGGGGCTTTGCAAATGCGACATGGCCTCCGCAAACCATTCCTGCTAAATTTGAGCTCCAAGAGCCAAATGGCGCTCTTTCCATTCTAAGCCCTGCTGTGTGTCCAAATAACCGTTTATTACCACATGTGGGGTATTGTTTTACTCGGGAGAAATTGCTCTACAAATGTTGTGGTGCTTTTTCTGCTTTAGTTCTTTTGGAAATGAAAATAAATTAGCTAAACCTACATTTTATTTGAAAAAATGTAGATTTTCATTTTCATGGCCTAGTTCCAAAAAATTTTGCAAAAAAACTGGACTGTCAAAATGCTTGCTACACCCCTAGATAAATTCCTCGAGGGGTGTAGTTTCCCAAATGGGGTCACTTTTGGGGGGTTTCCACTGTTTTAGTTCCACAAGACCTGTTCAAAGCTGACATGGTGCCTAAAATATATTCTAATAAAAAGGAGACCCAAAATCCACCAGGTGCTCCTTTGCTTCTGAGGCCGGTGCTTCAGTCCAGTAGCACACTAGAGCCACATGTGGGATATTTCCTAAAACTGCAGAACCTGGGCAATAAATATTGAGTTGCATTTCTTGGGTAAAACATTCTGTGGTACAAAAAAAATGGATTCAAAATGAATTTCTGGAAAAAAATAATGAACTTTGTAAATTTCACCTCTATATTGCCTTAATTCCTGTGCAATGTCTAAAGGGTTAAGAAACTTTCTAAATGCTGTTTTGAATACTTTGAGGGGTGCAGTTTTTAAAATGGGGTGACTTATTGGGGGTTTCTAATATCTAAGGACCTCAAAGCCACTTCACAACTGAACTGGCCCCTGTAAAAATAGCATTTTGAAATTTTCATGAAAATGTGAGAAATTGCTGCTAAAGTTCTAAGCCTTGTAACGTCCTAGAAAAATAAAATGATGTTCAAAAAACGATGCCAATCTAAAGTAGAAATATGGGGGATGTTAGTTAGCAACATTTTTGTGTGGTATAACTGCCTGTCTTACAAGCAGATACATTTAAATTGAGAAAAATGCAAATTTTTGCAATTTTTCGCTAAATTTTGGTGTTTTTCACAATTAAATACTGAATGTATCGGGCAAATTTTGCCAGTAACATAAAGTCCAATGTGTCACGAGAAAACAATCTCAGAATCACTTGGATAGGTAAAAGCATTCCAGAGTTATTACCATATAAAGTGAAACATGTCAGATTTGAAAAATGAGGCTCTGTCAGGAAGGTCAAAAGCGGCCAAAGAGGGAAGGGGTTAAATGCGGGCATTTTGAATTTCCCGCCTTCCAAGATGGCCGCGGACCAGAAGTAGCCCGACATTTCCGCTCGGCTATTCATTGAGGTGCAGCCGCTCATAGCCGGCGACTGAGGCTTGCTATGCGGCGCAGCGAGGATCCCTGCCGGTGCGTCCAAACCTATGGAGCTGCCGGTCCCCGCCTGGTCACGTGGCCAGGCCAAAGCCTGCTTGGGAATTCCGAACCCCACACACTACCGGAACCCTGCCTAGGATTCCTCTGTTTCACACTGTTTCTTTGGTAGATAGAAAGCAGACAGATGGAAGTCAATTGCAGCTGTCTGTTTGAGCCCATGCACTTTATACATTTGACATTCCAGTGTTCATCTTGCAGCATCCACATCATGGGTTGCGGTTTTCGTTAACCCTTTATGTCCACTCAGATAACTATTACGCTCACACGCCTATATGTAATTTATATCACATACCTTTACATAGGTGTACTGGATTGTATACATCTGTTGGATGTCATTGGATGTTCTTCTGTTTTTTCACAAATTTACTGTGGCTCTATCAGACACAGCTGTGTATGAGACTATATACAATTCTCTTTTGCTGCTCCAATAATATGTATACTACTTATATACTCTCGTAACATTCATACCTGGTTTCTGACCGATTTGATGTCTTTTTATTGAGTGACTCATTCCCTGTTCCACTTTTACTGTTTCATGTTTTTTATTCTAATAAAATTTTGTACATTGTTCTATAAACTTCATGTGCTTTAGTCGATCATATTTTCTTGGATTTATCTTTCCTCTGGTAGGTGCACGGACCCCCCGATCTTGCCCCCTGCCCGAGTTTTTTTTCCCCCTGCAGTAACACAGGAGCGACGTGTCTCTGCTCCTGACCCTGTAGCGACAGGAAGAACACTGGCAAGTGGGTGGTGGGAGGGGCCTTTTAACCTCTCTGTCTTCCTGTCCCTACAGAGGTCAATAGGGCAACCTCCTGTGGTGCGGTCATGAGGGATGTACTGGAAAACTGGTTGCAATGCCTAAACGTTTCACAGGATATTTTTGTTCAACCCCTTGAATTAAACCTGAAAGTCTACACTTCAATTGCATCTCCGTTGTTTCATTTCAAATCCAATGTGGTGGCAAGCGGAGCCCAAATCATGAAGATTGTGTCACTGTCCAAATAATTCTGGACCTAACTATATATGGAGTGGATTCAAGCTTGCTGCCTGAGCAATTGGGCAGCTGGATGTCGGGTACCAGCAGTCATATAGGCAGTAGTCATTCCAGGTGGTCATGTCAATGGTCACATGATCGCTGGAATGCCAGTGGTAGGAGGCTGCTGCTGCTGGGTCTAACTAGGCTCAGCACTGCCCTAACAGTGGCACTGGAAAAGTTTTAGTGTCAAAAAAATCCAATTAAATAATAGTCCCCCAAATTTATTTTCTGAGCTTTTGAGGGATAGGCCATAATGATAATAAAAAATTAAAGTAAAAAAACAACCTGAATATGCCATTGATGTGAATAGCCCTTTAATTAAAATGTATTTCAAAGATAATGGGATAATAGTGCTAAACATAAATCAGGACAAGCTCTTAACCTAGAATGTCCATTAAATGTGAAGACTATTATTAATGGAGAGAATTATGTTAAACACTAATTTCCTGGAATTGTCAGAGGTGAAAACAAATGTAACGTTGTCAAATTGTAGTAAATTAAAGGTCGCCTTGTTCTCAGCCAGTAACCTCTACAGTAGGCAAACAATAAGAAAGCCGTCCCTCTTTTTCATATGATGTACTCTCCCATCGTCCTCTGCATATTACACAGCTGGTGCTGGATGAGATTAAACCGGTCCCAGTGGGGTTCTTGTTACTCTCTGACCTAGTTTTTTTTTTTTTTTTTTTCCCTCTTTATTATGGTAACCGCATTAAATTATGTATTTTTTTTTTTTCTTCTCATTCTTAACTTTGCATCAAGTAGTGATTGGAAATGTGTCTTCATTTTTAGAAGAAAAAAAAAAGGCTGTTTCAACATTGACTTGCTATTTATAAATTGACTCTTACATTGCTTGAATTTATTTAGAAAAAATACAAAGTGTATAGGTGTGTTTTTTTTTAAAAAAAAGAGAGAATTTGATTCCTAAATGGAGATGGACAATGGCATGACTTCTACCAAACTGTGTTTGCCGTTTTTATTCTGTCTCCATTTCAATAATCTAGCTTTGAGCTGAACATTCGTAGCAGCCAGTCTCCGATTAAGGCTCTCTTCACATTAGCAGGTTTTGGTTTCCGCTCAAAAATACCTAAACCCGACAGACCCCATTATAAGTCAATGTACTCTGTCAGAATTCTTTGGGATCACTTTGTTCACGTTCGCATCATGGCTCCTGTTCATAGATCTGTTTTCAGAGGCTTACCAAGATGTTCAAGCAAAAGTTTACTTTTACACATCATCACTTAGACATGTGAGGAGGTGTCACTGGTGGGAGTCTGTGCCACAGCAGCCTCAATATGTACAGGCCACTGTTTGGTAAAGGAAAACACAGTCATGGGTGGCAACTCAGGAACTCTACTCTAGTTCAGATCCAGCTTTGGCACTGTCGTTCTCTATGCAATACGGAACACAACGTTGTTGCCTGCAAAAATGCTGGGGAATAACCAAACACGATGAAGCTGCTTATTCAGTGCCCTTGATGTACTTTAGGTATACCTGCAGTTTTCCAAAGTTCTGAATAAGTGGCTTTTGCCTTTGTCACGGGACCCATTAAACGTTTCTAAAGGTTAGAAGATGTTTGCTTTGTCGAGGAATGCATTGTATTTCTACAAGTGTCTACAATCACTTTCTTTTCTCTTCTAGGCAAAGTGGCAATACTAAAGGAAGATCTGCAAAAATACAACAACAGAGAAACCTGGTTTCAAGTTCAGCATGTAGATGCTAATTCAGAAGTGCAGGTTAGAATACTATAATAACTTAAACAGATGTTATAAAGTAAATATATTAAGTGCACCCGTGGTGGAAAGGCACAAATGTTGACTTTTTTTTGTTTAAATAAATTGCAGAGGGGAAACTCACCAGGTAATGCCCATGTGCCGCCTTAGGTATATGGACACTTGTAAAATGCAATTGTCTTGTAAGCAGCGGTTAATATGTCCTATTTCACTTACATCACCCTTAGGCACCCGAGTAATATGACTATGGAGGAGAAACATTACATTTACTCTCCACAGTGTACTTAAATAACCAGATCACATATTGTGTTATGCCAAAATGTAATTTCAGTCTTTGAGAAAGCCATGTTCTTTTTTTGTAATGTTCTGTGTATATAAATAGTAGGACATCCAAACAGAAGCATTAAGTTACAATAGACCATAATCGTGTGGTGATTTGGTTAGTGTAAATGCACGAGATGAGAAAGCTTTGATTCTACAGATGTCTTGACCATATACCAAGGTGCAAGATTTACTTTCTAAATTTATACTTAAATATAGTGTATTACATTGGTGGGTGGTGGTCTTTAAGCCAGCTGTTGCTCATTTTAGCGACTGTTCAGTGAAGAATGTTTTATAACTGTCGGCAAAAACAAATTTATAAGGTAGCATGACCCATATCTTGCAGAATTCAGCAAATGGTTTCTCAACACTAGAAGTCCATGGGATTTTTATGTAAAACATTTTTATAGAAAGATTTGGTTTATGAAAGTAAGAGGTTTGGTTTGGATTACCCCCTTTTTATATTGAGATTGCTCCTCCCAGAATCTGATTGAAGACCCCTCTTTGCTGATCAGCTGATTGCAACATAATTTTAATGTGTACCTGTCTTGTGTTTTTTTTTTTTTCCAATATAAAATGATCCCAATTTCTGTGCGGATTAACTTCATAATATATTTTTCCAGAGGTTGGCGTTGAGTTTTTCTAACGCAGAGCTCCAAATTCCTTGCTCCTCTTTCACAGCCACAAAGTTACGGGTGAAATTTTGGGCATCCTGCGCTCACCACTCTTGGGTATTTTAGAAATGCGGATCTTGCAGGACGGTGATTTGGATGCCATAAATATTTGAGATAAAGCCTTTAACACGTTAAACCTCCATGACGTTACTGTACGTCATGAGTTTGCTTACATTAAGCCACCAAGGCAGACCGTTCCCTCCTGGTGATCGTGCTGGCACAGTTTCTGTGATCATCGCGGAACTCCGGCATTGACTGACAGCTGGGCTCCCTCTGTCACCCATTGACAGTCTGCGAATGCGATTGTGGGCCGCCGATGGGTTGCAACGGCAGCCAGGGGCTAAACAAAGGCCCCCAGACCTGCTATTACTGTATGCCTAGTCACATGCCAGAGTCCCCATCCTAATAGATTGCCTGACCGTTTTACACTGACTGTTAGTAATGCTTTGGTATACTAAAGTATTCTACAAACAATCAAGCAATCGCTTTGTGGGATAAATTGAAAAAAACAAACAATGAAAAACAGTGAAAGTCTTTTTTTTTTTTTTAAATGGGTTTCCTTTTTTTTTTGTGTTAAAAAAATACAATTCATATATATGGTTTTGCTGTGATTGTAATGACCTGAACAATAAAATGTACATGTTATTTAAACTGCATGGTTAAAGCCATTCAAAAAAACGCAAAAAAAACAACTGGAGCATTGCTTTTATTCTTCCAACCTCCCTTCCAAAAATAATAAGTTAGTCAATTCGTCCCAGGTACCCCAAAATGGTTCTAATGAATACTAACTTTTGTTCTGCAAATAATAGGTATCCCGTGTTAGTAACGACCCATTATCCTACGTTTTTTTTTCCTCTGCACAGCCGCGCCCCGGCCACCCGCTGTGCAGGGAACTGCAATCACTTGAAAAGGGCCAGCTGCCTTTTCCTGCACAGTGGGTGGCCAAGAGCGCCCCTGGCAGAAAAACCTAGAAGAGGACGCTCTGCTGAATCAGTGCTGCGGCCTCTTCTTTCTCAGGATCCATTGGGGTCCCAGAGCTCAGACTCTCACCGTTCATAAAGGATCCTAGTGATATGCCATAGGTTTTTCCAGATAGGAATAACACTTTAAGGCCACATGCAGAAATGGTAGATTTGTTGCAGATTTTTTGTGTGGATTATGCACTAAAACCCTACAAAAAAATTGCATTCAAATGCTAGTGATTTTCTCAATGCAAGAAAAATGGGAGTAAACAATGCCAGGTAAAAATACAGTACAGGTACGCAAGATTGAACACGAGTGTGTATGACTATATTATATTTTATACAGTTTTTCATTAATTTTGCACATACAATTGGTATGGCGTCCTGACCGGATGAACCCTCTAATAACACTTATTTAAAAAAGATGAGACAATAGTTTGGTTTGTGGGACCTCCATTGCTTCCTGTGTTCGCTTCTCTTTAATGTTGCAGCCAATATTGATAAGAGCTGAGTAATGGAGTCCGCGTGGTGTCTGCTCTCTGCATCAGACTTTGTTACAGCATGGCCGCTCTAATATGGAAGCTTGCCAGCTTTCACTTCATAATTGAGTCTTTTTTTTATTTTTTTTATCAACCCTTTAGTCGTTAACCAGAGTGAACTTATGTTTGGGAAAAAATGCTTTACAGAAGATTCGTTCTTTCTAGTGTAACAAGGAATTTGTTATATTTGAAAAACAAAAGAAATGCCCTCTATAGAGTCCGAATAATAGAACCTTTAGGCTGGGTTCACACACCCTATTTACGGACGTAATTCGGGCGTTTTAACCTCGAATTATGTCCGAAAATACGGCTCCAAAGCGTCGGCACACATCTGCCCATTCATTTGAATGGGCTTTACGATGTTCTGTGCCGACGGTCATTGTTTTTACGCGCCGCTGTCAAAAGGCGGCGCGTAAAAAAGACGCCCGCGTCAAAGAAGTGCCTGTCACTTCTTGAGACATAATTAGAGCCGTTTTCCAATGACACCATGGAAAAACAGCTCCAATTACGTCCGTAATGGACGCAGCGAAAAGCGCCTGCACTTGCCATTACGTCTGAAATGCCGGAGCTGTTTTCTCCTGAAAACAGCTCCGTAATTTCAGCCGTAACGGAGCAAGAGCCCACAGTCCATGTCTTTATCTTACACTATCTGAAACCCTTCTGAGAATGTTAACGTTTGCTTAAATGTTGTATTTGATGCCCATAAATAGTTGAAAACAGCTGGGAGATCGTAGTTTAGCAGCATTCATTTATTTTAGCATGCAAAATGGCTACAGCCTGGGTCATGCTAAGGCCGCGTTCACAGAGTTTTCTTCAGGAGGAAAATTCTGCCTCAAAATTCCGTTTGGGATTTTGAGGCAGATTTTGTCCTTCTTGCATGTAGTTTGCCGCGATTTTCGCTGCGTTTTTCGCCCACGGCCATTTAGTGCTATGGGCAAAAAACTCAGCTAAATACGCTTTCTCTGCCTCCCATTGATGTCAATGGGAGGTCAGAGGCGTAAACGCGCGAAGATAGGGCATGTCCCTTCTTTTACCGCTCGCGGGAGAAAACCGCCCCTGCCTCCCATTGAAATCAATGGGAGGCATCTTTGACCGGTTTTTGACGAGTTTTGCGGAGCGGTTTCCGCCCCAAAAAGCTTGTCAAAATACTCTGTGTGAATAGGGCCTAAGTAGTACTGGAGACAGAGGGATAAGAGATTTTATATATAGCCTACATATCCTGGTAGTTTTTCTTGTATTAGTAGTATCTACCATTCATGCAGACCATGTATTTAGAACCATGTTTCTGCCAGATTTCACGGTTTTCTAAGGTTAAATGTCTCACCCTAACAATTATTTGGGCAAAGTCCAAATGGAGCGGCTCTGTCCTGGTCGCCATGCGGCCAACAACCGCATCGGTACTGTTTGGCGGGGCTGACAAATAGTCTGTTAATGGTCACGCGTTATTACGCGTAAAACGGCCCTTTATCTGCAAAATCGTGTGCCCACTATTTAATACACCCTTTATGACTGCACAATTTTGCAGGCATCGGGCCGTTTATACTTGCAATAACACGCGGCCATTAACAGGTTATTTGACAGCCACACTGAACATGCTGCCGGTGCGGTTGTTGGTCGTGTCCCGACCGTGTCAGGGCTGCTTCGTTTGGACTTGCCTTTACATGGGTTCATGAATTATTCGGTCATAGTCTACACAGGATATTCCTTGTCATAGAAGCAGTTTGTGATCCAGAGCTGCTCTTCCGATTGTAATTGGGGACTGGGAATTAAAACCATGTTCAGTTATTTTGAAGCTTATATTTCTGGTCACTCGGTCATGAGCATGCATTAAAGTATATGTAAACACTCCTCTGTACAGTGCTGTGAAAAATATTTGGACCCTTCCCAATTTCTTTTATTTTTGCATTTTTGTCACACTTGGTTGTTTTAGATCAGCAAATTACTTTTATTATTAGATAAAGATAAGCCAAATAAACACACAATGCTGTTTTTAAATGATTTAATTTATTAAGGGAAAAATGCTGTTCAGCCTTATCTGGTCCTATGTAAAAAAGTAATTGCGCCTTCGCTACTAAATCAAACGGTTAATGAAATTATATTGACAATTGCATTAAATTTCACTACCCACACTCGGGCATGAATACTGTCAGACTTGTTAAATCTAAACATCCCTAAAATAGAAGCTGTCTAGCAATGTGAAGCAGACTAGAATGTGTCAAAAAGCAGCACGTGATGCCACGTTCTAAAGAGCTTCAAATACAGATGCCCAGCAGTTGTTCAAATCTACCAGTCTGGAAAAGGTTACATAGCCATTGTTAAAGAGGCTCTGTCACCAGATTCTCAAATCCCTATCTCCTATTGCATGTGATCGGCGCTGCAATGTAGATAACAGTAACATTTTATTTATTTTTTAAAAAACGTTCATTTTTGGCCAAGTTATGAGCTATTTTATATATATGCAAATGAGCTTTGAAATGGACAATTGGGCGTTTTTTTTTCGTTATGTCCAACTGGGCGTGTATTGTGTTTTTAACTGGGCGTGTTTACGTGTATGACGCTGACCAATCAGTGACCAGTCAGCATCATACACTCATCTCCATTCATTTACACAGCAGCGATCTGCAGCCGCATACACAGAGATTAACGTTAATCAAGTGTCCTGATAATGAATACACATGACCATCCAGCCTGGACGTCATGTGTATTCAGAATCCTGACACTTCTGAATCTTTTCAGTGAGATTCCAGCAAGCCACGCGTAATCTCGCGAGATTACGAAGGTAAACGAGATTTCGTTTTCCTTGCTGGAAATCTCAAAGAAAAGAGTCAGAAGTGTCAGGATTCTGAGTACACATGACGTCCAGGCTGGATTTCATGTGTATTCGTTATCAGGACACTTGATTAACATTAATTTCTGTTTATGTGGCTGCACATCGCTGCTGTGTAAATGAATGGAGAGGAGTGTATGACGCTGACTGGTCACTGATTGGTCAGCGTCATACACGTAAACACGCCCAGTTAAAAACACAATACACGCCCAGTTGGACATAACTAAAAAAAAACGCCCAATTGTCCATTTCAAAGCTCATTTGCATATATATAAAATAGCTCATAACTTAGCCAAAAAAAAGTTTTAAAAAAAAAACAAAACTTTACTGTTATCTACATTGCAGCGCCGATCACATTCAATAGGAGATAGGGATTTGATAATCTGGTGACAGAGCCTCTTTAAAGCTCTGAAAATAAGAGTAAGAACCTGCCAAAATTTCACCATAACCTTATGATTACCCCCTAGACAAAACGAGCGTTCGTTGAAGATATTTATGAATTTTCTTATAGTAGTAATATTAATTATTATTTTCTTTACTTCCTGGAAAACCATATGTTCACACAGAGTTTTTGCAGGCAGAAAATTCTGCCTCAAAATTCCCAACAGAATTTTGAGGCAGATTTTGATCTGCCTGCACGCTGTTTGCTGTGTTTTTCGCCCACGGCCATTGAGCGCCGTGGGCAGAAACGCTTTGAAATACGCTTTCTCTGCCTCCCATTGATGTCAGAGACAGATTGATTGTTTGGTCAGAGACGTAAACGCCCAAAGATGGGGCATGTTGCTTCTTTTTCACGCAAGACTTTTTTTCCGCTCGCTGGAAAAAACTTCTTCTTCTTCTTTTTCTTTTTCTTTTTCTTTTTCTTTTTTTCTTATATTTTGTAAATTTTTTGCTGTTTTTATTTATTTTTCTTCCACATGGTGGAAAGTATTAAAAATGAAATAATAATTTGACATGTTTTTCTATGTTGGCCAACAGAGGGAGCACTTCCCAGAATTACAGCAAGGTGAATAAGGCAAAGCAACCTGACTCACAGCTGCCGTAAATGTGGGAGGTAATCTCACCCCCACTCCCACAAGCCAGGAAAAGGGGTCTTCAAATTGCTAAGCAGTGTCTGGCTGCCATTTTGGGTGTGATTGTTGAAATGCAGCTGGCAGAACCTATAGGACACATCAAAAGGCTAAGGGTATGTTCACATGCTTACTAAACAAAGGGAAAACAGCTCCTAATTTTCAGCCATTTTTTAATCAAACGCGCGTTTTTGGCGGTGTTTTTTACGGCCAAAAACGTCCCAAGAAGTGACATGCACTTTTTGGCAGGTGTCTTTTTACGTGCCGTTTTTGGAAAATGGCCGCGTAAAAAAACGCCCTGTCGGAACAGAACGCCGTATTTCCCATTGAAACCAATAGGCAGATGTTTGGAGGCGTTGTGCTTACGATTTTTCCGGACGTTCACGGCCAGAAAAACGGCTGAAAACACTGCGTATGAACATACCCTTAGAATGATGAAAGTGAAGTGAATTACTTTTCAGTTGACCGGTTCACACGGCTTGTATTTGACACGTTTTTTTTTCTCCTGCTAAATGTCTGACAGTCTCCTGCAGGGTAACCACCCAATACTGCTGACAGTCTCCTCCATCATCACCACCCAATCTTGCTGACAGTCTCTTCCGCAGCAGAGGAGACTGTCACACCACTCTGTGATAGGAATAACCATCTGCTGCTGACCGTCTCCTCCCCGACCTCCTGCTGACGGATACCTTACCTCCTCACTCGATCAGTCCGCACACCGTCCACACTGATAATACATCTAGCGACGGGGGGCCGCCGGGGGTCTGTGAGACAGAGGGACACACACACACACACACACACACACACACACACACACACACACACACACACACACACACACACCTTACCTGCAGTACAGCCGGTCTTCATAATGGCGCCTATCTCCCTACAAACCAGCTTCTCTGCTGTGTGACTCTGAACTGCGTCTGCGCAGTACAGAGCCAGATAGCAGAAGCAATGAACGGCTCCCGTCCATTGTGTCCTATTCACTGTGCTGCCATATTCCATCTCTGTATGTGTCGTTAAGAAACACATACGCAGATTAAATAAAACATGGCAGCCCCCAGTACAGTAAGAAAGTGTCAATAAAAAAAAAAACTTTGTGTGAAAAATTAAATAGTCAATATAATATTCTATTAAATAAAAACACCAATTAATAAAAAAATTATGACCCTGTTCCTTTAAATAGGGCAGTGTGTTCAGGTGACTGATCCGTTTTAAATATGTTATACATATATGTGGGTGACGTTCACACAGATATCCGACAATCCTACTGTGCCCATCCAGGTTGTGCAGAGAAAAAGCGCTGGTGTTGTCCTTGATGAGCAATGGATTCCCTAATGAAGTAGAGAGAAATCTATTGATGTTGACTTGTGCAGTTCAGCTCCAGGCAGTACTTGACACCGTGAAGAATGCTGTTTACACAGGAGCTGAATTAAACTTCAAGCACATTACCATGTACAAGGTGCACTTGAGCCTATAAGTGAATCTGATCAGGTACTGTGCTGCTGTAACCGGATTGTCTGTCTCAGAAATGACTTCCAGCATATGTTCATGAATCCGTTTCCTTAGCTGGCTTAAAGGAAGTGATTAGTAAAGTAAGCTGGCAATTGGGGAATTATTTGGGGTAAATTTTTTCATCCCAGTTGTAGACTGGTGACGAATGAATATAGCTTAAAAGATGTCGGCATTCAATCACAGGTTTATTGGGCTGAACACATACACTAGGCTAACTAGAGCCTTTTTCAATCTGTGAGAAATGAAGTCATGTGACCTGGGTTGCAGAATTTACCTAGTATTATTAGGGGTCCTGATGTAAGGAAGTGGCCTCCGACAGATGGTGAAGTAATGGCAAAGTTGGTATTATTAGGGGTCCGTGAGGAAAGGAAGTGGCCCCCGACAGATGGTGAAGTAATGGGAAAGTTGGTATTTTTAGGGGTCCTGATGTAAGGAAGTGGCCCCCGACAGATGGTGAAGTAATGGCAAAGATGGTATGAAGCAGTAGATATCTTGCAAACTCAACCTTACTATATCGGTGTTGAGGGTACACGCAGCCACCGCAGGAATACAGAACACTTCTCAATATGAGAGGCTCCGTTCTTAGACGTGGCTCAGGCAGGTAGGTGGAATTTGACTGGCTCATGGACAGAGCCATGGGCATTCCTTCATGATGCAGGGGGTTTGTCTGGCAACCTCAGGTCTAGTAGGCCGCAACTGGCTTCACTGTACTTGTTTGCAGTCCCACGTAGGGAGGCTCCTGCCCGTACCCAATATTGCTCACGTGGCTCTCGCACACAATCACGAGGAGGCTCCTGCCGGTCACCCGCAACACGCTCCAGGATCACAGACTCCGTGCTGTTCTTTCACGTACTCCCTCACACCGCTCTGCAGCAGCTTTCTCTGTGATGCAGCCCAAGTTCTACCTCTTCCACCTGAACACTGGCCACTGGATGGCAGTAACACAGACGTTTTATAGAGCAAGTGCCGTCCCCAGCATGCCTTGCAGCAAGATCTCGGCGTTGTTACCGCGCCACAATACATTCAAAATGGTGTTCGGCCTGTACAAGGAAACACAACAGTAGTTGTGCCGCTGTTATGTTAATACACGAAGTACAAGGGACAGACTGGCCACATAAGCATAACATAAGAGCAGCCGACAGGACTGTCCTCTCCTCCAGTTAACAGTACCGGTTAAAAACAAAGCACCAATAAATGTACATATACTAATATATGTGCAAATATATACATGTTGGATAGCACAAGTCCCCTTTCAGGGCATGTTCACACGCGTAGTAAAAAAATGCTTAAAATTATGGAGCTGTTTTCAGGCATTTTTGGAGCGAGTTTTTCTATTGACACAATGAAAAACCGCTCCAAAAACGGCTCGGGGGAAAAAACGCCCCGTCTGAGTGAAATGCAGTTTTTCCAGCTGAATTCAATGGGCAGATGTTTGTACGCGTTCAGCTACCGATTTACGCCCCGAAATACGCCTGAAAACACAGCGTGTGAACATACCCCATGGCTGGGAATTTACCCCCACACCCTTTCATGGACACCAGCTATCGTGAAAGTTTTGATGGAGTAAAAAAACCGGTACCACTGTATGCTAAAAGTAGGATACCCATTTATGCCGTCTGCTTAAAACATTTTACAGCATGTTACTTGACTTATTTGGTATGCATTTGCCATCATTCCACCTGCGAGAAAAAAATAGTCATTACAGAACTACATTGAGTGACGATTAGGCATTTTAATTGTACATTGCAAATGAATGAACATGTTGCGCCTCATACATAAAGACAAATACAAAGAAAAGTCAGTGTTGCACATTACAGATATCAGTTTTCTAGAGCAGGTTTTAAAATAATAAAATAAATCTAGTTGCTATGATCAACACACACATTTTTTGTCTGTGCCAGCTATTGTGTATGAGGCTGCTTATTAACTACTTTAGTTAACTAGGTGTTTTTTAACCAGGGCACCAAAACTCCTGCTTCCCTTTTACACAGCCAATGCATTAAATGATAAAAAGCCACAAGTGGGAGCTAACTGAAGGTGGATTTATACAGCTCCCATTGCACCCAGTAGTAATTCTGTCTTCAGTAAGCTCCCCCTAGTGGTGGCAGGCAATCCAGAATTCTTTAGCTGTGTGAAGGTAGGCAGGAGCTGCGTCAAACTGAATTGTGCCCCCCATGAAGATACATTATTAAATAAACCACTTTTTTTATTGTCTTGTGTAATATTGTCAAGCATTTTCAGCCAAATGGTGCAGTGCATTTGTGTTTTGTCAAGTGGGAAGGTACATATTTTCACAACTGTCTCTTTGCCGCAGCACAACATGTATTTTAGTTTGTCACATGATGAAGATCGGAAAATGTGAATATACAATTCTGATGTAATCGGCTGTAATTTTTCTTAAATGTGGCCAGCAAGACGAGAGTGTTTAGTGCTTATTCTGTGCGTCAATATACAGAGTTACACCCTTTATTTGTGAAATCACATCCTTGGTAGTCTCTGCCCTCATAAGCTGTATATTGTCTGGATGACTAGCCGGCTAAATTTAGTAGTGAAGGAATCTTTCTGCTCACAGGATTTGTGTATATCCCGGTGCAAATGCACTTCTGGCCTTAGAAAATGTGTGCATTCCAGTGATACTTATTGAACAGATATTTGAGATATATTTTTTCCTGTGTGCATCAGACAATGGGGCACATATATGGAAAGTATTAGGCCTTGTTCACATGGCGCTCCAAAAAAACGTGTAAACGGATCAAAAACGCCAACGTTTTTGCATAGTGCTTTTTAAAGTATAGGTGTTTTTGGGCGTGCGTAATTAGGACTCCCATTGACTATGAAAATTAGGCGCGTTTTCGGCTTGTTTTGCGTGCCAAGAATTCACCTGAAGCTGCTTTTTTTACATGACGGGTTTTTTGAACACACAAGCGTAAAAAAAACACGTCGTATGCACTACAATGTGTTTTCCGATCGAAGTCAATGGTTAAAGCAAGTGTTTTCTACGCGTTTTTTCGGCGCGTCAAATACACGCCGTGTGAACAAGGCATTATGTTTCCGCCCGTTTTGTGCCTGCTAAAATGGTGACGATTTTCTTGGACATGTGCCAGATTCCCAGAAATTGCTCAGCGGTACAGGACATAGAGAATTACAATAAAAAGCAGCATTTACATCCAAAGATAGCAAATAAATGCAAGGCATGGCTGAACTCTTCATTTACACGTACATGCTGGTAAAGTGTAAAAGAGTAAAAAGTGATACCTATACGTTTTATAAATCTAGTGCCATTTTGTAGAACTAGGTGAATGTCCTACCACATTAGAGATTAGCATGATGGTTTTTACTGGAGGAATAGGTACTGTTGGCAGAACGTGAGCTCCTTATGTTTACCTCAGAGGTTATGAGGTATTTGGGGCCTGAGGAAATGAGTAATGTAACCTCACATGACTCTGCTTAGGACACATGTTTATCCTCTACTTTTGTTGTGCCGGTCCATGTCTTGTCTTGTCATCTTTGTGTACTATTAATTAGTTTTACAGGCTATTCTAGTCGTGCTTCTAATATAATATATGCTCATAATGAACTAATATTTATGTTCAGATTTCAGCGTTTATTGGCTGGCATTGGTTAAAAGTGAACAAGTAATCCGCAATTGGCTTTGACTTTAGGCTGGGTTTTTACATCATGGAGAAAAAGCGTTTTTTGTTTTTTTGCTGCGATTTTTTTTTTATTTATTTTTTCTTCAAAAACCCGCATTTTGACCGCGACCTGTGGGCCATGAGGAGATATATGCCCTTGAGTCATCCTCTTCTGTCAAGTTATTAAAAATGTTCTTCAGATGTTTCCTAGTTCTCTGTATTTGAGAAAGCTTGGTGACAATCAATATAACTGCCATTAACGCTCCTACAGGGGTTATCGCCCAACTTTCTTAGATACCAGGTTGTAACTCTGCTTAGTTATGCACAACCCATAAGTGGGAGAAGTATCACAAGTGACATATAGTTTGTGCGCCCAACCTCTTAGGTGGGTTTCCATTCAGCTCTTTGTTACTTCTTAAATGTAACCCATTACTCTGTATTTCAGGGGAAGGTTCACTTGGAGCTCAGGCTGAGTGAAGTTATTACAGACACTGGTGTCATCTGTCACAAGCTTGCAGTTCGGTAAGGAAAAATCACTTCTCTATCCTATGATACTGTGATATTTTCAGAAACATGTCTGGCAAATACATCATTTTAATTGACATGATAATGGCAGTCACAATTAATGCGTGTTACTTCAGTATAAGTGGCATCATGGGGATTGAATTTGGGAATAAAAGGCTTACTAGACACCCACTGTGAAAAATAACTTGTATGTTTTTGATTTATGTCCTCTTGTAGGTTTTTAATTTATTGGGGAATATTTTAAGCAGCCCTTCCCTCCGAACACCTCATCTCCTCTATCCTAATATTGAAGCGCAATGCTGTGATCTGACAGTCCTCAGCACCTGACATTTTCTATTCCCTAATGGGTCTTTGTGGCTGAACCACATGCCAGCTCGAGGGATGTATATTTTTGTCACCTGTCTTCACTTCCTCTGTTACTCTTCCAAGCAGAACTACCTATCCCTTTTGATTGATGATGTTAAGGGAAAAATGCCACAAGTGTTATATAAAAGGCGCTTCAGGCTACATTCACACGACAGTAAAAAAAAAATGTAAAAAAAATTGCCCTTTAAAAATTGATTAACTTATCAGTTTTTCATGGCTGTTTTTCATCAGTGTCTCAAAATTTTTATCGATTTCCAGTCTGTCTCTCCGTCTTTAATGGTCGTTTGTCATCCGTTTGCGATCCGTATTTCATGGCCGTTAAAAAAACAACAAAAAAAAACTGGATTTCGTTTTATGTGGAGTTTTTGTCCAAAACCCCTGAAAACACCACAGTTCCCAATGTAGATGGTGCCCACGTAGTGCTAGTAAACCACATAGTGCTATAGTGCCCATGTAGATGGCGCCACAGACCCTGTAGATAGCAACGCACGCACGCACTCACGCTCTGGCTGAGGAATCCGCTTCAGGAGGAGCCCCAGACTTCCTGTTGGCTGCCTCCTCCCCGCAGGAGAAGAACTTAGTCCTGATTTGTCCAAGGGACTCCGGCTACCAGCCCATGGGGCTGCAGCGCGCACTCCCCCTCTTCTTTGGCGGGGAAGTGGGATGCAAATACCCTACACACATCTTACAACTTCAAGGAGTTGTCTGCATTCCTGTTTGCCCTAAAGGCAGCAAGTACTCCGTTGAAAGTTAGGATTGTAAAGGTCAATTCAGACAATAAAATAGAAGTCTCTTACATCACTCATCAAGGAAAAAACAGATCTGCTTCCCTGATTAACTTTACACCAGAAATTCTTCTCTAAGCAGAATGGCATCTTCAGTCCCTTTCTTCAGTCTATCTGAAGGGCCAGGATAATCAGGTAGCAGTCTACCTGAGCCACACGAATATAAGTCTGCTTTCACCAGCAGATGGGGCAACTCGCTAATAGACCTGTTCGCAACCTGAAGAAACAAAACAAAAAACAAGCGTTTTTTTCCTTGAATCCTCCATGCTGTCCAATGAGAATAGATGACCTGACGCAACACTGGAATCAGGTGTTCAGGTATGCCATATCTTTCTGATCCACAGGACTCTAAAAAAGATGAGAGAAGATCGGGCATTCACAATAATGTTTGCTCTGCATTGGCCCAATATACCATGGTTAACCTGGCTAAAAACTCTTATCAGTGGCACAGCCCTTTACTCTTCATATGAGGGAAGATCTTCTATTTCAAGGTCCCCCGCTACATCCTCACTTGCATCCGATTCATCTCAGGACCTGGAATTTAAAAGGCTAATCTTAGCAAAGAGAGGACTTTTTGACAGATTAGTCTCTACTCTCCTGGCTAGTAAAAAGGTCAATTCTAATATTTACTTAAATGCTTTTGACAGGTTTGTTGGTGAGGATCCACTTTGTGGGACTGACTGACCATCTGTGTATGACGGCATCACAACTCTCCATCAGCGGCAAATGTCGGGGGAGAGTAGGGTTGGGCATGTTGAATTTAAACATGCCCAATTATTTTATGTAATTAGATGAGCTGCTGCCCACACACACCCGCTAAACATGCCTGTTTTGGTAACAGACTTTTTATTTCTTGTTTTAACATCTTTAAATATGAATGATTACACTAATTTTGATGGGATCAGCCGACAGTCTTATGTGTATCAGGGTATCTTGACTGTCCTCAGATGTCTTGGGCATCTTGAGTTTCAACTTGCCTGATCCTTTGTTCCCCTTGGAGGACTAGCTGACGGCCTACAGCTATTTTATTTATATGTCCAGCTTTAGAGTCCTGCGGGCTATAATTTACCAAACCGACTGTATACTTAACTTTCACTAGCACATCAAGGCTTATAAATGTACCTGAAATGTGAAGACTTTCAGAGATCTGTACCCAGAACCAAACCATTAAAAAAAAACTGAATTTGCGGTTGTAAATCTTCGGTGGTATATGTGGTGGTCAAAAATGTGAAGCATTATCGAAGTAAAGCTCCAGCACTCTCATACAGACAGCCTATGGTGTTGGTGTTTCCAATAATTTCACAGTCGTGAGAAGACTGAGGTTGACGTCTGTACTAACCAGTGCAGTTTCAAACAGGTATTAAGGTCATTCACCGTCCCAGCTTTTCTCCATCTTTCTTTGGTACCTATCTTCAGTAAGACCTCGATCAGTGGTCTTTTGTGTGTATCCGTATCCCCTCTATCCTTTTAGAAACTAGGGATTTTTTGCTTCTTGCATTCACAGGGAAAAGCCGTATTAATACATCAGAGTTACAGGATAGCTGAGTACCACTTTGGTGATGCGATGTCTACAGCTGTAATTAACATAATTAATTGTACATTCAATACATCAGGTTTCAGTTCCAGTTCCCCACTCTTTGTTCTGGTTTCCATTCATTTCTGTTTGTATGAAGCACAGCTTGCAAAGACTGGTGAGTCATCGAAAGATTGTCAGGCTGATGTAAGGTACCTGTTGCTTCCTGCTCCATGGATTCAAAATTACTTATTCTTCCAGCAGTCTAATGTTCAAATCCTGCACAGCTCCTGATCTCTCCTGATGGTCCTTAAAGAGAAAAGGCCCTTTTGCATGGGCAGATATTTTGGTCGGTAAACGAGCGGTGATCAACAGTACAGTTGATTGGCACTCGTTTACATGGAGCAATGATCGGAATGTATGGGGACGAACGATCGTTAATACAGTGGCAGTACCCATGAGATCCTGATGGTGGATACATCTGTCAGAGAGGGAACTAGCACCCACTCATGACTGATATATCTATCATTGGTCGTTAAGGGGTTAATAACCGCTCTGGCCTAGCAGCTCTGACAGACCGTGAATTAGCGGTGACGTAGTGTGTGCAGACATGAATCACTTTTCCTCACAGTTCGCTACCTATTACTGTGCAGAGTGTTAATTGTGACTGTACAAACTTGCATATTTCATCTGAAAACATGTCTCACTTGTTTTTTTTTTCATCTTCATTTGATCAGTTCATGATTTCCAGCAGATGTATCTTAAATTCATGTCATTTATGCTACAGACCAATGAATGGCTCGATATAACTTTGGGACTTCTATTTCCACATTTATAAGGAGACAAACTATAGATAGATAGATGGATGGATAGATAGATAGATAGATGGATAGATAGATAGATAGATAGATAGATAGATAGATGGATGGATGGATATAGACACCCACTTTAGTGTTTGGGTCAATTCACACAGAGTTTTTTGACGCAGAAACGGCATTGAAATCAGCGCAGAAAAATTACCGAAATGCCTCCCATTAATTTCCATAGCAGGTAGAGGTGGTTTTTTGTTTGTTTTTTTCCCCCTGAGCGGCTTTTGGGAAAAAAAACGGCGTGTTCTTTCTTGCTGTGGTTTCCACCTCTGACCTCCCATTGAAATCAGTGGCAGGCAGAAAAAATCTGCGACACTCGTTTATGAGCACTTTTTGCCACAGTCCTTGCATTGGCTTCAACGGCTGTGGGCAAAAAAAAAGTGGGAAACAAAGCGTGAAGACAGCGCTAGCAATTTTTTTCTGCCTACAAAAAATGTGAACTTCAGTACCCGTTAATGGTCAGGTTTTAAAATATTAGGTGTATTTTCTTTTGCTTAAACTCTTGTTTTAAGAACTTGCAGCTGGGTGACTCATTTAGTTTTATTTCCAAGTGTGGCATTTAAACTACAGGACTCGAATGATCGCAGCCATATGACACATTCTTTATTCTTTGTTCCATACTGTTCTATACACTGAGATAATGAGCATTTAATGGTGCAGTATGTGGTCCAAAAAACCACTTTCATGTTCCAAAAAACCCACTCTAAATAGATCCGAACTTTACCGGGCTAACGCTTTAAATAAATGACCTTAAAGGGCTTTTTCCACTTCCATGATCACATATTTAAATATTTATTATATGTACTACATAACATTTTTTATTATAAATTACAGTGTTCAACGTAAAACTCCAAGTAACCTAAATCTTGCCGTTGTTTGCAATCAGTTGTCACTGGTTACGTCCTGCTGTAGTCCCGATGTGACCGGATGAGCATGCCCAGAAGCCCTATGGTCATTCAATGCTAGCAATTCAGGGATTCTTTGGGCACTATGTCCATTGGGCGGGCATGCACAGAACGGTCTTCATCAATGTAGCACAGCTCAATGAATCTAATGCTGAGCCTGCGCAAATTGGTTCCAACCATACCCACCAGTGAGAAATCTTCTTGTAAAGTGCCATGTTGATAACAGATAGTAGGTCTCCTGTTGCCATGAAGTTCTCTCAGAAAGCTTATTGGGCAGATAAGCACCACACAGGGACACAGAGTGGTCATGGGTTAAGTAGTTTCTAATATTAGAATGGGTTCATGTAACAAGCTCAAAGACCACCCATTGCTCCAGGAAGAAGGATACTGGGGCGCGGGGATCTAGGGGAGGGTGGATAAAAACGGTGTGCAACATGAGCCGCAGCAATTTTTTCCGTGTTTTGGCATGCCCCTCGCTACTCCCTTTAAATATGTGAGACACACGGTCAACACAAGAAGGTCGACACAAGAAAAAAAACATGCTATCCATTGTTACCCACAATGGCTGTACATGGTCAGTGTATCCAGTGAATACATAATTTACTTAACTTGAAAAAAACAAAAACTAGCTAAACACAAGCAAAAAGAAAACGGTCTACAGGTAAATAAAAAGTACATTATATGGTCCTAAGATGACATCTCTAACTTCCATCCAGTCACAGAAGCGTTTGTTCTTACCCATGTAGACTATGATTGTCAAGTCCGCTTTCTGAAGCATGACGAGAACTTTTCTCAGGCTCCTTTCCCACTGTTAATTGCCAAAACAAACCTTCCACGTGATCTCCATATGTTTTCAATGTTTACAAGCTTTGTTTTTTCCATTTTATATCTGTGGTTGATCAGTTTCCTGACATACAGTATGCACGTCCTGTTACTAAATATACATATACAGATCGATCGATACATGTATGTCAACTCCCAGGTTTCATGGAAATTAGTGTCCCTTATTAGCAGAATAGTTCTCCGTACGGAGGCTAGTATGAAGAAAGCTGTGGTTATTGTCACCTGTACTTTCAGTTGTAACCACATCCTTAGAAGGGTCCACCCAATTTACTCTTGAAATTGTGGTCTTGATTAAAGGGACATTTCCTCTAAAAATTAAATAAATTAAAAAAAATCACTTGTAAATATATGTCCCTTTTTCAAATTGTGCATTTAGACATGATTAATATGCAAACCAATAGGCTGGAACCACACATGCCGTTTTTGGTGCATTTTTTTATTTTATTTTTGCCAATACCAGGAGTGGATCCAAAAAGAAGGAAATGTATAAAGGAAAGACTCGTATGTCTGCTCCCTTTTTTTTTTTTTTGTATTCACTCCTGTGTTTGGCTAAAAAACAACAACCTGAGATTCCAACATTACAGCTCACAGGACTTGTTGCCAAGTTTCTCTAGACTCTTCTCCAGGAGTCTGAGAAAGTTGGGTGACAGTCTTCATAGAATATGTATTAGTGGCCATATTGGTTGTCATCTGGCTTTCCCAGAAGCAATAAGTAACAACTTGTCAAAAAGGGGACAACTGAAGGATCTACATTTATGGGTGATTTGCTTGCATAGGTGATAGTAAGGCCCTAAAGACTTTTATGCACAACTACTATTGGTGGAGTTCTTCTAAACTCTTCCTCTTCATAAACTAAAGCTGTCACAGAGCTGCATCCACGTGCTAACACGGAGGCAGAGCATTGGCATAATATCTTTTATAAAAGGAATAGATTTCTTGATAACTAGCATTAATGATGTCTTTATTATACAGCACAATTTGAAATCTTTTGTCATAAAGATTGCCATGTGTGCATCATGGCGCTATCTGCATGGTATAGAAAAACGGTCTCGTGATCTGTCATACCTTTCATTAACTGAGGAAGTTCATGGGGCCTTTTTCCCATGTGGTGGATTTACTGTGGACTTTCAGTATGGATTCTGCACCGAAACCTTGAAGCATACTACAATGCAATGCAAGAGAAAAGGGAGTTTCAAAATCCCATTGACCGTTTGCAGATTTTAGAGCTTGCTGCGGGATGGTAGCCACCAGAAAGATGGAGGATTTTGCCTTGGTTTTTCACCCTTGGTATTACAAAGGGTGTAATTCTTTGTCAATTTTGCATCCAATTCGGGGCAACTACGGTATTGATGATGATCAACATTTTTATTGTCCCTTTACGCTTTGTTACACACCTAGTTACCTAAAATACAAAGAAAATATATAATCTGTGTCATTTATAGTCTAAAATGAACAGCAAACATCTGTCATATTGTAGAATAGTTAAATAATGAAATCCTTATGTTTATATTAAAACAAATGTGCAGCTAGCGTGTTCTGTATGTTGTGACGTGCCTTTCAAGGGATCAGTTCCGAGCAGGAATGTAATTTTGATCAATTTTATTTTACATATTTATGCAAATAATCATCTGTGTGCGCATGAAGAACGACACTTCACTATTATGAAAAAAAACAACATAAAAACCGACAAAACATTAGGGTTTAATGAAGGATTTGGTTTGATGTAGCAATATTGGCGTTGACTCCTGTACTCTATTGTATATTGGAACTACAGCAGCCTAAACCTAATACTCGCAGATGTGTATATACACATATGTAATAGACTATTTAAATGAGAAAACACTTTAAGAGATTATTCACATGAATTAGTTTTTTCAGAAATAAGAGCTAAGAAAAGCTATACTGGAAGCCAGGCCGCCTTGCCCCTTCTCAGGCCTCAGTTAGCAGGTCTAACTTCTTACAATTTTTTTTACAATGCCATTCCCTGTTTCAGGCTGTGGTATTAACCAAATTTTTCTAAAAATAAATTCAGGTGAACATTAAAATCAAATCCGCATAAACACTAGTAAGTTTGGGACTCTCACAATCAGATTGGATTCCCATAAATGTATATATTTGGTTTATTTTTTTTGCTATTTGTGTTTGGATTCTGCTTTTGATAATCTTGTTAAGAGCTGTCATTTGTTTTTCAGAGTATTAGAATGCCGAGGTCTACCCATCGTGAATGGACAATGCGATCCTTACGCAACTGTTATTTTACTGGGCCCAACAAGGTAAGCATTGCAGGCAGTTGCAGCTCTTTCTCATGAGTAGACCACTGCGGAACCATTAGCCTTTATTTACATCTGCGTTCAGTGTGTCCATTGCTCTGCTCTGTAATGCCAGCAGAACAACAAAAAAGCTGAATCCGTCATTCCTGCCTCCCCCCTTCTTGACCAGCTTGTTTTATATATATATATATATATATATATATATATATATATATATATATATATATATATATATATATATATATATATATATATATATATATATATTTTTTTATATATATATATATATTTTTATATATATATATCAGTAGAAAGACAGCAGCACTCTGTTTCCAAGTACAAGATCAAAATAGTGAATGGTGCCAGCTGATCGTCCCGATCCAAAGACCATACATATATCCACGAAGAAAATCCAGCAGCACTCCGATGATCAAGATCAAAAAAGTGAAGTTTATTGTGCCAACATGGCAAATGCAACGTTTCTGTCCCACCTTGGGACCTTTTTCAAGCATGCTTGAAAAAGGTCCCATGGTGGGACAGAAACGTTGCATTTGCCATGTTGGCACAATAAACTTCACTTTTTTCATCTTGATCATCGGAGTGCTGCTGGATTTTCTTCGTGGATATATATATATATATATATATATATCTATATCTACGTACCGGTGGGTAATATACTAATACATGAATAAATTGAGAGCGGAGTAGTCTTCACCACCCAGCATCAATGGGCCGTGAACCTAAGCTGCTCGGTCACCTAACAGAGTCCTCTTTATAGTTGCACTGTGATTTGTTGCTATGGGCTATAGTTTATTTTTTCTGTCGGGTAATACTTGGCAAATTTTCAGTAGTGACATCGGGGAGATTCCAATCATGGGAACAAAAAGCGGTAACATTTGGACAACGTAAATGCATCAAAAAGCCTAATTTTTTTTTATGCATATTGCGACTTTTGATGTATTCACAACTTTTCTTTACCAGAAACCTGGCGTAGAAAAGTTGTTAAATTCTACCCACTGTATCTGTTTTGCCCAGGGGGTGTTAATTTAATTAGTTCTTTGTAGCTTACTGTGGGCCAAAGCTAGGCTTTATTAACACATTTCAGCATCATTTAACCTTTTT
Organism: Rhinoderma darwinii; assembly: GCF_050947455.1. Lineage (NCBI taxonomy): Eukaryota > Metazoa > Chordata > Amphibia > Anura > Rhinodermatidae > Rhinoderma > Rhinoderma darwinii. The sequence continues at coordinate 190,084,583 of NC_134688.1, read as the reverse complement.
ATCACGAATAGTGAACTTTCTAGTGCTTTCAGTTATAAGGGCACTTCTGTACTTTTTCTGGACTGAGAATGGGCTTATGTTGTGGTTTTCAGAGCTTTCCAAAATTCCATCCATGTCTAATTAAATCTTTGCTATGGAGCGCTCTTGTTGAATAGACGTTGTTTGATGCCGGTTTTTCCCTGAGTCACTAAGGGTGTGTAAACACTGCAGAATTTCGGTCCGGATTTTCCATGCGGATATTCCGCAGCGTTTTCGCAAGAGAAATTGACATGCTACTGTTTCAGAATCCGCACTGCAGGTCCATTTCCAAACGTTTTATGTGAGTCTTTAACGCAACATGTGGATGGGATTTATTCTAATCTCATCAGTTTTGCTGTTACTGTAATATGCTGTGGAATTTCCACATGGGAAATGACGCAGTAATAATGCTGTGTCTGAACGTACCCTAAGGATCAACTCGGCAAATTGTTCTATAGTAGTACCTGATACGCTGCCTGAAATATACAGATGTAACACATTACAGCATAGGTGTTTCGTTTGTTACATAGGGCACTGAACGTATGTACTGTAATATAACTGGCACATGGTATTTATATATGTTTCATGGCATAATCCTTTAATGAGTTTAGTGTAGACTCTATCTAATTACAAATAACCGGTTAATAATCTATTAATACAGTTTTGCAGCCATCTGGTAAATTCCAAAATCCATAGCAATTTCTGTTCTGTTCCTGCATTAATCTTCTCTCCTGTTACAGAACGGAGTCAAAGAAAACTAAAGTCAGAAAGAAGACGAACAACCCGCAATTTGATGAAGTGTTTTATTTTGAGGTTGGTATTTATGTGGGCGTGGTGATGGAATGAAATCTCATATACTCAGAGATGTTTGGAAGCTCACACATGTGCCCTGCCAACTGTCATCTCTTGAAAAGTGAAACTTTAAATGAGCCAAGCTGAACTCCGCGGAGATGGGCAGAAGTGTCTGGGACGGCCTCATGTAGATCTTCTGGGATAGGAGGCTACACAGTGTCCGTAAAGGACTTCTTCCATTCAACTTTTTTTTCTCCTTGATCTGAACTCCTTATAAGTTATGTGTTTTAGTTTGCTGCAGTTGGGTCGCTCATCCAGAGATCCAATCTGAATGCCATATTTGGAGTCAGGAATTATTTTTTCTCTCTGATGTAAGGTAATTGGCAACTACCTCATAGGAGATTTTTGTCTTCCTGTAAGTCAATGCTGTAGGATCATTTTAATTGGACTTGTATTTTCTTTCATCCTTACTTTGTTACTATGTTACCATGATATTTAATAAAACAGAATTTATACGCTAAATGGCCACTTTAGTGACACCTGCCTTTTACAATTGGAGCTTCACTGGATGGACATTAGACACGTGACCCCGAAGTGCAGCATAAAATCAAGTGAGCGCGTTTTCCGTGGATTCGTTTCAGTGGGAATTCACATTCGATTGGGAAGATCGAGCGATCTAAGAAACTTCGAACAAGGCATGGTCATCAGTCCTAGACTAGCCAGGGCCAGTATTTCAAAGACTGCTAAGCATGTGGGGTTTCCTCGAGCCTCGAGTATACAGAGAATGATGTGATCGAAGAAAAACATCCAAAAAAAGGGCATCCTGTGGGTGGAAGCAACTTGTCGACGAAAGGGGTGAGAGGAAGAGGTCAAGAATTGTTTTGACAAACAGGCGGTGCACAGTCTACAAATTGCAGCATGGGTGGGCTATAACAGAAGATGAGCAGTTTGAGTGCCAATGCTGTCTAAGGGAAACAGAAACGCAAGACTCCAGTGGGCAAAAGACCACAAAAATTAGATCACCTTGCAGTAGAAAAACATCACCTGGCAAGATGAATCCAGATTTCTGTGGCACCATGCTGATGCAAAGGTCAGAATTTGTCGCAAGTAGCATGAATCGTATTACCTTTACGGTCAGGTGTCAACTGTTCAGGCTGGTGGAGGTGAAGTAATGGTGTGGGGAATGTATTCTTGGCACAACTTGGGTCCTCTGATGCCTGTGGATGGACGTTTACACAGTAGGGCTTACCTAAGCATTGTGGCCGACCAAGTTCAATCCTTCATGGCAGCTGTTTACCCTATGGCAGAAGGACACTTTTGTGGCAACTTTGAGAATTGGTCCTGTCCACATGGGCCAAAATTCCTGCAGAACGATTTCAACACCTAGTGGAATTTATGCCACAACGAATTGCTGCGGTCCAACGTGCTGCTAGATGGGTGTCTTTAATAATGTAGCCATTCAGTGTATATTCTGCCTATTCTACTTTTGTTGCACTGACACAATGCCCTCTTGCATGTTAACGAATTCTGCATCGAAAATCCATGGCAATTTACAGTACAGTGGATGGAATTTTGAAAACCCTATTCACATGTAGTGGAAAAAAATCCATGTGAAAATCAGACCATGCTCATTCTATTGCGGATATGCGGCAGATTTCAACCTTGTGTATTGCTAAATCACAATTGCAAAATCTGCTACAAAATCTGCATGTTACATTTTGCCACAGCTTTGCTACAAAATTAGCGGCTGAAGAAGTCTGCTACGTGTGTACTTGCCCTTAATATCCTGGCCACAGCAGAGAAGAATAATGTTGTTTAATATAAATGGATATAATAAAAATAGTTTTGTTGCCTAAGAAAAATAAGCAAGCCACATAATTTAAGTCACATGGAGGTTGATAACCATTGAGGCTGGATTCACATGGGCCAGTAGTGTGCTGCGGGTTCAAAAACCTTGTTAAAAACACGTTCTTTACCTGTAAACTATGCGATTTTGCGGCATGGTTTTTCAGCAGCACTCCACATTGTTTGTAACTGGAAATTATGATTTTCCTTTTTTTGTGTAAATGGCTGTGCTACCTGTAGAAACCATTCAGATTCTACAGCTCGCACTACTTAGCAACTTCTACCATGCAATGGCCAGCACAAAAGGAGTACACCACTGGATTTGAGTTGTGTAACTATTTTTGCCCTTGAGCTGAGTTTTCAGTGGATAACATGCCGTCAAAAACACAGGAACCCTGGCGGATGCCTGGACTGCTTTACAATTCGGGATCCATGTGGATTTGTTGGGATCACTTTGAAAATGGATCTGTCATACTGGTTTATGGCTCTGTTGAGAATGGAAACCACTGCGGTAGTGTGAACGGAGTCTGAGGCTAGATTAACACTTGTGATTTTTGCATAACTTTTTTTTGTTTTTGTTGAAAAACAAAAATAAAAACAAAATGTAACATGATATACCCGATTTAATATTTCCCTTTATATGGGAGTGAAACTGATCCTAAAGTGTATCAGTTTTCATTAGTCTTTATAAGGCTGGGTCTACATACACTACATGGACAGAAGTATTGGGACACACCCCTTAATCCTTAAATTTCAGTGTTTCATTAAGTCCCATTACCGCAGGTGTATGAAATCCTGCACCTAGCCGTGCAGTCTGCCTTTACAATCATTTGTGAAAGAATGGGTCGTTCTAAAGAGCTCACTGAATTCCAGCATGGCACTGTAATAGGAGGCCACCAGTTTGACATTTCTTCCCTCCTAGATATTCCACAATCAACTGTGAGTGGCATTACTGCAAAGCGGTAGTGTTTAGGAACAACAGCAACTCAGCCATGAAGTCGCAGGCCACGTAAAGTAACAGAGCAGGGTCAATGGGGCGCAAATTGCATAAAAGTCACCAGTGCTCTTTTGACGAAATAACTGCAGAGCTCCAGACCTCCTCTGGCATTAACATTCGCACAAAAACTCCACTGGGAGCTTCATGTCATGGGTTTTCATGGCCGAGCAGCTGCATGCAAGCCAAACATCACCAAGCTCAATGCCAAGCCTCAGATGGAGTGGTGTAAAGCATGCCACCACTGAACTCTGGAGCTGTGGAAATGTCTTTTGAGTGAAGAATAACGTTTCTCTATCAGGCAGTTTGAGGAACAAGTCTGGGTTTGGTGAATGTTACCTGCCTGACTGCATTGTGCCAACTGTAAATTTTGGTAGAAGAAAGATCATGCTATGGGGTTGTTTTTCAGTGGTTGGCCTAGGCCTCTTCGTTCCAGTGAAGGGAAATCCTTTATTCTTCAGCATAACGGTTTGGATAATTGTATGCTGACAACTTTGTGGGAACAGTTTGGGGAAGGTATTTTTCTGTTCCAGTATGGCTGTGCCCCAGTGCACAATGCAAGGTCCGTAAAGGCATGGCTGGGTGAGTTTGGTGTGAAAGAAGTTGACTGGCCCACACAGAGCCCTGACCTCAACCCATCGAACACCTTTGGGATTAACTAGAACGGAGATATTGAGTCAGGCCCTCTCATCCAACATTATGGTCTGACCTCACAAATTCTCTTCTCTAAAATCTTGTAGAAAACCTTTCCAGAAGAGTGGAAGCGGTTTCAGCTGCAAAAGGGGGGGGGGGACACCAACTCCATATTAATACATGTTGTTATTAGCGCTTGTCTCTATACTGTCAGGTTTCATTTGTTTGTCAGCAAGAATAGTGCGACCTGCAGCATTACCGGCGGTGGGTGGGTCGGGGAAGACTACACAAGCCCGATTTAAATTCTATTGACTTATAAAGGGTCCATCAGGTTTCTGTCATGATCCGACACAAAGCTATGGCGCGAAAGTGAATAGGCTTTAGTTGCACAGCAAAAATGTTGTCCTCTTTGGGAACGCCATTTTCATATATTAGGGCATATAAGCTTAATATAGGGTAGTCATCTGCTTGGGCCACCAACTTTCTAGTAGCTAAAGCCATGAGCCACTGCAAAAATGTGCATTTTCTCTTGTCACATCAGTGTATTAATTGGGTGCCCATATAATAGATTTGCAAAAACAAGAAAAGGATTTGGGTCCACACCTACCACACCCATATAAAAGGAATTTATCAACTGTGGTTAGGTGTTTTGTTTTTTTTTCTTCACCAGAAATGCCTTGTTGTGGTTCCACTCTAAGGTGTGTCAGAACTTGCTTAGCATCTCTCATCATCTTGTGCTCTTTCAGGATTTGTGATAGAATATCCGTACATAATTACTCAGGTTTTTTGTTGCTAATAACAAAAAAAAGGCTATTTTATGATGAGTTGAGGTGTAAATCCAAAAATACTGTTATAGGTCAAGATTCAAAAAAAGTTTGGTTTTTGGCAAATGTTGTATTTTACCCTTTGTGAAGCATTTATGTGCACAATATGCATGAAAGCAGTTAGTGTTCTGAATCTCCTAACAAATGTTTTGTAAAGAATGTTGATCATTGTGCGACGTATTGTCATCCTGTGTGATTATATTTCCTATACAAAAGGAAATCTCAGATGGATAGAAGTTTTATGGGCTTTACTATCACTTCGTATGCCTCAGACAGAAAAAAATGGTGCCATGTTCCATCGAATGCTGTATTACGGAGCTATTCTACAAAATTCGTCGTATAGAGTAACATACGGCGACACACAGAGCCACAAGGAGTCCACGTGCCTCCGTGCAGCACAAGGCTCTGCTATGTGCACATGAGGCCTGAGTAGTAAGGATTAAATTGAGGAAGTATTATTTGAATTAAGAATTATTGTCTTTTTTTCTATATCATATTGGGTTATCAGAAGGAAAAAAAATTAGTCCATTTGAATGTTCATTTTTTTGTTTCCATCTTTTTGAATTCAGGTGACAAAGCCCAGTAGTTACAACAAGAAATCCCATTTTGAAATAGAAGAGGATGATGTGGACAAAATGGAAATAAGGTAGGAAAAATCTTCGTGTCCATTTACCGAAAACCAAAAATTAAAGTGCCTGATGGGATCAGAATGTGCTGCATGAGTTTTTATTTTGCGCATCACAGCCCTACCCTTCCAAGTAATGGCTTGGTGAGTTCTAAAGGTGACAACCGCAACTCTGAGCTGGGAAATAATCTCCGATCAGCTCCTTCTGTTCCCCCTCCTGACATATATGCAAGAGAAAAAAGTTCTAATGATCTCGGTTAAACACCTACCAATGTTGTGCATGGTGTCTTTGTTGTGTCACCTTATTATAAGGCTGTTGTTTTTTTTTAGATTGAACATGTCTTAAGTTCCAGTGAGGCTAACCTGTATGTTGTCATTTTTTGTGTCATTCATATTTGTACATATTATAAAATACCACAATAGCTTATTTTAAACACCATTCATAGAGTTTATATATGGTTGGAAACTGCCGTCATTTAGTCATTGAACCTTGCTATAGTGTATTCCCTTCTGTCTATGACTAAACTATAAGCTGAGGAAATCTATCTTCAAGAGCTGATATCAAAGACTGGAGACCATCCAGGGTTAAGTGTATGAGATTTCTTCATCACAGAATTTGTGTTCACTGCTGGTAGATCCAGTGGCAGCTTTGTTCTTTGTCTATATGGTCGAATGTAAGTTATGTGCGTTACATTCTAAAGCCTCAGAATCAAACCTTTCATTCACTAGGATGTGATCTTATGCCAGTATTTATTACAACACTGTTTATTATAACCTGTGCTATTCTCCACAGGGTTGACCTATGGAATGCAAGTAATCTAAAGTTTGGGGACGAGTTTCTTGGAGAACTTAAAATTCCACTCAAGGTCCTACGACAATCCAGCTGCTACGATGCATGGTATAGTAATTTACAGTTACAGTAATGTGTTTTCATGATTTTTAAGACCAATACAACAGGGCCAAATAATTTCCAGAGCAGACACCCATGTAGGTCGAGCAGCCCACATGCATGTGGGCCTGGTTCAAGTTGCGTTTTATCCCTACGTGTCCATAGGGGTCCATTAACCCAACAGAGGTCAAAAGCGCATCCTTTTGGCCTCTGTCGGGCTGGTATATGTCGGTATACCTTTATTTATTTTTTATTTGGAGGATAAAATAATGTAGTGCACTACTTTTATTCCATTCTGAGAGATTCTGCAAAGAAAAAAAAACTGTACTGCATGGTATACATTTTTACAACATGGGAGCCTATGTGTAACGGATACCTCTACATGGCATCCATCAGAGGTATATGTTACATTTATTACTCAGGGAGCTTCCCAAGAGCCGTAGTCCCCATGAAGAACTTCATGTAGTGTTCGGCTTGGGGATTCCGGCCCTGGGAAAGCCCCTGACGTTACTGTTCATATATGTACAGTGATGTCAGGGGCTTTCAACTATGGAGTCCATGGCCAGATCATCAGCACTGCTCTGTCTCGGGACTCCAGGACTGGAGAAGCTCCTGACATTACTGTCTATATATGGACGTTGACCTCAGGGGTTCTCCAGTCCGAGTCCCCATCAAGAGCGCATCTGATGCTTGAGCCGAGGACTCCCTAGTTTAAAGTCCCTGACATCAATATCCATGTATTGACCGTGACAACAGAGGCTTCTCCTGGCGCAGCGCTTCAAGTAGTGCTGTTCCTGGGGAATTTGGGCTACGTATTCCACTGTATGCCTATACAGTGGGATACCACACTACACCTCCTGGCAAGTTCCATCATCTTTAATTTGGAAGGTTTTTTTGCTTCTGGATCCAGTTAAATAAAGTGACATTTGGTTTTCATTCCACTCGTCAAAAAAAAAAAAGGGGTTTTCAGTTTTTGTTTTTTTTTGTTTTTTTTAAATTGATGCCCATCCTTAGGATAGGCCATTAATATTAGATTGGTACTGCGTCCCCATTGATTGCTCCGTACTTTTAGTAGCGGTTTTGTCGGCAATTACAGCTCAGCCCATTCACTTGTGAATTGTAATACTAGGAAAAGCCGCTAATAAAAGTACTCGCCGTAGCACTGCGGCCCCTTTAAATAGTTGATTGATGTGGGTACCGAGAGCCGGACTCCTACCGATCTAATATTGATGGCCTTTTTTAAGGATAGGCCAGCAGGTTTAAGAAGCCAGAAAACCCTTATAAGCCTGACTCAATACAAACCTTAAACTTTTTTATGGAGTTCAAGGGTGAGAAGAAAAATTGAACAAAAGTCGTAGGAACTGTCCCCTGGTAGAAGCCTTTTTTAGCTGTTGCATCAGTTGTAATACCCACTTGGCCTACTGGCAGAATGTCTTAGGAGCAGATAATTGATCAGCATGGGACCACTGTGGTGCTCAGGAAACCTGTGATATGTGGTCCTGATTACTTCTTATGTATACACAATGTCTATATCCAGTATAACAGGTTACATTTTACAGTTTGCATATAAAATTAATCTACATAAATAGCTGAGTAACTTTGTAAATACATTGCATTACTTGCTTTGGGATGATCCCTAGTTACAACCTGTATTATAGTTCAGAGCTTCATTAACAATTCTGCCGGGTTCAGAGCTGAAATCTTTTCTGGTCTTGCAGGCTCAACGTCTGCACAGAGCTTGCTCTGGTGACTTTCATTCTGGGAATCATAGTGTTTACAGAAGACACTGTATAGTAATTTGATGTAGGAAAAACGAACTGTCCCACTGCATAATATGAGCTCAGCTAAGCTGATAGGGATGTGTGTTCTGACAAGCTTGTTGACGGTTTCCAATGATAACCAAAAGAGCTGCTTGGCTGTAACTCCTGATGCAACAATTAATGTAATGTATTTACTAAGGCACCAATGTTTTTGTATAGATATAAAATACATGCTAATGGAAATTTTCTAATGATATATGTCTGTAAATAATATTTTTATAAACCTCACGATCTGATGTCAGAACCTGGCTATTATACAGAGATAAGAGGCGCTACATAGGTGCTGGTCATTTAGGTACTCCTGTATTAAACAATGATTGACTGACACGTAGAGATCCCTCTGTCTTTAAAAAAAAAAGAGGTTCTTAAAGGGGTTGACCTACGAAGGACATTTATCACCTACCCAAAGTATTGGTGATAAATGTCTGATTGCTGTGCCCCCACCACTGGGAATCCCATTTATCGCTAGAAAGGGGGTCCCGAGCCACCGTTTCTCCTCACTGCACGATCGAAATAAGGAGGCATTTGAATGAAGAGGTGGTCACGCATGTGCGCTGCCACTACATTCAATGCCTATGGGGCCGCAGGTAACAGTCGAGCGCTATACTCGTTCTAGTAATCTGTGGGGGTCCAGGCGGTGGGGCCCCCAGGGATCAGACTTTTTTTTTTTTTTAGGGTGTCTGTTTCATATTAATCAATGAACCCCCTTACTATAAATTATAAGTATATTAGAAGTCCGTTATATGATCACAGAACTCTGTGATGATTTCTAATATCTCGTAATTTATCGTAGGCGGTACATTTATCTCTTAAATGGTGCTCATTGGTTGACATGCCTTTTTAAAGTCCTATTTAATAACACTCTTACGAATTTCTCTTACTCATGTTAAAAGCTATTTCCTTGTAGAATACTTTTATTTAATCTATATTGTCCTATTCCATTAAAAAAAGTGAGAAGCCATAGCACCATAAAGGAAGATTACAATTTACAACAACATTACTGCTATGCATAGCGGATAATAAAGGTAATATTTTCATCATGTAATGATTAAGGTGCAATAAAAGGCCACTGGAGATGTGTAATGCTCATCAAATACTGTGTACACATGTCGGGATCTGTTTGTATGAAGCAGCACACAATACACCCAGGTGATGATTCTCTATATCTTTTTCCAATACATTTTAGCAGTAGTTATGTGCCTTACCTCCTGGGCATGCTTAGTATATCCAATATCTTGATATTTCATTGACTCAGCTGTTTCTCACATGTTCATGCTTGTGCTCTTACTACTGCACTCCTAGAGGACACATCAATGTGAGACGCCAACATTCCAGTTTTCTAGGAGCAGGACACTATAATACTGTGAATAAACCTCTTTATGGGGGATAAAGCCGTTTCCAAAATCTAGACCAACCAGTAAATAATATTGTTGGCGGATTAGATCACTTTGTTAAAGACTTTCATTGGGTGTAACCATTGTAACGTAATGATGGCTTAAACCTTGGAGATGGTAATATAATTGAATTTGACTGACATTAATAATTTCTGAATGGAACTGCATTACAAAAATCGAAATGTATGAATCTTGGTATAGCCGTGTGTGTTCTCTTCTTGGTGCTAAAAGGGTTTTCCCACCCCATAACTGATGATGGTATAGAATTGGCGAGTACCTGACTGCTGGGATGCCCACTGAACACAAGAATGAGAGTGTGCAGTGCTCTGTACCCAGGTTAAAATCCATAGGGCCTTGGTGCTACACAGCTTTTCCGTCCTGGGCATTGCAGCACTAACCTATACACTTCAATGAGGTTGTGCTGCAGTTCTCTGTTCAGCTCCTGGTTGGGAGCAGCCCCGTGTAGAGAAAATTCAAAAGGGGCCTTAACCACTAAATTCTCGTTGAAAGTGAGATTCCATCACTTGCTAAGGTGGGAAAACTCCTTTAAAAATATTGTCTCAAATATTATTTTGTATACAGCGTAATGTATTGGAAGTTTCACAGCAAGTTTTCTTTCCTTTTTGGCAGGTACTTGCTTCAACCCAGGGATAATGGCAAATCAGGCAAGCCAGAGGATCTTGGCTCATTGAGGCTCAATGTAGTTTACACTGAAGATCATGTTTTTTCAAGCGAGTGCTACAACTGCCTCAGAGACCTCTTATTAAAATCTGGAGACGTTGAGGTCAGTTGAATAGCTCGTAATAAGAACCAAAATGTTATTCTAAAGAGACCTTGTATCCAGTGCCAAGTGTGTACCATAAGTCCTGGGCAGTTCTTAAAACTTAGGCCTCCACCGATCTATAGTCAGCAGCACCACTTTTCTATGCCAACATGTTTTATAATACCCCCAACGGGCTTAGGCCCTGTGCGCGCTGCCTTAGACCCCTATAAGTACCATATACCGCATGAAAAGTTTCTGTTGTATACAGTAATGGGGTTTTCCAGAATTGGAGAAACATACCTGCTTTCTGCCAAAAATCATGCCACACCTGTCCACAGGTTGTGGGTGGTATTGCAACTTCGCTCCATTCACTTCAATGAAGCTGAGCTGCAACTCCGCTCCATTCACTTCAATGAAGCTGAGCTGCAACTCCGCTCCATTCACTTCAATGAAGCTGAGCTGCAACTCCGCTCCATTCACTTCAATGAAGCTGAGCTGCAACTCCGCTCCATTCACTTCAATGAAGCGGAGCTGCAACTCCGCTCCATTCACTTCAATGAAGCGGAGCTGCAACTCCGCTCCATTCACTTCAATGAAGCGGAGCTGCAATTCCAGAAACATCCCATGTACAGGTGTGGCACCGTTTCTGGAAAAGAAACAGCCATGTTTCACTAATGCTGGACAACACTTTTAAATGCTTTTATAGAGCACTATTCACCGGACGGAAGCCAAGAGAGTGACCTTTGGGCCTCTGTTGGGCCGGTACGCAGAACAGTATAGGAAAGCATAGCAGACCACTGCAAAAAATGTATATCATGTGATATACATTTCTTTTACTATGGGATCTTTTGGATGACGTATGCCAGTGCATGCCTATACAGTGGCATACGGCAAACCTTCCATCGGAGGTATATTCCCGACGTATAATGCTGCTGAATGACTCAGACGCAATGTTTTCTGAGCCTTATTCACATAGTGAGGTAAAATTGCTGTTTATCAACCGAGTTTACCATAAAACCGCAGAAAGATGCCATGGTTTTTGCAAAATTCCAGCATATTTGCATAAATTTGCCACGATTTTGCGGTATTTTCGACAATACACCACAGTTTGACACTGCCATGTGAATAGATCTAAATATTTATTAATATCAATATATAATTCCCTATTTTGGATCTTAAACAATCCACTTATCCTTATCCCAAATGTTGATTTCGTCCCCACATTTGAGTTGTCAACTGAAATAAATTAATATAGGCATATTGTAATGTGGGGCAGTAGGGGAAATAACCTACCAAGTAAAACACAATTCTATCGGCTCCAGGGGGGCATAGCGACGTTTTGATATGTCTTGCAGCAAATCTAGGACAAGGGGCAGGGCAGTAGCTGCAAGCTAGTGGCCGCGGGTCTGTGGCCATGACCAGCTGCATATGCACTACACCGCTGCCAGTCCAGCAACCAGTCTTAAAGGACTGTGGTAGGTGCAGAGCTGAGCGAGAGGTGAGTCAATAGGAGTCAGGGTGTAGCAGATCAGGCGCTGTATCTTATGGGAAGAAGCGCCAGGCTTCCAGGAACGGTGACTCCCCGCCCTCCCTACTTCTCTGTGTGTCTGCCGCAGTCAGAGATGCCCATGGCAGGTGTGGCAGGTCGCAGATAATATAACCACCATTATCAGTTTGTGACGTGGTGTCTGTCTTTTATAATGAAGGGCAGTTTGGGCCACATTACAATCCCCCACTTCTGTGAACAAATCCACTAACTCTACAAAGTTATGTTCTTACAGTTTAAATCTGTGATAGCGTTATAGCAATGACATGGAATAGTCCACCACAAATGTTACAAATATTTCCTCAATGTAAAAGTCGTGGGCGTTGCTGCTCTGTCTGTAACCCTTAGTTTGAAAAATAGTTTTTGTGGTTTCTGAGTGATTGAATCTCTTCCTCTGGTGAGCAGCAAAACTGTTATTTTTTTTTCTTTTAAAAAAAACAACGTGTTCACATATTAAATTGACACACCCAGGCCTTCCTTTGTGTGTTTGTCAAAAAAAGGAAACCCTCTGTCATTCGATCTTGTTTAATGATTTGTTTTTTTATTTGATTTTTTTTTAATGAAACTTTTTCACACACGCGTTTTTCTATACTGTTCATAGAACTTTACACACTAAAGCTAGGATCCTCCGGACAACACCGCAAAACACTTGAAATCACAACATATTTTTTAGTTTTGTATTTTGTAGTTTTATTATGTTGGAGCTGTCATGTATCCTACACACCCAGCTTTGGATCTCATTGTCTTTACCTATGAAATGGATCTCATAGTAGTTTCCTAATATTAAAGGCAACCTGTCACTGACTTAATGCTGTGGGCATCATAAAGTAGTGACAGGCACAGACTGTCACTTATGTATAATAGTTTAGTGCTGTTCATAACGAGAAAGCTGTCAATCGATGGCTGGACGGGGGGATTGGCAACTCAAGAATACATCAGACTCCCTCCCAGCGCTCGCATCACGCTGCAATTTTCAAAATGTAAGTTATCCTAAATCAATAAAATATGAGTGACAGACCGCTTAGATCAAGGTAGTCACAGGATCCCTTTAAATTGTCGTTATTAGGGAAACTTTGTCCTGTAGAAAAGGGCTTTTCAATCTTTTTCTACTGGGTCTCGTGTCCCATAGCATGGTAAAAGTAATAAATTCTGATGATCAATCAGAGAGGTTTTCTCTTCCTGCACCAATGTGTAGCCTATGATTACTTCTGTCAAATCTACCTCCTGGCTGCACCCCACCAACAACTAGGGAAAGCCTGACCAGGTAGGCCCGGTTTATGGCTTGAGAAGCACTGTTGAGGATGGTAGAAAAATATTGATATTTTTTTTTTTACCATTTTCTCTTACAAAGTTATACAGTGAACATCCGTTGAGGTTACACTTACTCTCCCATTGGCATTCTTAAGCTATGTTTTGTTTTTGTTTTTTTAACCCTCCTGCTTATGTAACATTATATTGAGTGGTATTATAGGGTGGTATGTTATCTTTGGCCAGACTTCGTGGAGTGAAGGGTCCTAATACACGGCCCGATATGGGTCGTGAAAATGAGCTCTGATCAAGGAGACCGCTTCATTGATCGCCGCTCGCTTTCTCCTTTCACAAGGAGCTATGATCACAAATGTATGGGGGTCAGTAATGTATGAGGGCGAGCAGGGAGATGTGCTGCTGACCACGATAATATTTAATGCTGCATAAACGAGCAGATCAACCAATGAACGAGCGTTACACAGGGCAATGATCGGGAAGGAGCATTCATATGAACAATCTTTTGCCTGATCATTGGCATATGTAAAGACCTTTAGTAGAAACATCCAGTCTATATGATGCTTTATAATGAGTATATAATATATACTGTCAAGTTGTAAATTATTTGTGGGAAACGTTTTTGAATGAACACCCTTTTAAGAACAGACACAGATCTTATGACTTTTTGGATTGCGTCTTAGGAAATAACTGAATTACATTTAACTGCATCACTGACAGTCTGTGGCGGTCTTGTAATATGCTTGTAAGCTTCCATTTAATCAAATCTGCATTTTCGGTTGCCAGTCTCATCCTCCTTTGTTACTTCATTTCTGCTTTCTTTGTGGTTGGGAAAAACTTGAACAAGCTATTGTTTACACTTTGTTTTGATGAGTGGTTTATGTCTCAGTCAAGTTTAGGGGGGTTTATTTGAGACTTCTTGTCTGAATTTGACACAACAGGGATTTTGCTGAGTGGGTTAGTGGGTTATTTTCAGTAACATTTGCTTCTAACAATTCTTCCATTTCATGTATTTGAGTCACAGTTCTTGTGAGGTAACTGAATTTGATAAAAAAAAATCCTAGTAAAACTGAATTCAACAAACTGTTGAAATTTATGTATCATGTTATTTTAAAGGGTATGCCATATTGACAGCAGATCTTTTTAGTACATATGGACTTGCAGAATGTAGCCTTTCGAGTTGTACTCCGTCAACCTGGTCATGTATAGCCAGCTATTGGTCACCAAATCTGGTTATACACGTAGGATAAGTTGTCCAAAAGGGACAATTTCGGCCAACGTGCGTTTGAAAATTATTCGCAATAGCAGACTGCTGTCTGCCAAAAATATATGTCCGATTGGATATTCTCGGCCGTCGCCGTTTGAAAATAAGCATGTATGGCACGATCAGCCAAATACAGTAGATCATTTCCCACTTTGCTCAAGCATGTTGATGGTGAATCATTCGAACGATTTGATGTGCGATCGATCGGGTGCATTCATAATCTTGCACCAGGTGATTTTATAACATGTTTGCAATCATCTCTTCTGTCTTAGGCTATGTTGACATCACCATCTGTGTTCTGTTGAGGGGTTCCGTCTGAGGTTTCCGTCGGGTTAACCCCTCAACGGAAAGGCAAACAGAAACCTAAGCTTCCGTTTCCCTCACTATTGAAATCAATGATGACGGAAACCTAGCTAATGGTTTCCGTCTGTCACCGTTGTGACAGGGTTCTGCCGTTTTGACGGAACCAATAGCGCAGTCAACTGCGCTATTGGTTCAGTCAAGAACAATGGGACGGAAACCATTAGCTAGGTTTCCATCACCATTTATTTCAATAGTGAGGGAAACGGAAGCTTAGGTTTCCGTTTGCCTTTCCGTTGAGGGGTTAAACCGACGGAAACCTCCGACGGAACCCCTCAATGGAAGGGCAACGGTGATGTGAACAGGCACTTATCCTTTGTAGAAAGGGAATGATCACCCCTGTGGTGCTGGTGCCTCTGTGAACAGATATGTGTCATCATATACCTCAATGAGACCATTCTCCATCTCTGGACACTCAAGTAGTGATAGTCATCCAAAAAAGAATAGTGTGACCCAGTATGGTCCTATTTTTATGGCTACAACTAGCACCTGTTTTTTATTCAATGCTTCAAACCAAATATTTACAGAACAAATGCTGATTACTAGTGAGTGATGTCGTAATGTGCATCTCAGTGACCCCCTCTGAAAAAGGTCCAGGCCGGTGGTGTCCAAATAACATTTTGCTAACTACTAGTAGACCTCAGAGCCGAGACCATTAAATCTTGATGCTGGGTCACCAGGATGTTCCCTTGCTGGCTTCGAGATAGAAGTGAGAAAACCGCACCCTCATACATATTTTTGGTTTCTGTTTCAGTCTGCCTTTCACAATACTTTTTTTTTTAGTGAAAGGCTTATTGGTGAATCATAAAAGGGCTAAGAGATTTGACCAGTGTTAATAGCTGGTTTTGGTCTTAAGGGCCTTTTACACAGGCCAATTATTGGGCAAATGAGTGTTCATATGAACACAAGGCAACGATCAGCTGATGAACGGGCAAACGCTAGTTTGTTGCATAATCGTATAGTTTATGCAGCACAAAATGTTATCGTTGGCCGCAAATCTCCCTGTGTAAACAGGGAGATGTTTTGTCGACGTAATGAAAATGTATGGAGATGAGTGATCGTAGTAATGAGCGGTCATCCCCATACATTACGGATCATATCTCCTTGTGAAATGAGCAGACGTGATGATTGACAAGCTATCTCATTGATCGGCACTCGCTTTTACGGCCCAAGTTGGCCGGTGTAAAAGGACCCTCACACACTGACCGATAATATACATTCTAGTACAGAGCGGCAGGGGAGCAGAACAGTCTTCTATGAAGTCATGGCAGTGGAGAAAGTAGAAGGGTATGTTCACACACACTAATTACGGACGTAATTCGGGCGTTTTTGCCCCGAATTACGTCCGAAAAATGCGCCTCGATAGCGTTGACAAACATCTGCCCATTGAAAGCAAGGCGCTGACGTTTGTCTGTTCACACGAGGCGTATATTTACGCGCCGCTGTCAAATAACGGCGCGTAAATAGACGCCCGCGTCAAAGAAGTGACCTGTCACTTCTTGGGGCGTAATTGGAGCCGTTATTCATTGACTCCAATGAAAAGCAGCGCCAATTACGTCCGTAATGGACTCGACGTTCAAGCGCCTGCACATGCCGTTACAGCTGAATTTACGGGGCTGTTTTCTCCTGAAAACATCCCCGTAATTTCAGCCGTTACGGACGCTGTCGTGTGAACATACCCTAAGAAGTAACTAAGGGTAAGTTCATAGCTTTGTTTCCGTGGTGGATTTTACTGCTAGTGTGAAATCCATTGCAAATCTGCAGCAAAATGTGCATGGAACACACAGATTTTGCTGCGGATTCACCACATGCCCTAACGTCCATACAAGTTTTGTCTGTAAATGAGGTTTTGAAAACTGTACAATGCGCAGCCTTACTGTGGTTACTTTCAATATTATGGGGGTACTAGAGCATCTCAAAAGGGAGTGCAAAAAGTTAGCAGTGCCCATAGCATGCCACATGTACCCGATTCCTGTAACAATCTGCCTAAAAGGCTGCACAAAATGTAGATCAAATACTGAAAGTTTTACTGTTAAGTGTGGTTAAAATAACAAAAAACCTCCAATAAAAACATTTTATAAAATAAATATATGATTTGTCCTTGTTTTTTTCCACTCTCCATGCGTTTCAATCCCTTTTATACCAATAATACCTAAGCAGCTAAGCCTTTTGTTTCCTAAATTGAAGACTTAATCTTTGTCAATTCGCTATTCATATTAATTCTGGGATAGACGGCTCGGTGTAATAAAAGTGGAAGGACAAACTTTTGTTCGACTATTTTCCTGTATTTGAATAGTGTTCTGTCATCCGCTTTATCTTCATGTCATGTGAAAATTGTAACTTCCAATGTCTCCTCCTTCCAGCCTGTTTCAGCATCTGCTGCACATGTGTTGGGTGAAGTCTGCAGAGAAAAACAGGAAGCTGCAATACCTCTGGTCCGTCTTTTTTTACATTATGGCAAGATTGTGCCTTTCATCAGCGCCATTGCTAATGCTGAAGTGAACAGAACACAGTGAGTAGCAATTTTTTTTATTGGTTGAGTACAAGCAAAGGGTAATTCTTTTATTACCTAAATAAAAAAAAGTATTAAGTCAACTGAGATTTTTAAAATCTATATTCACCACTTTTTTTTCCGCTTACAAATGGTTGATAATGGAAAAAAAAGTGACACATAATTGGTATGAGTTGTACTATAAAAAGAAAACTTTATTTATCACGCATTAACACCATGAAAAATGTTACAGAATTTAACTGAACTGATTAGAAATGTAAGTAAGAGCGATGTAGCCATCAGCACATTTCATTGTTAAAGAGCACCCATCACTAGGTCATATACGTTGAACTGGTTAACTGACCTGAATAGCACTTTCTCCCTGCTTCCAGTGCTGTTGTATTTTTTCTGAACCCCCCCCCCCCCCGTTCCAGAAATAACGCACTCTGCTGTGTTGGCTCACTATATGATAATTGGCTATAGTTAGCCAATAGGGTGGAGCTAGCTGCCCTGCCTCTTATGCTGACCAATCAGGGCGAAGCAGCTTAAGGGTAGTTCACGACCCTGTTGGCTACCTACACCAACTTTGCATATAGGGAGCCAACACAACAGTGGTCCGTATCACTAGAACGGAGGGGTCTAGGAAGAAAACAAAAATGGCGTTGGAATCGGAGTCCGTGCTATTCAGGTCAGATAACCAGTTCAATGTGACCTAGTGATAGGTCCTCTTTTAATTCCATTCTGTGTAACATATTAGCCCCACCTACAAGGGATTCCCCCTTACTGTCACTTAAAAAGTGTGAAGTTAAATTAGAACAGATGTCCAGACGTTAACCCCTAACAAATCGTTTTGAAGCATGGGCAATAACTACTCTGACTGACGGAACCCATCAATTTTGCAAACCATTGCCATACTTTTTTCTTTTTTTCTTTAGAGATCCAAATACTATTTTCAGAGGGAATTCATTGACGTCCAAATGCATTGATGAGACCATGAAACTGGCTGGAATGCATTATCTTCAAGTTACACTAAAGCCTATTATAGATGAGGTAACCAGTGATATTTGTAATATAAAAACTGTTGTAGATTGTTTTTGTTTTTCTTTCCAAGAACTACAGATTTTGTGTGGCTCCATGTCTGAGCCCAAACATTCATATTGTGAATACATAAAGCAAGAAGGCATTAGATCATCGATGAACTGTTAACTCCATAGTATTCTCGAACACCTTCAATAGTCGGAAATTTACTTTTCATGTCGTTTTATGGGAATCGTTGAATCAGACCACTATGACACATTGTCAACCCTTGCATCTTGATCGTTTCTTGTATAGAAATTCCAAGCAGACTTTTTAGTTATTTAAAGAGGCTCTGTCACCAGATTTTGCAACCCCTATCTGCTATTGATAAATGTAGATAAATAGACTCCAAGCATATATTGGTTACAGGTTGGGTAAAGTTTAAAAGGCCAACTTCCCCCCATAATGTATCGGATAGACTGCTCCGTAATATAGAACCATACCGAAGAAAGAATAGAGCATATAGTCGGAGTATATAAGAATATATCAGTTTTATTATTACAAAATAACATACATTTAAAAACACATCATTCGAAGACTCTAGTACTAGTACTATGGTACGTCATTCAGCACAGGAAGATATTATGTAACACAGACGAAATGGTGTATGCCGCAAACCAGTATATACTACCCACAAAAGTGATTATAATATATTACATCCATGTGGATTGTATACTGATCATCCGCAGTGTCCTCTCAGTTATATAAGCATGAAAGATACTATTAAGTCAGGAGAGAGTCACACCGGGAGGATCAGTAATGAGAGTAGTGAGCAGTTATAACAGTGCAGTCTTACCCATTTCAAAGGAAAGTAAGGGATATCAATACACGTCCGTGCTGAGTCGCCCACAGAAAAACCCCAACGCGCGTTTCGCTGTTCTTAATCGCTTCCTCAGGGGGTACAGTTGATTCTGCAGCAGCATCCACGTTTGCAGGTAAGTCGATGTAGCTACTTACCTGCAAACGCTGATGCTGCTGCAGAATCAACTGTAGCCTCTGGTGCCGATGTGGCCGACACGATGCAGGACCTGTGAGTGACGTCACAGATCTGCACTGCCAGAAGCTGGGCGTTGTGAAGAGAAGTGGATGATACTTCTCGTCAGAACGCCCAGCTAGTAAAAGTAGTAAACACGCCCCGATGTACGCACATAATACACACCCAGTTGTACTTTTACTTTTCAACACGCCCAGTTGTACTTTTGCAAGCCTCATTTGCATAAATACAAAAATGGTCATAACTTGGCCAAAAATACTCGTTTTTTAAAAATAAAAACGTTACTGTAATCTACATTGCAGCGCCTATCTGATGCAATAGCAGATAGGGGCTGCAAAATCTGGTGACAGAGCCTCTTTAAGCTAAGCTGTGCCTTCTACTACAGCCACCAATATTTGGCCTTTGTAACAAAATTTGCCACCTTCTGCTTTAGGCCCCGTTCACACGTTCAAACGGCCGAAATTGCCGGAGGTAGGGGCGGTTTTTTCCTGCAAGCGGGAAAAAGAAGCGATATGCCCTATCTTGAGGCGTTTTTCACCTCAAAAACCCCATTTGAAATCAATGGGAGATGGAAAAAATGCAGCGAACGGCCGACTTTTCCTTTGCCTGTTGAAGAGGTAAAAAAACACGGCAAAACACTTGTGGTGCAAAACAACTTAAAAAAAAACGGAGCTGATTTTTACAGGCAGAATTGTCTGCAATAAAACTTTATACATAAAGTATTAAACTGTGAATTCTTTTCCCCTGACACTAACAATTGGCTTTTTCTTCTGTTTATGAAAATGTTTTCATCGCAGGACGGTGCTCACTGTGGTGATCTCAATAAGAACAGACCGTGTATAAGACAATACATAGAGATTACGTACATATTGCAAATTTGAACGTCAATACTGTTATCTAGACAACGAGGATTTCCATGAACATTCATGATTTATTATGAAGCTTCAGGCAGCTGTTTAAGCATCTGAACGACCTGACTGTGCGTGTTACTAATTATAGCCGTTTATCAGAATGCAGTGTGGAAAGCAGCATTAACGCATTCAGTGCTGTATGCGCATCTTGCCATCACTTAATGTGCATGATGATGTGAGCACAGCTCCACACCTGGCACAATAATAACTCATCCCTATAAAAAATGCTTGACACTTCATACATCACTTGTATTCTGCTCCATAACATTCAGAACCACAGTATGTTTTAAGAAATAGACTGATCAAGAAAAACGGAATCATTGACTTATATTATACTAGATTATGTTTATGGACTGAGACGTGGAAATTGCTGATGACCCCTCTTTCAGAACATATGTGGCAGTGTCACATCCAGTTATACAGCTGATGGTTACACCCTGCTTATATCTCCTTTCAGACCATCTCTGGTCAACCTGAGACCGTAATCTCCTGGGACTCTGACTTATCAAAAAGTAACCGCACATTTCCTTTCACAGTGACTCAGCCCCAACAATCTGTGAGGCCCATCAGTCTACGGGGAGTTCAGTTTTACGGTACAAGAACACTAGTTCATTGCGCCCTCTGTAGGACAAAGTTTGCCAAGCACTGATGTCTTATTGACATTTCTGTTTAGTACTATTATATTTTTTGTGTTCCTTAGATCTGCGAGTTACATAAACCCTGTGAGATTGATCCTGTGAAGTTGAAAGACGGTGAAAACTTAGAAACCAACAAGGTAAGAAATATATGTGCCATATTTGTTTCATATACTTTAGAATAAATAGATTGAAATGGCGATTGTCTGGCACAAGTATTTCCCATCTCTGCTTAGGGAATACACTATCAGGCCAGGATCACACAGTCCGTTTTGTGGCTGTTTTTTTTTATCCAAGCACAGAAGTTGGCACACAAGAAAAGAAGTGCACAAGTCTTTTCTTTATACCTTTCCTTCCTTTTGAATCCACTTATGGCTTTGGCTCAAAAAACGGCATCAAAACTGTGTGTGTGATCCTGGCCTTAAAGTGCTCGTGTTTCTGTATTCCCTATGCAGGTTTAGACACGTCCTCTAGGAGGCTGTTTATTTCCGCTAGAATGGCATGTATGTATAACACGCAACAACATTTTTAGTTGTGTCTTAACATTAAAAGGGGCTGCACTATGTGACCCCGACACTGCACTATGTGACCCCGACACTGCACTATGTGACCCCGACACTGCACTATGTGACCCCGACACTGCCTTCATGGAAACACTGCCTACGATCTAATGATGGCTCAATGGTTAACACTGATTCCTACAAGGAGAAATATCTGCGTGAAATTTGTATGTTCTTCCCGTGTTTGTGTGGATTCCCCCTTTTTAATAAAAATAAATAAATAAAGAATAGGTTAATTGACTTTCTGTAAAATTGTCCCTAGTTTATATGTTCACTTACATACTTTTTATATTTGTGGATTTACATTTGTCAACAATCTTAGATCTAGTCTATACAATAAAGTTGCTTCTAGCATTCCGCAGGTCTCCGAGTATATGGGGCATGTGGTTCTATGGTTGACAAAAATCCTCTTTATGTGCTAAACAAATTTTTTTTTATTATTATGTAGGAAAACTTGAAGAATTATGTAGACCAGATCTTTAATGTCATCACAAAATCAGGAGTCAGTTGCCCGACGGTTATGTGTGACATTTTCTTCTCTTTGAGAGAGTCTGCTGCAAAGCGTTTCCAAGGTAAGCCGATACCGGACATTGTGAAGGAATTATCTGTAATCATTCATCTTGGTATCTAACTACACAGGACATTGCTCCTTTTCAAGAATATATGAGAATGATGAAGCATTTGCATGGGCCATCACTGTTGATCACACTTCTTAAATACATCTAAGTATGACCGCTAAATGACAGATCCACATTCGTACATTGGTAGACTTCTGGGTAGAGCGTTATTCAAAATAATTTCATCACCTTTTCTAAGTGTTCATATCAGAACGACAATAAACTTAGTGAAGAGGTTCATGCTGCAGAAGAAAAAAATCTTTCTCACATCATCTCAGTGCGGGCCAGATCGAATCCTTCTGACCAGGCTTTGTAAATCTTACGAGGCAAATTCTTTGTGGTGAAATCAAGGGAAAGGCAAAATAAGTACCTTGTGTGTGTACAGCCTATTCCAGCTGATGGAAAATATGCTCCTTATAAATCTCCAGCATCATATGCTTGTTTAAATGTGCCGACTCTCCAAAAATGGTTGTGGTCTTTCTAATAAAACCAAAGAGCTGAGGCATTTCACATGCCGGTAGTAGACATCAACTTGGTTAACGCTTGAAGTTTCCCCTGTTGTGGAAATACGAGCATCCATCTTTCAGTTATGAATTTTATGCCATTGACTAAAGATGAAGTCCGCTAGAAAAAACATAGTTTTGTAGTGTATTGTTGTTTTTATAGAAAATATATTAAATTGCATTTATAGCCTTTCCTTGTATAGCAATGTATCAGACAAGTCTTTATCTATTCAAAATTAGTATTTCTACTGCATAGTTTTGTCCATTGAGTGGTTTAGGACCAGTAGCATGAACCTAAAATAAGTATGATATAATTATATATGAATTAAGGAATATATTATTGTAGAAATGGTCTTTAACCCCTTAATGACCAGCCTATTTTAGACGTTCATGACCAAGCCATTTTTTACGTTTTTCCATCGTCTCATTTTAAGAGCTATACACTTTTTATTTTTGCGTCGACATAGCTGTATAAGGTCTTGTTTTTTGCGGGACAAGTTGTACTTTTTAATAGCACCATTTTGGGGTACATAGAATGTATTGATTAACTCTTATTAACTTTTTTTGGGGGGGCATAGAAAAAAAACTGCAATTTCGCCACACTTTTTTGCGTCCTAAATTTGCGCCGTTTACCGTGTGGTATAAATAACACAATAAATTTATTCAGTAGGTTGTTGCGATTGCAATGATACCAAATTTGTATTGTTTTTGTATGTTTTACTACTTTTACACAGCGAAAACACTTTTTTCAAAATTATTTGTTTTTGTGTCTCCATATTTGAAGAGTCGTAACGTTTTTATGTTTTTGTCGATGCAATTGTAGGAGGGCTTTTTTTTTGCGGGACGACTTGTAGTTTTTATCAGTACCATTTTTGGAGTAGATGCGACTTTTTTATCACTTTTTATCACATTTTTTTTAAGGCTGGATTCAAAGAAAACAGCAATTTTTGCATGTTTTTTTATTTTATTTTTTACGGCGTTCACCGTGCAGTTTAAATGATGTAATAAGTTTATAGTCGGGGTCGTTACGGACGCGGTGATACCAAATATGTGTAACTTTTTTACTTTATTTTGTTCGTTAATAGTAAAGCAGTTTGTAAGGGGGAAAAAGTGGGTTTTTCATTTTTTATTTTTTTTCACGTTTTATGAAACTTTTATTTTTTTTTACTTTTTTACTAGTCCCACTAGGGGACTTCACTATGCGATCCTCCGATCGCATTTATAATACACGGCAATACTTCTGTATTGCAGTGTATTACTGCCTGTCCATTTAAAACTGACAGGCATCTGCTAGGTCATGCCTCCGGCATGATCTAGCAGGCATTCATTACAGGCAGACCTGGGGGCCTTTATTAGGCCCCCGGCTGCCATCGGAGACACAGACACTCGGCGATCTTATCGCCGGATGTCAGTGGGATGAGAGGGAGCTCCCTACCTCTCTCCAAAACCACTCCGATGCGGTGCACGCTATTGAGCACCGCATCTGAGGGGTTAAACGTGTGAGATTGATACTAATATCGATCTCACCCGGTCGAGCAGGGACGCCTCCAGCCTCTGGCAGCTGAGAGCAGGGAGATTTGACCGTTCCCTGCTCGGTTTACTTATTCCGATGCAGCGACATAAAAAGTCTATTGCATCGGAATAAGGCCCGTTAGTGACCGACGTAAAAACACTATGGGCCGGTCACTAACGGGTTAAAGGAGACGTACCAAAAGTAATTTATAAAAGGCCCTTTATTGTACATTAACCCCCCCCAAAAAACACAACATTTTGTATACTGAGCTATGACTTTAGCGCCAACTACTTTAATGTTTACACACATACCCACATAACCACCATTCATGCCAGTTAGCATGTAGATGGTCTTCATGACAATACCGCACCTGACAGAAATCAGAAGGGGACATGTCATCAGAATCTCTCAGTAGTGCACCTGTCGTGGTTTGTGTTTTTTTTTTTTAACTACATACATCCCCCTGTTCCTGGCGTGCTCTCTATTCCAGCGCTGTAATTAAAAAAAATTTGGGCCCTCCCGTTGTCCCGCTATGGCCCTTTCTCCGCTTGACGCCTAATATGCCATATTTGAGTAAAGGTACGGAGAGGAGGAGACCTTATCTCTCCTCAGTAGGCGTCGTCTCCTGCATCACTGTGATGCTATCCTATCAGAGCGGGTCTTCTGCATCACTGTGAGGGTAAATTCACACGTCGCGTAAATACTGCAGATTTTCCACAACGTATTTCATTGCGCAGCATAATACAGTAGTAGCAGAGTGGATGAGATTTGAACAAATCTCATCCATGCGCTGCCTAAATAATCAGAAAAAACGCTCAGAATTGACCTGCGGTATGGATTTTTAATCTGCAGCGTGTCAATTGTATTTGCATAATCCCTGCTTTTTTTGTTGCGGCTTTTCCCCATTAAATTCATTGGTGAGGTAAAACCCACAACATATAGCAGATGTTGCATTTTTTTGCGGTGGAAAAAATGTGATTATTCTACTTACCCAGAATTCTGTGCTTCTTCGTCCAGGCTGGCCTCCTGGGGTGACATTTCATCCCATGTGACTGCTGCAGCACTGGACACCTTCCTGTAAATAAACGGGAAGGTGTCCGTGGACAATAGAAGTGTGTGTGTGTGTGTATGTGTGTATATATATATATATATATATATATATATATGTGTGTGTGTATATATATGTATGTATGTACAGTCCACTTGTAGATTAACACAGCACTCCATACAGCTATATATTACGCCATGTGCACGTTATCAGAGGATGAATCAGTTCCCCAATTGAAATGCATAAAAACCATAGAACAGAATAACGGCACCAGGACTTCTAGATAGATGAAAAAGGGTGGATTTATTCACCTCAAGTGAGCAGCGACGTTTCGGTTCGTCACAGAACCTTTCTCAAACTGTGGGAAAGGTTCTGTGACGCACCGAAACGTCGCTGCTCACTTGGTGAATAAATCAACCCTTTTTTCATCTATCTATAAGTCCTGGTGCCGTTATTCTGTTCTATGGTTTTTATGTGTGTGTGTGTGTGTGTGTGTGTATATGTATGTGTGTGTGTATATATATATATATATATATATATAATGTATATATGTATGTGTGTGTGTGTGTATATATATATATGTATGTATGTATGTATGTGTGTGTGTGTGTGTGTGTGTGTGCGCTCCTTCGTCCAGGCTGGCCTCCTGGGGTGATGTTTCATCCCATGTGACTGCTGCAGCACTGGACACCTTCCTGTAAATAAACGGGAAGGTGTGAGTGGACAATAGAAGTGTGTGTGTGTGTGTATATGTATGGACACACACACAATGTGTGTGTATATATGTATATATTTTTTTATGAATCACAATATTAACCCCTTCCCCCTGCTGGCATTCTGGGCCCTAATGTCCAAGCCATTTTTTAGATTTTTCCATTGTCACATTCGAAGAGCTGTAACTTTTTTATTTTTGCGTCGGCATAGCTGTATAAGGTCTTGTTTTTTGCGGGACGACTTGCAGTTTTTATTGGTACCATTTGAGAGTAGATGCGACTTTTTGATCACTTTTTATCACTTTTTTTTAAAGTCAGGATTAACAGAAAACAGCAATTTTTCCATTGTTTTTTATTTTATTTTTTACGGCGTTCATAGTGCGGGTTAAATAATGTAACAGCTTTATAGTCGGGGTCGTTACGGACGCGGCGATACCAAATATGTGTAACTTTTTTGCTTTATTGTAGTTTTTTTTAATAGTAAAGCATTTTGTAAGGGGAAAAGCTGGGTTTTTCATTTTTTTTTTTCACTTTTTTTTTTTTATTAACTTTATTAAACTTTTTTTTCTTTTTTACTAGTCCCACTAGGGGACTTCCCTATCCTCCGATCGCTATTATAATACACTGCAATACTTTTGTATTGCAGTGTATTACTGCCTGTCCGTTTAAAACGGACAGGCATCTGCTAGGTCATGCCTGCAGCATGATCTAGCAGGCATTCGCTGCAGGCAGACCTGGGGGTCTTTATTAGACCCCCGGCTGCCATAGAAGACACAGACACTCGGCGATTTTATCGCCGGGTGTCAGTGGGATGAGAGGGAGCTCCCTCCCTCTCTCCAAAACCATTCAGATGCGGTGCTCGCTATTGTGCACCGCATCTGAAGGGTTAAACAGGTGAGATCGATACTAATATCGATCTCACCCGGCAGAGCAGGGACGCCCCCAGCCCTCAGCTGCTTCTGGCAGCTGAGAGCAGGGAGATTTCACGGCTCCCTGCTCTGTTTACTTTATTCTACAGCAGCGACGTAGTTTGGCGGCGCTCTAGAATAAAGCCCACTAATGACCGCCGTAAAAAGACGTATCGGCGGTCATTAAGGGGTTAATAAAAAACAATATTTATCTCCTTGTGATAATGATATAGGTTTGGCAAAGGCCAAATCCCTGAGATCTCGGGTACTCCACAAACCTGCATGAATTCATTTTATTGAATTGATCCACTCTAATCCTTACCAAGACCACATGGCGTTCCAGCCGAAAAGCCACACCAAATTGTGGTGCAGATTTTCGGCCGTAATCTCCGCTGCCAAATGCGACGTGTTCCTCTGTTCCCCAAGCACAAAAAGAGATTTATTTATTTTTTCCTGATTTGCGTTTTTTTTTTTTTCCGTCTTTTGCCTCTCCATTGAATTCAATAGGGGGAAAAAACGCAACAAAAGTTCAGCGATTCCTGCAGCATAAATTGATATGCTGCGGATTAAAAATACGCACCACAAGTCAATTTATGAACTTTTTCCCATCTGATTTTTTTCCTTCAGTGTGTGGATATTATTTGTTCAAATCTCAACAACTTTGCTGCTACTGTAATACACTGGATTTCCCGCACAGATTTTCATTGCGGAAAATCCACAGCTAATCCTCTAAGGGTCAACATACCGTAATTTGTTTTATATACGGTTTTATTTTAGTACAATAACATATTCTGCAGTGTTTTTTGCTAGTAAGGCTATGTACATCTTCTAAGATGTATTTTTTTTGTCTATGGGTACAGATAAGAGAATTTCCCAAAATTCATTTCCGGTCCAATTTGATCGAATCCTACGTCCTCAAATCGAAAGTGCTCCGATTGCCCTGAAAACTCGTTTCTGACTCTGATGTCTTTTAGGACTGTATCCAAGTTAAATCCATCCCTTTTCAAGCTTGTTAACGCCAATACAGAATGTAATGTTAAAGCGACATCAACATATATGGGTAGAGGGAGAGACAATTGCAATGCATTTTAGGAAGGCTGCCTGCAAGGCATTATGGGGAAGCGACCCAAGGTCATGTAATCCTTTTACTAATCCGTAAATTGGCGGCCAATAGATTTAACCAGATCCATGGGCAATGAACATCAAAGGTTTCAGATGGCTCTGAATTCGTAACTTTTGGGAAATTCAGACCGAGTTCAATTAGTGTAAAATTGACTCGCTCATCTGTAGTTGTGGGTTAAGTTTAGCTATGTTACACTATTTTGATAGTAAAAGTGTTTAGATTATCCTTTTACAATATTTATTATAATATATTTTTATCATACTTTTTTTCATTATATTTTATTAAGCATTATTTTTAATGACTGGTCAGCTATTAATTGAAATGCAGTAAAATTCCTGTAATATGATGGTTGAATAATCTGAAACCTTGGACACCATTAAACACATACACTGACTGGCCACTTTATTAGTGACGCATTCCTTTTCATGATTGGTGCTTCCCTGTATGGAAATTAGACATGTGACCCCAGAGTGCAGCATAAAATCAAGTGCACCAGTTTTCCGTGGATCATTTCGGTCTGAATCCACATTAGAAAGCGAAAATTGAACGATTTGAACGACTTCCAATGAAACGTGGTCATCGGTACTAGGCTATCCTGGGCCAGTATTTCAAAAACTGCCAACCTTGTGGTGTTTTCTCAAGCCATGATTTAGAGAATGGTGTGATCGAGGAAAAGCATCCAGCGAAAGGGGACACTCTGGACGTTAACAACTTGTCGACGAAAGGGGCAGAAAAGGATGTTAAGAATCGTTCTGATGAACAGGCATTGCACAGTCAAGCAAATTGCAGCCGAATGCAGCGCTGGTGCTCCAAGTAACGTCTATGAATGCACAACTTCTTCTTTCTTAGCACGGATGAGGTATATCCGCAGACAACCAGTTCAAGTGCCATTGCTGCCAGAGGGAAGCCGAAACGCAAGACTCCAGTTGGCAAAAGAGCGCAAAAATTGGATGACTGAGCTGTGTAAAACCATTGCCTGGGCAGATGAATCCAGATTTCTGTGGCACCATGCTGATGGGAGGGTCAGAATTTGGCGCAAGCAGCATGAATTGATGTACTCTTCCTGTCAGGTGTCAACAGTTCAGGCTGGTGGAGGTGGAGTAATGGTGTGGGAAATGTTTTCTTGGCACATGCTGGGTCCTCTGATACTTGTGAATGGATGTTTGAAAATCTAGAGGATTTTCCATTTTATTAACAGTCCAATAATAATCTGCCATCTGTCCGTTTTCATTGTAATAGTTTTTACTATGCCTGCTACAAGTAGGGATATCTGCTCAGGTTCATGTACAATTGTGTTAAAATGTACATGGAGAAGAACTCGCCAACGTTTCCACAATAATCTAGGGGTAGTTTTGGGTATTGATTTCTTCATCCTCTACTTTTGTAGACTCTTATTGTAGAACAGGAAATCTTGTCATTTTAAGTCCCCTTACAACTTCAAGATGTGATTGCTCAGTTTTTTTCACACAAAGTTTTCCATTTTCTTTAACCATTTGTGTGTTCTGTTTGTCTCAGGCGACCCTGATGTAAGATACACTGCTGTGAGCAGCTTCATTTTCCTGCGGTTCTTTGCACCTGCCATCCTGTCTCCTAACCTTTTCCAGCTCAGTCCTCACCACCCAGTAAGTGCCTTGAAAGACGCTTGTTAACTTCAGCAATGTGTCAGGGAACTGATTGAATGAAACTCCTGCCGTGCACAAGGCACACACTGTGCCAGACTTCATGTTTAATGTGGGGGGAGGCATTAACAGTGACTGGCTTCGGGAAAACAGTCTGATGTACATAGAGTTTTTTCTATTTGCGATCCGTTCTTTTAAAGGTTACCTTGCAGGATGTCTTATGTAATACGTCCTTATTAATTTTATGACCGATTTTACCTTAAAACTTCTTTTCAGAAACGTTTTCCAGTGTGTCGTTTTTTGTTTTTTTTTTAAAAAAAAAAAGAAAAATACATCTATCCTTATATTGTACTGGTGATAATTGGATTTGCCACACTTTTTTTATTATTATTCATTATAATCAAAAATCATACATATAAAGTAAGATATTACACATACGTAATATGGTAAGATGCCCACAAAATAAGAAAATGTAAAAGATTATCACAAAAAACATATAAAACAGAGTAAGTAAAAAAAAAAAAAGTACTGATACCAATGTTGCATGAAAGAGTTAACAACCATACACTTGAAACCAAAACAATATAAACAAGTAGACACTATCAAATTTACTGTATTAACAAAGAATAACTATGCATTATACTGTACATGTAAATATTGTATTAAATAAGCGCTTTACAGTTAAATGGACACAAACTTTTTAAACAACTTATGCTAATCGAATAGTATACCTGATATAGATCAACTTTGTAATTTACTTACTGTTAAAATGTAGGTGTTTTATCCATGTAAATTATGTGTGAAGTTACTACCACTAGGGGTGTCTCATCCTGTAAGCTGCTGTCCACCCCCTGTTAAGCAAAATCTGTCCCTGGTTACAGAGCAGAATTGACAAACTGCAGAAGTTTGGGTGGGGGGGGGGTCTCTTCACTACCTGCCTATACAAGTCTATGGAGGGGGAGGCGGGAGGAGGGAGCAGAGTGAGAGTGAGTCAGACACAGACACATTGCCAATACAAGTCTATGGAGAGGGGGGTGAGCAGGGGGAAGAAGCAGGTGCAGAGTGAAAAAGACACAAACATATGCTGCAGCAGCAGCTTCCTGGTAAGTTATATCTCACCCTAGGGCTGGATTGTCAGATAGACTGCTCATTACTGATGTATAATCTCCTGCATGCTGCTGCAGCTTCTATACATGTGATAGGAGAGGAGAACCCTGCTTTTTTATCTCCATTTATGTGTGCAGTGTATAAAACACATGATAGCTGTAAGGCTCCAGAGACAACGGAGAATTAGAGAGAGAGCCTGCAGAAAGGAAAACTGCTAAAAAAAATAAAAAATGCACTATGCAAATCATACATAGGCAAGAATCCGTTTTATTCCTCATGTCATATGACCGCTTATTCTGAAAAGTTAGGTATGGTTTAAGGCTCTGTTTAGACTCGCATTAAGGGGTTTGTCGGCCATTCCAATATTTGATGACTTTTGTCATTTGACATTTTTATGATGCAATCTGCGTTTCTTTTTTTGCCGTCAAAATCAGAAACCTGACAGACCGCTTCAAAGTTAATGGAGTTCATCTGGATGCGCCTATATCTGTTTGAAAACTGATCCAGCATAGCTGTCTTGGGTACCTTGAAACTCAAGCCATGATGCTGGTGTGAAAAGATACTAAAGCATGACTTTTTTTTATCTTTACACCTCTAGTTTTAAGACCGTGTGATACAGTAAATACTGTAGTAAATCCAGGCTGTTAAGTGCATGTGGTCAATGTTGAGCACACAGAGTATAGTTCATACCGTACTGTGCACAGAACAGACCCACCCATGAGGAGTCAAGAGAACCAATTAAGATCCTATTCAAACAGTATAGTTTTTGGGTAATTTTGTGTGCAGAAGCCAGGATTGGGTTAAAAAAAGAGGAGCGGTTTCATTTATATGTTCCTTCTGTTTAGGATCTGCTTTGGTTTCGGCAGAAAGAAAACTGCATCTAACTGACGGTGTGAACTAAGGGCCCTTTTACACTGGTCAACTATCGGGCAAACGAGCATTCACAGAACACATGTTCCTCGTCGGACTGTGTAATAGGACCTTGGGGCTGGTTCTGTAGTGTGCACAATGATTGGCTGTTTGGATATTTACTTATCGTGAGCCTTTGTTGCACACTGATTGGATGTTTACTTGCACGCCTTTTGAGTTCAGTGGTGGCAGGTGACATTGTTAGCTGAGGCAATATCCGCTTTTAAGTGGCCAAGGACCGGTCATTGTAAAGCGGTTTTATCATTGAAGTGAGGTATGACTCCATGTTTGTTGACCATTAAATATAGGAACTTTCGGTACCGCTCGGGTCTCTTCAGACATTGAAGGTTTACGTGTTAAGTCTGCTCAGCCACTAAAAGGTATTGCTAAACTTTACATAGTCCTGCTTCTCTTCATAGCTAACACATTACCAAACTCCAAATTTCCATATACGGTAAATATATATGGAAATGTTTCCGCTGTAGTGGTTTACACAGGATATTTCACCATACATATAGTCTTGTCCAGAAATCTCATTGTAGCACACTGCAGACTCCATCTCTATAGTCTGATATGGCTGCTAATACATAACAATCCTTCCTGTAGTACATTACACAAAAAATCTTTATAAAATGTTCAATATCTTTGGTTCTTCCAAGAATGGGATGCTATACATCTATATTAGTGAATATTTATAGTAGATACTTATTGTTAAAGGAGTATTCCCATCTTTGTTATGGCATATCTATAGGATATGCCATAACATTCTGGTTGGTGAAAGTCTGCTCTCTGGGCCCTCTACCGATCCCAAAAATTAAAGGACGGATTCCCATTCAGCAATACTGCTAACCACACACCGTGTGCGGTGACTGCAGCATTGGCCCATTCAAGTGATTGAGGGCTGTCCGGGAGCATTTTTGTGCACGGAAAATCATTGAAATAGCCTTCAGGAGAGGATTGATGGGGGTCCTGGCAGTCTAGACCCGCCGGTTGGGAAGTGATGGCATATCCTAGCGATATACCATTACTTCCTATAGTGGAGGAAAAAAAACCTAGGTTTGGAATAGTATTTTATGTATTCGGATTAGATAGGCTGATTATTTCAGGTCAGATGTATGCATGGCTCCCTTAATTTATGGGGTCAGTGGAGGAGGTGTATCAGAGAATTAACTCTGAACCTATATGTATGGTCATATTAGTTTGCTAATTTAGTTCTCCGCTATGCCACAATATTTGACTTGTTCATATACACACATTAGCTTTTGT
The DNA here is from genome assembly GCF_050947455.1 of Rhinoderma darwinii. Lineage (NCBI taxonomy): Eukaryota > Metazoa > Chordata > Amphibia > Anura > Rhinodermatidae > Rhinoderma > Rhinoderma darwinii. The sequence continues at coordinate 190,051,559 of NC_134688.1, read as the reverse complement.
TTATGGCCTTGTGTGTGACCATATGTTCATGCTGGTACAGTCTTCAGTCTTAATGAATGAGATATTCTGCAGCAGCTGCTCATGAGCGTTTACATTAGGAGGGAACAACTATGAAGTATTTCTGTAATTAGAGAGATCCGGCTGCAGAGTATTGCGCAATGTTTACAAATTAATTAATAAAGTAAGATGTTCTCCACAGTGTGCGACTTTTAAAGCTTTTGCCTCTTTCACGTAAGAGTGTACCATAATTAAATGTAGTCTTATCTGATGTAATCTGTGTTGGTAGAGAAAATTCATATGTTCGTTTCCTTGATATGCTGTTGGCCATGAAGAATCTTTGCAAATAGCCTTGATTTAAATCTGTCCTTCCATTTTGTGTTAAGTTTTTGTGCAGACCTATGCGTCTCCGTGGTTACAGACCGCAAACAAACCCTGTGTAGTCTGATCCTGCAGCCATATTCCCTTCCATATATCCACTATTTGACAATATACATTTGACAGGTTACAAGACGTAGGGGAAAGATAGAAAAAAGTTTATGTATATAGAATTGCTTTATATTTGCTCGACTGTCCCTGTAAAATTAGATTCACCATCAAATTGTTTCCAGTGAACCATTCCAGTTGAAGTATAGCAGTAAGTGTCTGGAAATATAATGTACATAGTCACACTAAGGGCCTGTTCACATCAGCGTTTGTTATCTGTTCCATTCAAACTTTCCGTCAGAGAAACAGATGAGCGGAAACTATCGCTTCCGTTTGCATTACCATTGATTTCAATGGTAATGCTTCAGTTTGTTTGTTTCCATTCCGTAAAGTTTTAGTTTTTTCACGGAAACAATAGAGCAGTCGACAGCACTATTGTTTCCGTGAAAAAAACCTGGAACTTTAATGAACGGAAACAAACTGAAACTGAAGCAAATGGAAGCGATATTTTCAGTTCGGCTTTCCGTTCATCTGTTCCTCTGATGGAGAAGTTAAACGGATCATATTAACGGATCCCAAACACTGATGTGAACAGGCCCTAAACATTCCATGTTGTATTAGTCTGAATTCAGATGGTTTATTGCATTTGAAAGTTTGTATCAAGACATACTGTGTACTAGAAGAAGGAAGCCTATGTAATTCCCGGTGGCAAGTCCCATACTTAAACTGTGAACCATGTGAAGCATATTTTCTCTCTAGCTCTGGATTTTTTAAGATCTTGTCAATGACTTTATTTTCATTATTTTACGCAGGACCCACAGACTTGCAGAACCTTAACACTCATCTCTAAGACTATACAGACGTTAGGCAGCTTATCCAAGTCAAAATCTGTAAGTATTTTAAACGTGAAACTGCAACCTGAAGATAAAAATATTAAATGAAATTGAAAATTACATTTGACAAATATTTAATTTCCAAGCTGTAATACTGTGTTTGTGTTTTTAACTGTAAAAGATCACCATTGTAAATTGAGCTTGGGCTTCCTGCCCACTGATAGGATTTGTATATAGACATGCTGTGCCGTTGAGTACTCGGTGTTGCCAATGTTAAACATTTATTTAATTTACGGATCTATTTGTAAGTTGCTCAGTACGTCATTTCTCTGTGGTCCGCTTGTTTATCGCTAGCTCACTATGATACAACCCTCAACATTATTAATCTTCCACTCCTGCTATGCTTTATTTCATGCAGTGGAGAATGTATCGCCACCGTTCGTTTATTTTAATGGCCCTTTCCCCAAAAAGCCATTATTTGATGGTGCTTTTACAAAAGAGTGAGCATCTGATTGTCCTCAGAGGAGTACATGGGTTATCCAAGGGCATGGTGCTGGCAGTTGTGTAACAGAACCAAGCCTTGGCATTTCTTCTCTGCTCTTTTATGGATGGGTGAGAGTGTGAGTCACAGGAAAGATCCATATTTTCCTCTGTATTATGAAAAACACTTACTCCTTCTTTCCCTGATTTAGTTGCGGTCTTTCTTTTTTTTTTTTTTTTTTATAATAAACCAAACTTAAGTATAAGAACTGTAAATTAATGTTTCATTGAGTATGTAAGAATTTATTTAAATTATTGCTGTATATAGCCAAGCGTAAATGATTGATTTTCCTTGCACTGTATGAATGGAAAGCCTCAGAACCATTCACCTGCAGCCCCAAAGCTTTTATGTTGCAATAAACTATTAGTGCGTAATGTGATCTTTATTCTAAGTTTCACTTAGAAATATTGTAGACGTCATAATATCCATTAGTATGCATTGAGAACCTTCCTGCATTCTGCAGTAACTTGAAAATGATAGTTTTAAGTGCATTATCCATTTCAGATCTAGTTTGCAAGCAGTGTTCACTGAGCATCTCCTCTCTTCAAGGAATTGTCTTTCACTGTGAGAGCAACTATGGGCTCTAAACTGTTCTTGTTGTAATAATAGCAGGATTCCTAAGGCTGGGTTCACACTGAGTTTTTTGCAGGAGGAAAATCTGCCTCAAAATTCCATTTGGAATTTTGAGGCACATTTTCCTGTGCCTGCACGCCGAATTTCGCTGTGTTTTTTGGCTACGGCCATTGAGCGCCGCGGGCATAAGACGCCATGAAATACGCTTTCTCTTTCTCCCAGTATGTGTATGTATGTAAGCATACATGTATGTATAGGTTTGTGTGTGTGTGTGTGTGTGTGTGTGTGTGTGTGTGTGTGTGTGTGTGTGTGTGTGTGTGTGTGTGTGTGTGTGTGTGTGTGTGTGTGTATATGTATGTGTATATACATATATATATTATAAACTTTGCTCAAAAAAAGTTAATGCCTAAAGCATTACAGTCTAACCCAAAGTCAATTGAACTTTAGGGATATCGATCTGTCCAGTTAGAAAGCATAAGCAATCGTAAATCAATATCAAGGGAATGTGACAATAGGTGCACTGGAGACTGGGGATTCATTATTAACACATCTCTCAAAAACGGAATGGGTTTTGCAGGTGGTGGCCACAGACAATTCCTCTATCCTGGGCGTTCTGAAGAGAAGTGGATGACACTTCTATACACAACGCCCAGCTAGTAAAAGTAGTAAACACGCCCCGATGTACGCACATAATACACGCCCAGTTGGACTTTTACTTTTCAACACGCCCAGTTGTACTTTTGCAAGCCTCATTTGCATAAATACGAAAATGGTCATAACTTGGCCAAAAATGCTCGTTTTTTAAAAATAAAAACGTTACTGTAATCTACATTGCAGCGCCGATCTGCTGCAATAGCAGATAGGGGTTGCAAAATCTGGTGACAGAGCCTCTTTAATGATTTTGTTTTCCATGGACCGTTGATACGTCATTTTGGTCTCAACTAAATACACAATTTATATTTTTAAAAGATGTTCAGCTTGAATCTTTCGAGATCCGATGTGTGATTTAAGTGTTCCCTTAGGCTATGTTCACACAGAGTTTTTTGCAGGTGGAATTTCTGCCTCAAAATTCAGTTTGGAAGTTTGAGGCAGATTTTCCTGTCCCTGCACGCCGATTTTCGCTGCGTTTTTCACCCTCGGCCATTGAGCGCCGCGGGCATAAAACGCAGCGAAATACGCTTTCTCTGCCTCCCATTGAATTCAATGGGAGGTCAGAGGCGTAAACGCCCGAAGATAGGGCATGTCGCTTCTTTCTCCCGAGAGGCGGTTTTACCGCGTGTGGGAGAAAAACGCCCCCGCCACCCATTGAAATCAATGGGAGGCATTTTAGGGCAGTTTTTGACGAGTTTTACGGCGCGGTTTCAGCGTCAAAAAACTCAGTGTGATGTATATGTGTGTATAAGTATATATTTATAAATATTGCAACTTTGCAATAGTTCTGATTAAAAATATCCAATTTTGTATATACGACTTCTATACAGATCTATGCATTCACATGGTTATAGACCTCAAACTTTTTCAGCATGTTTATGGTGGAAGCTGCAGAAATAGCTATCCCGTTCGGCTGACAGCTATTGCACATGTATGGACAGCTTAACAAATGACTGCACAATCACATTACAAACAGGATTGATTTATTATCTGAAACCATAAAGACACGAATCTGCATAGGAGCTGTAGACACAAGACACTAGAATTAATTTTCAATCAAGACTATTGCAAAGTTGCTTAATTTTTTTTACCTTGGGTGCATTGAAAGAATAAAAAATGGTTGGAAAAGTATACAAACCCTTTAGATGAAAACTGTTCATATATTTAGCATGCCGTTTTTCACTTTTTTGCAGTAGTTTTGTGGCTTTCAGCCATACCACTACCAGCACACATGAAGAGCCCTTTTTAGCCTACTGATGTGAACAATAAATATTTTACTTTCACTGAGCGCAAGCAGAGATTTTGAAAATGTTAAGGAAATTGCTTTATATTATGTTAATAAAACGTGATCATTGTAGAAGGCTGGACAACTATCATTATATAAACTTCTAACCAATTGCTATGTTTGATTCCCTTTATTGTTTTAACCTCTTTTTTGCAGGCAAGCTTTAAAGAGACCTACATGGCTGCATTTTATGACCACTTTAATGAACAGAAGTATGCAGATGCTGTTAAGAATGTAAGTTTCTAAAAATTTTCTTGGATTGCATAGGAAATTATTTTACTTCCAAGCATGTTGGCTTTTGAGATTTAAGAATACATCTGTTTGTTTCCCTGATTTGTCACCACATAAAATTCTTCTTGACATAAATTGTTAAAAGGCATGGTGTAACTACCGCTGTAGCATCCATAGTGGCTGCTACGGGGCCCACTGCAAGGGGGCCCAGCACAAAAGGTCTCGACGCCGGCATCCGTACCTTGTGCGGCAGAGCCTGGAAGTAATGCTAACCTGGAGGGCAGACTGTAAATGGGGGGGGGGGGGGGGGGTGGATTTATTTTGTGACCTGGCCTGGGGTCTGAATTCATTTTGAGGTCTTGTCTGGTGCCCATTCAAAAGTTTTCTATGTGGCCCAGCACTTTCTAGTTATGTCAGTGGCTAAAAGCCTGATTTTATCCTCTTTCCAGTGGTATGGTCAGTTGAAATTAAAAGCAAACAAAATCTGAAACAAGGTTTTGGAAAGTAACCATTGTAAGGCATCTGAATTAGAATATTTTAATCAGAATTATTTTAAATTAATGAGCACAGATTTTATGTAAAACAATACAGGTCCAGCTGTAACTTTCCAATTTGTTGCATTTTATCATGAGCAGCTGGTAGCATTGCTGGCCCGCTAATATATATTTATATCAATCTGATTTTAGTTCTCATAAAAAATGACTATGCTGATAACATTACATGATGGCATTGCGTATAGAGGAAGCATCATGATCATTTGTGGTGGTTTACTGTCCGGGCTAATATGCTACCTGCAAATGAAGTTGATATGAGTAGAGCCACGTGTCTTAATTGTCAGATGCAATGTACATGCTGAAGAGACATGCTCAGAATATATTCATGGAATATGACCTTGGTTGATGGACACACAAGCCACACACAGCGCCATTTATAAAGATTGGCTTGTATTTATTCACGTCACACAGCAATATACGTGCTCATTAATGCATATTCCTTGTTTAGTTTCTGGACCTGATTTCATCCTCTGGAAGAAGAGATCACAAGAGCATAGAGCAACCTATTCTCCTTAAGGAAGGGTAAGATGAAGCCCAGGCTTATCTGCTGAGCACATACTGGTCTGTTTTATTGCCTGTAGCATCCAACCAGCTTTTTAACTTTCTGATAATATAAAAAAAGTGTACCAGCTCACCGACATCTCGTGTCTTCAGTGGTTTTCTTACCTGGACAAGATGAATGACCGCTTAAATCTGGTTTGAAAAGATAACCAACATATCTGCGTGTTCTTCTTCTTTTTTTTTTTTTGTTTTGATTGACTTATATCTATGAAATTTTGGCACACAGCATAAACAAGTATAGAGCAAGCTAAAGTTACACAAGTATAAATATGATGACACCTATGCAACTCTATTCCATACACATAACTATAGGTTATACATATAACCTACACAGAAAAAAGCGGTCGGTCGACCTGCAGGTATCTCCCCTGACACTTCCCATAAACATTTCTGATCCTCATTTCCCCTACCATCTTGCCTTCATCATATCTGACATCATAATGTCAATGGATTTTAGAAAAATCTGCCAACAATCTAATGTGTATGTGCAGATGTAAAGAATGGAATAAGTAAATACTTTTACAAAATATGGCATTTCTGCGGGGCACCAATTGTGTACATTACCCCTGGTCTCTAGTGTGTGCAGAGTCAAATACAGTGCAGGCAGAGCAAACAAGCTGGATTATGAGCTCTCCTAAAATGCACATAGGGAAAGGATGACATTATAACACCCACACCCTCCATGGCCAGAATTGAAAGACAGGTCGACAATGGCATGCTATCCATTTACCTGCTGAATGGAGCATGTTGACTGTAGTGATGGATTTTCCTTTGCAGCACAACCTGTGCTGTCGTTACCTGGCCCTGGTTTATCAGCCGTGCTCATTGATGTGACATGTAATCATGGTAGCCAATCACCGCATGTGTTGTAATGTAAGTATGAATGGAAAGTCCTAGTGACGGCCTCAATTCATTGTGTACAGCTAATAAACAATTTATTGCAACTTTTTTTCTAAAGTTTGTTAAAGGGGTTTTCTGGGATACAGAAATAACTTTAAGTTCTACGCTTTTTAACTCTTCTGCCCCTTTATAAAAGCCTCATACAGATCAATTTCTAGGTGTTATTATTGCTGCTTTCACCAACCCTATATGGACAAAAGTATACGGACGCACCAATATTATAAATTAGATTCTAATTTATAATATTTCCCATTGCTGGTCACTAGATGGAGCTATTCCCAAAATTGCAGCATTGCATGTGGTAAAGCAACCACATTGCTTTTTGCTGCAAAATTGGGAAAAAATCACTCGCTCTAGTGAGCTCTGAGAATCCCCCCCTCCTTTATCCTGGCTAGTGCCGGGATAAACGAGGGGTTTGAACGGTCTAACCTCCTACACTGTGTGTCGCCATTTTTTGAGCTAACACACAGTGTAGTAGGTTTACATACAGTAGTAAACACGAACATACATAGAAATCTCTTACCTGCTCCTGCCGCCGCGGCTCCCTCCGGCCCGTCCGCTCCGTCTGCTGCCGCTGGTCCAAGTGCACAAGTCCGGAAGCCGCGACCGGAAGTAGTAATCTTACTGTCCGGCTGCGACTTCCGGTCCACAGGAAAATGGCGGCGGACGGCGCGCATTTCAAATTGGACTGTGTGGGAGCAGCGCATGCGCAGTTCCCACACAGACGGCGTACACAGAAGTGGATGGGACGGGACCCGTTCGCAGTCCCTATGGGACTGTGGCTGCCGTATTCCATGTCTGTATGTGTCGTTAATCGACACATACAGAAATGGAAAAAAAAATGGCAGCCCCCATAGGGAAGAAAAAGTGTAAAAATAAGAAAAAGTAAAACACAAACACACAAATAAATATAAACGTTTTTAATAAAGCACTAACATCTTTAACATATTTAAAAAAAAATTGTGATGACACTGTTCCTTTAATGATTGAATTCAGGTGTTTCATTCAGTACCATTGCCACAGCTGTATAGAATCCAGCACTTAGCCATACAGTCACCTTTACAAACATCTGGGAAAGAATGTGTTATTCTAAAAAGCTCACTGAATTTCAGCGTGATATTGTAACCACTGTTGCAACCAGTCAGTTAAACAAATTTCTTCCCTCATAGATCTTCCATGGTCAACTGTGAGGGATATTATTGCAAAGTGGAAGCGTTTAGGAACCACAGCAACTCAGCCACGTAGTGGCAGACCACATAAAGTTACAGAGCGGGGTTGCTAGGCGCATAGTGCATAAAAGTTGAAAACGCTCTGACTCCATGACTGCAGCGTTCCAAATCTCCTCTGGGATTAATTGCACAAAAACTATGCCCTAGAAGCTTCATTGCATGGGTTTCCATGGCCGAGCAGCTGCATGCAACCTTACATCACCAAGCACAATGCCAAGCGTCGGATGGAGTGGCAAATTCCAGGAGAAGGTTATATGCCTGACTGCATTGTGCCAACTGTAAAGTTTGTTGGAGGAGGGATAATGGTATGGGGTTGTTTTTCAGGGGTTGGCCTAGGCCCCTTAGTTCCATTGAAGGGAAATCTTAATGCTTCAGCATACCAAGACATTTTGGACAATTGTATGCTTCCAACTTTGTGGAGTTTGGGAGATTCTATTCAGTATAACTGTGCCCCAGTGCACAAAGCAAGCTCCATAAAGACATGGTGGGTGAGTTTGGTGTGGAAGATCTTGACAGACCCGCACAGGGCCCTGAACCTAAACCTCATCGAACACCTTTGGGATGAACTAGAATGGAGTTTGTGAGTCATGCCATCTCATCCAACATCAGTATCTGGCCTCACGAATGCTCTTTTGGGTGAATGGGCAAAAATTCCCACAGACACATTCCAAAATCTTGTAGAAATCCTTCCCAGAAGAGTGGAAGATGATTTTTTTTTAAAGTCTTTATTTCTACATCTTTGTGTTCCGAAAACAAGAACATGAAAGGTACAATTTACACTTCTAATCATAACATCAAGCACCAATACACAGATGCCAGCATCATTTACCATACAAAAATGACTACAGATTAATACATTATGGCGCGCATGCTGATACAGTAGGGTAATTAAGGTGCCATGATCCATTATCAAGCAACAATGAAGCACATATTCACAGACCAGTCATACCAACACCTCAATATCTCCAACCCGAGTGGAAGCTGCAAAGAGGGGACCAACTCCATATTAATGCCTATGAATTTAGAATGGGATGTGATAAAAGCACCTGTAGGTGTCCTAATACATTTTCCCATATAGTGTATAAATGTTTAGGCTTCAGACTTTTTTTTTTTTTTATTGCAACTCAACACCAAATAGTACAGCTGGTACAGAAAATAGAGAATTTACAATTCCAAAGTTACAGAATGTCCTTATGCCATACATTGTGAATTGCTGTATTATATACAATTTATAATCGCCATACAACATACCCTCACCGTCCCTCCATCTTACATCTTCTTTATATGTCAATCCAGTCCAATATGTCACATTTAATTATCCCCAGAAATGAAATTCCCCATATCAACATGCTTTCCCGTTGTATTAGTAGAATTAGACCTCATGACATACCTGTATGTACCAGTACACAAACAAACGGTAATACCTTTCCCCCAAGCCACCCCAAACCAACACCACCCTCCCGACCGCAGTTCTTATTACCCTCCAATTCTGTCTGAACCGACTATCTCGCCACTCTGTATCCCAGAGTTTATGCATTCGTGTTATGCCTGTATTATATCACTTCCAGTCTAACCAATCCATGACTCTGCAGCCGTTTTCCACATTATTTTTCATACTTGTGTATGGTCCCGCATTTAAGATATATCCGTTTTTCTAGAGATATAGTATGGTTTACATAGCCTATTTGTTCAATTAAACCAGGAGGATCCCTCTGTAACCAATATTTTACAATCAATCCCCTTTCTTGCATGATATAGCACCTTTTTAAAGGATAACATTTCAGCCTGATCACCCCCCCCCCCCATGCAACCCTGAAGGTAAACCTTATGATCTAGCGGGAGATCCCTCCCTAGTAAGCAGGTCCCTTACCGCCACCCTGTATTCATTCAGACCTGAGTAATTTCAAAACCTATGTTTTAAGTCAGCCACTTCGATCGAGCATCTGGGGCACTCTGCTGATGACCTAATCTGCATTTGCAATAACACCTTGGGCGTCCTGTACACCCGATGTAACAAGAATAGTTGCGATCGCCTATGCGCTATACTAATGGATATCACTTTTGGAGACTCAAGTATTTCTCTCCATTCCTCAGTAGTAAGGGGGCCTACGTCACATTCCCATTTTACCTTTTAACTCCGCCATAGGATCTCCCAATAGTTTCGTAAGTAAAGTGCTATAAACCAAAGTTATAAGCTCCTTCGTTCCCTCAGATCCCAGAACACGTTCCACAACACCCAAGGTAGAGCAGCTGAAGTCTATCGTCTACGCCTGTGTTTGAGCTGCATGTCGCAGCTGTAGGTATTGATAAAATAATCTATTAGGAATATCGAAACCCTCCTGCAAATGAAACGACTTGAAAATCCCTTCATCATATATTTGACAAACAAATCTAACCCCTTTTCGCTCCCACTCCTGAAAGCCTTCAAGGGTATTAAATTCTCACAGATACGGGTTATTCCAAGTAATACACCCAAGCATTCGTTAATGCTAGTCCTCCTTGTTCTTTTGGCAATTGCAATTTTTCTAATTTGATCCTGGGGATACCCCTTTTCCATACCAAATATCGAAAAAAAAATAATGTATCCTCCTAAACCAATATTTAGGTAACAGCACTGGGGCGTTATGTACAACATAAAGAATCTGAGGCATGAGAATCGTTTTAATCAGATTTGTGCGGCCTAGAGCCGACAAAGGAAGTCTAAGTCAAAGCTTAATCCTATCTCTCAATGTACCCAGCAGGGGTTGCACATTCAGAGTTATGAAGTCCTGTACTCTAACCAAGACCCACATTCCCAGGTATTTAAAATAGTGCACGCAAGGTATATTCACCCCCTCCTATGACGAGTGGGGTAAGCGGGAACAAAGCTGACTTAGTTCAGTTAATTTCCAGGCCCGAGAATCTGCCAAAGCGGTCAAGAACATGCATAACCTCTGGCAAGGAGTTTTCCACATTCCCCAGGAACGGCAATACATAATCTGCATATAGGGCTGTACGTTCCTCCAGATCTCCAAATTTGAAGCCTTGGATGTTCGGATGTGGTTAGATAATGACCTAGGTAAATATTACACTCCCTCTATAAATGGAACACCTATGCTATTGCTGAACATCCGCTCAATCCTAGATAATGAGATATACGTAGAGGAAACACAAGAAAAGTCTAGTAGAGGGCCATTTTGCTCGCCACACATCTGTCAACCCAGCTTCACTCATATACTTCCCAAATTGTCAGACCAGAGCCCTCTCCCCCCAGTACCAACGGGAACCTATCCACCCCCCTATCCATAATATTGTTGAAGTCACCCATTATTATAGTTGGAACATTAGGCCAGCTTGCCAGCCCCTTCAACACCTGTCTCATTGGGACGCTGGAGTATGGAGGAGGCACATATAGTACCACAACTATACATTCCCAATGGAATAGTTTACAGTGTATACCCACATATTTGCCCTCATTGTCACTAAAAGAAGCGAGAAGACAGCTGAAATGCACATTGTTATGAATCCATAAGCTGACCCTTCTCGAATATGTCGAGTGAAAGGAATAAAAACTATGTTTAATCCAAACTATGGACAAACTATGTGTCTCCTGTAATCCCATTACTCTGGGGGAATGTCGTTTCAGGTATTCAAATATCGCTTGCCGTTTTGTGGCCTCCCCATACCCCTTACATTCCAAGATAAGAAATTTATCCTACCTCCCATTGGAAAGTGTCAGCAACAATCAATCTCCCAATCAACTCTGTACTCAGATGATATAGGCTGCCTTCCCTCCGAAGTGGACCAGAGCTAGTGGAGTAAACCCCACCATTGTGACATTCCAGCATTGATGGTACAATCAGAGTATGCGTGTTCAGTCTTCACCCAACCATCGCACACAGATTAAACATCCATTACTGAATCCTCCCGCCACCTCAAGAATATAGTCACGTTATTTGCGTTGCAATATAAGGATAACCGTATACACATTCCTGCCCCTATTAACCCCACAGCAAAACACAGTAGAGTAAACTATAGCAAGAAAGGAGGCATACAAATAGCAGTCCCCATGATCTCCATCTCATCCCATCTTCCTCCCCCAATAACCCGGTCCCCACTGAAACCTTCCTCCCAAGGATCACGCATCTTCCTGAACTCGATCCTGGCGAATCTGATTCTCGTGACTATCCAGCATCCCGGGTATTTTCAAAGAATTGGACAGAGTCCAACGCCACTACACGCCATTTTGCGGGGTACAACATAGAGTACTGAACACACAGATTTCTCAGACGTTTTTTTAAGATCTATGAATTGTATCCGTTTTCGTTGGACCTCGGCAGAAAAGTCAGGATAAAAGGAGATTTTCACTCCATTAATGCAGATGTCCTGCCACTCTCTAGCATGTCGAAGGATCAAATCTCTGTCTTTGTAATGTAAAAGTTTCACCAGTACAGGCTGCGGCGTCCTGCCAGACCAAGTAGGCACTCTGTGGGCTCTTTCCACCTCAAATAAGGGGGTCAAGGTGTCCTTTCCAAAAACCTCCAATAGCCATTTCTCGAAATAGGAGTCCGGATTAGACCCCTCCACCTTCTCGGGTATCCCCACCATCCGCACGTTGTTTCGACGTAAACGAATCGTAGACAAATAGTCTGGTTTAGCCAGAAGATTGGTAACCTCCACGACAGTTGCTTTAATATCCCTCCTCATCGACAGCAGCCAGTCTTTGATCTCACTGATGCGGCCTTCCACCGCCCTGGTACATTTTGCTGCTTTCTGAAGATCATGCCTTGTAATAGATATATCTTCCCTCATCTCCCCCACCTGGCAAGTAAGTTTAGCAAGGGTAAGATTACATTGGCTTACCGCCGAGAACACATCTGCTAGTGTGGGTCCAGGATACGCCTTGTCTTGCGAACAGGCCGCCATAGTAGAGCCCGTGGGTTCCGGAGTTTCAGTTCCCGTCTCGTCATCAGATTCCATGTGCGCTCTCAGCGGTTCAAACCGGGATCCCAGCCCACCGGTCAGCACAGCTCTCTCTTCTGTGGAGCTACTTGTATTTCTGGCTTTGGCTGGTGTTTGGTGCACAAATTGCTCCAGTCGCGATGCCGCCACCCCTCTGATATCTCTCCTCTCCGAGAATGCTGGCGCCATCTTGTGCCTCCTTGTCTTCCCCCTCCGCCGCTTTAGACCTCTTGGACCGGGTAATATCTCCATCGGGGATCTTGTAACTTAGTCCGTGGGGTCTCCACTGCTTCACTCCCCTGTCCAGGCACAATCGAAGAGCTGAGGTGCAAGGTAAATATGTTTTCAGGATACTGGTAACGGGAGTTCCGGAGCACGCTTCATCTCACATATGCTGCTAGGCCACGCCCCCTAATATGTATTTTTAGTGAAGTGCCTTCTAAAACAACCATACACAGCGCTTTAGTAATGGAGTGTGTCATGATTTGATCTTGTGTTAATTTTAGCTGTACTTAATAAAGAATTTAATTTATCTTTTAACTTTCATGTAGGTTTATGATCAAAAGAGCTCAAGGGAGGAAGCGTTTTGGTATGAAAAATTTCAAGAAGAGATGGTTTCGACTAACTAACCATGAGTTTACATACCAGAAAGGCAAAGGTAACTCATGCGAAGATTTCCTTTTTGAAGTAATCTTAAGTGTGGAGATGAAGTTGTTAGTTAAAATGATATCCATATTCTTATCTTTATTTTAAACTCTGCTTTCCACATGAGCAGAGGCCTGCTGCCCCTGCTGTTGACCCTTAGTTTTTTTTTGCACACCCTCTATTTAGTAAAAGTTGGTTTTAAAGCAGCAATGAAATAAAGATATATTCACTGCACCTTGATTTTTTTAATATAGAAACATGTCTATTTTTGGTAAAAGCAACTCATTTATGTGTTTTTTTTTCACACTTTACAACTTTTAACAGGACCGGTTTCCACTTTTTCCCTTATGAAGTTTACATAGGCGATTGTACAGGTACCCTACACTTGTAGCAATGTATAAAATGAAGAGGTAACTCCTAGCATTGTTTACAGAATTGTGCAATACCATATGTTTATTTCAGAAGGGGAAAAAAGTGGAGACCGCTATGTGCACTGTATTAATGACTGAATCATTGCTGCTCTTGTCTCTTGCAGGTGATCACCCACTTTGCAGTATTCCTATTGAAAACATTTTAGCTGTAGAAAGAGTAGAAGAGGAGTCCTTCAAAATGAAGAATGTAAGTAAAAAAACTTTTGTTGAATACCAAATGTAATAGTTTTTCTTATTGAAACTTCAATTTAACCCCTTAAGGACCAAGCCTAGTTTGCTGAAACATTTTTTTTTGTTGCTGCATTTCGAGAGTGGGAACTTTTTTTTTTTTTCCCATCGATGTATCTTTGAGTACTTCTTTTTTGCCGGACGAGAAGAATTTTTAATGCCAAATTTTTAGGTACTTATTGATTTAACTTTTGGTATGACTTATTATTTTTGGGGGAATAGAATTTTTTTTTAATTTAGGGACTTTACAATGCGTTCGTTTAATGCTTTGGTATACTCCATATACCAAAGGATTATTGCCTGTCCGCAATAAGCTAATAGGCAAATAGCCATGGCAGGCCTGTGGGCTTTTGTTGGGCCTCTAACTGTTGTGGCAACCGAAAGAACACGATCGTGCGGTGTCAACGGAGTAACAGAGCGAGCCCCTTAGATGCTGCAGTCGCTATTGTCTGCGGCATCTAAAATGTTAAACAGCTGCAATCTGAGTAACTTCTGATCTCAGCCGTTATAGCGGGTTGTCTGCTGTACTGTATATTACAGACTGCACCTGCAGATAATAGAGTGAGCATAGCTCCCGTGCCATTACGTCGTCTTGCAGCCAGAAGACTAAATCGTGAATAGGTTAATGGGAATCGGTCATCATTTTCCATGTTACTATCTACAGTGGATATAAAGTCTACACACCCCTGTTAAAATTCCAGGTTTTTGTCATGTCAAAAAATCAGTACAAGATGAATTATTTCAGAACTTTTTCCACCTTTAATGTGACCCATAATCTGTACAATTCCATTGAAATACAAATTGATTTACAGGGGAAAAATAAAAACAACAAAACTACAATAATGTGGTTGCATAAGTGTGAACACCCTCTTATAATTGGGGCTGTGTTTTTTTTTCAGAATTACCCAATCACATTTAAACTCATGTTAAATAGTAGTCAGTACACAGCTGCCATTATTTAAAGTGATTCTGAGTAACAGCATATAAAGTTAAGCTGTTCTATTAGAATTTTCCTGACCTTTTTTGCTGCATGTGACAGCAAAGCCATGGTCCGTAAAGAGCTTACAACACATAGAAGGGATCAGATTGTTGAAAGGCATCAGTCAGGAGAAGGGTACCAAAGAATTTACAAGGCATTCGATATACCATGGAACACAGTGAAGACGGTTATCAAGAAGTGGATTACAACAGTGACATTACCAAGAACTGGACGTCCCTCAATACTTCATGAAATGACAAGATGAAAATTAGTCCGGGAGGTTACCAAGAGGCCTACAGCAACATTAAAGGAGTTTCTGGACTTTATGGCAGGTACTGGTTGTGTAGTGCATGTGAGAACAATCTCCCATATACTTCATATGTCTGGGCTGTGGGGTAGGGTGGCAAGACGGAAGCCTTTTGTAACAAAGAAACACATCCAAGCCCGGCTATGTTTTGCAAAGACCTACATCAGGTCTGCCAAAAGCATGTGAGAAAACATGTTATGGTCTGATGAGACCAAGGATAAACTTTTTGGCCATGATTCCAAAAGGTATGTTTGGCGCAAAGCCAACACTGCACATCACCAAAAGAACACTGAAGCATGGTGGAGGCAGCATTATGCTTTGGGGTTGTTTTTCTGCAGCTGGAACTGAGGCTTTAGTCAAGGTGGAGGGAATTATGAACAGTTTCAAATATCAGACAATATTGGCACAAAACCTGCAGGCCTCTGCTAAAAAGCTGAAGATGAAGAGGAATTTCACCTTTCAGCACGACAACGACCCAAAGCATACCTCCAAATCCACAAAAGAATGGCTTCACCAGAAGATAAACGTTTTTGAGTGGCCCAGCTAGAACCCAGACCTGAATCCCACTGAAAATCTGTGGGGTGACCTGAAGAGGGCTGTACACAGAAGATGCCCTCGAAATTTGACAGATTTGGACCGCTTTTGCAAGGAAGAGTGGGCAACAATTGCCAAGTCAAGATGTGCCATGCTGATAGACTGAATACTGTCATAAAGTCAAAGGGTAATTCAACAAAGTATTAGTTTAAGGGTGTGCATATTTATGCAACCACATTTTTTTTGTTCTTCATTCTTATTTTTCCACCCTAAAAGATTTGTTTATTAATGGGATTGTACAGATTATAGGTGACCTTAAAGGTGGGGGAAGTTTTTGTAACCTGACATTTTAACGGCTGTGTAGACTTTTTATATCCACTGTATATGTAAAAAAAATAGATATTTTTTTAATATATATATATATATATATATATATATATATATATACATACACACACACACACACACACACACACACACACACACACACACACACACACACTTTGCCGGTTTCTGGCCACTGAGACTCTTACTTTCTGTTCTGTAGAGATCACTTCTCAGCATTCATCTCATTATCACAGGCTGGATTACAATGACAGGTAAGGTTTCGTTCACATCTGCGCCAAAGTGACGTTCCATCGGAGTTTTCCGTCGGAACGGGACCCTGACTGACACAAACGGAAACCATAGGTTTCCATCACCATTGATTTAAAATGGTGACTGATCCGGTGCTAATAGTTTCCGTTTGTTACAGTTGTGCAACGGTTCCATCGTTTTGCCGGAATTAATAGCGTAGTCGACACGTTCGGATCCGTCACCATTGAAATCAATGGTGATAGAAATGGAAACCTATGGTTTCAGTTTGTGTCGGTCTGGGCTCCATTCCGACAGAAAGCTCAGACGTTCCGTCGGAACGGAGCCCTGGCGCAGATGTGAACGAAGCCTAACACCTACATACAGATAACACCATTGCCAATAGGTGATGGACACCGCTCCCCTCCTCCCTCTCCCTGCACAGTGACCTCTGCACATGTTCTAGTACATGGTCACAACACTTTACCATAATACTCAAGTGAGGGGGAATTTATTAACCGCTTTAGCCCAACTTTTGTGGCATTAAACAAGTCGCATATTATGGCAGACGGCATATTTGTGCAATAATTTGCAACTTTTCTGCCGTTTTACACTTTTTTGAGACAGGCAATCTTTAGTGGGACAGGGCGTGACCTGTTATAGACCAGCAGGTTTAGCATAATTTACGTGAGAAAATGGTGTAAATTATAGTGCCAATCTACGTCTGCTCATAGCGATGGTAAATTTACATTTTTGGCGCACAGACAGGCAAAGATGCACTAAATTTATAAAAAGGAGTATGTCTCAATAAATTTGGCGCATCTTACTCTAACCTTTTTCGGTTTTAGACTTGTTTATGAATCGTCAATCTAAGTAAATCTCTTCTAATAAGTTATTTTCTGAATGAAAGTTCCTGCTGTAAAGCAAATCTCTGGAGCTGCTGTTCACAAGATGGCTGCCTTCATAATCCTGTAAAGAATAAAGATGAATATACATTCAGAAAGTAATAACCGATTAGATAAAAAGGAGAATGTTACAATATATATTTTTAATTAGTAAAATAAAAAAAGTGATGCATTACCTTTCAGTAGAAAGTTCCTACAGAAGAACTTCTAACCAGATTAATTTTGTACTATGAATTGTGTAGAGAACATTATCCTAGGTGGCATAGTTGTAGATATTGGCGAGAAAAGGTTAACAACTCCGCTGCCGGAGATACATGCGATCAGTGTTTCCCTTTTGATTTGGTGAGTAATGCATTTCTCACATGAGTTAGTGCCTGGTAGAAGGTATCACTGTGCACCTTTCAATATCGTCACTGCGTGAAAAAAGTAGTATTAATTTTTCAAATAGAGGGTTACTAAGGACAGAAGGATTAAGACATAGGATGAGTCTCAAGTGGCTTAATGGACAGAACATGTGTTTGTCATTTTAGATGTTTCAAGTCATTCAGCCTTCACGGACCTTATACATTCAAGCAAATAACTGCGTGGAAGCTATGGACTGGATAGACATCCTCACCAAAGTTAGCCAGTGTAACCAGAAACGCCTCACTGTGTACCATCCTTCAGCCTACCTGAATGGGCACTGGCTGTGTTGCAAGGCTACCTCGGAGAATGCCCCTGGCTGCAGTCCATGCACTGGGTAGGAAATGTTTTTGGTTCCTTGTAATAGGCATTATTTCATGATCGTTTGTTTGATCCCAAGTGTGTCAAAATTTAAATTTCTCCTACCCATTCAGATCCTTAGGGTCAATACACACGATGCGTATTAAGTGCGGTTTTGCCTCGCATCTTTGCATGTGGATAAACTGCAGCGTAATACAGTACCGGCATAGACCATGACATTCCAGGTAATCTCATATCCACGCTGCAGCATTTTTCAGGACGTAAATTGACTTGCGGTGCGTATTTTCAAAACCGCAGCATGTAAATTTATCCCGCGATTCTGCTTGCAAATTCTATCCCTATAGAAATACTTCTATCCCACAGAAATACGCAGCAAAACCTGCAGCATGAAAACACTGCAAATTACATAGCAAACGTAAAAAAACGCAACGTGTGCATGTAGCCTTACACCGATTGTAAGAGAGCTGCTCACTGAAGCCTCATGCACACGGCCGTGCCCGTTAATCACTGCCCGTGTATGGGACCACGGTCCGTAAAAAAGCAAAAGACAGGACTTGGCCTGTCTTTTGCGGCAGCTCTCTACGGCCCGGACACCTTCCCGTAAATATACGTGGTCAATAGAAATTAATGGGTCTGTAATTGAGGACCGCAATTGCGGACAAATTCTATGGTCGTGTGCATGGGGCCTGACAGGGCTGTCCTCCAAATTCACAGGGTTGCCCTGTTGCCTGTAAGTCGTTTTCAGAACATTGTGATCGGAACATTTATCAACAGGGCACAGGACCTGTTGATAGATGTGGCATAGTGTAAAAATAACGGCAGGTCAGACCTGGCATTGTTTTCTGCCTCTTTTCTTAATGCAACTTTGAATTCCTGCCCACCTGAGGAGGAGCATCATAGATATGACGTTTGGTCTGAACACCATTTTTTCACTGTATTTACACCAGCAAAATGACATAAGTACACTCTGTCCCATTGTGTAATTTTTATCTTTTAGTGACTGATCACCAGAAAGTCCTAGTCCTAAAGACCCCAAAAACAACACTTTGTTTTCATAGTGAGCAGAACTAGTTTTCATTAGTAATAACTTATATGTGTGCATCCTGAGCAAGCACCTTCTTATGTCTTATTGTACTGACTACAGGGGCCTGCCAGCAAATATCCAACTCGTCATTGATGGGGATCGAGAAACTGAAAGGATTTACTCCCTCTTTAACACATATATGTCCAAGATGGAGAAAATGCAAGGTATGTCTGAATTTTTATAGATCGTCATGTGCATTTATTTATGCAGGAGATATAGTTATTGCTTCATTTTGGAAAAAATAGAATGTAGTGCATTTATATTTTCACAAGTATAAGGGTAAATGGAAGAACTGTGTAAAAAAACAAAAACTACACACACTATTTTACATATTCCCGAAAAAGCAACTTGTTTATCCTAATCCAATTTCTCACCCTGAATAGGACAATGCAGTGTTTTTCTCACCACTTACATTTGATGAATTTGTATTAGATATCTAGCACCAACATATTCTGCAGCACAAAGGATACATATATTGTAATCACTCTCATTAATCCCTAGTGGGGCTCACACTCAAGCTACTCTATCTAAGGCTTCGTTCCGTCTGAGGTTTTCGTCAGAATAGAGCCCTGACTGACACAAACGGAAACAATGGGTAACCGTTTCCATCAACATAGATTTCAATGGTGACGGATCCGGTCCCAATGGTTTCCGTTTGTCTCAGTTGTGCAAGGGTTCCGTTGTTTTAACGGTATCAATAGCGTAGACGAGCCCGGGCCCAAGGACTGAATCATCCAACCATCTGCATGGTGTTTTTATGTTCTCCACATGATTTCTTGGGTTTCTACTGGATCTACCAGTTTACTTCCACACGCCAAAAACACACACAAATTGGCTTCTCTAGAAATTGGTCTTTGTATTTACGTATGTGTGTTTGAAAAAGAGTACGCTACAGTTGTATCCAGTCTAAGTAATCCTCTGTGAGCTAAATACATTGCTGCAAATCTCTCTCCTGTCCTGATACTTTGCTCAAATGTATCAGTGTAGGTGAAATGTGTGTCTCTGGAGTCCAGGCCATCTATAGCGTTCCCTGTGAAAAGTATTAGATCTGTACAGGTTATCCTTCACTATCCCTTTTTAAGCAGAAATATTGAAAAGCGTTGAAACACAGTATATTAGAAATTTGCAGAACATTTCTTTATACTGTGAATAATATTAAGATTTATGACAAAGTGTTTTTTTAGTTAAAGGGGACCTGTCACTAGGTTTGGAGCCACTAAACCACCAGCATGCCGTTATGCAGCTGGGGTTCAATGTTCCAAACCTGCCCATTTTAAAAAAACATCCGTTCCTGGAATAGTTAGTAAAGTAATTCAAATTAACTGAGGTGAGCCTGGGAGCGGCGGCATGCACATGAATCAGAGGACCACCTCATGTGCAGTGAAGTGAGGTATACTGTCCTCGTGCTTCGTGTACACAATGAGCATGCGCCCGATGCCACCGGACTCCTTACCTGGACAACCTCTCAGTAGGTTGTAATTTGCTGTACTATTCACGAAATAGCCATTTTTCATGTGAGCAGGTTTGGAATACTAAACCCCAGCTGCATAATGAAATTCTGGAAGTTTAGTGGCTCCAAACCTTGAGACCGGTTCCCTTTAGCTTTCAAATGTAGGAGCTAAAAACCACATACAAAAATTCTTCATCTCCTATTTTAATTCTACAATCTCTAGTTCAACTTCCTTACTCATTAATGTTAAACAAGTCACATATTTTGTTAATAAAGTGCTGCCCTACCTTTTTATCATCTGCCATTATTCCATAAAAGGGTCAGATGTGAATCAGGCAATCCGTACAGGTTATCCTTCACGATCCCTTTTGCTTTTGAACTCCATTAAAATAAAATAGAATTCAAATAAATAGGAGGTTCTCCTCTGAAGGTATATGTAGAAAGTGGAGGTATTTTTTTCCAGTCCTTCCAGTTAGCCTCTCTTCTTTGGGAAGAATTCACATTAATTGCTGAGAAATGTGAGGAAATCTAGGGTCATACAAATCTGTTTTACAATTTATTGTAATTTGGAGGTGATCTCATTCTACGTCCAGTAGCCGCACTCTAATAGACTTTGCTGCTGGCTCATTTTCATGGTATGGATGTAGTTTTGCTCAATGCTAAAGGGGCATTCCGATGAGAGCCATTTATGATATATCCATAAGATATACCATAAGTGTTTGATTGGGGGTCCCACCTCTGAGACCCCCTTCTAACAGAAGAACTGGATTCCCATTACTCCCATTAAGCTGTACAAGCTGACCAGTGTGGGTCACGGAGTGAAGAGATGTCTCGCTCTCTCCAATATAGCCTGGGAGTTAAGGGAATCGCAGGTCAAACATCTGTCAGACACCTATGTATATGCCACAAATATTTCACATCGGAATGCCACTTTTCTAGAATATTGCTTTGTAGCACAGTAGAATTTTATGGTGTAAAATGGAACATCCATTAATACAATTGAGTCCTATCTTTGCTATCTTGATAGAGGCTTGTGGTAGTAAGTCCGTGTATGACGGGCCTGAACAGGAGGAATATAGTAGCTTTGTTATTGATGATCCTCGTCAAACCTACAAAACACTATGTAGCATCATAGAAGCTGTGAAGACGTTAGAAGAGGAGCACGCTCAGTACAAGAGGGACAAATTCAAGAAGACAAAGTATGGAAGCCAGTAAGTAGACCTTATAAGCCTTACATTACAAACACTGATATTTACTGATCATAAAAATCAAAGGATGTAAATGAAAGTAGGTTGCAAGATGCTACGGTTTTGCGTTTGTTGTAATAGTTGAGCTATGTTTGTACATGAAATCTTTTATTTATGTTCTGTATGACTTTATATGCTGCTCTTAAAGAGGCTCTGTCACCAGATTTTGCAACCCCTATCTGCTATTGCAGCAGATAGGCGCTGCAATGTAGATTACAGTAACGTTTTTATTTTTAAAAAACGAGCATTTTTGGCCAAGTTATGACCATTTTTGTATTTATGCAAATGAGGCTTGCAAAAGTCCAAGTGGGCGTGTTTAAAAGTAAAAGTCCAAGTGGGCGTGTATTATGTGCGTACATCGGGGCGTTTTTACTACTTTTACTAGCTGGGCGTTCTGACGAGAAGTATCATCCACTTCTCTTCACAACGCCCAGCTTCTGACAGTGCAGACACAGCCGTGTTCTCGAGAGATCACGCTGTGTCGTCACTCACAGGTCCTGCATCGTGTCAGACGAGCGAGGACACATCGGCACCAGAGGCTACAGTTGATTCTGCAGCAGCATCAGCGTTTGCAGGTAAGTCGATGTAGCTACTTACCTGCTGATGCTGCTGCAGAATCAACTGTAGCCCCTGGTGCCGATGTGTCCTCGCTCGTCTGACACGATGCAGGACCTGTGAGTGACGTCACAGCGTGATCTCTCGAGAACACGGCTGTGTCTGCACTGCCAGAAGCTGGGCGTTCTGAAGAGAAGTGGATGATACTTCTCGTCAGAACGCCCAGCTAGTAAAAGTAGTAAAAACGCCCCGATGTACGCACATAATACACGCCCACTTGGACTTTTACTTTTAAACACGCCCACTTGGACTTTTGCAAGCCTCATTTGCATAAATACAAAAATGGTCATAACTTGGCCAAAAATGCTCGTTTTTTAAAAATAAAAACGTTACTGTAATCTACATTGCAGCGCCTATCTGCTGAAATAGCAGATAGGGGTTGCAAAATCTGGTGACAGAGCCTCTTTAAGATGTCTAATGGCTTTTTCTTTTCATCCTTTGAAGAGAACATCCGATAGGAGACAAGAGTTTCCAGAACTACATCAGGCAGCAGTCAGAGGTGTCCACACATTCCATTTGACTTGCCATGGAATGCACTTGAACAAGGAAATGGCCCTCTTTACTCAAGATGTAAATAGGAAAAAGACGTCCTCACGAGATCCAGCATTAGAACACAATATTTGCAACTGAAAAAGCAAGGTGTGCTGAGTTTTTCGTGAGTGGTTTTTGGGGACTGTTACAAGAGTTGCAATGCACTTTATTCATCTGTGAACAGATGACCGAACTTTTTTCTCTGTTTTATAACCATATGTCATAACTCTTCACAAACTGCTCCACATATGGGTCCTTTGTCTCTATTTCTGATACTACTTGCATTCCCTGGACAGTTCCTCACACTTAACCGCATTCATTTTAGGTCACGAGGGCTCTGAATTGCAGGTCTTTCTGCTTGCTTCTTACTCAGGTCAGCATTACTGACACCTCTCAACATGATGAAGAATATTTGACATGGCCAATAAATCCAAGATTTGTTCACGTCAACGTTATTTCATAGAAATAGTTTTATAGCATACATACAGATGAAGGTATACTTCGGACTTTGCCCAGTATAGGACAGATGTGCTTTAGTGAAAAATGAATCAACGCTACAGAGCCATTCCATCTATGGCATTCACTCCATATATACAGTATATTGGAAAGTTATTGAAGAAAACTCATGTACCTCCCAACCACTGGACCAAGCATTTCATTGTATAGATGGATGTCTGAGGAGACTAGGCTTCCTTCATATTTCCTATTCCTCCTTAAAGATGGAAACACTGAAGCATTGCACAATAACTCTGTACTCTCACTAGTTTCTATATTTGAATATATAGGTAACAAGCAATGGTGTTAAGCTTGCTGTATATATTGCCTATACAAACCTTACCTTGTCCTAGTCCACAAATGTATGATCAATGGATTATCACACACAAATTAGAAAAAAGATTGGCAGACCTGATGCAGAGGTTGGCTGATTTCTAACCAACTTACTTTCATTGTCTTTTTTGTGCTGTTTTCTAAAAGTTGTGATCCTGATGTTAAAAAAAGAAAAAGAAAACTCACCTCCTTCTCATTCATGTGACATAAAAGCACTGTGGTCATGTGATCTAAATAAATGATCGCTTTTTATACTGCCTTTGACCCGAGAATCCGAAGGCCTGATCTATACCTCAACTACTGGCACTTGGTTATAATACTGAGGCGTGTATCTGCGCAGCGGAGTTGTAGTTCAGTCATCCGGATGCATTAGCCGGAGGAAGCGAGTGATCGATAACGTGTATATTACACAACCATCGGGCTGTTAAATCATATTGACTGGGATGCCACAAATTTAGAATTAAAAAGTTGGCAAGACCGCTTTTGTGAAGATGTTACAAGAAAGAGTGTGGATGTTATTTAGTAAGTTACACCTTAGTTTAAACTAGTCTTAGCTTCTTTTTCTAAAACCTGCTAACCCTGTTTAAATATGTTCATTGTCATCCTGTACTAAAGAGATTCTCCGCCATCTTTTAAGTTTTTGTTGTGTTTGCCAAATCTGTTATTTCTGGTTGATTTTTCTTAAATGCTCTATTTTTTTTAATCCAAATTAACTACAATGCCCCAGGCAAGCAATACTCTAACGCAAAACACAATCACACTCAAGATTCAAGGATATTTGTACATCGTGTGACTGAAGTGCCTGGCACTCTCCCTTTTAAGTCATGAGTCAGTACTTGGATGTCTGTCAATTCAACGGCCATGTATAAACTGTCAAACATGAAACCTATTTAACCTATCTACTTGCACAGATTTCCAGCTTTTGAGCCATGGAATATGAATTATTCTGTATAATTCCATTAGAATAGAATGATGTGCGCTTTCATGATAACCACCACTACAAGTCTTTTGGACCAAAGCCTGTCCTGGAAGGTTATGAGAAAGGGAGTCTTAACCAAACAGGCTGCCTTGTGTCATATTTGATCTGTAGGGCGCTCTGGCACTTTTGCAAGCTTAGTGCCATTGGAACACTCAAAACCTGTTACGGAAGTGGCTTCATGGAAGACCTTCAGATAATCCTTTAAGTGAACCGGCCAGCATGCATTATATAATTTGCTTAGTCTTCAACCATTGTGTGTGCTATGATGTTTTTATTCTACAGTGTGTTTCATTGTGCAAATTTGTTTTCCTTTTTGATCTAGAGATATTTCTCATATCCGTATACGATTTCAAACTATTCCTGTGGTGGTGAAGTATTAGTACATGATGTGATGTTTTTGTTTCACTGAAGAAGTGGGACAGTAGATACTATAGAACAGTTTATCATATATTCATACAAGAAGCGTTGGTGAAATGATACGTTAGTAGTCATTGATTTGGCTCATAATTTAACTTGAAGTACAAACATGAACTATTGAAGACCTAGACGTCATGAAAAAGTGACTTATTTACTATTGCCTAACCTGACATTTCCGTGTTCCTTTTTATCAGTATTAAGTGTCATTTGGCTAAGCCATGGCTCAGATTATTATTTCTTTTTATATTGGACCTTTAACTAGACTTTTCATACAAAACGTAAAACTTGCCATATATACGTAAATGTGAAGATAGAGCAATAGTGATTTTTTGTTAATAAGGTTTTATTTCTTACACATATTCACTTCTCTCTCTTGTGGCAGCTGCCAACTTTGCAAAAGTTTATTCACAATGGAGACCTTTGTAATGAATAATTGTAAAAACTCCAGTGTAGCATTAGACAGACCCCAATAATACCATATCCATGATTTGAATTGATCCTAATGTATTTTGGCATCCAAGCATTGTTCAGTTCTGTATGGATTCACTGAGAACCTTCCATCTCTTCAAAGCTAGCTTTCACATCCCGCGGACCGCAAATGCTTAGGTCGGGCTATATGATCACAGTAATACTTGAGTCAATACGGTTTCCAAGTAATTCTGACAGTAGATGCTTCTTGAGTACTAGACCCACATATATCTGAACTATTGAAGGTGCATCTGGTGGGTGGCCATATTTACTAGGACTTTTTCGTCTGGACCTCTGTAGCAGAATCTACTATAATTCTAAGACCGATTTAATTTATTTTTTATTCCCTTGCAGTAGCGGTACCATGAAACCGAAAATATTCCCACGTAAAAGAGTCAGCAGCTTAAATGCCAGGCACTCCAACTTGATTTCATGTCCATATATAATTTTTTTTATGTTTTACCCTTATGCCTGGCAAATGGAAGATGCTAGCATCTTCGCTATTTTACAGCTGGATTTCAACACATGCCAGCCATGTTGCATAACAGGATAGCTTGAATAGAATCAGTGCATTGGTTTAGTGTTTCACATTATTTGGTACTATAAGCACTCCTCAAATGACATAGCAAGAAAGGTATACATGTACAGATGTGACCTTACTTACCTTTCCTTATATCTCAACATGATTTTGCTATACTCTGACACGAGATGTCTATGCTATATATATATGTCTGTGGCCACCCAGTGGTTGTGATGTGAATTGCAGGCTGTCAAGGGTTTTTCTAGCATGTCGCGATATTGTATTACATTTTAATAAGAAATTTGAGTCCTTAATCTAATGCAAGCAAAGGTAAGGGGGGATACATCTGTAACATTTTTAATATGTTGTATATATGTCACTCACTTGCTGTACATCAACTTTAGGGGTAAATGTAGATGTATGAGTCAGTTCTGTAGTTTTTAACTTTGCCCTTGTTTCGTAAATTGTTTAAAGCCAGAATGTATTTTTTGTAGCCAAGCTGTATACAATGTAATGTATAGGATAATGTGTATACAATGACTTGGTAACAATTAGATAGAAATCTAGAAGAAAAGGTCTTTACTGCCTTGAGAAAATAAATCTAAAATATGTATATGTAATATATCACCTTTGATGTAGATACTGCATTGTGTTTTTACTTGTTTATTAAAACAAATGTTTTATTAAATGAAAAATGAAAATAATTAATCACTGTGGTCTTGGGCTTATTGTGTGCCTTTTTAATATAACAATTCAGAGAGGTCGTGTACGTTTTTGAAAAACTTATTAGGTCATCAAAATGAATACAGGAAAAGAAAAGTATGTCTGGGCTACAATCAAGGGACAAATCGTATCAAAGTATTAAAAATATTGACCTTTTTTTTTTAAATTATTTTTACCCCTCCCTGCCCAGCACACCACACTGTACTAATCCCTCATTGAAAAGGAGACAGACTTGCAAAATAATATTGGCCAAAACAGAGTTAGACGACGTTCACATTACAGTATTTTGCATCAGTGTTTGTAAGCCAAATGTAGGAGAGGATCCGTAACACAGAAGAGGTAAAAATCTTTCTGTTACACTTTTTTCTGGTTGTTTTTATTCCTGGTTTGGGCATTCTGCCAGCTAACTGTTCCTGTATGTACCAATCAGTGAATTAAAGGAAATGGTGTAAAGGTGATCTTGTAGAAAATGGTTGTGCATCAATAAATATTTTCCACATCATTAGAAGCTGCTCAACAAAACAAAAACGTGTCACGATCTCTTGGTACGTGCATCCACTAGGCCGCTTTGCCATGGCAGCTGGCCAAATCAGTCTATACAATCCTTAGCACAAGGGTACCTGTGAGTCCAGATAATGGCAGAGGCTTTGGCATAGATGGAACTTGACGTGGCAGGTAGCGCCAGACCTGGCGGATGACACGAGACGTGTATAACCGCAGGCATGGTAGATGGCACAACACGACTCCAACACCGCACGGGATACAGGTAGCAGGGCACGGGAACACTGGGAGCAGGATACAACTATGGGACCATTTGCAATACGAACATGGGTAGAGAACGACCGTACGCTCAGGCAATACAAGGAAGGCGAACTGTTCCGAGTGAAGGACTCCGATTTGTACTGTCAGTGGTTCAGTGATGGACACAATTGAATCGGGCAATGGTAGACCATTCACAGAGGAAACAGCCAGAGGTCTCTCCAGGGGCACCGTGGGTAGCTGCAGGTGATCCACTAGATCCTGCTGGATAAAATTTGCAGCCGCTCCAGAATCTAGATAGGCAGGGAAGGTGTGCGATCTCTCTCCAGATATAATAGTCACAGGAATAGATCATTTGGGAGAGGGTTTGGTGTTTGGCACCATTCCACCTAGGGTTGTCTCTCCAACCAACCCTAGGTGCTGGAGTCTCCCGGCTTTTTGTGGACATTGACGCACAAAATGGCCTTTGAGGCCGCAGTCCAGACACAAACCTGAAGAGCGTCTGCGCTGTTTCTCCTGCTTGGACAATTTGATTCTGAACAACAGGGGATGGCAAGAGGGGTCTCTTCAACAAGGATGCAAAGTCTGTAGAAACTACTCTCCCGCCGAACCTCCTGAGCATGTTCCTGGATCCTCATGTCGAGTCCCGAGTGAAAGGAAGATCGCGAGCTGCTAGCTTGTCTTTGATGTGCGTGGACAGTCCTTGCCAAAAGGATCCAAAGTAAAAAAAAAAAAAAAAAGAGAGAGAACAGCCGCAGCACTCCAGTAGTGAAGAAGGTATTAGTATTTATTACCCAAGCATAAATACAATGATTGAGTGCATACAATATATAGCACATAGCTTGTGACATCATTACCTGTGCATAATTATCATAAAAACATTATAATCCCCATTATAGATTAACATTCTACATATATAAAATGCCCCCACAGTATCAGTGAAACATATGTTCTGTAGTAGAGAGATTGCAAGGAACACCTTGTAGGAAGGTCTAAAAGTAAGCATACCCTGATTAGCGCTCTTGTCCTGAGGGTTGTCTTGGTGGGCCCCCCACATATTCTATCCTGCTCCCCACCCTCCTTCTCGATCTTTTCTAATTGTCTGTTCTCTCTCTCTTCGTCCTTCTATGTGGGCATCTGAACCAAACCTACGCGTAGGAGGCCTGGATTCACTCAGAATATTCCCCTATATGGGAATGATTGCTTACATAATAAAATTGTATATGTATGTGTATGCCTCATTTACATTTTTAGTTTTGTTTCTGTAATTTTTCTGTAATCTGTACCCCATATGTTATAAAATGGACTTCTTCGGTCATGAAAATAAAGAATTTAAAAAAAAAGTAAGCATACCATCTAAATAAGAATATATGTTTCACTGATACTGTGGGGACGTTTTATTTATATATATATATATATATGCGCATCACAGGAAAGACAGCGGGAACTCTGAGTTAAAGGCATGGCTTAAGTCTTGGTGTAGAGGAGAAGGCTTTGGGTTTCTAGAGCACTAGGCTGACTTTTCATTGGAGTACAAACTATTCTGCAGATGATTTGCACCTAAATGGAAGGGGGTCCGCTGTGCTGGGGGAGAGAATTCTAGCTGGGGTGGCGGAGTGTTTAAACTAGGGCTGAGGGGAGGTCAATGTAGAAAAAAAAGGGGTAGTCAGGTTAGAGAGGGGTCAGACTATATTGGTGGAGGGAGAAAGACTGTGGGGAGAGGACTAGACAACTGGATAAGGAGATCCTTTTGTTACAAAACATCAGTGTAAATAAAAATGCCCAAATGTAAAATCACATTTCTGATAATAAAAGTGAAAAACTGAAAGGCAAGTTAAAGTATATGTTCACAAATGCCAGAAGTCTAGCAAGCAAAATGGGGGAGCTGGAGGCCTTGGTACTGGATGAAAATGTAGATCTAGTTGGTGTTGCTGAAACATGGCTGGACTCTTCACATGACTGGGCTGTAAATCTACAGGGTTTTACACTGTTTCGGAAAGACAGGACAATTAGGAAAGGTGGTGGTGTATGTCTGTATGTGAGAAGTGATATGAAGGCGAGTGTGAAAGACAATAGTGGGTGAAGATTGTGAGGAGGTTGAAACCTTGTGGGTGGAACTAGAAAGGGAGGTAAACACAAAAAAATACTTTTGGTGTAATCTATAGACCCCCCAATATAACTGAGGAGAGGGAAGGTCAGCTATATAAACAGATGGAGCGGGCTGCACAGGTGGGTACTGTAGTAATGGAGATTTTAATTTCCGGGATATTAATTGGGGTCATGGTTCGGCTTCAACTGCAAAGGGGAGACATTTCCTCAACCTGTTGCAGGAAAATTTTATGGGCCAGTTTGTGGAAGACCCGACTAGAGGTGAAGCTCTGTTGGATCTGGTCATTTCTAATAATGCAGATCTTGTTGGGAATGTCAATGTTCGTGAAAACCTTGGTAACAGTGATCACAATATAGTTACATTTTACCTATACTGTAAAAAACCAAACACAGGCTGGGAGGGCAAAAACATTTAATTTTAAGAAAGCCAATTTCCCCAGGATGAGGAATGCAATTCAGGATATAGACTGGGAAAAACTAATGTTAAATAATGGGACAAATAATAAATGGGAGATTTTCTACTTTGGGTAATTATAGTGCAAAATGTATTCCTATAGGTAACAAGTATAAGCGACTAAAATTAAATCCCACATGGCTTACACCTTCTGTGAAAGGGGCAATACATGACAAAAAAAGGGCATTTAAAAAATACAAATCTGAGGGTACAGCTGTAGCCTTTGTAAAATATAAAGAGCTTAATAAAATCTGTGAAAATGTAATAAAATTAGCAAAAATACAAAATGAAAGGCAGGTGGCCAAGGATAGTAAAACAAATCCCAGAAAATTCTTCAAGTATATAAATAATAAAAAGCCAAGGTCTGAACATGTAGGACCCCTTGATAGTGGTAATGGGGAGTTGGTCACAGGGGATCAAGAGAAGGCAGAGTTACTAAATAGGTTCTTTAGCTCTGTATATACAACAGAAGAAAGAGCAGCTGATGTAGCAGGTGCCAGTGCTGTTAATATATCAGTTGATATACTGAATTGGATGAATGTAGAGATGGTGCAAGATGCATAAAATAAATGTACACAAGGCCCCCGGGTCCAGATAGGTTACACCCTAGAATTCTTAAAGAGCTTAGTTCAGTTATTTCTGTCCCCCTTTTCATAATATTCTGAGATTCTCTAGTGACTGGTATAGTGCCAAGGGACTGGCGCAGGGCAAATGTGGTGCCTATTTTAAAAAAGGGCTCTAGGTCTGCCCCGGGTAATTATAGACCAGTAAGCTTAACATCCATCGTGGGGAAAATGTTTGAGGGGCTATTGAGGGACTATATACAGGATTATGTGTCAAAAAATAGTATTATAAGTGACAGCCAGTACGCTTTTACGAAGGACAGACGTTGTCAAACCAACCTGATTTGTTTTTATGAAGAGGTGAGCAGAAGCCTAGACAGAGGGGCTGCTGTGGATATAGTGTTTTTGGACTTTGCAAAGGCATTTGACACTGTCCCTCATAGAGGTCTAATGGGTAAATTAAGGATTATAGGTTTAGAAAATATAGTTTGTAATTGGATTGAGCAGGGGCGTAGCTAGGGGGGGGGGCAGGCGGGGCATTTGCCCCGGGCGCAACCCGGAGGATAGGGAAGGGGGGGCGCCGAAGAGCAGCTGATCGCTGCTGACAGGCGCCCCGTATGTGGGACACCTGCAGCAGCTTAGGAACAGCCAGGACATTACGGCGTTCTGACTGGGGTCTGTGACGGCCAGGGAGTGGACCAGTCCAGTCTCCTGACCTCACGTCAGTGACATGAGGTCAGATGACTCAGGTGAGGGGACAGGTCCACTCCCGTGCTGCAGCCTCCCAGCTCTGTCTGTGCTCTGCCGAGAAGCAGAGAGGAAGCTCCGCCCACACACAGCCCGTCCTGACCTGTCAGCAAGAAGAAATGGTGAGTGTCTCTCTGTGTGTGTGTGTGTCTCTGCGTGTGTCTCTGCATGTGTGTGTCTCTGCATGTGTTTGTCTCTGCCATCTACTACATTATCTGTACTCAGAGAGTTATCACTGTGTTATCTGTGGTGTTACATAGGACTGCAGATAACACTACTACATTATCTGTACTCAGAGAGACATGACTGTGTTATCTGTGGTGTTACATAGGACTGCAGGTAACATCTACTACATTATCTGTACTGTGTGCTAAATTACAATCTCAGCTCTGCTACACAGTACAGATAATGTAGTAGATGTTACCTGCAGTCCTATGTAACACCAAAGATAACACAGTGATATCTCTCTGATTACAGATAATGTAGTAGATGTTACTTGCAGTCCTATGTAACACCACAGATAACACAGTGATAGCTCGGAGTACAGATAATGTAGTAGATGTTACTTGCAGTCCTATGTAACACCACAGATAACACAGTGATAACTCTGATTACAGATAATGTAGTAGCTGTTGCCTGCAGTCCTATGTAACACCACAGATAACACATTGTGCTAAATTACAATCTCAGCTCTGTTAAAATGTGTTATCTGTGGTGTTACATAGGACTGCAGGCAACAGCTACTACATTATCTGTACTCAGAGAGTTATCACTGTGTGTTATCTGTGGTGTTACATAGGACTGCAGGTAACACTACTATCTGTATTTAGAGAGTTATCGATGTGTTATCTGTGTTGTTACATAGGACTGCAGGCAGCAGTTACTACATTATCTGTGCTGTGTATATATGTGCCTGTGTGGGTATATATGGGTCTGTTTGTGAATGTGTCTTTGTGCTTGTATATTTGTGCCTTTTATGTATTTGCATATGTTCCTGTCTGTGTATTTATCTGCCTATGTGTGTGTGTGTGTGTATATGTCTGTACGTCTATATATTTACCTGTATGTATATATTCCAGAATGTGTGTATGTATATTTACCTGTATGTATGTATTCCAGATGTGTGTATGTATATTTGCCTGTATGTCTAAATATCTGTCTTTATGTATGTACAGTATATATGTTCCAGCGTGTCCATATATGTGGTTCATTTTTGGTTTGTGTAGGGGGCGGCAATAGAGAGTCCCACACAGGGCGCCATCCAAGCGAAGGCCGGCCCTGGCTGTCGCCAACCCTAGTCAGAAGGAACTCCGCCGCTGCCTGCGCTGCATGACCTCCTCGGCTTCTCCGGTAAGTCACACCAGGCAGAGCGGAGAGTGGTAGAGGTAGGCTACCGCTCACCGGTCTGTTCACAGTGTGGCGCCAAGTACAAGGGGGGCTGTGTGGCGCTATTTACAAGGGGGCCTGTGTGTGGCCTCTTTAATTTATTTTCTTTTAATTTATTTTTATGTTAATTACATTATAGAACTATATCGCTTGTAAAATGTAGAAATGCTTTTATACTCGCGTTACATTAAAAAAATCGTGAAAAAAAATTACACCATTGATTGGTAGGGAAAGAAAACATGGCGAGGGGGAAGGAGATGTCGGGAAATAAGTTGGGGGGGGGGGCGCCAATCTGAATCTTTGCCCCGGGTGCAGAAGAACCTAGCTACGCCTCTGGATTGAGAATTGGCTCAAGGACCGTATCCAGAGAGTTGTGGTCAATGGTTCCTACTCTGAATGGTCCCCGGTTATAAGTGGTGTACCCCAGGGTTCAGTGCTGGGTCCAC
Source organism: Rhinoderma darwinii (assembly GCF_050947455.1). NCBI lineage: Eukaryota > Metazoa > Chordata > Amphibia > Anura > Rhinodermatidae > Rhinoderma > Rhinoderma darwinii. The sequence goes on along the minus strand of NC_134688.1, from coordinate 190,018,186 downwards.
TATTATTCAACTTATTTATTAATGATATAGAGGATGGGATTAATAGCACTATTTCTATTTTTGCAGATGACAATATAGTTATCTATGTAATATAGTTCAGTCTATGGAAGATGTTTGTGAATTGCAAGCGGATTTAAACAAACTGGGCATCCAGTTGGCAAATTAAGTTTAATGTAGATAAATGTAAAGTTATGCATCTGGGTACCAACAACCTGCATGCATCATATGTCCTAGGGGGAGCTACACTGGGGGATTCACTTGTTGAGAAGGATCTGGGTGTACTTGTAAATCATAAACTAAATAACTGCATGCAGTGTCAATCAGCTGCTTCAAAGGCCAGCAAGATATTGTCGTTTTATTAAAAGAGGCATGGACTCGCGGGACAGGGATGTAATATTACCACTTTACAAAGCATTAGTGAGGCCTCATCTAGAATATGCAGTTCAGTTCTGGGCTCCAGTTCATAGAAAGGATGCCCTGGAGTTGGAAAAAATACAAAGAAGAGCAACGAAGCTAATAAGGGGCATGGAGAATCTACGTTATAAGGAAAGATTAAAATAATTAAACCTATTTAGCCTTGAAAAAAGACGACTAAGGGGGGACATTATTAATTTATATAAATATATTAATGGCACATACAATAAATATGGTGAAATCCTGTTCCATGTAAAACCCCCTCAAAAAACAAGGGGGCACTCCCTCCGTCTGGAGAAAAAAAGGTTCAACCTGCAGAGGTGACAAGCCTTCTTTACTGTGAGAACTGTGAATCTATGGAATACTCTACCGCAGGAGCTGGTCACAGCAGGGACAGTAAATGGCTTTAAAAAAGGCTTAGTTAATTTCCTAGAACAAAAAAGTATTCGCTCCTATGTGTAGAAATTTTTCCCTTCCCTTTTCCCGTCCCTTGGTTGAACTTGATGGACATGTGTCTATATATACAGTATATAATGTTTATTTAATTATGCACAGTAAATGATGTCACGGGCTATGTGCTATATATTGTGTGCACTCAAATCATTGTATTTATGCTTCATAAAAACCCTATTAGGCCGGATTCACACGAGCGTGTTTGGTCCGTGATGTACAGTCTGTATGTCGGCTGCATTTCCCAGACCGACCTCACTGCAGGGAGCCTGGCTCCTAGCATCATAGTTATCTAGGACGCTAGGTGTCACTGCCTCTCCGTGGAACTACTTGACACCTAGCGTCGTAGATAACTATGATGCTAGCTAGGAGCCCGGCTCCCTGCAGTGTGTTCGGTCTGGGAAATGCAACCGACTGCGGGCCTTATATCAAGGACCGAATACGCTCGTGTGAATCCGGCCTTAGGGTTGAAACGTTGCGTTTTTTATGCTTGGTGAATAAGTACCAATACCTTCTTCACTGCTGGAGTGCTGCGGCTGTTCCCTTTTTTTACGTCTTATAAGAGAACATTGTTTGTTAACACAAGACAATAGTGCCATCTGCTGGTGATTTAAGGTGTTTTCTGACATCTAATGTTCATGGAATATTGATACATGCCATCAATGTCTGATTGGTGGAAGTCTGATCTCTAATGCTCCTACCCAGGGCCATCTCCAGGTTTATGTGGGCCCTTGGGCGACACACACTTTGTGGGCCCCTTTGTGGGGGAGCTCACGGCGGCAGTAAAATGGCAGAAAACATCACTTTGTGCCCCCATATAGAAGTAAGGCCCTGTTTATGCCCACATATAGAAGTTAGGTTCTCAGATTGTACCCGCATAAATTTAGTGCGATCTGTAGATGGTACAACACAGCCCGGCTCCCAGGTAGTGCCATACTGCCCTCCTGTAGATAGCGCCATATGGCCCTCCTCCAGTAAATAGCGCCGTATAGAAACACCCAAACAAATAAAACTTCATACTCACTTAGGCCCTGTTCCCGCAACGAATGGAGCTGCTCCACAACGCTGGCGGGATACTTGTGTAGGCCGGCGTGAAACGTGGCCTGTTGCCTAGTAAATGGCAGATCAATGAGATATCTCCCTGCTCTGCTATAGTGTTCAATAGGATCTGCTTCCTAAGGACGCAGATACTACTGAATGTGGCATCGCTACCGCTGTAGCAGCCATAGCGGCGCTACCAGGCCTGGGGGAGCGGCGTAGGCCCCGCTATGACTGCTACAGCGGTAGCAACTAGAACAATGAGAAGTGTATGAGGCTGATTGATCACTGATTGGTCAGCCTCATACACTCCTCTGTACAACACCCAGTTGGTAAAAAGTAAAAACACGCCCAGTTGTCCATTGAGAAACTCATTAGCATAAATCTAAACTAGCTCATAACTTGCTAAAAAATGATCGTTTTTCAAAATAAAAACCACTGCTGTTATCTACATTACAGTGCCGATCAGATTATGTAGGAGATAGAGCATTTATAATCTGGTGACAGAGCCTCTTTAAACCTTTGTCTGGAAATTCTAATCTCCCTTTTTAGGAATTCCGCTACCCCCTCCTCATATATAATATCCGTTATCTTAACAATAAAACATACTAGACATTTTGTTAGTCAAGGTTTTACAGATGCACAGATTTAGTCTTCATTAGATAAAGTAATCATAAATGTAAAACTTTTCTATCAGACATATCCACAGAATATGTCATAAATGTCAGATAGATGTGGGTCCCACCTATCTCTAGAACGGAGCCACCTAAACCCCGTTCTACCGCTCTGTTTTGGGGCTGAAGCGTGTGATTTCCGACGATGAATTACGGAAACAGCGTAACTCACTGAGCTACACTGTTTCCGTAACTCCCATAGTAGTGAATGCCAGTTACGGAAGCAGCGCAATATGCAAGCTACCAGGGACGTAACTAGGAAACATTGGGCCCCATAGCAAACTTTTGACTGGGCCCCCCTCCCCTGGGTGCCACACACAGCCTGGCCTTGTACATAGTGCCCCCTGTAAATAGTGCCATACAGCCCCCTCCTTTAGACAGTGCTATACAGCCCCCCTGTAGACGGTGCTATACATCCCCCCAAGTAGACAGTGTTATACAGCCCCCACCCTGTAGACAGTGCTATACAGCCCCCACCCTGTAGACAGTGCTATACAGCCCCCACCCTGTAGACAGTGCTATACAGCCCCCCCTGTAGACAGTGCTATACAGCCTCCCCATACAATGCTATACAGCCCCCTGTATAAATTGCTATACTATACAGCCACCCCATACAGTGCTATACAGCCCTCCCTGTAGACTGTGATATATTTTCAAGTCTCAAAGAGGGACAATCGATGTGGCGCGCAGCATAAATTTTTTCTTTTAAGCCACACCTCTAATCCCACCCAATCCCCGCTCATACACACCCGCTTCAGCCCACACAGTATAATGTCCCCATAGCTGCAACCATACAGTATAAGGCCCACACGGATGCCCCATACAGTATAATGCCCACATAGATGCCCCATACAGTATAATACCCCATACAGTATCATGCCCACACATGCCCCATACAGTATAATGCCCACAGATGCCCCCATGCTGTATAATGCCCACACAAATGCCCCCATGCAGTAAAAAAAATTCCCAAACAAATTCCCCCATACAGCATGCTGCCCCATGCAGCATAATACCCCCGTAGCTGTCCCCACAGTATAATGCCCCCATAGCTGCGCCCCACAGTATAATGCCCCCCCCATACTGCCCCCACACAGTATAATGCTCTGCAGAGCTGTCCCCACACAGTATAATGTCTCCCATGGCTGCCCCCACAGTATAATGCCCCATAGCTGTCCCCACAGTATAATGCCATCTGCATAGCTGTCCCCACAGTATAATGCCCCCATACAGTATAATGCCCCCCATAGCTGTCCCCACAGTATAATGCCCCCATACAGTATAATGCCCCCCATAGCTGTCCCCACAGTAGAATACCCCCTTACTGTATAATGCTCCTATAGCAGCCACCATATCAACCCCCTTTCCCAGTATAATGCCCCATAGTGCCTAATAGAAAAATAATAACATAATTATTCCCCTATCCTCGTTCCCAAGACGTGTGGAGGTTCATTCTCCTCAAGTCTGTGCTGTGAGTGACTCTGCGCAGACAGGCGATGACGTCACTACATCGCGCCTACCTGCACCAAGCCGCTTACGGCAGAGTGAATGCTGGAGCACAGAGCGGTCAGCATTCAGGAAGCGGGACCAGCGCTGTGTGGCTACGGGCGCCCTGCCTCCCTGCTCTGTCATAGTCTATACCTCCAAACTTTTGAATTCGGAAAAGAGGGTCATTTTAAGTCACGCCTCCGAACCACGCCCAAAATCCCGCATAAACACATCAAATCACGGCCAGATCATTCTGCAAATAACACGCGCAAATTCTCACTGCGGATCTCTAGACTGTCTGGATATTACTGATATTATAGATCCGGTTATGTCTTCTTTGTGTTACTTTTCCTATCTTGGGTATAACATTTTCTCATCACGGCAGCAGCTGCAGGACAAACCAAAAGGCTGAGAACAATGAAAGTCAAGAGGGAGACCCTGTGGTGGATGACTTTTCAATTGACCGGTAGCAGAGTTACATGATGGGGATTTTTTTTTCCAGTTGTGTAACTCTGCTACCGGTCAGTGGAAAAATCATTCACCAGAGCCCCCCTGTAGATTGCTCCACACACAGCCCCCCTATAGATAGCTCCAGATACAGCCCCCTGTACATAGCGCCAGACACAGCCCCCCTGTAGATAGCTACAGATACAGCCCCCCTGTAAATAGCACCACACACAGTCCCCCTGTAGATAGCTCCAGATACAGCCCCCCTGTAGATAGCTCCAGATACAGCCCCCCTGTAGATAGCTCCAGATACAGCCCCCCTGTACATAGCGCCACACACAGTCCCCCTGTAGATAGCTCCAGATACAGCCCCCCTGTAGATAGCTCCAGACACAGCCCCCCTGTAGATAGCTCCAGACACAGCCGCCCTGTAGATAGCTCCACACACAACCCCCCTGTAGATAGTTCCAGAAACAGCCCCCCTGTAGATAGCTCCAGATACAGCCCCCCTGTAGATGGCTCCAGATACAGCCCCCCTGTAGATGGCTCCAGATACAGCCCCCCTGTAGATGGCTCCAGATACAGCCCCCTGTAGATGGCTCCAGATACAGCCCCCCTGTAGATGGCTCCAGATACAGCCCCCCTGTAGATGGCTCCACACACAGCCCACCTGAAGATAGCTCCACACACAGCCCCCCTGTATATAGCTACACACACAGCCCCCCTGAAGATAGCTCCACACACAGCCCCCCTGTATATAGCTCCACACACAGCCCCCCTGTATATAGCTCCACACACAGCCCCCCTGTATATAGCTCCACACACAGCCCCCCTGTATATAGCTCCACACACAGCCCCCCTGTATATAGCTCCACACACAGCCCCCCTGTATATAGCTCCACACACAGCCCCCCTGTATATAGCTCCACACACAGCCCCCCTGTAGATTGCTCCACACACAGCCCCCTGTAGATAGCTCCAGACACAGCCGCCCTGTAGATAGCTCCACACACAACCCCCCTGTAGATAGTTCCAGAAACAGCCCCCCTGTAGATAGCTCCAGATACAGCCCCCCTGTAGATAGCTCCAGATACAGCCCCCCTGTAGATGGCTCCAGATACAGCCCCCCTGTAGATAGCGCCAGACACGGCCCCCCTGTAGATAGTGCCAGACACGGCCCCCCTGTACATAGCGCCAGATACAGCCCCCCTGTACATAGCGCCACACACAGCCCCCCTGTAGATTGCACCACACACAGCCCCCCTGTAGATTGCTCCACACACAGCCCCCCTGTAGATTGCTCCACACACAGCCCCCCTGTAGATTGCTCCACACACAGCCCCCCTGTAGATTGCTCCACACACAGCCCCCCTGTAGATTGCTCCACACACAGCCCCCCTGTAGATTGCTCCACACACAGCCCCCCTGTAGATTGCTCCACACACAGCCCCCCTGTAGATTGCTCCACACACAGCCCCCCTGTAGATTGCTCCACACACAGCCCCCCTGTAGATTGCTCCACACAGCCCCCCTGTAGATTGCTCCACACACAGCCCCCCTGTAGATTGCTCCACACACAGCCCCCCTGTAGATTGCTCCACACACAGCCCACTTGTAGATAGCTCTAGACATAGCTCCAGACACAGCCCCCCTGTAGATAGCTCCAGACACAGCCCCCCTGTAGATAGCTCTAGACACAGCCCCCCTGTAGATAGCTCTAGACACAGCCCCCCTGTAGATAGCTCCAGACACAGCCCCCCTGTAGATAGCTCCAGACACAGCCCCCCTGTAGATAGCTCCAGACACAGCCCCCCTGTAGATAGCGCCAGACACAGCCCCCCTGTAGATAGCGCCAGACACAGCCCCCCTGTAGATAGCGCCAGACACAGCCCCCCTGTAGATAGCGCCAGACACAGCCCCCCTGTAGATAGCGCCAGACACAGCCCCCCTGTAGATAGCGCCAGACACAGCCCCCCTGTAGATAGCTCCAGACACAGCCCCCCTGTAGATAGCTCCAGACACAGCCCCCCTGTAGATAGCTCCAGACACAGCCCCCCTGTAGATAGCTCCAGACACAGCCCCCCTTTAGATAGCGCCACAGACAGCCCCCTGTAGATAGCGCCAGATACAGCCCCCCTGTAAATAGCTCCACACACTGTCCCCCTGTAGGTGCCACATTGCCGCCAGAGCGGAGAGCGGTAGAGGTAGCCGGCCCTACTGCTGCCACTCTCCGCTCTGATTTTGACATCACTCACCATCCGGAGTCTTGCAGCGACGTTCTCACTGGTGTCGATGCCGGCCAAGGAGTGAACCAGTCCAGTCACCTGACCGGTGAGGTCAGATGACAGGTCAGGTGACTGTACTGGTCCACTCCCGTTCCGGCATCGATCGCAGTGAGAACACTGCCACAAGACTCCTGCCTTCTTCTGATAGCTGCTGCAGTCAGCAGCGATCAGCTGTTTGGATGCAGCGACCAGCGGGACATTTTTCAGACCGGTGGGACAGCGGCGAGAAACCGGGACTGTCCCGCCGAATCCGGGACTGTTGGGAGGTATGATAGTGTTCAATAGTATCTGCATCCGAAGGACGCAGACACTATTGAATGTGGTGTCGCTACCGCTGTAGCAGCCATAGCAGCTGCTAGCGGAGCCTCCGGGCATGGAGGTGCCCGTGTTGAATGGTGGCACAGTCCCCCTCATGCCATGGGCCCGGTAGCAGCCACTATGGCTGTTACAGTGGTAGTAACGCCACTGCAATCTACGCTGTATCTGTAACTACCATTCAGCTCTATGGGACCTACGGAAAAAGCGTAGCTCAGCGAACTCCTCTGTTACTGTAATTCATGGTCGGAAATCACACCATTCAGCCACAATACAGAGCAGTAGAACAGGGTTTGGGGGGCCCCATTCAAGAGATAGGTCTATCAGACGTATTCTGTGGATATGTCATAATGTCTCTGATGGGAAAACCCCTTTAAGCCGCCATCAATCAACATTTTCACGTCTACCTTTTGAAAAATAAATAATTAGGTTTCCAGAGACATCTAGTGGACAGAAAGAGTAATACAGCACAGATTAAAAAAAATAATACACACTACACTGTGCCTCATTTGTGTGGCATTTTTAGACCACGTTTACACTGATTCCCAATAAATGCTAAGGGACTCCATTGACTTATAATCAGGACTCATTTTGCCAAATTCTGTGTGCTTTTGTCCGTCTGTGTTTCCCTTCGTTGTCTTGTGTATATGTAACTTTGAGTTAGAATTTGCACTTAAACGTGTCATTAATACTCGTCTTTGGGACTGGTTTTCCTAAATATTGCACTACTTTTGCTGTAGTTATGGTATTGTTACTTAACATTATATTTTATTTAGTTCCTCTTACTTTGATGTTTAGGAAAACAACACAGAAAAAAGAGTTTGTAGCCAAACGTATATGTAAAATAAATATTTTATTAACATATATTAACAAACAATTAAAAAAGAATTAATGAAAGGACAAGACCCTAGTAAAAAGGTTAGGAACGATTACTTCCCTTTTTTCTTTTTCTTTTTAATATAGACTTCTTACCAATGTATTTTATTCACAATTTCACATTCCTTTTTCTTCACATCTCTTTATTCATGGCAGTATATATTTTGGGAAATTATGTGCTTCTCTCCCTTTATATTCACATTTGTACAATATTTATATACAGACTCAGATTCTAAGTTATTCTTCTTTGTCTTGGTTACGTTAGTGGGGCATTGTTTTGGGATACATACACGATTTCACTCACATATTCGAAGTCCTTCTATGCGATGAGTACGCATGCCTGTGAACGCTGCTGGCGTGACGTTGTCTCTGCTCCGTCTCCTTTGGTGCATTGCGCATGTCCGGAACTCCCGTTATGCGTCGGGAATCCGGATGTGCGCTCCAGTGCTTGGAGGCGGATGTGGGGCAGTCCTCACTTCCGGTCACGGCGCATGCGCCGAAAATCATTGCCACTCACTCGTAGTTATATCATAATATAAAAGGGCAGCTAAACACAGTACAGGCATATGCACATCTCCCCCTGAGGAAGCAATTTAACAGCGAAACGCGAGTTGGGGCCTATGTGTTGGAGCGAACACTGATCGTTATTATCTTCACTATGGGTAAGCTGCTGTCATCTGTCTTGATTAATTAATTGCACTAGCACTTTATAAAGAATTTCTCCTGACTATTTCAATGTTATACTTACATTTGGTATTTCCTTTATCTATTGACCTCTTACACTTTAAAGGGGAATTTTTTGTATTGAAAGTCATTATGGGATCAGATTTTTGGACAGCATTGTTATTACTCATTTTCTATTGGAAATATTAGTAATCGTTCCTAACCTTTTTACTAGGGTCTTGTCCTTTCATTAATTCTTTTTTAATTGTTTGTTAATATATGTTAATAAAATATTTATTTTACATATACGTTTGGCTACAAACTCTTTTTTCTGTGTTGTTGATATATATTTTGGAGTTGCCAATCTGATAATTTATGGGGGGACCTTTCTTGCTCTGAAACGTACCTAGCCTGCAGTACCTATGCTACTGGAGTACATTTATTGATTTGATGTTTAGGAGGCTACCTCCTACCATTACTCATATGTTTTTGTAATATTTCTTACAATTTGACTTTCTTGTATTGCACTATGTGCCAACTTTTGCAATTTTGTGTAATGTTTTATCTGCTTTGTTTATTTTCTAATAAAAAATGTTTTGATAACGACTTATAATCAGGGCTCTCGGGTTTCGGTTCTGGTATTTTTACTGGAAGACTAGCTCTGCAAACTGCACTATTCTTGCATCAAAAATACTGTAACCGCCCATAGAAACGCAAATGTGAACAGAGCCCGATAAACACAATTTTCGTCAAAGGGAAGATTTTTTTTTTTAATTATTATTTTTTATATATATTCCTGTTTATGCTTCTAGGTTTTTTTGTTTTGTTTTATTATCAAATTCGAGTTCTGTTACTTACGTTCTGACTATGAGCTCAAATGTTCAACTGTGCTAATTTACCCTAGCTGCCAGATGATGCATTCTGGGGTATAGTATAAAATCATGCTGTTTTTAGAGCTTGCAATTTTTATTATTTTTATTTATAAAACACAGCATGCGTTATCGTATGCTCACTTATTAGGAATCAGGGCCACCATCAGGAATTTCTGGGCCCAATACAGCCAAGATGTCTGGGCCCCCCCTTCATTACCGGGGGTGGGCAACAGAAAGTGTGGCACTCACGTTTGTATGTTATACGCATTAACTGATTTTGGTGCTGATGTCAATTACAGTGAAGGAAACCATGGAGCCGGCAGTGACCGGTTAATGATCTTGATTTTGATCTATTTAGCCAAAACGTATCGCACTGTAGGGCATATAGTGGGATACGTCGCCTGGGGAATGGCCCTGGAGACATAACTGAAGTCACTGTCCATGAACAGGGCTGGAGCCTTCTACTAGCGCTCTGCCCAGGGACTATGACTCTGTTCCAGATGTCCATATACGTAAAGTGACGTCCGAAGCTTTGCAAAGCCTGAGTACATGGCCGGAGCGTCAGCAACACTCTGGTCAGGGATTCCGGCCCTGGAGAATCCCCTGACGTCACTTTACATATATGGACAGTGATGTCAGGAGCTTTCCCAGGGATAAAGTCCACGGCTGGAGCACTTGTGATGTTCTGCTTGGGGACTCCGGAATAGCAAAGTCTACTACGCTACTCCATCCTTCAAAAATAAGGCATATCGACGTCCACCAGCCCGACGGAGGCTAAAAGGACATAATGGAGCCCTGTGAATTATCGTCTACGTTATTTATAGTGTACGTGAGATTTCCTGACGTACATGATAAACTTAGGGCAACAACACGATGTGAAGGGAGCCTTAAAGTGTAGCTAAACGTTCGACAAACTTCTGACATGTCATAGTGACATGTCAGAGGTTTGGATTGGTGGGGGTCCGAGCACGGAGACCCCCACCAATCGCTAGAATGAAGCAGCTGAAGTGCTTGTGTGAGTGCTCAGCTGCTTCGTGTCTGTTCGGCTTTTTCCGGAAATAAATGTATCGGTGTACGGACTCAATAGAAAGTCTATGAGTCCGTACACGATACATCGGCTTTCCGGAAAAAGCCGAACAGACACGAAGCAGCTGAGCACTCGCACGAGCACTTCAGCTGCTTCGTTGTAGCGATTGGTGGGGGTCTCCATGCTCGGACCCCCACCAATCCAAACTTCTGACATGTCACTATGCCATGTCAGAAGTTTGTCAATTGTTTAGCTACACTTTAAGGGAGGGGGAAGCGCCTGTGAGGATGTAAGGAGAACTAATGCTCCATTCTTACGTTGTCATTAAAGTTCAATGTGTTTTTCCACAGCAAAAATCGGAGGCTTTCCCTTTGATTTCTGACGCAGATGGGCCACAAGCGTATAGCAGATCCGCACAAGAATAAGGCCCTGTTCACACAGAGTTCTTTTGCAGCATTTTTTGCAGTGGAAACCGTGTTGGAAACTGCGGCAAAAAACAGCCGAAATCGCGCCTATTGATTTCAATGGGAGGCCAAGGCGTTTTTTTTCCACGAGCGGAAAAAAACGCTTGTGAGAAAAAGAAGCGACATCCCCTTTCTTCGGGCATTTCCGTCCTGACCTGCCATTGACATCAATGTGGGGCAGAGAAAGCCTGAAGAAATTTCGAGGCAGATTTTTCTGCCTGCAAAAAACTGCGTGAACAAGGCCTAAGTCCCATTGTCATTCAGAGCTGCTTATCCTCGGCTTTTCCATGCAAAATAAGTCGCACGCTACTTATTGCTGTGGTGGATTTATTTTCATGGTGCGGACAAAACTACACGTGGAAAATTTTTCGCAGCATGTGAACTGGGTTGCAGAATCCTCATAAGCATGGGATGCAGAATCATCGGCATGTCATCGGTATCCGTATCAAATCCAACATGTGTAAATGGGGCCTTAGGCCTTATTCACATGAACGTGTTTAACGTCTGTGATACGTGCGCGAAAATCACGTGCCTCGCACGGACCTATGTTAGTCAATGGGGCCATTCAGACATTCCGTGATTTTCACGCAGCGTGTGTCCGCTGCGTAAAAAAAACTCACGACATGTCGTATACTTGGGCGTTTTTCGCGCATCACGCACCCATTGGTCAATGGGTGCGTGAAAATCACGCGCAGCACATGGAAGCACTCAAAATGTAAAAAACGCACCTAAAAACGTATAAAAAAACGCACTATTAGGTGCAGATTTTACCTGCGGTTTTGATGTGGATTTTGTGCACCAAATTCCTCAATGTGTGCGTTACAGAATTTGCTGGGGATTCACAGCAAATTAACCCTTTACATTGTAGAGGATGAACTACGTTACAATTCTGCAACATAATAGTCATTTAACCCCTTCCCCCCTCAGCCAGTTTTCGGATTTTCACTTTTGTTTTTTCCTCCCCACTATCCAAAATCTATATATTTTTTTATTTTTCCGTCTATATAGCCATATGAGGGCTTGTTTTCTTTGGAACAAGTTGTAGTTTTTCATGGCACCATTTATTGTACCGCATAATGTACTGGGAAGCTGAAAAAAAAAAATTGGTGGGGTGAAATGGGCAAAAAACAGAGATTGCGCCATTTTTTGGGGGGTTTTGTTTTTACGGCATCCATCAGGCGGTTAAATCTACATATTCACCTTATTCTACAGGTTGATACGATTACGGCGATACCAAATTTATATGTTTTGTTTTATGTTTTACCATTTTAAAAAAAATAAAACGATTTGCTAAATTAAAAAAGTATTTTGTGTCGCCATATTCTGAGAGCCATAACTCTTTTTTTGGAATGTAAAAAAAACCTTTATTTAACTGTTTTTTACTTTTTTATTAGTCCCCCTAGGGGACTTGAAGCAGCGATCCACTGCAATGAACATCCACTGCATGATATACTGCAATACTAATGTATTGCAGTATCTCGTGATACTGACAGTCTCATCTGAAGCCCTGCCGGAGGCAGAACTTCAAAGGAATACAAAGATGGCAGACCTGGGGTCTTTCATTAGGCCCCCAGGCTGCTATAACAACCATTGTTAACAGCCGATTGTGGAAATTTTCGTAATCGCGGCAAAAATCACGCGATTTTGGTGCGATTTTTATATAATCGCGGCAAAAAAATGTTTGGAAAACGTAAAAAAACACAAAAAGTTTTAACATACTTTATATATTCTACAAGTGGGGTCAGGAGGATTGGGAAGCAGGATGGAGAGGGTAAGGGGAAAAAAACTCACCAGCCTGCAGGTCCGGTCGGCTGTGTAGAGGAGCTGGCTGGGGGGTGGGATCTCCACATGGAGCTTCTGCTTACATGCTGCATCTTCCCCGTCCAGATCGTAAAGCAACAGGTATGCAGGGGGGGGGGCCGCGAGCGTCGCAGGGGGGGGCGGTGACGACAGCCCGGCGGGCCCCTTTTCTTCAGCCATGTGGCCGGCCCCTGACGGGAGTACTAGTAGTACTGCCTTGATGGTGGCCATGTTAGGAGTAACCCAGAATTCTCTAATAATCTTTTTGAAAAAACTTTGTTGGTAACTCTTAGGGTATGTTCACACGGCTTATTTACGGACGTAATTCGGGCGTTTTCCGCCTCGATTTACGTCCAAAAATGCGGCTCGATAGCGTGGGCAAACATCTGCGATGTTCTTTTCCGACGGTCATTTTTTTTACGCCCCGCTGTCAAAAGGCGGGGCGTAAATAGACGCCCGCGTCAAAGAAGTGCCTGTCACTTCTTCAGATGTTAAATGGAGCCGTTTTCCATTGACTCCATGGAAAAACAGCTCCATTTACGTCCGTAATTGACGCAGCGAAAAAGCACCTCAACATGCCATGACGGCTGAAATTATGGAGCTGTTTTCTCCTGAAAACAGCCCTGTAATTTCAGCCGTAACGGACGCTGCCGTGTGAACATACCCTAAGGGTATGTTGACACACTTAACCAAAAACGTTTGAAATACAGAGCTGTTTTCAAAGGAAAACAGCTCCTGATTTTCAGCCGTTTTTTTTAGCAACCCGCATTCTTCACTGCTTTTTTACGGACGTTTTTGGAGCTGTTTTTCTATAGTCTATCAAAAACGGCTCCAAAAACGTCTCAAGAAGTGGCATGCACTTCTTTTTCGCGGCCGTTTTGAAAAACGGCCACGTAAAAAACGCCCTGTCGGAGAAGAACGCCGTATTTCCCATTGAAATCAATGGACAGATGTTTGTAGGTGTTCTGCTTCCGATTTTTCAGCCGAAAATAGCCCATGTGAACATACCCTTAGGGCTCATTCAGACGAGAGTGTTCTTCGTCCGTGTACTGTGCGATGAAATAACTCCGAGCACACGGACCCATGTAATTCAATGGGGCCATTCACACATGCGTTGTTTTTCTCACAGTGTGTGTCCATTGCATGAAACTCCCTGTATGTCCTATATTGGTCCACCTAGTCTCCCATTGAGGTCTATAGGTGCATGAAAACCACGGACAGCAAACGGACGACATCCGTGTACTGTTTGTGTTTCACCTATCAAATACATTGAAAAGCAGAAAAATAAATATTAACAAAAAGAGTGCTTGCATGGATGTGTAAAACGCATGCCACACGCAAAGTACACTGATGCCTGTAGGCAAGGAACAAGAAATGTAGGAAAAATGCAGCAGTTTTTACGTGCGCAAATCGGACATGCTCGTCTGCATGTAGCCTTAAGGCTGGGTTCACACGACCTATTTTCAGGCGTAAACCAGGCGTTTTACGCCTCGAATTACGCCTGAAAACACAGCTCAAATACGTCGGCAAACATCTCCCCATTCATTTCAATGGGTTTGCCGACGTACTGTGCCGACGACCTGTCATTTTACGCGTCGCTGTCAAAAGACGGCATGTAAAATAACAGCGTCGTCAAAGAAGTGCAGGACACTTCTTGGGACGTAATTTGAGCCGTTTTTCATTGACTTCAATGAAGAACAGCTCCAAATTACGGCCGTAATTGACGCCTCGCAAAAAGCGAGTACGAGCAATTACGTCTGAAATGCAGGAGCTGTTTTGTCCTGAAAACAGCTCCGTAATTTCAGCCGTAATTGTCGTTATCATGTGCACATACCCTAAGCTACATTTACACAGAACTCTAATAGTACATGCAGCCCCAATGGGTCTCTATGCGATCCTCAGGTATTTCTAGGCCTCACACAAAATAGAATGGACCCACGGTGAGACCTCCCGGGCTTCCCAATTTTTTAAGAATTTGGACCTAGAGTGCCTTTGTTATATGGGAATTAGATTATGAGCTACAGTGGGATAGGGACTGACATGAGTGATTAAAAAAAAATGTATACAGCTTACCCATAAGGGGTATTCTGTGTTCAACCTTACATTGAACTTTATGTATACAACTTGAGCACTGTACAGGTGACTGTATATAAAAGAATGTACATGCTGCCTGTACAATATCAATAACACTAAAAAAGTGCCTCAATAAAATAATTTGGTCAAACACCAAAGTCATAGTTTAAACACATATGCAGAAAATCAGTGTTAAATGACCCAAACATTTTCAAAATAAAATCGTTTTTATTGAGACATGATAAAAATACAAAATACAGTTAATAGCATCAAAAATGGATTAAAATATAAGTCCTCACAGTAAAGAAAATACTGAGTGGGCTACTGGCCATAACATCTATTCCATACAGAAGTACATTGTAAATAAACAGCCATGGTGAGTCACATAACAGAAATAAACAACTGTGAAATAGACTCGATAGACAGTGATAGTGCGTGGGCTTTAAAGTTTAGTGAGCGGGCAGACAGTAGAAGGTGCGCACAGTCGCGCACCTTATAGGGAACAATGGTGACAAGGCATTACTTATAGGAAAGCTGGGTGACAAGGCATTACATATGGGAAAGGTGGGTGACATGGCATTACATATAGAAAAGCTGGGTAACATAGCATTACATATAGGAAAGCTGAGTGACAAGGCATTACATATAGGATAGCTGGGTGACAGCATTACATATAGGAAAGCTGAGTGACAAGGCATTACATATAGGAAAGCTGGGTGACAAGGCATTACATATAGGAAAGCTGGGTGACAGCATTACATATAGGAAAGCTGAGTGACATAGCATTACATATAGGAAACCTGGGTGACAAAATTACACATAGGAAAGCTGGGTAACAAGGCATTACATATAGGAAAGCTGGGTGACATAAGATTACAAATAGGAAAGCTGAGTGACACAGCATTATTACATATAGGAAAGCTGGGTTGCATTACATTACATATAGGAAAGCTGGCTGACAACACATTACATATAGGAAAGCTGGGTGACGTAGCATTACATATAGGACAGCTGGGTGAAATGGCATTACATATAGGAAAGCTGGGTGACACAGCATTACATTTAGGAAAGGTAGGTGACATAGGATTACATATTGGAAAGCTGGGTGACAGCATTACTTATAGAAAAGGTGGGTGACATGGCATTACATATAGGAAAGCTGGTGACATAAGATTACACATAGGAAAGCTGGGTAACAAGGCATTACATTTAGGAAAGCTGGGTGACATAGCATTACATATAGGAAAGCTGGGTGACATAAGATTACAAATAGGAAAGCTGAGTGACACGGCATTATTACATATAGGAAAGCTGGGTTGCATTACATTACATATAGGAAAGCTGGCTGACAACACATTACATATAGGAAAGCTGGCTGACAACACATTACATATAGGAAAGCTGGCTGACAACACATTACATATAGGAAAGCTGGGTGACATAGTATTACATATAGGACAGCTTGGTGAAATGGCATTACATATAGGAAAGCTGGGTGACATAGCATTACATTTAGGAAAGGTGGGTGACATAGGATTACATATAGGAAAGCTGGGTGACAGCATTACGTATAGGAAAGCTGGGTGACAGCATTACTTATAGAAAAGGTGGGTGACATGGCATTACATATAGGAAAGCTGGGGACATAGCATTACATATAGGAAAGCTGGATGACAAGACATTACATATAGGAAAGCTGAGTGACAAGGCATTAAATATAGGAAAACTGGGTGACAGCATTACATATAGGAAAGGTGGGTGACAGCATTACATACAGGAAAGCTGGGTGACGTAGCATTACATATAGGAAATCTTGGTGACATAGCATTACATATAGGAAAGCTGGGTAACATAGCATTACATATAGGAAAGCTGGGTAACATAGCATTACATATAGGAAAGCTGGGTGACAAGGCATTACATTTAGGAAAGGTGGGTGACATAGCATTACATACAGGAAAGCTGGGTGACATAAGATTACAAATAGGAAAGCTGAGTGACACGGCATTATTACATATAGGAAAGCTGGGTTGCATTACATTACATATAGGAAAGCTGGCTGACAACACATTACATATAGGAAAGCTGGCTGACAACACATTACATATAGGAAAGCTGGCTGACAACACATTACATATAGGAAAGCTGGCTGACAACACATTACATATAGGAAAGCTGGCTGACAACACATTACATATAGGAAAGCTGGGTGACATAAGATTACATATAGGAAAGCTGGGTGACATAGTATTACATATAGGACAGCTTGGTGAAATGGCATTACATATAGGAAAGCTGGGTGACAAGGCATTACATATAGGATAGCTGGGTGACAGCATTACATATAGGAAAGCTGAGTGACAAGGCATTACATATAGGAAAGCTGGGTGACAAGGCATTACATATAGGAAAGCTGGGTGACAGCATTACATATAGGAAAGCTGAGTGACATAGCATTACATATAGGAAACCTGGGTGACAAAATTACACATAGGAAAGCTGGGTAACAAGGCATTACATATAGGAAACCTGGGTGACAGCATTACTTATAGAAAAGGTGGGTGACATGGCATTACATATAGGAAAGCTGGGGACATGGCATTACATATAGGAAAGCTGGGGACATAGCATTACATATAGGAAAGCTGGATGACAAGACATTACATATAGGAAAGCTGAGTGACAAGGCATTAAATATAGGAAAACTGGGTGACAGCATTACATATAGGAAAGGTGGGTGACAGCATTACATACAGGAAAGCTGGGTGACGTAGCATTACATATAGGAAATCTGGGTGGCATAGCATTACATATAGGAAAGCTGAGTGACATAGCATTACATATAGGAAAGCTGGGTAACATAGCATTACAAATAGGAAAGCTGGGTAACATAGCATTACATACAGGAAAACTGGGTGACAGAATTTCATATAGGAAAGCTGGGTAACAAGGCATTACATTTAGGAAAGCTGGGTGACATAGCATTACATATAGGAAAGCTGGGTGACATAAGATTACAAATAGGAAAGCTGAGTGACACGGCATTATTACATATAGGAAAGCTGGGTTGCATTACATTACATATAGGAAAGCTGGCTGACAACACATTACATATAGGAAAGCTGGCTGACAACACATTACATATAGGAAAGCTGGGTGACATAAGATTATATATAGGAAAGCTGGGTGACATAGTATTACATATAGGACAGCTTGGTGAAATGGCATTACATATAGGAAAGCTGGGTGACATAGCATTACATTTAGGAAAGGTGGGTGACATAGGATTACATATAGGAAAGCTGGGTGACAGCATTACGTATAGGAAAGCTGGGTGACAGCATTACTTATAGAAAAGGTGGGTGACATGGCATTACATATAGGAAAGCTGGGGACATAGCATTACATATAGGAAAGCTGGATGACAAGACATTACATATAGGAAAGCTGAGTGACAAGGCATTAAATATAGGAAAACTGGGTGACAGCATTACATATAGGAAAGGTGGGTGACAGTATTACATACAGGAAAGCTGGGTGACGTAGCATTACATATAGGAAATCTGGGTGACATAGCATTACATATAGGAAAGCTGAGTGACATAGCATTACATATAGGAAAGCTGGGTAACATAGCATTACATATAGGAAAGCTGGGTAACAGCATTACATATAGGAAAGCTGGGTGACAAGGCATTACATTTAGGAAAGCTGGGTGACATAAGATTACATATAGGAAAGCTGGCTGACAACACATTACATATAGGAAAGCTGGCTGACAACACATTACATATAGGAAAGCTGGCTGACAACACATTACATATAGGAAAGCTGGGTGACATAAGATTACATATAGGAAAGCTGGGTGACATAAGATTACATATAGGAAAGCTGGGTGACATAGTATTACATATAGGACAGCTTGGTGAAATGGCATTACATATAGGAAAGCTGGGTGACATAGCATTACATTTAGGAAAGGTGGGTGACATAGGATTACATTTAGGAAAGCTGGGTGACAGCATTACTTATAGAAAAGGTGGGTGACATGGCATTACATATAGGAAAGCTGGGGACATGGCATTACATATAGGAAAGCTGGGGACATAGCATTACATATAGGAAAGCTGGATGACAAGACATTACATATAGGAAAGCTGAGTGACAAGGCATTAAATATAGGAAAACTGGGTGACAGCATTACATATAGGAAAGGTGGGTGACAGCATTACATACAGGAAAGCTGGGTGACGTAGCATTACATATAGGAAATCTGGGTGACATAGCATTACATATAGGAAAGCTGAGTGACATAGCATTACATATAGGAAAGCTGGGTAACATAGCATTACATATAGGAAAGCTGGGTAACATAGCATTACATACAGGAAAACTGGGTGACAGAATTTCATATAGGAAAGCAGAGTGACAAGGCATTACATTTAGGAAAGGTGGGTGACATGGCATTACATATAGATATGCTGGATGACAAGCCATCACAAACAACACAACTGTGCTAATTACAATCAATATCTGCGCTGGAGGGATCAAAAATATGCTGATAGACATGGAATTTCCTTCACAACAGGCGGTAAATGGCAGAGTAGGAGGAAGTGAGAACTCTAGTGGCCAGGACTTTACACAGAGTTTTGAAGGGTCTTCTACGCTTTAATATAATGTGATTTACTCTTTTGATGCTTATTACTGCTGCTATCAAATGAGAACAAGTTGTCTGAAAAGTTAGTGTCCATCTAAATTGTGCTCCTATGTAAAGAAACAGAGTATAAAATGACTAATAACTTGTATATTACCAGAACTGTGACATCACAACCAGAGATATGTCTAGGCCCTTGTAGAACTCCCGGACTGTGATACCACAGTCACCAAGAAATATGTCATAAGTGATGTGATGACTTCATCACATTCCATATCCTGGTCAAACCACTAAGTAAAAATCACTACTTCCTGCGACCCTCTTATAGGAGAGGTGTTTCGCTCTGTGTTTCGTGATAAACAAAGCCATTATAAAACTACAATGACTTCAAAAAATGAAAGGAGAAGAATCCTAAAGGAAAGGATTCTTGGAAGGAGGAGAGGGATCGTGGAAGATCCAGAACCTTTGTTCACAGTTGGACAAGGTAATCAGAAACCACTGGATATGGATATGGACACCTCAGAAGTGGTGTCCAAAAGAAAAGATTGGGAGAGAGGACGAAAGATCAAGAGAGATGCAATCCTCACCGAGAAGAGGAAGATGGAGAACCTCAAAGTGTCTGACCGTGCAACCTCTGCCTATGAACAACTGCAGAAGACCATTCTCAACACCAGAAATAACATGAGAGAACAGGTCCCTGCAAGACGGAGGATCAACAAGGAGAAGATCCTGAAACAATGCAGAAATATTAACAGCGCAGACTTAGAATCAGAAGAGGATCTCCATGAAACACCAAAACGCATCACTTACCCCAGATCTGAAAGCTCAGAGAGTCCAAACCTCCAAAGAGTGGAAACCCAGAAGAGGATTAAGAACAACAGAGACTGTGTTCTCCAGAGTAGGAGGAGACTCAGATATCTGAGCCCAGTGGAGGACGGAAATGGTGCAAAATGGTCCAGGCCATCAACTATCAACACCGCATCCAGACAATCTAAGCAACACAACGGCATGGTTTCTCCAGCCAATACACCGGGTAAGATGGGAACAGGGCAATAGAGTTATCCTGTAGGTGGATGATGGGGCTTGTAGTGTCAATGTTCTGTATCATAGCATGACGTATAATATATGGGATAGGGATTTATTTCAATATTTTATTTTAAATGTAGATAATTTGCACCTACATTTTAATCCTATGTTCTATGGGTGTCAAGATTACAATCTATTGTCTACAATCTGGGTTTTTTCGCCTCTATCCCGTTTCTTTTTTTACTGTCTGACTTGAATAGAACTGAGGCATTGCTCCTACAAATACTTGTTCATCACTGATATTTCATGTACAGTATATTTTTCATTCCTGTACACATTTATCACTTCTATAGTATCCAATCACAAAGTACTATTTACTCTCTAAACTACATAGTAATAGTAATAATAATAATAATAATAATGTGATTTAACTGATATAAAAAATAAAATATAACTCTTCCCCTAAGTTTCATAAATTCTGTATATTATTATTATATAGAGAACATTGTAGGCCTTATTGTAGAGAGCATTTGCACCCATTACATAGTCATATATAGATAAATAGATACAATGAGGGTAACTACACCTTTAGCAGGAAAAAGAAACTGTGATCCAGCGCTTGTGCATGAATAAAAGGAATCAAGGTTCCAATTTTATTGTGTATCAAGTTTAAAACTATGAATCAAAGTGCAAAAGGGTGTATCGCATTTATATTTCGCCTACGCGTTTCAGACACGTTCAGTGTCCATCATGGAAGGACACTGCACGTGTCTGAAACGCGTAGGCGAAATATAAATGGGATGCACCCTTTTGCACTTTGAGTCATGGTTTTAAACTTGATACACAATAAAATTGGAACCTTGATTCCTTTAATTCATGCACAAGCGCTGGATCACAGATTCTTTTTCCTGCTATTTGACTGCTGGCCGTGCGGAGATCCGAGCGCTATCCGAACAAAAGTCTACAAACGGTGAGCTGGTGGATTCCTCCCTCCCCCCTTCCCTATATGGTTCTTTGTTTAACTCCACTTTTCCCTGGGCAGAGACAATAAATAGCCCATATTTTTGCCCTTTTTTTATTTTTTATTTTTTTACATACATTCTCTTTTCTCTAACATGCGATATCTTAATTGAAGCAATAATAGTTATATTTTAGCCTTGCTTAACTTTCCCACATGCTTTACCCTTCCTTTTTCTTCTAAATGATACTGATTTGTAAGTGGTGTATACTTTTGACAAGGCAAAGAGTATTTTTAGTAAAACTAATGGAACTGGAGGTCACAATAAGTGAAATAAGAACTAAGATAGATGACCTTCCCAGCTCACCTGAACTCACATTCCTTGATTCCAGAAACTCAACTTCTATAGACAAACTTGATCGGTCCTTAGCAGAATCTAAAAAAACCAAATTCTTAAGAGATACAAGAGACTATAAGAATAATCAAGTGTACAATTGGAACAGAAGGGATCCAAACCGTACAAGACCCAAACCCATCCTAAAAAATCAAAATTACCAACGGCAAAACAGATACAGGGTTTCATCAAATAGAGTGAGCTTTAGTTCCACTGAGCCGGAATCAACAGAGGGATTCTCTGAAGATGAAAATTATGGAACTCGTTCAAAGTACCCACAGAGATCTAATGAAAACCAGTACACGTTATCAAAAAACGAAGAAGGAGGGGCGGCAGGAAACATAGGAAGGCTGGAACTAAACCAGAGCCGTCACCTCCGATCACAGAAATATCAACCACAAACTCGAACGTAGTCAATTTATCATCTACGGTACTGACGCCTGCACAAAATGAAGTTTTATCATTGGGTTTAAACTTTGCACCGACCAACAACTTCGACATCTTCCATACGATCCTTGATATTAATAAATTCATAAGAAACCTCACTGTTAAACGTCATTTTCTTATATCTGATTCTCAAACTACAAACACCAAGACAGTGCCAGACTTTACATCTAGCAACGATAGAGCTTCACAGGAGAACTCCACCTCTCTAGTGCCCTCTTCAATCACCGATCAAATCAACACGAGTCCAAACCAGGACCCCACAGTGACCTCTATGGACACCACAGATCCATCCACATCTGTGCAAAGCAACAAAGACCTATCCACATTGACATTTTCCTTTCAGGAACTACAAACCATCTCATGTCTGGACAGCCTTCGAATAGACAACATCAACCAGGAGAACAATACTATTAACTATCCAACTTTTCTACAACGAACATTCACTATTATCCTACTAAATCAAGGACCGACTCCATGGACATTTTCCAGACGTTGCTAGAAAAGGAACTACAAGCACTATCCAATAAAACCAACCAGATTGTGTACAAATCCAACTTGTCTAAAAGACTCAAAAATGCAGTAAAATCTCTTGAAAATAATAAAGATATTATAATCAAAATGGCCGACAAAGGGGGAGGAGTAGCTGTCATGGACAAATCTGACTACAAAACATCTATATTAAATCTTTTATCGGATGACCAAACCTACAAAAAGCTGGAAAAAAATCCCATAGAGACCATCCAAAAGAAAATGAAACAACTCCTCAATGAAGGTCTTAACAATGGGCATATCGGCCAGAAACAA
Source organism: Rhinoderma darwinii (assembly GCF_050947455.1). Classification (NCBI taxonomy): domain Eukaryota; kingdom Metazoa; phylum Chordata; class Amphibia; order Anura; family Rhinodermatidae; genus Rhinoderma; species Rhinoderma darwinii. Next base: position 189,995,017 of record NC_134688.1, on the reverse strand, counting down.
CTTAAATATATCTACATCGAACAGCCAATTACACCAATAATCCATGCTCTACCAAAAATTCACAAATAAACTAAACCACCACCCATGCGCCCAATTGTCTCGGGTATCGGTTCCATCTTGGAGAGATTATCGGAATGGTTAGACACATTATTACAGCCACTAGCCCAACAAACCCCAGCATTTTTAAGAGATACACGAGATGTGTTGTGTTCCTTTCAACATAAAGTATGGAAAAATGAATATTCATGGCTTACATGTGACGTAATATCGTTATACACCTCAATTCCTCATCAAACCGCACATATGGCACTAGAGTATCATTTAGCTACCCACAGCACATACACGAGAAATTTTCAAAAGTACATCCTTGAAGTATTAACTTTTCTTATGACTCATAACTATTTTCTATTTAATGACACATTTTATCTACAACTCAAGGGGGTCTCTATGGGAGCCAAATTCTCCCCCTCAATTGCCAACTTAGTTATGGCCTGGTGGGAGGAACATACTATCTTTTCAACTAACAACCCATTTGGACACCATATTGAATGGTATAAAAGATATATTGATGATCTGCTGTTTATTTGGAAAGGAAATGCTCAAAATATTCCAGAATTTTTGAAATATATAAACAACAACCCTCACAATCTCAGATTCACTTACAATCATAATAAATCTGACATTGTCTTCCTAGACCTAGAATTAAAAGGCTCAGAAGGAGATATAATTGAATCACATACTCATCGAAAACCCATGTCTGCAAATACCATCTTACATGCAGAAAGTAATCATGCAAAAAAAACTATCATGAACATTCCAATAGGAGAAATGTATCGGGCTAGGAGAAATTGTAGTTCTAATAAACAATTTAACATCGAGCAGAAACAAATAAGCTCTAGATTACACAAACGAGGCTACCCCAAGTGGTCTCTTAATAGGGCCACTAACGTTACATCTAAACTATCAAGAAACGACCTCCTTAATGAATTTAATATCAATAAGAAGAAAAATAAAGAACATGATCACCAGGTACCCACCTTAATATTACAACAAAGTAATCGATTTCCTGAAATCAAAAGTATAATTTACAAATACCTACCAGTTCTATTCGAAGACGATAGTCTACGCTCTATTCTTCAAGAGGGAGTTAGAATTGTCGCTAGAAAGGCTCCATCACTCGGCAGCTCACTATCTCCTTCAATTTTTTCATCCAATGATACCAAATCAACTTGGTTGGAAAGCAAAGGCTTTTTCAAATGTGGGCAACACCCATGCAAAACCTGCTCTTACACCTATCCTAGTAAAAGCTTTTCCAATTCAGATGATACACTTACATTTTCTGTAAAAAATTACATTAACTGCAACTCCAATGCAGTCATTTACATTATTGAGTGTTCAGAATGTAAATTAAAATATGTCGGCTGCACTGGCAGAAAATTCAAAACCAGAATACTTGAACACTTAAGTTATATCCGTAACCCGAATATTGTCAATGTGTCCAATGCAGCCAAACATTTTATATACCAACATAACAGAACAACTAATTTCCTCAAATGTTATGCTATTGAAAAAGTCCATTTACCAAAAAGAGGAGGGGACCTACAATATAAAATCTATCAACGTGAGGCTCACTGGATTTTTAAATTGAACACACGTTCTCCCAATGGCCTTAATATTAGACATGACTTAAATCTCCACTACTAAAAAGTCGATCACAGTTCTGGGATCAAATCTGTAACAACTATGGCAGGATCCATATCATCTAAATTATATATTCATTTATATGAATTTTAAATTATTACTACATCTTGCGTTGATATAACAGAGCCACAATATGGATACATGTCTCTCTTTTTTCTAATATCAACAAAATTTATATATTCCCAATGGGATATGAATAACTTACTGGCACGTATAAAATAGTCCTATTCAACTACTATTTTTCGACAAATTTAATGCAATATTTGTCCATTTACGGATAATGTACTTCTGTCAAAGTTCACATCCTTTTAAACATGTGGCGTGTATGTTATGTGCTTATTACACGTCACATCGTTTTAAAGTCACTATGTCTAAACACTCAAAGTTTTAATTCCTTTCAAATTTCGTCACTAAAGTTGTTCGTTTGTTTTCTCACTCTCTGTTCCATTTTTCACATATATGTTCCGCTTTTACTTCATCATAAGAATTCCATACCCATAGCTGACTGTTCTAATCAAGCATGTATACATATACATAAATCCTCATTTGCTTTTGACAAATCCATGAATCAATACGCTTGACCAAAAATCTATATGTATTTTATATATAAATTTTTTTACTTCAAGTACAAAAATCAAGCAGAAATCTGTTGTAATAAACAGATCGCCCGTAGCTTGCATCTGCATAATAACATTACCAACCAAGTTATAAATTCAAAAAAATTTATAGTATCTACTCAGTTAATGCACATTTATACTTTTATATATATACATTTTCTACTCACGATCGGACTGCAGGGTTCTTCTTGACTCTTCGCCGCTGGCGATGCAGCTTCCGGTAAATGCGGTCCAGCGTTGCTATGCCCTGTGGAACGCAAGCAAGGTTACTACTGACCCTCTAACCCGGACATCGTTCAGAATGACAGTTCCAGCAAATACGATCATGACAGCTATACATAGAACTAAGTCTGAATGATCACACCACTCTTAAATAGTTGACCTTTTCTGAATATCCGAATTTATTTCCATTTAAACTTTATCGTTAATGTATCAACATCTAAGAACAGGGTTACTTACCGATAGTGCTACGAACCAAACACACGGCAATATAATTAGGGCTAATGACCAACACATGTAAACAGAAGTATATATGGCAGTCTCCTTACTTCAGTCAGTCAGCTTCAGCCATGATTAAGGACGCTTGTAGCGTCTGAAACGCGTAGGCTTTCAACCATCATCACAATTTTTCCTTACACTAACAGGATGTCACGCTGTGTACCCAGATCCTGATTTTTAACTAGCCAAATTATTGGCCCATTAAACTTGGAAATTCCTTTCCATTTTATCTTATGCTTCGTGCTGGATCCAACCCTGCTTCTCCTAGTTCTGTCTACTCAACGTGTGCCGACACGAGGACCCGTGCATGATTTCTCAAAATCAGATACACTACAAAGGTGAGCTGGAGGTGTCTTTCTTTTTCTATTAGTATTTTTCTTGAATATACTACCAGTATACCTTACTCCACTTTTCCATTGCACTATTTTTATTCTTCATTCGGTCAATAATATTTTTTAACTATCCTCAAATTTTATTTAATCCCTTCCCGCATTTGGAAGTAACTGTATGTCCATTTTAGCAGTGCCTTCTCGCAAATGGTCGTAGAGTTAAGTCCAGCGGATGGCGCAGGCACAGCGATGCAAAGAACGACGCAAAATTTATAACGCAAATAAACAATGGCGTTGTTTTTTTCTATTCCCCTCAGCAAGAGTTAATAAAAGTTAATCAAAAAGTTATATGTAACCCAGAATGGTGCTATTGAAAAATACAACTTATTCCACAAAAAGCAAGCTTGTATACATGTGTATAAGAAAAAATCCTTTAGAATGTTGCTCTCGTCATTAAAGGGGCATTCCCAGAGTCGACAATTATGACCTATCCACAGGATAGGTGATAATTGTTTGATCGCTAGGGGATCCACTGCTGGGACCTCCACCGATTGTGAGAAAGGTGATCCCGAACCCCTTGATCCTCTTCACTGCATACCCCTGCAGCGAGGAGGGACTTGAATGGAGCAGCAGTCAAGCATGCGCCCGCTGCTCTTATCAATGTCTATGGGACTGATGAAAATAGAACGGCACCGCGCACGCTCGACTGACGTTTAATTTAATGTCCTCCTCACTGTGGTCAAGCAGTTATGAGGTACAGGGGGTTCGGGTTACGAGGTACAGGGGGTTTAGGATCCCTGTACTTGCGATCATTGGGGGTCCCGGTGGTGAGGCCCCCAGCCATTAGACAATTATTACCTATCCTGTGGAAAGGTGATAATTATTGATTCTGGGAATACTCCTTTAAGATTTAAAATACCAGTGGCATTAAGGAGTTAATGATGTGTTTATAACCTCAGTAGGTGAAAGCCTTAAGCCATGCCCTAATAGCTGGCTCATGGCAGCCAAAGGCTCTAACATCTGGAACCTATCAACCGAGCATTCTAACATCTTGGATATGCCAGCCAAGCGCTCTAACATCTGGGACATGCCAGCAGAGGGGTCAAATATCTGGGACATGCCAGCCGAGGACTCAAATATCTGGGACATGCCAGCCGAGGGCTCAAACATCTGGGACATGCCAGAAGGAGAAAGTCTTTCCCAATCCTCTGGACGTATCATCACAAAGTCATCTATTGACCCTGATGATCTCCATTTCCTAAGAGAGCTTGGAAAGGGAGGCTATGGAAAGGTAAGTGACCAGTACATATTTCAAGATACTCAGAGATCATCAATGTCCCAACCAAAATAAATAAGCAGCTGGAGAAGTACATAATTTCTGAGTAACTGGGATGTAATACTATTAATCACTGTGTCTGGTCTGATCCATCTTGTGTCTTCTCCAGGTTGTCCTGTCACAAGATCGTGACACCGAAGAGCTACTGGCAGTCAAAATTATGGAGAAAAAGCGCATGAAGGCCCAAATCTCAGTAGAACTTGAGATCATGGAATTGGCCATCGGTTGTCGCTTCCTGACCTACCTGCGGGCATCTTTGGAGACACCAAAATATTTCTTGATTGTTATGGATTATATGGCCGGAGGAGACCTGCACCATTTCATGGCAGGAAAACTGCCTCTTAATATGGATATGACAAGGTAAATTTCTGTTTCATCATTGTACGTTCTGTGTAGGATCATGAATGTGACCACTGATCAACTAACTCCCTCCTTTACTTCACAGATTCTTTGCATCAGAAATGGTCTGCGGACTCCAGTTCCTGCATGAACACGGCATCATCCACCGGTAAGCAGCTATGTTATAAGACAGGCTAAAGAAGGAAAACAGGGGAATATATTTCTCTATTTGTGGATAAGAACTTTGTAACCTAGAGCTCTAATTATCAAAATAAATGTTATAAACTGCCACAACAATGTTTCTCTCTCCAGTGACATAAAGCCTGGCAATGTGCTCCTAGACAACATCGGACACCTTAGAATTGCTGATTTTGGATTATCTGCCATCAGCGCATTTGGGGAGGACATGCAGACAGGCAATGCAGGGACAGTGGGATACATCGCCCCAGAGGTAAGGAGCATTCATTATAGGAAAATAACAAATAATTATCTAATATATTACTGTGTGTACATCCACTCACCGCAATTACATGATCTCTAATCTAATGTTCTTACAGATGATGAACCGGGAACCTTACAACCATCTGGTGGATTCCTTTGCCTTTGGTGTCACCTTATTTATGATGATAACAGGTGAACAGCCATTTTACGGCTATGGGACAAGGATGCAGTACAATCTATCACTGCAAGAGGAAGACCCTTGTTTTCCAGCAGAGATGTACCCAGATGCCATCAACATCATAAAAGGGGTGAGTAGGATCAGCTAAAGACAATGAGGGGAGGAAAATAGAAGAGCAGTTAGTGGACAGGGGAGGGTGTCTTCACATCATGGTCAAATCCCGTCTTTTGCAACGATTTTGCTTGAATGTTGTGAAAATGACTGCAAAAAAATGCAAATTGACTGCGATATGTGAGCACACCCTTAGTGAAGTGAGAAATCAGTGTGATCCTGAAATCTCACCGTATTGCCATTCAGACCTCTATAATTTCACCTATTTTTATATATATATATATATATATATATATATATGTCAGTGATAATCCATACACATTATGGTTAATGGTCTCTCATTACATTTTGTCAGTAATAATCCATACACATTATGGTTAATGGTCTCTCATTACATTTGAGCTCCTCAGCAAGTCCCCATGTAGCCGTCTGGCAATAACATCATCCATCAGATTCCACCGGTTCTTTAGATCAATAAATTGGGAGGATGTGGAGTCCGGCAGCGCCCACCCACCTTTTCAGATGGACATTGTAAGTATAATACATAGTATTATCCTGCTCTGTAACATACATGTAATTAGAATTATTATAGCCTATGATCTGACTGTAAAGCAATAATTTGAGATACTGATCTGAAAATGTCTGTGTGTCTTCTTCTTACAGCAACCACCTTACTGTCCAGAACTGCAAAGGATAAGACAAACATCAACATCATCATCACCATCTTCTTCATCTACAGACTACTAGATCCTGGGAAGTTCACAACAACTGGACATCTCTTCAAAGAATGCCAAATGTTGTTGCCTGTGGCTCGGCTGAGTCACAGTGCTAACTCAGACTTGACCAATATTTGGACTATAGATCGAAATTCCCAGTTTTTGTGACGTAAGCTCTGTAAGATGGTCTCATCCTATGGCTCGGCTGAGTCAGAGTGAAAACATAGACCAGGAGACTTTGTGAAATAACCTAACAATGAATGACACATGTCAAACTTGACCAGTCTTTGGACAATAGATTCAATTTCCTGGAGTCTTTATAAAATTCCCTCACAAGGAATGACAGATGTCGCTGCCTGTGACTCGGCTGAGTCATGGTGACAACACAGACCAGGAGTCTCTGTGAAATTACCAAACATTGAATGACAAATGTCCCTGCCTGTGACTCGGCTGAGTCACAGTTCCAACTCGGACTTGACCAGTTTTTTGGACTATAGATTCAAATTACCAAGGTTTTTTTTTAAATAACCACTCAAAAGATGGTCTCTGCCTGTGGCTCAGCTGAGTAACAGTGCCAATGCAGATTTGACCTATCTTTGGACTTTAGATCTAATTTTATGGAGTCTTTATGAAATAATCTCACAAAGAATGTCAGATGTCGCTGCCTATGGCTCTGCTGAGTCACAGTGGCAACCCAGACCAGTAGTCTTTGTGAAATAAATGAACTTTGAATGACAAATATTTCTACCTGTGGCTCGGCTGAGTTACAATGCCAACACAGACTTGACCAGGTTTTTGCACTATAGATTCAGATTCCCAGAAATTTGAAATGACCATAAGCTCTCAAAACACTGTCTCTACCTGTGGCTCGGCTGAGTAACAGTACCAACCCAGACTTTACTATTCTCTAGACTATACATCCCAATTTCAGAGTCATTACGAAAAAACATCACAAAGAATGACAATTGTTGCTGCCTATGCCTCGGCTGAGTCATGATGACAACCCAGACCAGGAGCCTTTGTGAATTAACCATACTTTGAATGACAAATGTCTCTGCCTCTGGCTTGGCTGAGTCACAGTGCAAACCCTGGACTTGACCAGGTTTTTGGAATAAAAATTGAAATTCCCAAAGTTTTTGTGACGCAACCTTTCAAAAGACAGTCTCTACCTGTGGCTTGGCTGAGTCACAGTAATAACCTAAACTTGACTATATTCTGAACTATAGGTCGCAAGTCCTAGAGTCCTTATGAAAAAAACTCACAAATAATGACAATTGTTGCTGCCTATGGCTTGGCTGAGTCACAATGCTAACCCGGACTTGACCAATCTTTGGACTATAGATCCAAATTCCCAGAGTCTTTGTGAAGACACCGTTAAAAGATGGTCTCTGTCTGTGGCTCGGATGCGTCACAGTGCCAAACTAGACGCCTTTGTAAAATAGCCTCATAAAGAATGACAAATGTCATAGCCTCTGTCTCAGCTGAGTCAGAATTGCGATCTTGACATAAGTGCCACCTGCCACCAATTTATGATAAACACCAACATGATTCAATACAACCTATAAATTGGAGTCTAGCACAAGAACATTGAGTTAAACAATGAAAGTTTAATGGATCAATTAAAATGAACAGACATAAATGACAACATAGAGATGATTACCACATGAAAAAAAGGGGACAACCAGAAATAAATGAGTAGAAAGCGGCACTGTGTACATAGGCTAAGGCACAGCTATGATACTATGTATTGATAATGATCAATGTACAAACAGCCAAATATCAAACACTGAAAAACCGCTGGGTAATGTATACAGTAGTGAGGAGTATGCTGAGAAATGTCTCAATGTAAGTAGCTGGGAAAAAAAAAAAAAAAAAACAACATGATTCAAGGCCAAACTTGCCAAACTTGAATAACCTTCACCCCCATTATACCAACAGAAGAAACTGCAGTTATAGACCATCTCCAGGGGAAAAGGTAATTTTCAAGACCAGCATGTTCATGACTGCTTCTGGTAACATCTTAGGCTGGGTTCACACGACCTATTTTCAGACGTATACGAGGCGTTTTTTGCCTCGTTTTACATCTGAAAATACATCTCAAATACGTTGTCAAACATCTGCCCATTACTTTCTATGGGTATAACGCTGTATTGTTCCCACGACGCGTAATTTTACACGTCGTACGGCAATTACGACGCGTAAAATTACGCCTCGTAAAAAGAAGTGCAGGACACTTCTTTGGACGTTTTTGGAGCTGTTTTCTCATAGACTCCAATGAAAACAGCTAAAAAAACGGACGTAAAAAACGCCACGAAAACGGCGCGAAAAACGCAGCGAAAAATGTGAGTTGCTCAAAAAACGTCTGAAAATCAGGCGCTGTTTTCCCTTGAAAATAGCTCTGTATTTTCAGACGTTTTTGGTCACTACATGTGCACATACCCTTACATGAATATTCGTACATGTTTACCTACTTTATTAAAAAAAAGTTGTAGTCATGATATTTCAATAAAAACATCAAATCCTAAATGATATTTTATTATACAAGTAGCACATTACTATGGTAAACTGTCTTTGCCCTGAAACATGCTGTTATAGCACACATTCTGGATTACAGAAGAAGTTATGAAATAGTACGACTACTCCTGCACCGCCTTTGTGTGTAAAAGCTCATCATCATTGTGACATCATCTAATACGCAGCACCTGCACTAAGGGAGTAGCGACATTGCGTCCCTGAGTGGAATGACACAGATGCAAAAACAGTACCGTTCCTTTAAGTTGACCTCCTTACCAATGTAACTGTAGCGTAGCCTTAGGGGTCGCAGCGGTCGCATTTGTGACCAGGCCCCGAAGCCAGGGGGCCAGTGGCACCCCGCACCACATCAATAAAAAGTTACTATAGTAACTGGGGCCGCAGGCCCCTGTATCTATAGTAACTGACAGTACTTATCTTCCTGATTCGGGTTCGTAGCGGAGGTCCTGACGTCAAAGTTCTGTGCGCAGCGCATGACGTCACAACGCTATGCGCAGCGCACAACATCGTGATCTTGGATAGAGCCAGGACAGGACATCTGCCGCGGCTGAAGAGGAGGGTAAGATTAATATCCCTGTCTGCTGAAGCTGATAGGTCGGGGTCGGACCCCGCCAATAAAGCTGTTTTGAAGGGGCCGCAGAGCTCGTACGAGAGCTGCTTCCCCTTCATTATGGTCACTTGTTCACACTGTGAATCCGTGTTGGCGACTCACAGTGTAAGCAAGTGAGGGAAATGAAGGGGAAGCAGCTCTCGTATGACCGCTGCGGCCCATTCAAAACAGCTGATTGGCGGGGTCACGGGAGTCGGACCTTGACCCATCAGCTATTTATGTGACTAAAAAAACAGCAATTCTACTATTGTTTTTTATTCTATTTTTTTTACACCGTTCACCGTGCGCTATGAATGACATATTTACTTTATTCTGCGGGGCGATACGATTACAGCGATACAATATGTTTATAGTTTTTTATGTCTTATGGTGTTTGCACAATAAAATACTTTTTGTAATAAATCATTTACTTTTTGTGTTGCCATATTCTAGGAGCCATATCTTTTGTTTTTTTCCATCAAGAAAGCCATGCGAAGACTTGTTTTTTGCGTAACGAACTGTAGTTTCGATCAGTACCATTTTTAGGTACATGCGACTTTTTGATCTCTTTTTATTCCATTTTTTGGGAGGTGAAGTGACCAAACAATTGTGATTCTGGTACGGTTTATTATTATTTTCTTTTATGGTGTTCACCGAGCGGGACAACTAATGAAATAATTTTGTAGTTCAGTCCGTTACGGACGCGGCGATACCGATTATGTATAGTTTATTTATTTATTTTTTATTAATAATAAAGGACTGATAAGTGAAAAAGGGGGATTTTTACTTTTATTACTTTTAAAACTTTTATTTTCTTATTTTTACTTTATTACTTTGTCCCACTAGGGGACTTGAGGGCAGGAGGCCCTGATCGCAATTCTAATACACTGCACTACATGCGTAGTGCAGTGTATTAGAACTGTCAGCTACTAGTTGACAGCAAGCAGAGTGGGTCCTGACTTTGTCAGTACCCACTAGGCTTCCGTAGATGGTATAGCTGGACGCCATTATTAGGTGTCCGGTTGCCATAGTAACCATCACTGCCCGCTATCATGTAGCAGGCCGCCGATGGTGGTTTAACCCCTAAGAAGCCGCAATCGCTATTCAAGGGGCTTTCAAGGGGTTAATCAGCCGGGACACGCTATAGGAGCTGCGGCAACTGCTGTATGGGACAGAAGCAGTCACAGCTCCTGTATGTGTCGCGAAGACGGCCGAAATGGCCGTTCCTCCCGTGACATACTATTAAATCATGGAGCGGGAATGATGCACTTACCATGACCTAATAGTACGTCCAGGAGCAGGAAGGGGTTAAGCCTACGATGAAGCAGGCTTACAGGGTCCATGAGACAGGATCACAGATTGTGTGATGCTGTCTGCTGGCCCCTGTATCGAAGCCAATCACATGGTAGGCTTAGATACATGGCCCATGTGTGATCCTGTCTGATGGGCCCTGTATATAAGCCTACCACACGGTAGGTTTAGATACAGGGCCCCAGCAGACAGTAATCTTATAAGCATCTCTTACCATAACCACAAGGTAAGCTTAGATACAGGGCCCATATGTGAAACTGTCTGTTGGACCCTGTATCTAAGCCTACCACATACTGTATAAGATTAATGTCTGCTGGACCCTGTATCTAAGCCTACCTTGTAGTAGGCTTAGATACAGGGTACAACAGATCGTATCACACAAGGGCCATGTATCTAAGGGTATGTGCACACGAGAACTGTCTTTTACGTCTGAAAAGACAGACTGTTTTCAGGAGAAAACAGCAGCGTTGTTTCAGACGTAAAAGCTCCTCGCATTATGCGAGGCGGATTTGACGCCCGTAATCTTGAGCTGCTCTTCATTGACTTCAATGAAGAACGGCTCAAATTACGTTGCAAAGAAGTGTCCTGCACTTCTTTGCCGAGGCAGTCAATTTACGCATCGTCGTTTGACAGCTGTCAAACGACAACGCGTAAATGACAGGTCGTCGGCACAGTACGTCGGCAAACCCATTCAAATAAATGGGCAGATGTTTGCCGACGTATTGTAGCCGTATTTTCAGACGGAAAACGAGGCATAATATGCCTCGTTTTACGTCTGAAAATAGGTCGTGTGAACCCAGCCTTAGCCTTACACATGTGTTACTAATCGTTTTTGTTGTGTTTGTGGTTTTTTACAGGTCCGGTCGTTGGACTACATAGGATTCCAGGACTACTGGTTAATGAGGGTTGAGTGTGTGTGTGTGTGGGGGGGGGGGGTTTATTTCAATATTTTTTCTATGCCTTTGTGGTTTGTTTTAAACTATATTACTACCGACTTAGTAATGGCCGCCGGCTGATTGACAGCGTCCATTACTAAGGCGGTGCTTAGTGTTAGCCGGTGCAGAGGCTAACACTAACCCCTATTATTGCCCCAGTACCCACCGCCACCTGGAGTGCTGGGAAGAGCCGGGCACGATCCAGTACTTGACCATCTGTAGTGATAATTGGTTAATGGGGCGGCCACAGGCTGGTACTATCAGGCTGGGAAAGGCCAGAAGCAGCGGCCCTTTCCCCTCCCCCCGTCTAATGCTAGCCTGCTGCTGCTTTGTTCTATCTGACTGGTTACGGAAAATGGGGGGGACCCCACATCATTTAAAAAAATAATAATAATAATTGGAAAGAACGATGTGGGGTCCCCGCCAATTTTCATAACCAGCCAGATACAACACAACAGCAGGTTAGCATTACCAGGGTGGGAAGGGCCACTGTTTTTGGCCTTCCCCAGCCTAACACTGCCAGCCTGCGGCCGCGCCGGTGCCCGGCAATCACTACAGATTTTCGGGTGCTGGTTCGTACCCGGCTCTTCCAAGTACCCCTGGTGGTGGTGAGTACAGGGTAATAATGGGGGTTAGTGTTAGCCTCTGCACCTGCATAACATTAATGGATGTTGTCAATCAGTCAGCGGCCATTACTAAGGCGGTAATAATAAAGTTTAAAAAAATACAAGCACATAGAAAAACTATTTTATTGAAATAAAAAAACGCACACAACCCCCATTAACCATTTTATTGAGAATAAAAGTAGTCCTCGAACCCGACGTAGTCCAACGATCGAACCTGTAAAATAACACAAACATACAAAAATAATTAGTAACACATAAAAAAGCAAAACAATTATTATTCTTAATTTTTCTGGGTCCAGCGCTGGAGCCGCAATGTCAGCGAGCTGCGATCTGTACCTAGTCCTATCATGTGTGATACTGTCTGCTGAGCCACTGTATCTAATCCCATCATGTGTGATACTGTCTGCTGAACCACTGTATCTAATCCTATCATGTGTGATTCTTTCTGCTGAGCCAATGTATCTAATCCTATTCATAGTTTATAGGGTCATAGTGCTATAAATATGCTGTCTCCTATACACACACACATGGCCGGCCTTAGCTATGTTCGACCAGTGTGGTCGCACAGGGCGCCAGCCGCCACACGGCAAGAGGGGCGCCAGCGTGTGTGTGTATCTCCGCGCCGTTGCAACTACCAGCGGGGATACACACACTAACTGCAGTCGCACCTGGGCGCTTCTTCACTTAGCGGCCATCGCTACCGCTGTAGCAGCCATAGCGGCTGCTAGCGGTGACACCGGGTATGAGGGCGGTGGCGCCGCTAGCAGCCGCTGTGGCTGCTATAGCGGTAGCGACGACACTATAGCAGAGCAGGGAGATATCTCCCTGCTCTGCTGTCTACTAGCGCCACTGTAGCTCCCTTCAGCTACAGCGGCGCTAGTAGACAGCAGAGCAGGGAGATACCTCCCTTGCTCTGCTATAGTGCCCCCTGTAGATATCAAACCCCCCCTTCCAGGATAGCGCCACCGTAGCTCCCTGAAGGAGTGGAATCCCCGTGTGGCTGGGGATTCCGGTCCTGGAGCGCTGCTTGATGCCTCTGTCCATATATGGACAGTGACATCAGGGAAACTCCTGAAGCGGAATCCCCGGTCACAGCATTGCAGACTGTATGACCCGGGGATTCCACTCCAGGAGAAGCCAATGACGTCATGGACATAGACGACAGGAGCTTCTCCTGGAGTGGAATCGACGGTCATAGCGTCTGCAACGCTGTGGACGGGGATTCCGCCTCAGGAGTTTTCCCAGATGTCACTGTCTATATATGGACAGAGGCATCAAGCAGCGCTCCAGGACCGGAATCCCCGGCCACACAGGGATTCCGCTCCTTCAGGGAGCTACGGTGGCCCTATCTTTACTGGAAGGAGGGGGGGTTGCTATCTACAGGGGGCTGTGGGCTGTGTGGCACTACCTACAAAGGACAACTGTGCAGGAGCACACAAAATACCCAGCTTTCCCGGGTATCAAAAAAAAAGTGTGGAAATAAACTAAGATATAACTTTTATTTAATCTAGCTAAAAGGATTAATCCTTTACTCAGACTAAATAAAAGTTATAACTTAGTTTATTTCCACACATTTATTTGATAGCTGGGAAAGCTGGGTACTCTGTGTGCTCCTGCACAGTTGCCCTTTTTTGAATGTCTATTGCCCGCCACCAGGGGGCTGTGGGCTGTGTGGCACTACCAACCAGGGGGCTGTGTAGCACTACCAACCAGTGGGCTGTGTGGCACTACCTACTAGGGGGCTGTGTGGCACTACCAACCAGGGGGCTGTGGGCTGTGTGGCACTACCAACCAGTGGGCTGTGTGGCACTACCAACCAGGGAGCTGTGGGCTGTGTGGCACTACCAACCAGGGGGCTGTGGGGCACAACCAACTAGGCGGCTGTGGGCACTACCAACCAGGGGGCTGTGTGGCACTCCCTACCAGGGGGCTGTGGGCTGTGCGGCACTCCCTACCAGGGGTCTTTGCGACACTTCCTACCAGGGGGCTGTGCGACACTCCCTACAGGGGGCTGTGCGGCACTCCCCACAGGGGGCAGTGCGGCACTCCCCACAGGGGGCTGTGCGGCACTCCCCACAGGGGGCTGTGCGGCACTCCCCACAGGGGGCTGTGCGGCCCTCCTTACAGGGGGCTGTGTGGCCCTCCTTACAGGGGGCTGTGTGGAACACTCTACAGGGGGCTGCGTGACGCTATCTACAAGGGGGATGTGTGGTGCTATCTACAAGGGGGCTGTGTGGTGCTATCTACAAGTGGGCTGTGTGGCGCTATCTACAAGGGGCCTGTGTGGCGCTATCTACAAGGGGGCTGTGTGGCGCTACCTGCAAGGGGGCTGTGTGGCGCTACCTACAAGGGGGCTGTCTGGCGCTACCCACAAGGGGGCTGTGTGGCGCTACCTACAAGGGGCTATGTGGTGCTACCCACAAGCGGGCTGTGTGGCGCTACCCACAAGGGGCTGTGTGGCGCTACCTACAAGGGGCTGTGTGGTGCTACCTACAGGGGGAATCTGTGAGTGGGGGTCTGATGGTCATTTTACTGAGTGGTGGGCTGATGGTCATTTTGCTGTGAGTGGGGGGCTGATGGTCATTTTACTGTGAGCGGGGGGTTGATGGTAATTTTACTGTGAGTGGGGGGGGGCTGATGGTCTTCAAGTGGTTTCCACCTCTGACTTCCAATTGAAATTAATAGGAGGCAGAAGATACCTGCGGCGCTCGTTTGGAGCTTTTTTTCCTGCGTCTTTTGCATTCGCTTCAACAGCTTAAGAAAAAACACACAAAAAAGGTCACCCAACGCTGTCAGTTGCTGAAGGAATTTTGAGACAAATTTTTTTTTGCCTTACAAAAAACGTGTGTGAACATACCCTACGAGTGGAGTGCTTGTTCTTAGCCGTTTTCTGTCTTTCTCAAAACAATTTTTGGTAGGGGGACCCTGAGGAAATTTTGTTTTTCCAGTGCTGCCTCGAGTCCGAAATGGTTGGGAAACTCTGTACTAGGGTCCCGTCATGGAGCAGCTCGGTTTTTGTTTGGGGGCACTGTCTACAAGGGGGAGGTGCGGGGACTGTATGGCACGATCTACAAGGGGGAGGTGGGGGACTGTATGGCACTGTCTACAAGGGGGAGGTGTGGGGGGCTGTATGGCACGATCTACAAAAAGGAGGTGCGGGATTATGGCTCCAAACGAGCGCCGCAGGTTTTTTCTGCCTCCTATTAATTTCAATTGGAGGTCAGAGGCGGAAACCACTTGAAGACCATCAGCCCCCCACTCACAGTAAAATGACCATCAGCCCACCACTCACAGTAAAATGACCATCAGCTCCCCACTCACAGTAAAATGACCATCAGCCCACCACTCACAGTAAAATGACCATCAGCCCACCACTCACAGATTCCCCCTGTAGGTAGCGCCACACAGCCTCTTGTAGGTAGCGCCACACAGCCCCTTGTAGATAGCGCCACACAGCCCCCTTGTAGATAGCGCCACACAGCCCCCTGTAAAAAGCGCCACACAGCCCCCTGTAGGGAGTGTGCCACACAGCCCCCTGTAGGGAGTGCCACACAGCCCCCTGGTAGGAAGTGCCGCACAGCCCCCTGCTATGGAGTGCCGCACAGCCCCCTGGTAGGGAGTGCCACACAGCCAACAGCCCCCTGGTTGGTAGTGCCCCACAGCCCCCTGGTTGGTAGTGCCCCACAGCCCCCTGGCTGGTAGTGCCCCACAGCCCACAACCCCCTTGTTGGTAGTGCCACACAGCCCCCTGGTTGGTAGTGTCATACAGCCCCCAGCCCCCTGGTTGGTAGTGCCACACAGCCCCCTGGTAGGTAGTGCCATATTGCCCACAGCCCCCTGGTTGGTACTGCCACACCGCCCACAGCCCCCTGGTTGGTAGTGCCCCACAGCCCGCTGGTTGGTAGTGCCACACAGCCCACAGCCCCATGGTTGGTAGTGCCACACAGCCCACAGCCCCCTGATTGGTAGTGCCACACAGCCCCCTGGTTGGTAGTGCCACACTGCCCCTTTTAGTGCAAGGACTATAAAATTACCCTGATAGCTGGCGGGCAATAGACATTCAAAAAAGGAAAACTGTGCAGGAGCACACAAAATACCCAGTTTTCCCAGCTATCAAATAAATGTGTGGAAATGAACTAAGATATAACTTTTATTTAGTCTAGCTAAAGGATTAATCCTTTTAGCTAGATTAAATAAAAGCTATATCTTAGTTTATTAACACAAATTTATTTGATAGCTGGAAGAGCTGGGTATTTTGTGTGCTCCTGCACAGTTGTCCCTTTTTGTAGGTAGTGCCACACAGCCCACAGCCTCCTTGTAGATAGAAACCCCCCCAACCCCTTCCAGTATAGATAGCGCCAATGTAGCTCCCTGAAGGAGCGGAATCCCCATGTGGATATATATGTACAGAGACATCAAGCAGCGCTCCAGGAGCGGAATCCCCAGCCACATGGGGTTTCCGCTCCTTCAGGGAGCTACAGTGGCGCTAGTAGATAGCAGAGCTCTACTATAGTGCCATCGCTACCGCTATAGCAGCCACAGCGGCTGTTAGCAGCGCCACCGCACTCATGCCCGGTGTCACCGCCAGCAGCCACTATGGCTGTGTGTATCCCTGCTGGTAGTTGTGTATCCCTGCTGGTAGTTGCAACGGCGCGGGGATACACACACCCGCTGGCGCCCCTCTAGCAGTGGGGCGGCTGGCGCCCTGTGCGACCGCACTGGTCGAACGTATCCAAGGCCGGCCATGTATATTTATATATATAAAATAGCGCTGCTATTGAAGTACATGCAAAGAACGAACAGAGCAGACATTGAGGAGGCCGTGGACCAATAGGATGCCTCAAAACCTGGGACTTCTGACGTACACCCGGGTTTGAGGCATCCTATTGGTCCACAGTCTCCTCAATACCCGGCCCATTTGCCTCTTATTAGTAAAACTCCTCGGTGCACGTGTGCACGGCCTGAGAAAAATATGTCCCTGGAAAACCTCTTTAATTTACTATTAATATTTACTATTTTACTAAATATAAGGTGACCTCACCAGGGTAAATTGTAAAGAGTGCTGGTTAATATACTAAATGTCAGGCCATTCCGGAGAAGGAAAAAAATATTCTCCTGTGGTAGAAATCATGCTGATTTGTATGTCAAGTAGCTGACTTGAATTTCCACCAATCAAAGGGTAAGAATTACTGGCCATTTAGATGCAAAAAAGAAAAATAACCAATGCTGTCTGTGATGTCATAAAGCAGACTTTGATTTCTACCAATCAGCCAATCCGAGAGCAGCACTGGGTTTAAATAGCAGCAGCCACCTACTCTGCTCATTTTTTATTTTTGTCTTATGCAGTAGCTTTTCTGTTCCTTGTGAAATGTCAGGAAGAGGATATCACAGAGGGAGGAGCAGATCCACAGCGAAGAGCATCAGAACAACCAGAGTTGGTCATATTCATCACTTTCTGAGGAAAGGGAATTATGGCAAACGCTTCAGTGCCGATCCTCTAGTGTTCATGGCTGCTGTGATGGCATATATGACAGAAGTTTTGTCACTGTTAGGCCTCATGCACACAAATGTATTTTTTTCTCTCGTAAAAACTGGTGTAAATACGGGTCCTTGGTCACACGTATTCGACCCGTATTGCACCAGTATTTACGGACCCGTGCCCGTAAATACGGGTCCGGTGTTTCCACTATTCCACCCGTATTTACGGGCACGTTTTCGCTGCAAAATTGCACTGCACTAATCGCAGCCCTTCTCTCTATCAGTGCAGGATAGAGAGAAGGGACAGCCCTTTCCGTAGTAAAAGTAAAAGAAATTCAAACTTACCTGGCCGTTGTCTTGGTGACACGTCCCACTTTCTCGGTAATTATGAACTTCTATTTTTTTTTACACGTTGATCTATATTGTGATCGGAAGTCACTGTCCAGGGTGCTGAAAGAGTTACTGCCGATCGTTTAACTCTTTCAGCACCCTGGACAGTGACTATCCACTGACATCGCCTAGCAACGCTCCCGTAATTACGGGTGCACACACGTTGTCACCCGTAATTACGGGAGCCTCATAGACTTCTATGGGCCTGCCCGTGCCGTAATTACGGCCCGAAATAGGACATGTTCTATATTTTTCAACGGCATGGGCACCTTCCCGTTAGCATACGGGGAGGTACCCGTGGCCAATAGAAGTCTATGGGCCCGTAATTCTGGGCCGTAATTACGGCCCGTGATTACAGGCGTTTTTACGTTCGTGTGCATGGGGCCTTAGTAATATTAATTTCCTGTTAGTTTTCCCTAGAACATATAGTTTGTTTCTCACTGAGTCTTTTACCCTTTAGGGATATATTTGTTTGCGGTTACCACGTAAACGTTGATATTCGATTCATTCAGTTTATCAGCATGAACTGAATGTATCAATAATCATTTGTCTAGTGCTTTCGCACTTTACATTGACACTTATTAATTAAAGTAGTTTGGTAGGCAATATAGTGTGCTCCAAAAATGATCATTTTCATATGTGTTGCATATCTAACTTGTTTGTTATTTATTTTTTAGATATTTTTATATTTCTTTTTGTAGTTTTTATATACAGTTAGGTCCAGAATTATTTGGACAGTGACACAAGTTTTGGCATTTTAGCTGTTTACCAAAACATATTGAATATACAGTTATATAATCAATATTGGCTTAAAGTGCAGGCTCTCAGCTTTAATTTGAGGGTATTCACATCCTAATTTGAGGAAGGGTTTAGGAATTACAGCTCTTTAATATGTAGCTGCCTCTTTTTCAAGGAACCAAAGATAATTGGACATTTATCTCAAAAGCCATTTAATGGGCTGCATGGGCTATTCCCTCGTTAATCCATTATCAATTAAGCAGGTAAAAGGTCTGGAGTTGATTCCAGGTCTGGCATCTGCATTTGGAAGCTGTTGCTGTGAACTCATAACATGAGGTCAAAGGAGCTCTCAATGCAAGTGAAACAGACCATCGTTAGGCTGAAAAAAATTCAGAAATCCATCAGAGAGATAGCACAAATGGTAGGAGTAGCAAAATTAACAGTTTGGTACATTCTTGAAAAAAGAGCGCACTGGTGATCTCGTGAACTCCAAAAGGCCTGGACGTCCACGGAAGACAACAGTGGTGGATGATCGCAGAATCCTTTCAATGGTGAAGAAAAAAAACTTCATAACATCTACCCAAGTGAAGAACACTCTCCTGGAAGTAGGTGTATCAGTATCTAAGTCTACCATAAAGAGAAGACTTCATGAGAGCAAATACAGAGGGTTCACCACAAGGTGCAAACCATTAATCAGCCTCAAAAATAGAAAGGCCAGAATAGACTTTGCCAAACAACATGTAAAGAAGCCAGCCCAGTTCTGGAACAGCATTCTTTGGACAGATGAAACTTAGATCAACCTGTACCAGAATGATGGGAGGAAGAACGTATGGAGAATGCTTAGAACGGCTCATGATCCAAAGCACACCTAATCCTCTGTAAAACATGGTGGAGGCAGTTGATGGCATGGGCATGCATGGCTGCCAAAGGCACTGGGTCACAAGTGTTTATTGATGATGTGACTGAAGACAGAAGCAGCCGGATGAATTCTGAAGTGTTCAGGGATTTACTTTCTGCTCAGATTCAACCAAATGCGGCAAGGTTGATTGGACGTCGCTTCACAGGACAGATGGAGAATGACCCAAAACATACTG
Source organism: Rhinoderma darwinii (assembly GCF_050947455.1). Taxonomy (NCBI): domain Eukaryota; kingdom Metazoa; phylum Chordata; class Amphibia; order Anura; family Rhinodermatidae; genus Rhinoderma; species Rhinoderma darwinii. Next base: position 189,975,058 of record NC_134688.1, on the reverse strand, counting down.
CAAAAGCAAAGGTTTTTAAGGCAAAGAAGTGGAATATTCTGCAATGGCCAAGTCAATCACTAGATCTCAACCCGATCGAGCATGCATTTCACTTGCTTAAGACAAAACTTAAGGCAGAAAGTCCCACAAACAAGCAACAACTGAAGACAGCTGCAGTAGAGGCCTGGCAAAGCAGCACAAAGGAGGAAACCCAACGTTTGGTGATGTCCATGGGTTCCAGACTTCAGGCAGTCATTGCCTGCAAAGGATTCTTTACAAAGTATTAAAAAAAACACATTTTATTTATGGTAATGTTAATTTGTCCAATTACTTTTGAGCCCCTGAAATGAGGAGGCTGTGTAGAAAAATGGTTGCAATTCCTAAACGTTTCACAGGATATTTTTGTTTAACCCCTTGAATTAAACCTGAAAGTCTACACTTCAATTGCATCTCAGTTGTTTCATTTGAAATCCAATGGGGTGGCAGGCAGAGCCCAAATCATGAAGATTGTGTAACTGTCCAAATAATTCTGGACCTAACTGTATATATATATATATATATATATATATATATATGTATACCAAAAATAAATGCTTGAGAAAGGTTCCTAAGGCTGGACAGAAACGTTGCATCTCTGCATTTGATTGAATAAATCACTTTATTTTTGCTCACATTGGAGTGCTGCTGAATTTCTTTTTGATATACTATACAATCCTTGGATCTATCTATCTATCTATCTATCTATCTATCTATCTATCTATCTATGTATATCTGTGTGTGTGTGTGTGTGTGTGTGTGTGTGTGTGTGTGTGTTGTGAGACTGAGTACTTGTGTGTGTTACGGCTTTCAGAGACTAGACTGCCTGCAAACATGGGGCGAGGCAGTTAGTTCAAAACATGTAATGTTTTTCATTGCACCCTTAAGACCCTATTTTGTTTTTTTATTTAAGGCCTTTATTTACCCTACGTCATTTAAAAAAAAAAATAATAATCAGAAAAAATTAACGTGGGGTCCCCCCCATTTTTCATAACTAGCCAGATACAGCATAGAAGCAGCAGGCTAGCATTACCACTGTGGAAAGAGCCACTGTTTTTGGGCTTTCCCAGCCTAATAATACCAGCCTGCTGCTGCCCCAATGCCCGACCGTCGCTACAGTTCGTCGGGTACTGGATCGTACCCGCCACTTCCTGGTATACCTGCTCGCGGTGGGTATTGTGGTAATAATGGGGGGGGTCATTAGTGTTAGCCTTTTCACCAGCTAACACTAAGCCCCTCCTTAGTAATGGACGCTGTTAATCAGGCAGCGGCCATTACTTAGGCCGTAGTAATACAGTTAAAAAAACAGACATTAAAAAATATATTTTATTGAAATCAAAAACCACACAACCCTTATTAACCATTTTATTGAGAATAAAAAAACCACCTTCATCGAAGTAGTCCTCCAATCCGAAGTAGTCCCACAACTGAACCTGTCAAAAAAAAACAAAAAAAACAAAATTAGTATCACTTAAAAAAGCAAAATGATTATTTCACTTACGTTTCCTGGGTCCAGCGCTGGAGCCGCAATGTCAGCGAGCTACGCTGTTTCTGTCACCTCAGGAGTTATAGGGGGCGTTAACACTAAAAGTGCTAGGGCAGCATCAACTTTAAATACGACCCAAATTTCACCAACGCTCTCCCTCCTGCCCCCCCACAAAGAGTCTGCCACCATCTGTCCCCCTACCACAAATAAAGGTTCAAAATCCTCTTCAGAGTCCCCTGCACCCCATGCGACTCCCTTGCCACTTTCTGTTCCCCATAGTACCCCTACCACTTGCTGCCCGGCATTTTACCGGACAATATAGCACAGCATGCTGCACTATTTTAATCAGGATTTTTTTGCCCTGTAGTGGAAGCTTCTAAGACTTCTTTCACACCAAGGTATTTACATTAGTTTATTGTACGTGGCAGGAAAGCTTCTGACGCATACGATAAATTGATCCATAGACCCCATACATCCAACGGAGGTTAAAAAAAAGTGTTTTTTTTTTGCTGCGTGGAATAGCTTTGAAGGCTGCGCTATTCCAATGCATATGTATGTGTTTTGTTTTTTTTAACATGGGCATCTATAGGAGACGGATAGCAGAGACATCCGTTTTTCAAACTGTTTAATGCATCTCCTGGGAGCTTTATAAGCACATACTTATATTAACCCCTTCCCCACATTTGACGTATCCATACATCATAGTCAGGTAGGGGACTTATGTAGCGGGCTCACGGGCTGAACCTGCTCCATACAATGCGGGTGTCGACTATGTTACAGCTGACACTTCACAGTAATTAAATGCAGTGGTCAATAGCGGCCGTGGCATTTCAATCGTTAGAAAAGAGGAGGTGACCCCCTCTAGTAGCTCATCGCGCCCCCGCAATCCGGGGTGGCGATGGTTGCTATGGCAGCCTGGGCGCCTAATGAAGGCTCCCAGGTCTGCCATCTTTGTGCTCCTATTAAGCCCTTAATAGAAGCATGTCAGAAATACGATATACTGCAATTCATTAGTATTGCAGTATATAGTGCAAGCGATCAAACGATTGCTGGTTCAAGTCCCCTATGGGGACAAATGAAAAAGTAAAAATCTGTGAAATAAAGTCTTTTTTTAAGAACAAAAAAATATTAAAAGTTAAAAAAAAAAACCTTTTCCCATTTCCCCCCTAAAGCATTGTAAAAAAATAAAAAAATAAACATAATTGGTATCGCCGCATCCGTAAAAGTCTGAAATCATTATTTAACCCGCACTGTGTACGCCGTAAAACCAATAACATTTAACCGCACAATCGCTATTTTTTAGGTCACTTCATCTCCCGCAAAAAATTGAATAACAAGTGATCAGAACCTTGCATGTACCCCAAAATGGCAGCATTAAAAACTACAGCTTATCCCGCAAAAAATATGCCCTCATACTACTTAATTGATGGAAAAATAAAAAGTTATGGCTCTCAACTTCGCGACACAAAATAAATGTTATTTTCCACAGTTTTTTTCCTTGTAAAATATAGAAAAAACAATATAAATTTGCCATCGCAGTATTCGTATTCACCCACAGAATAAAGTTAACATGTTGTTTTAATTGCACGATGAATTCCGTAAAAACAAAGCGCAAAAAACAATGGAGGAATTGCTGTTGTTTTCATTTTCTAACCCACAAATAATTTTTTCCCTTTTTTCTAGTACATTATATGCTACAATAAATGGCACTACGAAAAACTACAACTTGTCCCGTAAAAATCAAGCCCTTAAAGGATGTAAAGACTGCCCAAGGCTGACAATAATAATAATAAGGCTACATTATTAGATCTATCACCAATGTGGCTACAGCAAATGCTTTACTGACTCTGCCCACTTTTGGTGGCCCCACCCACAACAAGGGGCCACGTTTAGATTTTTTCCAGGGCCACTTTAAGCTTCCACTCCACCCCTGCACAAGGCTTTCTGTTTCGGGTTTTTCATTCCCATTGAATTCAATGGGGAAAACCAGCAACAGAAAAGCAACGAAAACGCAGCATAAATTGACACGCTCCGGATTTAAATTCCGCACCGCAGGTCAATTTATTAAAGTTTACGCTGCGTGGGCATGAGATTTTCTTAACCTCTTAACGTCATTCAACGTACTATTACGTTGTTGTCGTTAAGGACTTAACGCAACACAACGTACTTGTTAAGTGAGCGCTGCATTTATGGTGTTTCCTAGCAGATCGGAACCCCGCAATGCAATCTGGCAGACCAGAGGCCTAACAATGGCCTCCTTTCTGCTAAGTATGGAAGACTGCTAGGTCCTGCCTGGAGGCGAGGCCTAAGAGGCCTCAAGCCGCAAAAGGAAGATGGCGCAGGCTCAGGAGCTGAGCCTGCTGCATCAGCCACGGGTGTCAGCTGTATCTTACAGCTGACACTGTGCTGTAATGACAGGGAATTGAGCTAGCTCTGATCCCTGCCATTAACCCCTTAGATGCCGCGATCAAAAGTGATCATGTAGTTTGTAGCGATCGGCATCGACACGATGTGATCTTGAGGATGCCGATCATTACTATGCCAACCGGAGGCCTAACAATGGCCCCCTGGTCTGTCACGTCTGATCGCCTATTAGGCCCCGCCCAGAGATGGGACCTAATAGGCTTGCTGTCAGTGAATGCATTAATGCAATGCATTAGAGTAAAGTTCAGAGGTGCAAGCCTTCAAGTCCCCTAGTGGAACAAAAAAATAAAAAGTTGAAAAAAGTTCATAAAAAAGTTGAATAAAAGTGTAAAAATAAAAGTTTCAAGTTAATAAAAACAAACACTGTCTTTTTTCCTTAAGTCTATTATTATAGAAGAAAACGTTAAGTACACATATTTGTTATCGCCGCGTCCGTAACGACCCACATTATAAAACTATAATGTTATTTTTCCCGCACGGTGAATACCGCAAAAAAATAAAATAACAAACAATGCAAGAATCACAATTTTTTTTTAATCACCAGCCCTCCCAAAACATCTAATATATAGTGATCAAAAAGTTGAATTTACCCCAAAACAATACCAATAAAAACTATAACTGGTCCCGCAAAATACAAGCCCTTACACAGCTTTTTTGACTGAAAAATAAAAAAAGTTATGGCACTCAGAACATGGTGACACAAAAAATATACATTATTTTTTTTAAAACAAAAGTGATTTTATTGTGCAAACGCTGCAAAACTTTAAAAAAACTATATACATATGGTATCGTCGCAATCGTATCGACCCGCAGAATAAAGTAAAATTGTCATTTATAGCGCACAGTAAAAAAAAAAAGAATAAAAAACATTCTCAGAATTGCTGTTTTTTTGTCACCTTGCTTGCCGAAAAATCGCATAAAAAGTGATCAAAAAATCACGTGTACCCCAAAACTGTACAAATGAAAATGACAGCTTGTCCCGCAACAAATAAGCCCTCACACAGCTGGAGAAAAAATAAAAATGTTCTGGCTCTCAGAAAATGACAACACAAAATGTGCGGAGTGTTCCAAAAGCTAATAAGATTGGGCACCATTTATCAGTGTGACACTGGACACATATCTGCGGATTATTATCTTATTACTGCATTATTATACCCTCTTGTTATGCCCTGATGTACTCCGCCAGGCTTACATATACCCTGATGTACTCCGCACAGTTTATATATGCCCCCACATTATATGAAATACCAGTAAAACACCAAACAGAACAACTGCCAAGCTAAATCTGCGCTCCAAAAGCCAAATGGTGCTCCCTCCCTTTTGAACCCTACAGTGTACCCAAACAGCAGTTTACGTCCACATATATGGCATCACAGTACCCGGGAAAACACGCTTAACATTTTATGAGGTATTTGTCTTCGGTGGCACAAACTGGACACAACATATTGTGCACTGAATTGGCATATCAGCGGAAAATTGCAATTTTTACTTTGCACCATCCACTGCGCATTAATTTCTAATGAAAAAACATGTGGGGTCAAAATGCTCACTACACCCCTTAAAATGCCTTAAGAGGTGTCGTTTCCAAAATAGGAGTCACTACTTGGGGGTTTGTTTTACTATTTGAACACAGAGCCATGCAGTTGTGGGCCAATGCTGTGAAAATCACCAAAATAGGCCTCAAATGCGCATGGTGCTTTTCACTTGTGAGCCCTGTCATATGACCAGGCAAATGATAAATGCCTTGAGGGGTGTAGTTTCTAAAATGGGGTCACTTCTTGGGTGCTTCCACTGTACTGTGGTACCTCAGGGTTTTGCAAATGCAACATGGCGCCCAAAAACCAAGCCAGCAAAATCTGCATGCCAAATAGCGCTCCTGCCTCTCTGAGCCCTGTCGTGTGTCCAAACAGCAGTTTTTGACCCCATATGGGGTACTGCCTTAATCGGGAGAAATTGCTTTTCAAATGTTGGGGTGTTTTTTCTCCTTTATGACTTATAAAAATTAAAAGTTTTCTCTGACAAAATGTAATTTTCAATTTCACAGCATAATTCCACTAGATTCAGCAAAAAGCCTGTGGGGTCAAAATGCACAATATACCCCTTGTTAAATTCCTTCTGGGGTGTAGTTTCCCAAATGAAGTCACTATTGGGGATTTCCATTGATTTGGTCCGGCAGGGGTTTTGCAAATGAGATGTGGCACCCGAAAACCATTCCAGCAAAACTTGAGCTCCAAATGGTACTTCTTCCCTGCCGTGGGTCCAAATAGCTGTTTATTACCACATATGGGGTGTTGTCATAATCGGGAGAAATTGCTTTTCAAATGTAGGGGTGCTTTTTCTCCTTTATGCCTTGTAAATATTGAAGATTTCTAAATTTTATTAGAAAAAATTTAGATTTTCATTTTCACATCCTAATTCCACTAAATTCGGCAAAAAGCCTGTGGGGTTAAAATGCTCACTATACTGCTTGATAAATTCCTTGAGGGGTACAGTTTGCCAAACGGTGTCTTTTTGGGGGGTTTCCACTGTTTTGGACCCACGAGACCTCTTCAAACCAGACATGGTGCCTAAAATATATTCTAATAAAATGGAGGCCCCAAAATCCTCTAGGTGCTCCTTTGCTTCTGAGGCCTGTGTTTCAGTACATTAGCACGTTAGGGCCACATGTGAGATATTTCTAAAAACTGCAGAATCTGGGCAATAAATATGGAGTTGCATTTCTCTGGTAAAACCTTCTGTGTTACAGAAAAAAAATGAACTAAAACAGATTTTCTGCCCAAAAAAATTAAGATGTAAATATCACCTCCCCTTTGCTTTAATTCCTGTGAAACACTAAAAGGGTTAAGAAACTTTCTGTTCCGAATACTTTGAGGGTGCAGTTTTTAAAATGGGGTGTTTTATAGGGGGTTTCTAATATATAAGGCCATTAAAGCCACTTCAGAACTGAACTGGTCCTTGAAAAAATAGCCTTTTGAAATTTTATTGAAAATGTGAGAAATTGCTGCTAAAGTTCAAAGCCTTGTAAAATCCTAGAAAAATAAAAGCCAACATAAAGTAGACATATGGGAAATGTTAACTAGTAACTATTTTCTGTGGTATTACTATCTGTTTTACAAGTAGATACATTTAAATTTAGAAAAAAGCTAATTTTTATAACATTTTCTCAACATTTTGGTATTTTTCCCAAATAAACACTGAATGTATCAACCAAATTTTACCACTAACTTAAAGTACAATGTGTCACGAGAAAACATTCTCAGAATCGCTAGAAAACATAAAAGCATTCCAAAGTTATTATCACATAAAGTGACATGTCAGATTTGAAAAAAATGGCCTGGTCCATTAGGCGAAAACAGGCTGTGTCCTTAAGGGGTTAATTTCATCCACTTTGCTGCTATTGTAAATGCTGCTGTGGAAATTCTGCAGCATTTGCGCTACATGGGAACCCGGCCTAAGGGGTTAATGATTATTTTAAAAAAACGTTTTATTCTATGTACACTTGGACTTGGGGGGACATGCAAATTTGTTCAAATGCTAATTTTTACTACTTTAAATACTGCATTTTATTTTCCAATGTGCCTTAAAAATTAAAAATCTTCTCTATATCCATTTGAAGCAGTCTTTTTATGCACTTTATAAATTTTCCCCACTATGTAACTAGTGGAAATAGGCTTTACATATTATAAAGTAGGCAAACTGAAGTGTTCACATTGCATTAGCTAACATAATTAGAAACTAACAAGAAAATGTTTTTCAAAAATATTCTCCACCTACATGTATTGTTACAAAAATATGGTTAATAATAATATACCCCTATACCCATTTACTAACTAAACTATCTTTATACTTATGGCCAGGGCCGCCATCAGGGCAGTACTAGTGGTACTGTCGTCAGGGGTCTGGCCACATGGCTAAAAAAAAGGGGCCCGCCGAACTGGTGGCACCCCCCTCGCAGGCCCCCGCAGACCTGCTGTAACTTCTCCTTCTCCTGGCAGGCTGTCAGGAGAGGGAGAACAGTAATAATAATAATAAAACGAGAAAGGAACGGACCCTGCAATGCAATGGGCCATTCTGTAAAGTATCTTACGCTGGGGCCCTGAGAGGAAGATGCTGCATGAGCAGGAAACAGAAGCTCCGTGTGGATGGAGCCGCCCACCAGACAGCTCCTTCTAACCAGGGGAGGGAGGATGGAGGAAGAAGAGCTGAAGAGGAGCAGTAACACACCGCTCTCCTCCCCTCCTGCCTGCAACTTCTACCAGGCAGCTGATGAAGATTTTGCTCAGGGCAGGTAAGAAACTGTAACGTTATGTGTGGGGTAGGGGGGATTCTTTACAAATCGTTTTTGTAGGGGAGGGGGACTTAGCTGTAAATGCTATATGTGGGGGAGGGGATTTGTATAAAAGTTTTTTGTGGGGGGGGGAAGGGGGACTTAGCTATAAATGCTATAAATGCTATAAGTGAGGGTGTGAATTTGTGTAAAATTTTTTTGGGGGGGAGGGTGGGACTTGGCTGTGAATGCTATGTGTGGGGGAAGGGATTCATTATTAATTTTAGTTGTGGGAGGGGGAACTTAACTGTTAGGTTGAGTTCACATGGGAATGATATGCTTCGTAAAATCACACAGCGTATCTGCCCTGTGCGCCGCAGGGAATTCCGGGCGAAAATCCACCCCAAACTGTGGTGCAGCTTTTCGCCCGGAATGTCCGCTGTGGAAACTGCAGCATTTAGCTGGCCTACCATTAGGCCGACCTCCTGGGATGACGTTTCATCCTGTGATTGGCCTGTATTTGGCTGCAGCGGCCGTCACATGAGTTGAAGCGTCATCCCAGGAGGTCGATCTGGAGGAAGAAACACAGACTCCTGGGTAAGTATAAGATTATTTTTTATGAGTTTCAGTTTTTACAGCAGAATTGCTTCGAACCCGCCTCAAAAAGCGCAACAATTGCTATGTGTTGCGGGTTTTACCTCCCCATTGAATTCAATGGGCAATACCGGAAACAAATAAGCAGCGGTTACGCAAATACAATTGACATGCTGCGGCATAAAACTCTGCACCGCAGGTCAATTTCTGAGCGTTTTTTGCTGGTACTGTATTGCCTGCCGATTTTTCGCAATTCCGTTGCGGAAAATCTGCAGTATTTACATAACTTGTGAACTGACCCTAAATGTTATGTGTGGGGTGAGGAGATTCTGTTTAAAAGCTGTGTACACATTTTATTTTTTATTTTTTTATAAAAATGTCTCTTAAAAAGTTTTTTAAATACAGTTGCTTTGTATCCTGTATACAGAGCAGCTGTATCGTGCACTGAGACCTGAAATCATCAGGTCAGCGGGACTGACAGATTCAGTGACAGCGGTCGGCTCAAGATTTTATCGATCACATCTTTGTACATAACTTAGATGTGATCGGTAAGGCCGGGTTCCCACGTAGCGTAAACGCTGCAGAATTTGCGTAACGGAATTCTGGGCAGAAATTCCGCATCATTTACAGTAGTAGCAAAGTGGATGAGATTTTGTAAATCTCATGCCCACGAGGCGGAAAAAAACTGCAGCGTAAACATTAATGACTTGACCTGCGGTGCAGAATTTAATTCTGCAGCATGTCAATTTATGCTGTGTTTTTGTTGCATTTCTGTTGCGTTTTCCCCATTGAATTCAATGGGGATGGAAAACCCGCAACAGAAAGCCCAGTGTTGCGACGTTTGTAGCATAATCTCAGCATTTACGCCACAAAAATCACAACACCGAAAAAAATAAATAAATCATACTTACCCAGAATTACCTAGAACCCTCTCCTTCTTCCTGCAGTCCGGCCTCCTGGGATTACATTGCATCCCTTGGGACCACAGCAGCCAATCACAGGCTGCAGCGTCACATAGCCTGCAATGTCATCCAGGGAGGCCTGAGCGAATGTCAGAGGAGGGGGTAAGTATTAGTGCTTTTTTTGCGCTGCGGAATTTCCGTCCAAAAAAACGCACCACTGTGCGGAATTACAAGTTCCAGGTCGCAAACGCTGCATGATTTTTATGCAGCATATCCGTCCCGTGGGAACCCGGCCTAACAGCTCAATTCTGCGTGAAAGAGACACGCCGGACCCGCTGACACTGAACACGTCAGCACCGCTGATCTGACGGATACAGGACTCAGCGCATGATACAGCTGCTCTGTATACAGTACACAAAGCAGCTGTATCTTAAAAAGTAAAAATAATTTTTAATAAAATGTAATTGCAAAGTTGCACCAAACACACTACTGTCCCATACTGAAAATGTGAGGCAGGGACTCCTGGCATCGTACATAACTATGATGCTAGGCTGGGCAGAGCGCTAGTAGAAGATCTGCCCGGGGACTCCAGCTCTGGGAAAGCTCCACTCCCCGAGCGACGTATCCCACTATATGCCAAACAGTGGGATATGTTTTTTCTAAATTGAACAAAATCCAGGGCATTAACCGGTTACTGCCTGCTCCATGGTTTCGTTCACTGTAATTGACGTCAGCACCAAAATCGGTTAACGCATATAATGTACAAACATGAGCGCCACACTTTCCATTGTCCACCCCCGGTAATGGAGGAGTGCCCAGACATCTTGGCTTTATGGGCCCCAGAAATTCCTGATGGCGGCCTTGCTTACGGCACCTTTATGCAAGCATAATCTTTGTGTAAGGGCTGATTCAGACGATCGTGCCGTTTTTGCGCACGGAAAAACCGCAGCGTTTTGCATGCGCAAAAGGCACTTGACAGCTCCGTGTGCCCTGTTCACATGGATGCGCGGCTGCGTGCTTTTCGCGCAGCCGCCATCTTTATGACACTCCGTTTAAATGTTTGTAAACAGAAAAGCACGTGGTGCTTTTCTGTTTACATTCATTCTTTTACTGTTATTGCGCGAATAACGCTTGTCCCACAGAAGTGCTTCCGTGGGGCATGCGTGATTTTTACGCACCCATTGACTTCAATGGGTGCGTGATGCGCGAAAAAGGCTGACACATAGAACATGTCGCGAGTTTTACGCAGCGGACTAACGCTGCGCAAAACTCACGGACTGTCTGCACTGCCCCATAGACTTCTCTAGGTCCGCGCGAGCCGCGTGAAAACCACGCGGCCGGCACGGACGGAAAACACGTTCATCTGAATCCGCCCTAAGTGTAATCTTTTATAGAAAATACTTAAATTATGATTGTGGTTAATTCCAATTATCTTTTTGTCTACATGCATACAGCTTCACAAAATCCCCAGAACTTAACCCCTTAACGCCGAAGGACGGATATATCCGTCCTCTGCAGCTGCTAGTTCGCGCATGAGGACGGATATATCTGTCCTGTGATGGCGCGGGTACTGTCACTGTACCCACACGATCAGCGGCAGGAGCACGGCTGTTATACATCAATAGTGACAGCGACATCTAATGTGTTTGACAGAGGGAGGGAGCTCCCTCTGTCACCCCATCGGCGCCCCCGCAAAGAAATCGCGGGTCGCAGTCGGGTTTCCATGACAGCCGGGGGCCTAACAAAGACCCCCAGGTCTGCCTTCAGCATCTGCCTGTTAGGCGATGCCGGAGACATGACCTAATAGGTTGCCTGTTTTACACTGACAGGCAATAATGCTTTGGTATACTAAGTATACCAAAGCATTATATATGCGATCAACAGATCGCATAGTGAAGTCCCCTGGTGGGATTAAAAAAAAAAATGTAAATCAGTTAAGCAAAGTTTGTGAAAAAAAATAAAATAAATTACAGTCAAAATCAAATAATGGTTTTATTATCCCGCAAAAATCAAGCCCTTATACGGCTATGTCGACGGAATAAAAAAAAAGTTACGACTCTTGGAATGCGACCGTGAAAAAACAAAAAATAATCCTTGGTCATTAACGTGCAAAATGGCCTGGTCATTAACCCCTTCAGGACCCAGCCAATTTTTTCAAATCTGACATGTGTTACTTTATGTGGTAATAACGTTGGAATGCTTTTACCTATCCAAGCGATTCTGAGATAGTTTTCTCGTGACATGTTGTACTTTATGTTAGTGAAAAAAATTTGTCGATAATTTTGGTATTTATTTCTGAAAAACACCACAATTTAGAAAAAATTTGCATTTTTCTAAATTTAAACGTATCTGCTTGTAAAACAGATAGTAATACCGCACAAAATAGTTACCAGTTAACATTTCCCATATGTCTACTTTATGTTTGCATGGTTTTTTGAATGTCCTTTTATTTTTCTAGGACGTTACAAGGCTTAGAACTTTAGCAGCAATTTCTCATATTTTCTAGAAAATTTCAAAAGGCCATTTTTTCTGGGACCAGTTCAGTTCTGAGGTGGCTTTGAGGGCCTTATATATTAGAAAATCCCCAGAAGTCACCCCATTTTAAAAACTGCACCCCTCAAGGTATTCGAATCAGCATTCACAAAGTGTTTTAACCCTTTAGGCGTTTCACAGGTATTAAAGCAAAGTAGAGGCGTAATTTACAAATTTAATTTTTTTTGCCGAAATTCATTTCTAATAAAAAAATTTTTGTAACACAGAAGGTTTTACCAGAGAAATGCAACTCAATATTTATTCCCCGGATTCTGCAGTTTTTAGAAATATCCCACATGTGGCCCTAGTGCGATAATGGACTGAAGCACCGGCCTCAGAAGCAAAGGAGCACCCAGTGGATTTTGGGCCTCCTTTTTTTTAGAATATATTTTAGGCACCTTGTCAGGTTTGAAGAGGTCATGTGGTGCCAAAACAGTGGAAACACCCCAAAAGTGACCCCATTTTGGAAACTACACCCCTCAAGGAATTTATCTAGGGGTACAGTTAGCATTTTGACTACACAGGTTTTTCGCTAAATTTATTAGAATTAGTCTGTAAATATGAAAATCTACTTTTTTTCTGAAAAAACATAGACATTTTTAATATTTACGAGGAATAATGAAGAAAATCACCCTAACATTTGTAAAGCAATGTCTCCTGATTACAGCAATACCCCATATGTTGTAATAAACTGCTGATTGGACCCACAGCAGGGCTCAGAAGGGAAGGAGCGCCATTTGGATTTTGTAGCACGGATTTTGCTGGATTGGTTTTCGGTGCTATGTCGCGTTTGCAACGCCCTGGAGAGACCAAAACAGGGGAAACCCCCCAAAAGTGTCCCCATTTTGGAAACTACACCGCTCAAGGAATTTTTCTAGGGGTATAGTGAGCATTTAGACTCCACGGGTCCCTTGTAGAATTTATTAGAATTAATATCACAATTTTTTTCCACTAAAATGTTGCATTTTCTCATTTTCACAAGGGATAAAGGAGAAATAAACAACCAATTTTTTTAAAGCTATTTCTCCCCGATACGGAAATACCCCACATGTGGTCATACATTTTTTTTCATTAGAAATGAATTAACCCTTTCAGGACTGATCCATTTTTTGTTTTCTTATTTTCGTTTTTCCCTCCCCGCCTTCCAAGAGCCATAACTTTTTTCTTTTTCTGTCAGTAGAGTGATGTGAGGGCTTATTTCTTGCGGGAGGAATTGTAGTTTCTATTGATATCATTTAAAGTGCCATAAAATGTACTGGGAAACTGAAAAAAAATAGGAAAATATAGGAATATAGGAAAAAAAAATCGGTGTTTTCGTTTTTACAGCTTTCGCCGTGCAGTAAAAACGAAAACTACAGCGATTTTGGCGGTTTAAATTATTTAAGTTTTTTACGGTGTTCACCGTGCGAGTTAAATAATGGTATATTGTAATAGTTCGGCCTTTTACGGACGTAGCGATAACAATTCTGTTTATTTTTTTACATTATTTTAGACGAAAAATGAGAAAAGTTGTTTTTTTTAACTTTAAACTTTTTTCTTTCTCACTACTAATAACTTTAATTCTTCTACGCATTTTATTAGTCCCCTTAGGGGACTTGTACCCGCTGTCATTGGATCGCGGGTACAATATGCTGCAATACTAATGTATTGCAGTATATTGTTATTTTTACAGACTCCTGTAACAGCGCGATCGCTGTTCCTGTCCGTTAGTCCCGGGTGTCAGCTGTAATACACAGCCGACACCCGCAGCGTATGGAGCGGGCTCAGCATGTGAGCCCGCTCCATACATCAACCCCCGCATCATGACGTGCTATTAAGTCATAGTGCGCAAAGGGGTTAATGCACAGCGGATGGTGTGAATATTGCAATTTTCCACTGATATTCCATTTTAGTGCATAATATGTTGTGCCCAGTTTGTGCCACTGAAGACAAATACCTCCTAAAACGTTAAGCGTGTTCTCCCGGGTATGGCGATGCTATATATGTGGGCGCAAACTGCTGTTTGGGCACGCTGCAGGGCTCAGAAGGGAGGGACACCATTTTGCTTTTGGAGCGCAGATTTTGCTTGGTAGTTTTTCTGTTTTGGGTTTCGCTGGTATTTCAGTTTATAATATGGGGGCATATGTGAGCTGTGCGGAGAACATCAGGGCATAATAATGCGGTAAATAAATAATAATTCATAGATGTGTGGCCGGTGTCGCACTGATAAATGGTGTCGGATGTTACCCGCTTTTAGAAAACACTGCACATCGCCATATTCAGAGAGCCTGAACTTCTTTATTTTTTCTCCACCGGAGCTGCGTGAGGGCTTATTTGTTGCGGGACAATCTGTACTTTTCATTGGTACCATTTTGGGGTATATGCGATTTTTTTGATCACTTTATTACATTTTTTTTCAAGCCGGGTGACCAAAAACAAGCAATTCTGACAATGTTTTTTAGTTTATTTTTTGCGGCGTTCACCGTGCACTATAAATGACGATTTTACTTTATTCTGAAGGTCAATACGATTACGGCGATACCATATGTATATAGGTTTTTTCATGTTTTGCCGCGTTTGCGCAATAAAATCACTTTTTTATCAAATTATTTATTTTCTGTGTCACCATATTCTGAGAGCCGTAACTTTTTTATTTTTCAGTCAAACAAGCTGTGTAAGGGCTTGTTTTTTGCAGGACGGGTTGTAATTTTTATCGGTACTATTTTCGGGTACATGCGACTTTTTATTCTCTATTTTGGGAGGGGTGGTGACCAAAAAATAGCGATTCTGGTGTCGTTTTTTATTGATTTTTTTTGGGGTGTTCATCGTGCGGGAAAAATAACATTACAGTTTTATAGTTGGGGTCGTTACGAACGCGGTGATACCAAATATGTGTACTTTTTTTAACGTGTTAATTTCTTTCCTATAATGAAAGACTTATTATAGGAAAAAAATGCAGTGTTTGTTTATATAATTTCTAACTTTTATTTTGACACTTTTTGAAAACATTTTTATTACTTTTTTTTTACTTTTTTCACTTGTCCCACTAGGGGACACTTAGACTTGCAGCTCTGATCGCTGCTGGAATACATTACACTACACACGTAGTGTAATGCATTCCAACTGTCGTTTTGACGTGACAGTCAGGCTGGGTTCACACGACCTATTTTCAGACGTAAACGAGGCGTATTATGCCTCGTTTTACGTCTGAAAATAGTGCTACAATACGTCGGCAAACATCTGCCCATTCATTTGAATGGGTTTGTCGACGTACTGTGCCGACGACCTGTAATTTACGCATCGTCATTTGACAGCTGTAAAACGACGACGCGTAAATGGACTGCCTCGGCAAAGAAGTGCAGGACACTTCTTTGCCACGTAATTTGAGCTGTTCTTCATTGAACTCAATGAAGCACAGCTCAAGATTTACGAGCGTCTCATACGCCTAGCAAAATGCGAGGAGGAGCATTTACGTGTGAAACGAGGCAGCGGTTTTCTCTTGAAAAACGTCTGTCTTTTCACACGTAAATGACAGCTAGTGTGTGCACATACCCTCACACTGACAGGAAGCCTCGGAGGACCGGCCGGAGGCTGCTCCTCCGAGGCTTCCGTACATGGCAACCCGGAGGTCATTGTCTGATCTCCGATTGCCGTGACAAGCATCGGTAGCCCCCACGATCACTTCGTGGGGCTGCCAATGTGCTTCAAACCCCTTAAATGCGGTGACGGCAATCTGTCGCCGCATTTATGGGGTTAATTGCCGAAATCAGCGGCGATGGTCCGCTGACTGTCCGTTAGGACAGTGTGCGCCGGGAACTACTCCGCAATAGTACGTCTGGATGCGGGAAGCAAGCCCTGTGCAGGACGTACTATTGCGGAGCAGCGAGTGAAGAGGTTAAGGGGTTAAGAAACCAAAATTCTGTTTCTAAGTGTCAAATTTTAAAAATAACACTTTGTAAAAAAAATAAAGGGATTAGACGCTTTAACTGAGTTTTTCCCCTCAAACCCTACAGCCCTAGCAGGTTCCCGTTCATATTATTATGCACTGGCATATAGAAATATGCTAGTACATTACAGTTACAAATAAAGATCAGGAGTATTAATACCCTAATGGAACAAAAAAAAAATTAAGCTAACATTTAAAAAATACAAAAATTCCCACATAATGCTGGACAATGCCCATATGAATGTCATCAGTGCCAAGATAAACGTAAAAGTGCCATACAGTGTCCAGATTAATAGTATATACAGCACACATATAAATATTGATCTCAGTGTTTTCTATGGACAACAATGAAACTTCTTGTTATTAAATTTTTATGCATGAGGATCAGAGGGACCTTACAATACTCCAGTCCAGCTGCGGACAAACTAAAAGAAAAGGTGTTTTACATGTTTTATGCAAAAGATCTTCAAAGGAATAGAGCCCCTTTAATGATATGGCTTGATTCCTTTGCTATCTATGACCTCCCACCACCAGTAACACAATAAGGGACCACAACTTGAAATTGGTGTAAAGGCCACAGCAGCCATTTATTAAATACACAAAATACTCAAATGCAATCAAAGAAGCATAACCATAATATAACCAACACTCCCCTGTTAAAGGATCCTTGAAGGCACTTCAGGCATTGTATTTTAACTCCATCCTTTCCCTATCAGGTCTGGAAATTATTGCCCTACAGCTGTACTGCACCTGACCCGAGGTCAGCAACCATCTCCAAACCTACCCTTCCTGGGGACCATCAGGGCAATGTAGGAAACAAGCTGGGTAACCACTCCCCAGCCCCTACAATACTACCCAGGGTTAAATCCCCCGAGTTCTTTTCCAACAATGTCATATGTTGTTCTCCTTCTTCCCATTATCTGCCTTCAAAGACCCCTCCTCCTACCGCAAACGCTACTGTGACAAATCGCAAACCCACCTAGCGCAACACTAAAACAGTAGATAAGGGAGGGTGGGCGGGAAAATCTTTCTTCTGTTGTCCAGCGGGAAAGAGGGCTGCATCTATCCCACCAGGGCTTATATACACCATACTCCTCTCTCCACTTAAAGATACATCCCTATGCCAACCCCCATTTTGCTTAACACTATAAACCCCTTCAAACTTAGCCTCAAAATATAGCTATACCCAAACCACCTTGTTATGCGCTCTCTCCATTACGTCTGCGCCTACATTACGTTGGGCTTACTTTTTATTTACTACATTGAACTTACATTTTAATTGGCGTTTTCCTTTAAAGTTTGTATTGCGTGATGGCCTTTCAGCTTTCTGTATTGTAATGCTAGGAAATGTCTTGTTGATGTCTTCATACAGTTTACTTGGAGCCTTTCAGAAGTCAGATTGAATTGCAGGAAAATATACACAATGCACTGGTAATGTTTTCTTCCTGTAACAGCACATAAAGTTCATAAATACCACGTTGTATAAATTCCAGTCTATTCATCCCATGCGTTCTGATAACAGTCTCTGCAAATAAGACCCTGACTGAAGCAGACTGGCTCATATGTTGTGTATCTTAAGTATACAGAAAATTGAAAGCTGCAGATGGCTCATTTATAAACCTTCCAGATCAACCCATCTGCCAGAAAAAACAAAAATAGTTTCTTAGCCTGGCTCAGCTCCACCGTTTTTATGGTGAGATTGAAGCACTGAATTGCTAATAAAAGTTTCTGTAGACCCCCCCACTCGCATAGTAGATTTAAAATATCAGATAGAATCTCCCATATATTGTCTGTCATATACTATCTTTTCAGTCACCAATAAAAATGTCCACATTTTATTAACAACCACCAATTAAAAATATTACAGACATAAAGGAGGAGAATTATTACGACTGACGTTTCATACGCCAGTCTTAATATAAAGATAGAGTAAGATGTTCTAAATACTTAAATAGGAGAACACCTAGATCTCCGTACGCCAGAATGTCAAATCTACTCCAGATACGAGCTGGAGTAGATTTGCACTACAATTTACGCTGCTTTCACCCCTTTCACTAAGCTTTTTATAAAAGTGCTGTGAGCAGCGGAAACAGCACAAAAGTTGCAAATTTCCCCGCAAATTGTGACTTTTATGCCGTTTGCGACTTTTTAGCGGCAGAAAACTTCCCCCAAGATGTTTTCCTGAAGGATCCTAAAATAGCCACACCGTGTAAGCAGACCAGCAGTATAAAGTGGCAATCAGTATTGTATATCTTAATAATTAAAGAGTATCACAGTAGTAACCATAAGAAAATACTCATTCTTAGGCAGTGTTGCCAACCGTCCATAAATTTACGGACAGTCCGCAAAAAACAGGTGCTTTTTTGTGCTGTCCATAGTGTCCGGCAGAAAAAAGCACCGTCCAGGATTTTGCCTCAGAGTATGTTCACGCAGTGTTTTCAGACGTTTCTAAGGGCATAAACGCCTCAAAAAACGCCTGAAGAAACAGAAGCTGAACGCCTCCAAACATCTGCCTATTGATATCAATGGAAAAAACTGTGTTTCGTTCAGACGGGGCATTTTTTTACGCGGACATTTGAAAACAGGGCGCGTAAAAAAACACCCCATAAAAAGAAGTGCATGTCACTTCTTAAGCCGTTTTTGGAGCCATTTTTCATTGTGTCAATAGAAAAGCAGATCCAAAAATGGCTGCAAAAAACGCATCAAAAAAATGTTTGATGCTTTAAAACGGCTGAAAATAAGAGGCTGCTTTCCCTTGAATACAGCTCCGTCTTTTGCAGCCGTTTTTACTTTATCGTGTGAACATACCCTTATTCTTCTGGAAAATGACACTGCACATGTGCCAAAAAGGATGTGCGCCGTGTAGGCCGCGGCGAAGTGAGTAAGCAGTCTGAGTGAGGTCAGTGTCGGCAGTGGACGAGTCCAGAAACCTGACCTGAGTCACCTGACTGACTCAGGTCAGGTGACTGGACTCGTCCACTCCCGGCCGGCGCCGCATGACCTGCTCCTAAATGTGAGTCATGTCATGGCTGAGCGGAGAGTGGTAGCAGTAAGATCTGGGGTCTATGTGGCACTATCTACAGGGGGCGTACTGTGTGGCACTCTCTACAAGGAGGACTGTGTGGCACTCTCTACAAGAGCGGGCTGTGTGGCACGTTGTACAAGGGGGTGCTGTGTGGCACTCTGTACAAGGGGGTGCTGTGTGGCACTACCTACAAGAGGGGGTGTGTGGCACTATCAATAGGGGGCTGTGTGAGGCAATACCTACAGGGGGCTGTGTGTGGCGCTACCTACAGAGGGAACAACTTGGGCATTATTACTGTGTGGGAACTGATGGGGCACTTTTATTGTGTCAAGCACTGAAGGATTATTATTACCATCTTGGGCACTGTGGATTATGAGTTTGTTTAGAGGATGGGGTATAGGTGGGGAGGTTGCTGGAAAAGCGAGAAACCACCATGTCTGTGTGTCAAATTCTGCAGAGACGAGTCGTGGCAGGAATAAGTTGTCGCAGTGGTCTGGGCCGGATGGAGAAAAAAAAAGGGAAAGTGAATGACTGATCAGAGAAAACATCACCTGTGAGTCACTGGATATAAATGTGCTATAATCACTTATAGCATCTGCAGAGCTCCTGTGTATAACTGGCATCTACCACTATATGGTCAATATAGAGAGGTAATATTATATGGTCTGCAGAGCTCCTATGTATAATTGGCATCTACCACTATATGGTCACTATATGGTGGTAATATTTTATCGTCTGCAGAGCTCCTGTGCATAACTGGCATCTACCACTATATGGTCACTATATGCTGGTAATATTGGTCTTTGTATAGTGGTTTTTATTCAGTAACAGTATGGGGGTATTATTCCGTCACTATGTGGTTATGGTGTGGCAGTATTATTCTGTAACAGTATGGGGGTATTATTCAGTCCCTATGGGTTTATGGTGTGGCGGTATTATTCAGTAACAGTATGGGGGTATTATTCAGTCCCTATGTGGTTATGGTGTGGCGGTATTATTCAGTAACAGTATGGGGGTATTATTCGGTCACTATGTGGTTACGGTGTGGAGGTATTATTCATTAACAATATGGGGGTATTATTCAGTCCCTATGTGGTTATGGTGTGGCGGTATTATTCAGTAACAGTATGGGGGTATTATTCGGTCACTATGTGGTTATGGTGTGGAGGTATTATTCATTAACAATATGGGGGTATTATTCAGTCACTATGTGGTTATAGTGTGGCGGTAATTTTTGGGCCTTATATTGTGTTATTATTGGTAATATTGGTTTTATAATAGTGAGATGTGTTCAGTAACAGTATGCAGGTAATATTTAATCTGTATAGTGGTATGATTTATTAACTGTATATGTATATAATTTTTTTGTGATAGAGGAGGGACATATGCTTTGGGGCTAACAACACTCCTGGATGCGCTACAAATCAGCGATGCAGTTCTCTGCACACTGCCTTCCAAATTGATACAAAAATTCAGCATTTGGGGCCCCACTTTTAACTTTGCCCAGGGCCACACTTTGTCTAAAACTGTCTCTGGTGGTAGCAATGGTTGGGGGGAGGGGGTGGAGTGAGTAGTGAGTGAGTCGGACGCACCAATCACAGACCCGCTTGCAGCTTTCCCACGCTAAGTTAGCGTGGGTAAGCTACAAGCGGAGCTGTGATTGGTTAGTAACTCCTAACACACTGCACAGTGCACAGGCAATGATTTTGTAATGTGTCCGTAAAAATTTTAGTATGTCCCTGATTTTTAGCTCAATTGTCCAGGAATTACTGAAGTGGAGGTTGGCAAACCTGTTCTTAGGGCATATTATACACATTCTATAGTTCACAAACAAAACAGCAATGAACTCAGTGGTCTATGAATCAAGTGTATAAATGAAGTACCATACCCATATTTTTAAGGTTGTGTTCACATCAGCGTTGCCCTTCCGTTGAGGGGTTCCGTCTGAGGTTTCCGTCGGGTTAACCCCTCAATGGAAAGGCAAACTGCAACCTTAGCTTTCATTTCCCTCACCATTGAGCTCAATGGTGACGGAAACATTGCTAAAGGTTTCAGTTTGTCACCGTTGTGACAGGGCTCTGTTGTTTTGACGGAAGTCAAAAGTCTGCGCTATTGATTCCATCAAAACAATGGAACCCTGTCACAACGGTGACAAACAGAAACCTTTAGCAACGTGTCCGTCACCATTGAGATCAATGGTGAGAGAAACGGAAGTTAAGGTTTCAGTTTGCCTTTCCGTTGAGGGGTTAACCCAACGGAAACCTCAGACGGAACCCCTCAATGGAAGGGCAGGATTTTCCAGCAGGACTTGGCACCAGCCCACACTGCCAAAAGTACCAATACCTGGTTTAATAATTACAGTATCACTGCGCTTGCTTGGCCAGCAAACTCGTCTGACCTAAACCCCATAGAGAATCTATGGGTTATTGTCAAGAGGAAGATGAGACACAAGACCCGACAATGCAGACGAGCTGAAGGCCGCTATCAAAGCAACCTGGGCTTCCATAACACCTCAGCAGTGATATAGGCTGATCGCCTCCATGCCACGCCGCATTGATGCAGTAATTCATGCAGAGCCGGAGTCCCGACCAAGTATTGACTGCATATACTGTACATTCTTTTCAGTAGGCCAAAATTTCAGTATTAAAAATAATTTTTGAAATTGGGCTTATATAATATTCTAATTTTCTGAGACACTAAAGTTTGAGTTTTCATTAACGGTTAGCCATAATCATCAACATTAAAAGAAAAAAATGCTGAAAATAGATCACTCTATGTGTAATAAATCTATATAATATATGAGTTTCACTTTTTGAAATGAATTACTGAAATAAATGTACTTTTTGATGATATTCTAATTCATTGAGAAGGACTAGTATGCTGCAATTATAATGACGATAATAAAGTTTGCCCGTTATTTAAACCCCACAGTGAACCACGTAAAAAAAAATGCAAAAACAACTGTGGAATTGCTTTTTTTTCTCCATTCACCGAACAAAAAATAATAAATGTTAATAAATCATTTATATGTACGACAAAATAACTCTATGAAAAAATATAACTCGTCCCGCATAAAACAAGCCCACATTTGGTTGCCAAGACAGAAAAATAGAAAAGTTATCACTCTGGAATGAAGCGACATAAATATATTTTTCCCATGAAATGTGCTATTATTGTTCAAAAGTAGTAAAACATGAAAAAAAAATTTATTACTGCGGTCCTTGGCGACAAAATAGGTTTGGTCCAAAGGGTTTAAGCATTAAAGGCTATGTTCACGCTTGAAAATGTTGGTGTTTTTTTTTTAAATAAAACAGTGTATCAGTGTGTTTGGTGCAGCTTTTTAATTACTTTTTATTAAAAATTATTTATACTCTTTCAGATACAGCTGCTTTATATCCTGGATACACAGCAGCTGTATCGTGCGCTGAGACCTGAATCCGTCAGGTCGGCAGGAATGACGAGTAGAGTGACAGCGGGTCCGATCAATCTGTTATCGATCACATCTAAGCTCATAACTTAGATGTCATTGATAACAGGTGGATCCTGCGTGTCAGATACACGCAGAAACCACTGTGTAACAGCCGTGGTCGCGGACCTCCGCCTCCCCTTACCTGCTGATGGCCGGGGACACCTCTCATCCTGCCGACGTCTCCCTCCCCGGAGATGTCAGCACATTCGGCCGTCCTGCCCTGCCTTAAAGGGCCAGTGCGCGCACATGTAAGGTATTAACTAATTATTCCCAGTTCACCCTGGACTATAAAAAGGGCCCTGCCCTTTCACTCCTTGCCCGAGCGTTGTTTGTATTCCTATTTTAGTCTTGCAAATGGTTCCTTAGTTGTATCCTGTTCCCATGCCTTGCTACCCGTATCCTGCATCCCGTGCTGTAATTGTTCCTGTGCCCTCTCTAGTGTTGGAGTTGTGTTGTGCCTTCTGCTACGACTGCTGTCTTACACCATGTCTTCTGTCATCTGCCACGCCTGGTACCTCCTGCCACATTTTGCATCATCTGTTGTCAAAGTACCATCTGTGCCTAAGCTGCTGCTACTGTCTGGACTACTACAGGTACCTATGTGCTTGGACTTTGTATAGACTTAATACACTGTTGTTTGGCCAGCTGCTACTCCGTTACGGCAGTGCAGCCTAGTGGGTCCACATACCCACAGATTGTGACACACTAACACTGAACTTGTCATTCCTGCTGACCTGACGGATTCAGGTCTCAGTGCATGATACAGCTGTTGTGTATGCAGGATACAAAGCCGCTGTATCTGAAAAAGTACAAATTATTTTTAATAGAAAGTTGCAACAAAACACAATTACACATTATATATATATATATATATATATATATATTTATATATATATATATATATTTATATATAAAACAAAAGCAAAAATAAACAAACACGTTTTCAAAGGTGTTCATAGCCTTTAAAAGGCATTGCGGGACAGAAGCATTGTACAGAACCAGATCTCTGGTAGGCTGCAAAAATATATAAATAATATGCTCCCATCAAACTGTATAAAAGCTGTATACAAAAGTATATTCTCAATCTCTGTAAGTTAAAGCGGTTTTCCCATCTTGGACATTTATGGCATATCCACAGGATATGCCATAAAAGTCCGATAGATGCGGGTCCCACTTCTGGGACCCGCACCTATCTCTAGATATATCCTAGCTTTCTCGGCTCCGGTGGTCTAGAATAGTTGAGAGATAAATTGTCTCAATTCCTGGTGGTCTGGGGTAGTCAAGGTAATGGCCAGATTTATGACATCTAAGAGAGTGAAGAAATTAAACGTCACATACCGAATCAGGGGCGTAAATAGAAAAGGGTGTTCCCCATGGCAAATTCCCCTAAAGCAAGAACATTTACCTGCTCAATGTATTAAACTGTCATATAAAACGAGATTACGTTTGCCTTGCTGGAAATCCCACAGAAAAGATTCAGAAGTGTCAGGATTCTGAATACACATCATGTCCTGGCTGGAGGTAATGTATATTCATTGTCAGGACACTGCAGTAATGTTATAGTGAGTTTATGTGGCTGCACATAGCGATATAGCTATATCGCTAGTGCTTTGTAAATGAATGGAGAGAAGTGTAGGATGCTGATTGGTCACTGATTGGTCAGCGTCATACACTCCTCTGTACAACGCCCACTTGGCCTAAATTAAAAACAAGCCCACTTGGGCATTAAGAATGTAATTAGCATAAAGCTAAAAATCACTCATAAAGTGGTAAAAAGAGATCGTTTTTCTAAATAAAAAGCACTGCTGTCACCTACATTACAGCGCCGATCTCCTTATAATGTGGTAACAGAGCCTCTTTAATTTCTACTTGCTCACAGCGAATGTTCGACACACCTTTAGTGGCGATTCATAAGTATTGCAGCCTCTTCTCCCATTGAAGTGAATGGGAGTAGAAGGCTGCACTAAATGTGTGTCGAACATTCACAGTGAGAAAGAAGAAATGAAGGGGAAGCAGCGCTTGTACGAGCGATGCAGCCCCATCAAAACAGCTGATCGGCGTGGTCCCGGGACTCAGACCCCGACCCATCAGCTATTGATGGCCTATCCTGAGGATAGGTCATCAATTTTTATCGGCTGGAAAACCCCTTTAAGACAATGTGGTGCCTGGAATCTGTATCCATAAATGCATCAGACCTCCCATCAAATAATTTGACCCGTCATAAACACTAAGGTACAGTATATATGAGAGTTTACCTTGTAATAACACACTCATGCACTTACCAAATAATACCACTATACAAAGGCCAAATAATACCTCCACACAATAAACACATATATCTACCATGAAGACCAATACAACCAATAATATCACCATACAGCGTCCATACTGTAGTTACATACCAGTTCTACACTGGCACTCTACAGAGTATTATCAAGCTGCGAACACAGTGCAATGAATACAGTACAAGTGAAGGGTTATTCCCAACTTAGACATTTATGGCACATTTGCTCTGACGCTTGATCGGCTGTTTCTGTACCTCCCATAGAACAGAATGGATAGAGCGGCCGCTTCTCCACTAGTCTCCGTCTAAAATGTGTAATCAGCAACTGCCTCACTAAGCAAAATGGGGTTTGGGTGACCCCCGTTCTTTATATAGGTGTGGACATCAGACATATTGTGGATATGACACTAATGTCTAAGTTGTTAATAAACCTTTAAATTGAGTGACTCTCAGGTGATGTCTTCTCTGATTGGACTCATTCACTTTCTTCCTGGTCATTACCTGTCTCTGCAGAGTTTACTGCCTAGATGTCTTTAAGGTCTTTGCTTTGCCAACATCCTACCCACCCTCTACACAAACTTCCCATACTGCTGCCCCTGACAAACAGATAGTGACCAGCACACTATAATAGTGTCCCCTTAGTGCCCCACACAGTAATTGTTCACCCATACAGTAACAGTGCTCCTTTGTGTCTCACACACTTTAATAGTGCCCTCTGTGTGCACCATTACAGTAATAATGCCCCCTTAGTACCCCTTACACAGTAAGAATGCCCCTTGGTGCACCCAAATAAGGATGCCCCATTAGCATCCATACATATAAATGATGCCCCCTTAGTGCCCCCGCAGTAATAATGCCACTTAGTACCCCTCACACAATAAAGATGCCCCTTAGTGCCCCCTCACAGTGGTATTGCCCCACACAGTGAGGATACCCTCCTAGTGCTCCCTCACGCTGGATTCACACGAGCATGTTCAGTCCGTAAAGGACGGAATGTATTTCGGCCGCAAGTCCCGGACCGAACACACTGCAGGGAGCCCGGCTCCTAGCATCATAGTTATGTACGACGCTAGGAGTCCCTGCCTCTCCGTGGAACTACTGTCCCATACTGCGTTTCACGGTGTGTGTGCTTCCTCAGGGGATGCGTAGTGTCCTGTTGCAGTCTGGACCTTAAATAGGACAAGACCCAGATATCTTCTGTTGTTAATCAGCGCCAATTAGATTGCGGCGCATGTCCACAGACGCGACCGGAAGTGTGGCATGCCCCACATCTGGCCTGCAGCACCATAGCGTATATCCAGGTTCCTGACGCGTACCAGGAATACCGGACATGCGCAATGCGCTATGGGAGGCGGGAATGGAGCAGGCGACACACCCGGTCACATGCAAGTGGAGTGCGCACCTCATTGGCCGGCCGAGACGAGAATGATTAAAAGGTAATGTATACTGATGTGCCATTGACGTAACTGCTCCTATTCCTATGTAAACAGAACATCCACTAAGGGGATGGCAGATGCACTGCACTACGTGTGCATATAAAGTATGTGTGTGAAAATTATGAACTAATGTGAAGGATCATGTCCAAAAAAAGAAGAAGAAGGGGGGGGGGGAGAAATCCCCCACAGAAATAATGCAGTGTTTATAAACCAAAGTAATGGTTTAATTTAAAAAAGTGGTCTAACAAGGATGTATGTATAGCATCACAATCGTGGTACTCATTATAGAACACCTCATTATGTGATTTATAGTGGTTAATAAGGTCACTTCATTGTAATAAAATTATTACACATCAAATATTTGTCCCATAACAGGATAACGTTTTAAAAAAGATAAAATCACATTAAAAGAAAATAAGTGACATAAAAGACATTACAAAAAAAGGGGGGAAGAAGAATAGAGACAATTCGTCAATATTTGTTATACGTCGGACAATGATGGATACAATAAAATCTTCTCTGTCCTAATTATAAGGATCATCAGGATCTGAATCTTGTATGTCCTATATGGAGGCAGCCAGACTGGAAAAAGGTGGTACATCAAATACCTAGTAAAAATTATGTACAAGACACAAAAAGTTATAGATTAAAAACATGCTAATGGTAGAGATTGTATTAAAGAAATGATGCAAAGCTGAGTTTCTCGTTAAGACCAAAGGGAGTCATAGATCCCAATTTAACAATCCACTTGCACTCTCTTTGTGCCAGAACCTTCTTCAAATTCCCCCCCCCCACCCCCTGATGCCACAATGTATGCGTTCAATTCCACAAACCTTCAGAGATTTTGGGTTACAGCCATAATATAATTTAAAATGCCTTGGCAGGGTGTTTAACTGTGTGAGATAATTTATGATGTTAGCTCCGGCAATGTCTCGCACATGTTCTCTAGTACGCGACCTCAGTTCTCTAGATGTCAAGCCTATGTAGACCTTTGGACATCCACATAGTGCGCAGTAGACCACATTTGTGGTACTGCACAAGATATAGTCTCTTATTACATCCCATCCACTGACATGAAGTCCGTCGCTCACATTAGGGCATGCTATACAATCGCCACAAGGGTAACAACCCACTCTGGGTCCCCGTGATCCAAAGGGATTTGTGTTTTTTTACAGCTTTAAAGGACTTACATTTATTTTCCCGTAAATGGGGCCCTGGATCTTTGGAGATTACTAGTGAGATGGAAAGGGAGGCCCTATATGCCCTAGAGGAACTATTACGTGAACAGACTGCTGAGGCAACAGGTACGTTTCCAACATCTGTTTTATCCATATCCACAAGGTCCCCGTCTCCCCCTATCTCTGTGCCCTCAAGTCGAAATCTGGTCGTGGATGAGTTCAAACAACTGTCCACCAAATATTGACGAATTGTCTCCATTCTTCTTCCCCCCTTTTTTTGTAATGTCTTTTATGTCACTTATTTTATTTTGATTTGATTTTATCTTTTTATACACGTTATCCTGTTATGGGACACATAATTGATGTGTAATAACTTTATTATAATGAAGTGACCGCATTAACCACTATAAATCACATAATGAGGTGTTCTATAATGAGTACCACGATTGTGATGCTATACATACATCCTTGTTAGACCACTTTTTTTAATTAAACCATTACTTTGGTTTATAAACACTGCATTATTTCTGTGGGGGATTTCTCCCCCCCCCCCCCTTCTTCTTCTTTTTTTGGACATGATCCTTCACTTTAGTTCATAATTTTCACACACATACTTTATATGCACAGGTAGTGCAGTGCATCTGCCATCCCCTTAGTGGATGTTCTGTTTACATAGGAATGGGAGCAGTTATGTCAATGGCACATCAGTATACATTACCTTTTAATCATTCTCGTCTCGGCCGGCCAACGGGGTGTGCACTCCACTTGCATGTGACCAGGTGTGTCGCCTGCTCCATTCCTGCCTCCCATAGCGCATTGCGCATGTCCGGTATTCCTGGTACGCGTCAGGAACCCGGATATGCGCTACGGTGCTGCAGGCCGGAGGTGGGGCATGCCACACTTCCAGTCGCATCTGTGGACATGCGCCGCGATCTCATGGGCGCTGATTAACAACAGAAAACATCTGGGACTTGTCCTATTTAAGGTCCAGACTGCAACAGGACACTATGCACCCGCTGAGTAAGCACACCCCGCTATACGCGTGTTGGGGTTTCATACTTGGTATCCAGGGTCCATGATCACCGATATGAGTAAAGTTTCCTCCATTTTCTGATATTTAGGTTTTCCCTAACTTTTCCCAGGACCACTGTGTTCATTATCTAATGGGTCCTTATATGAGGGATTAGCCACTTATAGGATTATTCATTACCCATACCATATACCCTCATTGTAGGGACTGTAGTCCTTTTATATGGATGATCTGTATTCCGGTTTTACCCTGTAACATTTCAGAGTCTCTCAAATCATTTTGTACCTTTTTAAAATGTTTGTCTCATTTTATGTGATGAAATAAAATTTGTTATCTTTATAAATATGGCTTCATACTCCGTTTTTCTGTCTGCTTTAAGTATCTAGTTTGGAGTAAAAAAAAAGGGGCAGGAGGAATCCTCCAGCTCACCTGACACAATGGAACGTGTCGTTGATAGCGCCCGGGTCCTCGTGTAGGCTCCGAGGATAATATTCCCCTACTTTCTTCACACCAGGACTCCACACATTTGGACCTTTTTAACCAGGACTATTAAACTTGGAAATCGTTTCCATTTTACCTCATTCACAGCGCTGGATCCAACCTTTTGCTACCCCTATCTAGTTTGGAGTTGCATTTATACCAAGAGAGGAAGGGTGTTCTTTTGGGGCAGTACCTAGCCCGTTACCATATTGTATTAGGAGTTATATAATTATAACGCCTTTAAACAAGTTGAAAAGTTGTATATAAATAAAGCTTGTTTAACTAAACACTAGAAATGCTCTACTTTTGTAATATACATTATCTCAGAATTCCACTGCAGTACCTTTAAGTAGTGTGATCTGCCCTCAGACCAAACAGGTTTGTGTACCCATGATGTAAAAGTATTAAGAATATTTACAGACTTCCATTCAGTAATTGGTAAAACATCTAATAAACTCAAAGCATCTGGGTTTTCTCTTAAATAACCCATAATGGTTTTATTCAGAAATTATATGCCAGTGTGCCAGTAATGCCACCAGTCATGATTTCTATTCATTTCTGCATCTGCAATTAGGGTAGTTAATGTACAAACATCTAAGCATGGAGAAAATATTTTCATGGTGTCTGCAATATTCTGGGCATATTTCCAGCCACTGTACATGTTTGTGGGTTAATTTAGGACAGCTTCTTTATACTGAACAGACAACTGCTACTAAAAGAGTGTGGGAATTTGAACATATACAGTATAATGCAATGTTGTATCCAGTTCTACTTCTCGTCAAAACACAAAAATAAAATTATAACTTTGGTAGTTGTCCATTTTTTCCTCCTTATTTGATTGTTGTCATGGGAACGCTATTCCAATATGCAAAAAATTATAGCTATTTTTACCTCCACAGCATAGTTTAACCAACTGCAAAAACCGTAAGAATAATTATCTGAAAGTAGCAGAAGCAAAGTGATTTCTAAGACTTGCTCACATACTCAATTACATAAGTGCAAAAAACTGATTTATATAGTGAAATACTGTATATCTAACATCTACTCTTGCTGGGGTACCCCTGCTCGTCTAATAATCTGACCGCATCTGTGGTTTCACCTAATTTCCATTACTTCCTACACGTCATGAGATTGCACCCATCATTTGCAACAATCATACAAGCAGGTAGTGATCTGCTTTTGTCAACGTCAGTACACTCATTTTCTGCAGCCCTTAACCCATCATGTCAGGTTATTTTATTCCACGCCTCAATTTAAAGGTAATGAAAAACTATAGCAAAATTTCTGCCATTCATATCTTTCTTGAACCATTCTTTTATTTATTTATTTATTTATTTATTTATTGCAAAGACAATACTGTAATGCTATATAATCTTGCTTGAGAACCAGATTCTGTTTTGCACCCAATAATGTAGGGTGGGGGGGGGGTGGATGACACCTGGTGCCATAGTATAGCACTCAGTATAGACAGCCTGTGCTATTTTACACCCATTTTTCCGCTGAACATGGGAGCTTAAAGAGGTCATGTAACCTCTACTGATATGTCTGTTTTAATAAATAATTGTTTTCCCTATGAAAAAACACTTCTAGAGAAACTTTTCTTAGAATTCTATATTGTGTTATCACTCCTAGAAATTTATGAATGAATTTATAACTGGGTGTTACCAGTTGGGGGGGGGGGTGTCACTGACAATGGCCAATCAGTGCTGACAGAGGGAGACTGTGCAGAGACAAGGGGATGGTTACACCCAGCTGTCAATTTATTCACAAGTCTCTAGGAGGAATGACAGAGGAACGGCACAAAACAGAGTTCTAAGAAAATATGTTCCGGAATTATTTCATGGGGAATACAAGTATTTACTAAAACGATGTGACTGGAGATGTTACAGGTCCTCTTTAATGACAAGGACCTGATCATTACGCTATTGTTTCCGCTAAAAAAAACGGAACCCTTATGTAACGGAAACAAAAACAAACCAATTGCAACGGAAGCATTACTATTGAAATCAATAGTAATGCAAACGGAAGCTATGGTTTCTGTTTGGCTTTCCGTCCATAGTTTCCTCCTACGGAAAGGTCTAATGGAAACCATGAATGGAAGTCGATGCTGATGTGAACAGGCCCTTATTGGTTGTATGAACATTTACCAAAAAGGACACATACAGTAGGAATGTTTCACAATAAAGGCCAAATAAAGTAGAAACATTAATTGGAAACGGAAGTTAATGAGTCATCAATGGAAACAAGTTCTCATTCTTCCAAGAAGAGAAAGAAATGTTATAGAAAAAGGAGGCTAGGCTACATTCACACGACAGTGAGAAACGGCTGTGCGATGGCCGTTTTTGTAACGGCCGGCACACGGCCGTTTTCAGAACAATAGGTTTCTATGGGTGTATTCACACGCCCATTTTTTCAACGGCCCGTGAAAACTGGCCGTCAAATAAGATGTCCTATTTTTGCCCGTTTTGATGGCCCCACCGCTCCTATAAAAGTTAATGGATCAGTTTTTACCGGCTGTTTTTTTTAGGAATCAATCCTTGTAAGGTCCGGAAAAAACTGATCCTGGCTACTTTGAGCGCTGAGCTCGGGGAAGCCCTTTACATTACTATCCATATATGGACAGTGATGTCGGGCTTTCAACTGTGGAGTCTCCGGCCAGAGTATCGCAAGATCTCTGGCCGGGACTCCTGTCTCACTCTGATCCCCCCTCTAGATCGCACCCCCCTGTATATAGCACCCCCCCCCACCCGTAGATGGCACTCCCCCCCCAGGTAGCGCCGCTGTAGCTCCTTGTAGGAGCGGAATCCCTAGCCGACGCTCAAGCCGGGGGATTCCGCTACTGCAGAAGCCCCTGGCATCACTGTCCATATATGGACAATGGCGTCAGTGGCTACCTCTGGAATCCCCTGCCAGAGCGGAAACCCCGGCCGACGCTCTGGCCAGGGGATTCCGCTATTGGAGAAGTCCCTGGCATCACAGTCCATATATGGACAGAGACATCAGGGGCTCCCTCTAGAGGTGAAATCCCCGGCCAGAGGAATTCCGCTCCTACAGGGAGCTACAGTGGTGCTATCTACAGGGGGGAAGTACTATCTACATGGGAGGTGCTATCTACAGGGGGGAGGTGTCATTTACAGGGGAGTGCTATCTACCGTGGTGGGTGGTGCCATCTACAGTGGGGGGTGGTGCTATCTACAGTGGGGGTTGGTGCTATCTACAGGGTGTGGTGATATCTACATGGGCACTGTGGCACTATGAGGGCAATGGCACATTATACGTGGGCACTATGTCACCCTATATGTGGGTAATGTGGCACTATCTGCAGTGGGCACTGTAGTTCTATGTGTGCACTATCTACAGTGGGCACTGTGGCACTATCTACAGGGTCATTGCAGCACTATCTACATGGGAACTGTGGTGTTTTTAGGGGGTTTGGACAATAAAACCAACAAATTAAATCCATCAGTTTTTTTAACGCCCATGAAAAACAAATGCCAAACGGCCATTAAAAACGCTCAGACGGACTGGAAATGGATGAAAATTTGGAGACACACTTAGGCCTTATTCACACGACAGTGAAAAAAAATGTCCATTAAAAACTGATCAACTGTCAGTTTTTCATGGCCATTTTGTATCAGTGTGTCTCTAAATTTTCACGCATTCCCAGTCCATCTGTCCGTTTTTAATGGCCGTTTGACATCCGTTTTGCATCAGTTTTTCATGACCGTTAAAAAAACTGATGAATTTCATTGGTCAGGCTTTTTTTGTCCTAACCCCCTGAAAACACCCAAAGGAAGGTCACATGTTCACCTAGACACTATTTACAGCCCCCCTGTATATGATGCCACACAGCCTTCCTGTATATGCCACACACCTCCCTGTATATGATGCCACACAGTCCCACTGTAGATGCCACACAGACCCACTGTAGATGCCACACAGCCTCACTGTAGATTCCACACAGCCTCACTGTAGATGCCACACAGCCTCACTGTAGATGCCACAGCCCCCCTGTAGATGACACACAGCCCCCCTGTAGATGTCAAACAGCCCCCTGTAGACGCCACACAGCCCCCTGTAGATGCCACACAGCCCCCCTGTGGATGCCACACAGCCCTCCTGTATATGATGCCACACAGCCCGACATGAATGCCCTACATACTCACCAATGCAGTGCTGTCTTATTCAGGTAAGGTCCCTCGTCTTCACGGGATCTGCGGCGACGCAGAACCCGCGAGACTAGCGACAGACCAGGAGAAGTCGGCGCTGCATCGGTGAATCGGTGAGTGTGTTATCGAGCCGGCGATAGCCAGCAAGTAGTAGTTCCCTTGCAAATCCCCATGTCACAGATCCGTTTTTTAACGGTTGTTACATGTATTGACAGCCATTAAAAACGGATCCTTTGACTTCTATGGGGGCCATCAGGCCGTTAAAACGGGCAAAAATAGGACATGTCCTATTTTTTGACGCCCATTATTCACGTTAAAAGCACGGCCGTCACACCGCTGTTTATCACTGTCGTGTGAATAAGGCCTAATGCAAAACGGCCATGAAAAACTGACAGTTGATTATTTTGTTGGCCATTTTTTTTCACTGTCGTTACTCATTTATGCTCTGGCTCAGAGAACTTGAATCTGGAAGCATGATCTCAAAATATTGTTGTCTGTGGCTTTTGGTTGAGTTTCTACGATTCTTCCTCTGCACACCAGTTTCTAGTGCCAAGTCAGTGTAAATAATCATGTGTGAATACAATATTAAGATACTTAAAGAGACTCTGTCACCACATTATAAGTGCCCTATCTCCTACATAAGGAGATGGGCGCTGTAATGTAGGTGATAGTAATGCTTTTTATTTAAAAAAACGATCTTTTTTCAGAACGTTAGGAGCGATTTTGGTTTATGCTAATGAGCTTTCTTAACCCCTTCCCGCTCCTGGACGTACTATTAGCTCATGGCAGCTGTATCGTTCGCGCTCCATGACCTAATAGTACGTCTCGGGAGTAACGGCCGTTTCGGCCGTCCTCCCGACACATACAGGAGCTGTGACAGCTGCTGTCTCGTACAGCATCTGTCACAGCTCCTACAGCGGGGACCGATCGCTGTGTCCCCGCTGATTAACCCCTTAAAAGCCACGTTCAATATAGATTGCGGCTTTTTAGGGGTTAAGCTGCCATCGCCGGCCTGCTACACGATAGCGGCTGGTGATGGTGACTATGGCAACCGGACACCAAACAATGGCGTCCGGCTATGCCATAGACGGAAGCCTAGTGGGTCCTGACGAAGTCAGGACCCACTATGCTTGCTGTCAGTGAGTAGCTGACAGCTCTAATACACTGCACTACGCATGTAGTGCAGTGTATTAGAATAGCGATCAGGGCCTCCTGCCCTCAAGTCCCCTAGTGGGACAAAGTAATAAAGTTAAAAAAAAAAGTAAAAAAAAGATGTGTAAAAATAAGAAAATAAAAGTTTTAAAAGTATTAAAAGTAAAAATACCCCTTTTTACCTTATCAGTCCTTTATTATTAATAAAAATATATAAATAAACAAATAAACTATACATAATTGGTATTGCCGCGTCCGTAACGGCCTGAACTACAAAATGATTTCATTATTTATCCCGAACGGTTAACGCCGTAAAAGAAAATAATAATAAACCGTACCACAATCACAATTGTTTGGTCACTTCACCTCCCAAAAAAGAGATGAAAAGGTCGCATGTACCTAAAAATGGTATTGATCGAAACTACAGTTCGTTACGCAAAAAATAAGTCCTCGCACGGCTTTATTGATGGAAAAATAAAAAAGTTCTGGCTCTTAGAATATGGGCACACAAAAAGTGAATGATCTTTTACAAAACGTATTTTATTGTGCAAACGCTATAAGACATAAAAAAACTATAAACATCTGGTATCGCCGTAATCGTATCGCCATGCAGAATAAAGTGAATATGTCATTTATAGCGCACGGTGAATGCTGTGAAAAAAACTAAACAAAAAACAATAGTAGAATTGGTGTTTTTTTAGTCACCGCGCCACCTAAAAATAGAATAAAAACTGATCAAAAAGCCGCATGCACCCCAAGAAAACTACAATGAATTCCTCAAGGGGTCTAGTTTCCAAAATGGGGTCACTTTTGGGGGGTTTCCACTGTTTTGGCACCACGAGACCTCTTCAAACCGGACATGGTGCCTAATAAAAAAGAGGCCTCAAAATCCACTAGGTGCTCCTTTGCTTCGGAGGCCGCTGCTTCAGTCCATTACCGCACTAGGGCCACATGTGGGATATTTCTCAAAACTGCACAATCTGGGTACTAAATATTGAGTTGCGTTTCTCTGATAAAACCTTTTGTGTTATAAAAAAAAATGGTATAAAGAGGATTTTCTGACAAAAAAAATTTTTTAATTTCACCTCTACATTGCTCTAAATTTCTGTGAAACACCTAAAGGGTTCATAAACTTTCTAAATGCTGTTGTGAATACTTTGAGGGGTCTAGTTTCTAAAATGGGGTGTTTCATAGGGGTGTCTAATATATGGGCCCCTCAAAGCAACTTCAGAACTGAACTAGAACCTAAAAAAATAAATAAATTAGGCAATACTTCGCTTCTTAAATTATACTGATAATGAGCCGTGCCCACCCCGAGATGACCCCAGTTTTGACCATTTGTATAAACGGAGACCCCTATTAGACCGTTTCAGTGCCCGGATTTCCCAAGCATTCACCCCCGAGAAGTGTATTTCTATTGATGAGTCCTTGGTACATTTTAAAGGGAGGGTTCAATTCCGCGAGTACCTGCCGGGTAAGAGGGCAAGGTATGGAGTGAAGATGTATAAGCTGTGTGAGAGTGCATCAGGGTATGCCTACAAATTTAGGATATATAAAGGGAAGGACGCCAGTAGTCAACCCCCATAATGCCCCCCCCCCCCATTCTGGGAGTTAAAGGGAATGTGTTGCCAGCAAAACATGTTTTTTTTTTTTAGTTAAACAATTAGTGTGTAGGTGATTAAACATTGTTCTAATTTATTTTATTTTTTTCACGAGTCAGAAAATATTATAAATTGGTTTCAATTGGATTCTAATTTATAATATTTTCCATTGCTGGTCACTAGATGGAGCCATTCCCAAAATTGCAGCATTGCATGTGGTAAAGCAACCACATTGCTTTATGCTGCAAAATTGGGTAAAAATCCCTCGCTCTAGTGAGCTCTCAGAATCCCCCCCTCCTTTATCCTGGCTAGTGCCGGGAGAAACGAGGGGTTTGAACGGTCTAACCTCCTACACTGTGTGTCGCCATTTTTTGAGCTAACACACAGTGTAGTAGGTTTACATACAGTAGTAAACACACACTGAAACACAAACATACATAGAAATCCCTTACCTGCTCCAGTCGCCGCCGCTCCCTCCGGTCCATCCGCTCTGTCTGCTGCCGCTGCTCCATGTGCACAAGTCCGGAAGCCGCGACCGGAAGTAGTAATATTACTGTCCGGCCGCGACTTCCGGTCCACAGGAAAATGGCGCCGGACGGCGCGCATTTCAAATTGAACTGTGTGGGAGCGGCGCATGCGCCGTTCCCACACAGCGGTGTACATGATAGTGGATGGAACGGGCCCCGTTCGCAGTCCCTATGGGACTGGAGCTGCCGTATTCCATGTCTGTATGTGTCGTTAATCGACACATACAGAAATGGAAAAAAAAATGGCAGCCCCCATAGGGAAGAAAAAGTGTAAAAATAAAAAAAAGTAACACACAAACACACAAATTAATCCAAACGTTTTTAATAAAGCACTAACATCTTTATTATATTAAAAAAAAAATTGTGGTGACACTGTTCCTTTAATGCAAAAATTGTGTGGGATTTGGTGCACCCACTACTGGACCAGGGTTACCACCTCTACCTGGATAATTTTTATACCAGCGTCCCACTCTTCAAGTGCCTCGCTTCCAGAAGTCCTGCGGCATGCGGCACTGCTAGAAGAAATCTGAGAGGCCTCCCTAAGACTCTGCTTGGGCAAACACTCAGAAGGGGTGAGAGCAGGGCACATTCTAGCAGCAACATATTGTGTGTTAAGTACAAGGACAAGAGAGATGTCACACCAGTACCCATGTACCTGTACGAGGTACCAGTACAGAGACCCCCAAACCAGACTGCATCCTGGACTACAATAGGTACATGGGAGGGGTGGACTTGTCAGATCAAGCCCTACAGCGCCATGCGGTGTGGTATAAGAAGCTGGCCGTGCACATCATACAGATGGCATTGTACAATGCGTACGTGCTACGTCGATGTACAGGCCAGATGGGAACTTTCCTGGAATTTCAAGAGGTGGTTATCAAGAACCTAATCTTTAGGGACCAAGAAGGGGAGGGGCACCCAGTACTTCTGGAAGCGAGGCCACACGCATCGTACCAGGGAAATACTTTCCAGGAGAAGTTCCCCAAACTGGCAAGAAAGGAAAAAGTCAAAAGAGGTACAAAGTCTGCTATAAGAGGGGGATAAGGGAGGACACAATAAATCAATGTGACACGTGTCCCGAAAAACCAGAGCTCTGTATGAAAGAGTGTTTTAAAATTTATCATACATCCCTTGGTTTATAATTTACCCCAATTTTACTTACCCTGATGCACGCCGCACAGCCTATCCCCCCTCGTCTTTCCCCTCTGGGCCCTTCTGTGTGCCCAGGCAGCTGATAACAGCCACATGTAGGGTATTGCCGTACCCAGGAGAACCCACATTACATAAACTGTAATGTGGGTTCTCCTGGGTACGGCAATACCCTACATGTGGCTGTTATCAGCTGCCTGGGCACACAGAAGGGCCCAGAGGGGAAAGACGAGGGGGGATAAGCTGTGCGGAGTGCATCAGGGTAAGTCTCCGTTCAAAATGCTCACTACACCTCTAGATGAATGCCTTAAGGGTGTAGTTTTTAAAACGGGGTCAATTCTTGCGGGTTTCAACTGTACTGGTACCTCAGGGGCTTCTGCATACATGACTTCGCACCAGAAAATCTCCAGTAGGCCAAATGGTGGTCCTTTCCTTCTGAGCCCTCCCATGGGCCCAAACGGCAGTTTATCACCACAAATGGGGTATTGCGGCACTCAGAACAAATTGCGCAACAGAATGGGGTATTTTGTTTCTTGTGAAAATAAGAAATTTTCAGCCAAAACTACATATTATTGGAAAAAATTTATTTTGTTTTAATTCCCAGCCCAATTCAAATAAGTTCTCTGAAAAAACTATGGGGTCAAAATGGTCACAACACCCATAAGTGAATTCCTTGAGGGCTGTAGTTTCCAAAATGGGGTCATTTCTGGTTGGTTTCCATTGCTTTGATACCTCTCGGGCTGTGCAAATGCGACATGGCACCCGAAAACCAATCCAGCAAAATCTGGACTCCAAAGAACAAATAGCGCTCCTTTCCATCTGAGCCCTCCCATGGGCCCAAACGGCAGTTTATCACCACAAATGGGGTATTGCCACACTCAGGACAAATTGGACAACAAAATGGAGTATTTTATGTCTTGTGAAAATAAGAATTTTTGAGCTAAAACTACATATTATTGGAAAAAATATATATTTTTTAATTCCCAGCCCAATTCAAATAAGTTCTGTGAAGAAACTATGGGGTCTAAATGGTCACATTACCCATAAATGAATTCCTTGAGGGGTGTAGTTTCCAAAATGGGGTTACTTCTGGTGGGTTTCCATTGCTTTGATACCTCTGGGGCTCTTCAAATGCGACATGGCACCCGAAAACCAAACCAGCAAAATCTGCACTCCAAAGAACACACAGCGCTCCTTCCCTTCTGAGCCCTCCCATGGGCCCAAACGGCAGTTTATCGCCACAAATGTGGTATTGCTGCACTCAGGAGAAATTGGGCAACAAAATGGGGTATTTTGTTCCCTGTGAAAATAAGAAATTTTGATAAAAAATGACATCTTATTTGAAAAAATGACATTTTTTTCATTTCACAGCCCAATTCAAATAGGTGCTGTGAAAAAACTATGGGGTCAAAATGGTCAAAACACCCATAAATGAATTCCTTGAGGGCTGTAGTTTCCAAAATGGGGTCATTTCTGGTTGGTTTCCATTGCTTTGATACCTCTCGGGCTGTGAAAATGCGACATGGCACCCGAAAACCAATCCAGCAAAATCTGGACTCCAAAGAACAAATAGCGCTCCTTTCCATCTGAGTCCTCCCATGGGCCCAAACGGCAGTTTATCACCACAAATGGGGTATTGCCACACTCAGGACAAATTGGGCAACAAAATGGAGTATTTTATGTCTTGTGAAAATAAGAATTTTTTAGCTAAAACTACATATTATTGGAAAAAATATATATTTTTTAATTCCCAGCCCAATTCAAATAAGTTCTGTGAAGAAACTATGGGGTCTAAATGGTCACATTACCCATAAATGAATTCCTTGAGGGGTGTCGTTTCCAAAATGGGGTTACTTCTGGTGGGTTTCCATTGCTTTGATACCTCTGGGGCTCTGCAAATGCGACATGGCACCCGAAAACCAAACCAGCAAAATCTGCACTCCAAAGAACACACAGCGCTCCTTCCCTTCTGAGCCCTCCCATGGGCCCAAACGGCAGTTTATCGCCACAAATGGGGTATTGCTGCACTCAGGAGAAATTGGGCAACAAAATGGGGTATTTTGTTCCCTGTGAAAATAAGAAATTTTGATAAAAAATGACATCTTATTTGAAAAAATGACATTTTTTTCATTTCACAGCCCAATTCAAATAGGTGCTGTGAAAAAACTATGGGGTCAAAATGGTCACAACACCCATAAATGAATTCCTTGAGGGCTCTAGTTTCCAAAATGGGGTCATTTCTGGTTGGTTTCCATTGCTTTGATACCTCTCGGGCTCTGCAAATGCGACATGGCACCCGAAAACCAATCCAGCAAAATCTGGACTCCAAAGAACGAATAGCGCTCCTTTCCATCTGAGCCCTCCCATGGGCCCAAACGGCAGTTTATAGCCACAAATGGGGTATTGCTGCACTCAGGAGAAATTGGGCAACAAAATGGGGTATTTTGTTCCCTGTGAAAATAAGACATTTTGATAACAAATGACATTTTATTGGAAAAAATGACATTTTTTTAATTTCACAGCACAATTCAAATAGGTGCTGTGAAAAAACTGTGCGGTCAAAATGGTAACAACAACCATAAATGAATTTCTTGAGGGGTGTAGTTTCCAAAATGGGGTCACTATTGGGGGATTCCTACTGTTTTGGCACCTCAACACCTTTTCAAACCTGGCATGCTGCCTAAAATATATTCTAATAAAAAAGAGGCCTCAAAATGCACTAGGTGCTTCTTTGCTTCTAGGGCTTGTGTTTTAGTCCACGAGCGCACTAGAGCCACATGTGGGACATTTCTAAAAACTGCAGAATCTGGACAATACATATTTAGTAGTGTTTCTCTAGTAAAACCTTCTGTGTTACAGAAAAAAAATTGAGTAAAATTGAAATTTGCACATTTCACCTCCACTTTGCTTTAATTCCTGTAAAATGCCTGAAGGGTTAAAAAACTTTCTAAATGCTGTTTTGAATACTTTGAGGGGTCTAGTTTTTAAAATGGGGTGTTTTATCAGGGTTTCTAATACATAGGCCCCTCAAAGCCACTTCAGAACTGAAGAGGTACCGTAAAAAAAAGGCTTTTGAAATTTTCTTAAAAATATGAGAAATTGCTGTTTATGTTCTAAGCCTTGTAACGTCCAAGAAAATAAAAGGATGTTCAAAAAACGATGCAAATCTAAAGTAGACATATGGGAAATGTGAACTAATAACTATTTTGGGTGGTATAACCGTCTGTTTTACAAGCAGATGCATTTAAATTCTGAAAAATTCTATTTTTTCTAAATTTTCTCTAAATGTTGCAATTTTTCACCAATAAACACTGAATATATCGACCAAATTTTACCACGAACATGAAGCCCAATGTGTCACGAGAAAACAGTCTCAGAATCGCTTGGATAGGTTTAAGCATTCCGACGTTATTACCACATAAAGTGAAATATGTCAGATTTGAAAAATGGGCTCTGAGCCTTAAGGCCAAAACTAGGCTGCGTCCTTAAGGGGTTAATGCCCAAGTGGGCGTACTTTTACTTTCGACCAAGTGGGCGTTGTACAGAGGAGTGCATGATGCTGACCAATCGGCATCATGCACTCCTCTCCATTCATTTACACTGCACTAGCGATATAGTTATATCACTATGTGCAGCTACATATACAAACCCTAACATTACTACAGTGTCCTGATAATGAATACACATGACCATCCAGCCTGGACGTCATGTGTACTCAGAATCCTGACACTTCTGACTCTTTTTTGTGAGATTCCGGCAAGTGAAACCAAATCTCGCGAGATTACGGAGCTAAACGAGATTTGGTTTCACTTGCCGGAAGTGTCAGGTTTCTGAGTACACATGACGTCCAGGCTGGATGGTCATGTGTATTCATTATCAGTACACTGTAGTAATGTTAGGGTTTGTGTATGTAGCTGCACATAGTGATATAACTATATCGCTAGTGCAGTGTAAATGAATGGAGAGGAGTGCATGATGCCGATTGGTCAGCGTCATACACTCCTCTGTACAACGCCCACTTGGTCGAAAGTAAAAGTACGCCCACTTGGGCATTAAGAAAGCTCATTAGCATAAACCAAAATCGCTCCTAACGTTGTGAAAAAAGATTGTTTTTTTAAATAAAAAGCATTACTATCACCTACATTACAGCGCCGATCTCCTTATATAGGAGATAGGACACTTATAATGTGGTGACAGAGCCTCTTTAAGGATCATAATATCACGTGACAGACAAAAATAGTCAACTATTATACATCAAGAATTTTTCAGAAATTTCAGACACTAAATACTAATACAAAGTAGACATATTTATATGCTACAAAAACTTCACAGTTAAGACTATTCACACCACACCAAATAATTAGCGTCAACGTATTCATCTATATGCCATAAATTTTCGGCCATTATAAAAAATATAAAAAAGTATACTGCACTTTTCAATACAGTGGAAAAAAAGGTATGCTGATGAGCACTGCCAGACGTATACCAAAAGGACACTCCTTTGGCATAACAGGCTTCCGTTTGCAAACAGGTGAGATGTGGCTGCAAGACAATAGCACACTGTAGCTTCCCTTTCATACCTCTCAGTACTGTGAGACAAGTGAAAGCATTAAAGAGACTCTGTCACCAGATTTGGCAACCCCTATCTCCTATTGCAGCAGATCGGCGCTGCAATGTAGATAAGAGTAACGTTTTGTTTTTTTTTTAAAACGAGCATTTTTGGCCAAGTTATGACCATTTTTATATTTATGCAAATGAGGCTTTCTAAAGTACAACTGGGCGTGTTTAAAGTAAAAGTACAACTGGGCGTGTATTATGTGCGTAGATCGTGGCGTTTTTACTTCTTTTACTAGCTGGGCGTTGTGAATGGGAGTGTATGATGCTGACGAATCAGCATCATCCACTTCTCTTCGTTAACACCCAGCTTCTGGCAGTGCACAGACACAGCGTGTTCTCGAGAGATCACGCTATGACGTCACTCACTTCCTGCCCCAGGTCCTGCATCGTGTCGGATGAGCGAGGACACATCGGCACCAGAGGCTACATTTGATTCTGCAGCAGCATCGGCGTTTGCAGGTAAGTCGATGTAGCTATTTACCTGCAAACGCTGATGCTGCTGCAGAATCAACTGTAGCCTCTGGTGCCAATGTGTCCTCGCTCATCCGACACGATGCAGGACCTGGGGCAGGAAGTGAGTGACGTCACAGCGTGATCTCTCGAGAACACGCTGTGTCTGTGCACTGCCAGAAGCTGGGTGTTAACGAAGAGAAGTGGATGATGCTGATTCGTCAGCATCATACACTTCCATTCACAACGCCCAGCTAGTAAAAGAAGTAAAAACGCCCAGATGTAACGAACACAATACACGCCCACTTGTACTTTAACTTTAAACACGCCCAGTTGTACTTTAGAAAGCCTCATTTGCATAAATATAAAAATGCTCATAACTTGGCCAAAAATGCTCGTTTTTTAAAAAAAAAAACACGTTACTCTTATCTACATTGCAGCGCCGATCTGCTGCAATAGGAGATAGGGGTTTGAAAATCTGGTGACAGAGCCTCTTTAAAGAGGCTCTGTCACCAGATTTTGCAACCCCTATCTGCTATTGCAGCAGATAGGCGCTGCAATGTAGATTACAGTAACGTTTTTATTTTTAAAAAACAAGCATTTTTGGCCAAGTTATGACCATTTTTGTATTTATGCAAATGAGGCTTGCAAAAGTACAACTGGGCGTGTTGAAAAGTAAAAGTACAACTGGGCGTGTATTATGTGCGTACACCGGGGCGTGTTTACTACTTTTACTAGCTGGGCTTTCTGATGAGAAGTATCATCCACTTCTCTTCAGAACGCCCAGCTTCTGGCAGTGCAGATCTGTGACGTCACTCACAGGTCCTGCATCGTGTCGGCACCAGAGGCTACAGTTGATTCTGCAGCAGCATCAGCATTTGTAGGTAAGTAGCTACATCGACTTACCTGCAAACGCTGATGCTGCTGCAGAATCAACTGTAGCCTCTGGTGCCGATGTGTCCTCGCTCGTCTGACACGATGTGGACCTGTGAGTGACGACACAGCGTGATCTCTCGAGAACACGGCTGTGTCTGCACTGCCAGAAGCTGGGCGTTCTGAAGAGAAGTGAATGATACATCTATTCACAACGCCCAGCTAGTAAAAGTAGTAAACACGCCCTGATGTACGCACATAATACACGCCCAGTTGTACTTTTACTTTTCAACACGCCCAGTTGTACTTTTGCAAGCCTCATTTGCATAAATACGAAAATGGTCATAACTTGGCCAAAAATGCTCGTTTTTTAAAAATAAAAACGTTACTGTAATCTACATTGCAGCGCCGATCTGCTGCAATA
Source organism: Rhinoderma darwinii (assembly GCF_050947455.1). Taxonomy (NCBI): domain Eukaryota; kingdom Metazoa; phylum Chordata; class Amphibia; order Anura; family Rhinodermatidae; genus Rhinoderma; species Rhinoderma darwinii. The sequence continues at coordinate 189,931,049 of NC_134688.1, read as the reverse complement.
GCAGATAGGGGTTGCAAAATCTGGTGACAGAGCCTCTTTAAGCAGGATGTCCCACTACTGTGTTAGCATTGAACACTGCCAGTGCTGCAGGAGTCATACACCATTTGCTGCCCTGTGTTGAGGAGAGCACCAGGGAATCAGACTGAAGTTTAGTCGCTAACTCATAGCATGCCTGATCTTTCCCTTATTAGAAAGATACATCATGCTTGCAGTGAATTATACACAATATACCACAGTCTGCTTGGCTGGAAAATTTTTGTTCTCGACTAGTAATGCTTTTATGTGTGTCTGATGGCAGGGCGGTCAAACACTATTCACAGTATCCCATATTGTGTCAATGTTTAAAGAGTAACTAAACTTTCCAAAAACTTTTTACATGTTATAGTAACATGCCAGAAGTTTGGATCGGTGGGGGTCCAAACACTGAGACCGCCACCAAAGCAGCAAAAGTGCTCGGGTGACCACTGTGCCGCTTCGTTTATGATCGACTTACTTTGGAAAGCCGAGCTAGCGGTGTATGGACTCAATAGAAAATCAATCAGAAACTGAAAGTGGAACAGCGCTTACCTGAGCGCTTTTGCCGCTTCATTTTAGTGATCGGTAGTGGTCTCAGTGCTCAGACTCCCACCGTTCAAAACTTATAACATGTCACTTTTTTTACCTTTCAACATTAAAGGGTTATTCCCATCTCAGACATTTATCCACAAGATATGCCATAAATGTCTGATAGATGCGAGTCCCAGCTCCGGGACCCGCAAATATTTTAATAATGGGAGTCTCCTAACTCCATCCCGTCTGGGAGGTCGCCACGCATGCGCGCGGCTCTCTCTATTTTGTTCTCTAGAAGTTACGGAGACGGCTGAGCAAGCGCTGCTCGGCTGTTTCCGTAACTCCTATAGAACAGAATGGAGAGAAATGCGCGCTAGCATGGCCACTTCTTTACTTAGTCCCCATCTGGAATCGGAAGCCAGTGGCCACCTTATCAGGCGGGATGGAGGAAGCATGACCCCGATTCTCAATATAGATGCAGGTCCCAGAGCTGGTATTACCATCTTTCAGACATTTATTCCATATCCTGTGGATATGCCATAATTGTCTAAGATGGAAATAACCCTTTAACAGGTAATATGGGTACATAGCAGCTAATTAGAGTACATTTTTTATTTGTCCAGTGCAGAAAATGAAAGATGGACTCTAGCTGGTTTATATGGGCAACAAAGCCACTTTTATCTGAGACAGTTTTCATGCAGTCCATTGTATATTGTGACTGTCCCTACCGGGCCACATGTTGGCCCTGTATACTTTATACTAAATAGTTAAATGGAGGGGGGGGGAGCAGTGTACCCATAGAAAGTCATATTGTTCTTATTGCACCTTTGCAATGAATCTCCAGCACAAAGTAAGCTATGATATTATATTATTTTAAATATATCAGTAATGTTTTTCATTAGCAATTCATATATCTGGCACCAGTGAGAGCAGGTCAGCCAAAATATTTCACTTTTTCCTCTTGACCTCAATTCCCACTTGATTTAAAAGCTCAATTTATTTCTCGGAAACACAAAAGAAAGAAGGAAAAATCATCTGATTTCCTCCGAGAAACTGCTAAAGTATTTTTTTCTGTAAAAACAAATACATTCCTGTAACTGTCAGTTTTGTTTTCAATGTGTTTCAGCACAGATTGTGGAATTCAGTAGCATAAATTCCATCTATGTGACATGCATTGGGATTTACAATGGGTGGTGTTGATTAATGTAAAAATGTCGCCATTCCAAACATTTCAATAAAATTGGGTGATTGTTTTTAGTTGAAGAGAACATTTAATTATTTGAATTTCTAGTTTTTTATGCACATTTCCCAAAGTATTTTTGTGTTTGAAAGGCCCTGTTTACACTGCACATTTGTCATATATACGCCAAATGCATGTAAGGCCAAGTATTGCCAAGGACAGCGGGGTTAGTCGGAATGATGACAGAGGCCCAGATGATGTGCAATAAAACAGTCTTTTTACCGACAGGCGGTAACAGATAACAATTCTAGGCTGTTGGTATACAACTTGGCCACAAGGGGGTGCAGATATGAGAGTCACAATCTCTCTGATGTTCACCAAAGAAAAAATGGCAAAATTCTGGCAATAATGGCTCTATTCTTGGCTTTTAGGACGTAGCTTTTAACTTCTTTATATTGCAGGGGAACATCCTCTTTATCTTAAGGCCCACTTCCTCTTTCTAGCGAACTTCTCAAACTCTGTCTTGGTAAGGTTCCTGGCAACTTCCACCCACCTCACAATATCGCTGCTTGCAGAGCGACCTCTGGCAACTTCACCTGGCTTAACCCTTTTTTCTTATGGGGAGGCCCCTGGCAACACCACCCGCCATCAATGAACCCTTTCCAGCTTCAGGGCCTCTCTCTCCATCGTGCTCTCACCAGCACTGGCAGCACTCTGCTGCTCCAGGGCCAGAGCCTGCGCACTCAACTGTTAGGCGGATGCAGCCGTCTTACATCACTTAAGCTCCACACTATTGGAGGCACACAGCTTCCCTATGCCTCCTTACATTTTTGGCACAGAAAATTACACATCAAAAATGGGCAGCACCTGCAACAGACAGGGTAAGCCCCCATTGCTTGAACAGTATTAAGTAGCAGTAAGCTTTGCCGGTTTGAGGACCTGCACAGCTCAGAACATGTGACCACAGGTCCTTTGCACATAACAATACATAACAATGCAGCCTGGCCACTTGGGGGCAGCATAGCAATGGAATTCACATGTCGCAGAATTTTTCACTACAGATTTGTGAGCATGGTAAGTATTTTCAAATTCACAGCATGCTTATTATGTTGCGGATTCCTTGGATTTCACCCTTTGCAACACAAAGAGTGAAATTAAAGAGGCTCTGTCACCACATAATAAGTGCCCTATCTCCTATATAAGGAGATGGGCGGCATAATGTAGGTGACAGCAGTGCTTTTTATTTAAAAAACGATCTGTTTTCACCACTTTATGACAATTAACCCGGCTTATGAGTCACTGATTTTCCGGTACGCGACGTCAGGAGATAGTCACTGTCCAGGGTGCTGAAAGAGTTAAGCGATCGGCAGTAACTGTTTCAGCACCCTGGACAGTGACTTCCGATCACAAGATACATTAACCTGTAAAAAAAATAGAAGTTCCTACTTACCGATAACTCCCTGCTTCTTCCTCCAGTCCGAACTCCCTAGATGACGATTCAGTCCAAGTGACCGCTGCAGCCAATCACAGGCCAGTCATGTCAGTCAGTCATGGGCTGAAACGTCATCCAGGGATGTCGGGCTGGATGTCAAGAGAGGGACGCGTCACCAAGGCAACGGTGACGTGTCCCTCTCGACATCCAGCCCAACATCCCTGGATGACGCAACAGTCCATGTGACCGCTGCAGCATGTGATTGGCCTGTTGATTGGCTGCAGCGGTCACATTGGCTGAAACGTCATCCAGGGATGTCGAGAGGGACGCGTCACCAAGGCAACGGCCGGGAGGCCGGATTAAAGGAAGAAGCAGGAAGTTCTCGGTAAGTACGAACGTCTTTTTTTTTTTTTTACAGGTTGCTCTATATTGTGATCGGAATTCACTGTCCAGGGTGCTGAAAGAGTTACTGCCGATCAGTTAACTCTTTCAGCACCCTGGACAGTGACTATTTACTGACGTCGCCTAGCAACGCTGCCGTAATGCCGGGTGCACACATGTAGCAACCCGTCATTACGGGAGCTCCATAGACTTCTATGGGCTGCCCGTGCCGTTATCACGGCCACGATTTTTATGAGCTTTCTTGAATTAGAGGTTTGGTCCGAATCAAACTTTTTCATGAAATTCGGCGAACCAGCCGAACCGAACTTATCATAAGTTCGCTCATCTCTAGTCCTGGGGATAGCTGTTCAAAAGACAAAATAGGACCAGATGGCTTCTTTAACATTTTTGGCATCAAACAACACAGAGTCTCTAAGGCAGTCACTGAGAATCTAAAATTAAAAACTATATAATGGGGTATGTTGTGGTTTTGTCCTGGTTTCCGTTGATTTAACGCCAAAAATAGCATTGCTTGCTGCGCAATTCTTACTGTCAAATGTGACTAAACTGACAAATGTAGCCTCCAATGGCAGTGTGAATAAAGCCTTATAGGTCAAAAGGCTAAAGAAAGATTCTGATGACAATATTTCCTAATTATAATAGCCGCCGCTTCCCCCTGTTCCAGCCGCTGTATACTTACCAGTGCTCGCCGTCTTCTGGTCCCCGGATGGTGACGCGCCTCTCATGCACTCCATGTTGTTGGTCTTTCCTGCCGCCGCTTTCCTCCAGCTCACCCAGATTTCCCGGGTACTTAAAGTAACCTCATTCATTGCTCTGTGGATGAGCAATTAGGTTTCTTTGTCTAGCTTGCTAGTTCTGCTCTCCTGTCATTACTATTTTATTTACTGTTACTGACCCTGCTTGAACTTAACCATTCTATTCTGCCGCTTGCCCTGAACTTTTGCCTGTTTACCGTGACAATCATCTGCCGCCTGCCCTAACCTCTGGCTTTGCTAACTGTGAGTGAATGTCTGCCACCTGCTCTGATCCACACCTTTGTTCAGACCAAGCATCTTGTCTGCTGTTATTGTGCCCCGCCTGCCCATGTTGGCCGTTGCCAACAGAGACTACTCTGGGGGTAGCGAGCTGGGGATACTAGAAGCCAAGCCAACATCTCTGTAGGGAGGTTAAAGGGTGAACACTTAGCTATCTCTTATACTTCGCTATTTAGTCGTGCCCCCCCCCCCCCCCCGTTGGCAACACAGTGAGTCCACCCCATCCTCGATAGGCCCCGTGACAGACACTACTTCTATGGGCCCCATGACACTGTTCCGAGATATATATATGTGTACATTAAATATTTTTCTATCAATGGTGGGGATTCATATTCCTTATCACGACCCTATGAGGCAATCAACTGAATTTAGGCTCCCATTTTCAATGCCATGTATCCTGCCTATGGCATAGGCTTCCTGGCTGAGTTATGAGACAAAATTGAAAAAAATAATAATTTTCAAATGTTTTCATTAACCTAATAGTAGTATTCTTTCACCGCCTTTGTCACATATTTGCCTTTCTTATGAGATACTGCCAGTTCTTTCCCAGCCACATCTAGGGAAATAACAAATCCACACAAGATCAGATATTACAAGAAACTTGTACTACTAGGCTAAGACACAAATAATTATGAATTGAAAACAGTACAAGATTACACATCTATTTGTGAAAATTAACAAAATATGAGATATAGTGAACTAGTACTCTTACAAGACATCTGTCATATGTGCCAAATACAAAAGAGATTTCCGTAAATGTATTAGTTATTATGCAGTATATAGTAAATAAGGTTTTGTCTTATGGTATAATATGTTTTTCATTTTATTTGTAAGTCCATGCTACTGACATTATAGTTTGCAGAATTAAAAAGTAAAGCAAAGTAGAGGTGAAATGTACAAATTTCATTATTTTTTTTGCAGAAATTCATGTTTAATCCATTTTTATGTAACACAGTAAGTTTTACCAGAGAAACGCTACTCAATATTTATTGCCCAGGTTCTGCAGTTTTAGGAAATATCCCACATGTGGCCCTAGTGTGGAGAACCTAGTGGATTTTGGGCCTCCTTTTTATTAGAATATATTTTAGGCACCATGTCAGGTTTGAAGGGTTCTTGCGGTGCCAAAACAGTGGAAACCCCCCAAAAGTGATGCCATTTGGGAAACTACACCCCTCAAGGAAATTAACTAAGGGTATAGTGAGCATTTTGACCCCACAGGTTTATTTCAGAAATTATTGGAAGTAGGCCGTGAAAATTTAAATCTAAATTTTTTCAAAGAAAATGTAGATTTAGCTATTTTTTTTATCATTAGCTATTTTTTTCTCATTTCCACAAGGACTAAAGGAGAAAAAGCACTGCACCATTTGTAAAGCAATTCCTCCCGAGTATAACAATACCCCATAAATGGCTGTTTGGACACACAGCAGGGCTTAGAAGGGAAAGAGCGCCATTTGGCTTTTGGAGCTCAAATTTAGCAGGAATGGTTTGCGGAGGCCATGTCGGATTTGCAAAGCCCTTGAGAGACCAAAACAGTAAAAACACCCAAAAAGTGACTCCATTTAGGAAACTACACCCCTTGAAGAATTCATATACTGGTATAGTGTGCTTTTTTTTTTTGTAAATTCTTTATTTACTTTTTTCAAACAAGGAGCATATAAATCAGGGGTACAAACAGAAAAATGGGGGGGATGACAAAAATAATAATAACATATGCCAAATAAAGGGCACGCAGGTCCAAGATATTGCATCGAACAACGAACAAAATTCGGCAATCAGCATCAAAGAAAGAGAAAGAATGGAAAAGAAGAGAAGAGAAAAAAAAAATTATGGAGGGGGGGAGGAGGGTGGGGAAATTGTAGGCACATGATCTACATCACAACTCAGAATGTCTTAAATCTCTGTTCAGATGGCCATGATGGTCCTATATTCTGGGGTGTCTTGATAGACAATCCAGTGGTACCATGTTTTGGAGAAAATGTCATGTCTATTAGTCAACTGAGAAGTGAGGTCCTCCGTGCGTTTAAGTTTCCCTATCTTAAGAAACCAGCGTCGGAGAGAGGGGGGCTCCGTGCTCTTCCATAAAACAGGTATACAAGCTCGTTCACTGTTAACTAAGTGTCGAAGAATAGACCCTTTGTACGATGGCAAAGGAATGTCGCTGAGATGGAGCAGGAAAAAGACCAGAGTAAAAGGTATGATGTGGTCAGAAAAAGAGGAGGTTATTCTCCATACTTCCTGCCAGAAATGGGACAACACTGAACAATCCCAAAAAGTATGGAGAAGGGTCCCTTCAACAGACCCGCATCGCCAACAATGCGATGAGACATTAGGGAACATGACATGAAGTCTAGATGGAACATAGTACCATCGAGATAAAAGTTTATATCCCGCCTCTTGGATACGACTAGATATTGATGACCCATGCGTTAGATCAAATATCCTTGTTAATTGGGAGTCAGAAAACGACAAATTCAAATCCTGCTCCCATTTGCCCACAAAGGGAGGTGGAGGCCGCGTCAGGGGGGACCCCAACATGGTGTAGATAGCGGACACGGCAAGCCGCACCGGACCTTTCCCAGTGCAGAGGGTTTCCAATGGAGTGTCAGAGCGGGAGAGGGAGGCAGGGGATGGAAGGGAGACAAGGAAGTGATCGAGTTGATTCTCCCTCCAAAATCCCAATGGACATGGGTCAAGTGTGGAAATGAGAAATTCCAGTGTTGGCCAAGAATACCCTATCAGAAAATGGGTGGCTCGACATCGGCCAGAGTATGCCCATCTCTGGAATACAGGATCAGACAGGCTCGGTGTGAAAGAGGGATAGCCCAATATTGGAAGTAACGGAGAAGGATGGGGTAGAAGTTGGTTCCCAGTAGACTTTATGATTATTGTCAAGGTAGGGGAAATGGTGGAGTGAGGTGGGGAGGGTAAGGAGAAGTTGGGTAGCCAGGGTAAAATATGAAGAGGCGAGGAGCAGAAATGTGATTCCAAGGGGACCCAAAGATTGTTATCAGCATTACGATGCCAATCCACTAGCCTAGTGAGATGAGTAGCTCTGTAGTATGCATAAATATCGGGTAATCCAATTCCCCCCTGTCTTTTAGGTCTATAAAGTAAGAACTTTGAAATTCTGGCTGGTATATTGTTCCACACAAATTTGGAGAAGAGGGAGGCAATTGCAGTGAAGAAAGACCAAGGAATATGAATGGGCAGGGCCTGAAGCAGATAAAGTATCCTAGGGAGAACATTCATCTTTAGTATTGAGCAGCGACCAAACCATGTAAAGGTGCCAAGAGTCCATCTATCAAGATCTTTTTTAACTGAGGACAATAGGCAAGGAAAATTGGCCTGATAGAATCCAAACGTACGCTGGGTAAGGTGAACTCCCAGATATGGTAGGGTAGATGGGGACCACTTGAACGGGAAGGAGGATAAGGAAGCAAGGGCTGTTTGCAGTAAAGAAATACTGTGGGCTTCTGATTTCTGTAGGTTAATTTTGTAATTAGATAGGGTCGCGTATCGAGAGAGTTCAGAGAAAAGGTTTGGAAGAGAGATTAACGGTTTGGATAGGAAAAATGAAAGGTCATCGGCATAAGAGTCAATTTTATGTGTAGTGTCCCCAACTCGAACACCTGTAACATCAACATTCTGACGAATACATCTGAGGAGAGGTTCTAGCGTGAAGATGAAAATAAGAGGGGAGAGGGGACATCCCTGGCGGGTACCATTCAAAATAGGGAAATAGAGAGGACACCATTAATATTAACTTCCGCAGAGGGGTGTGAGTACAAACCACCAATCCATCGAAGCATGTTGGATCCAAGTCCTATGTGCTTCAAGGTCTGGGTAAGAAATCTCCAATCCACTAGGTCAAAGGCCTTTTCGGAATCAGTGGATAGAAAGACGGCCGGGATAGAGGAGGAGGAGGAGAGGTAATGTAGTATATTAATAGTCCTAGTGGTATTATCTCCAGCTTCTCTGGTGGGCATGAATCAACCTGGTCACGATGGATGATATGTTGCAACAAGGGGGTGAGGCGGGTTGAGAGGATTTTTACAAATAATTTAAGGTCTACGTTCAAGAGGGAGATGGGTCTATAGTTCGAGCACTGGGAAAGATCTTTACCCTCTTTGGGGATAACTGAAATGTGGGCCCTGAGCGTGTCGGAAGGAAGAGTGGTATTTGTGGCAAGGGAATTATAGGCAGAGAGAAAGTGAGCTTGAAGGTCCGGTAAGAATGTTTTATAGGAAGTTAATGTGAGACCATCTGGGCCTGGGCTCTACCCATTCGTGAGTCTTTAATAGCAAGCTCGAGCTCAGAAAGCGTGATAGGTTCATCCAGAACCGAGATAGATTCTTGGGGAGGGTGGGACGGCCGGCACGTTGCAGATAGTTGTCTATGGAAATTTGGCGCTCATTAAGGGCCTGTGGCTGGAGGGGCTGGTTAATCTTATAAAGCTTGGCATAGTAAGAATGGAAGGTATCTGCTATACGTGATGACAGGGCGTGTTTGTGACCTTGTTCATCCGAGATAAGAGGAATAAACGACCGTGCTCTCTGTAAGCGCAGGGCCCGTGCCAGGGTCTTCCCCGGCTTGTTCCCAAACTAAAAGAAGTGGCGGTGACATTTGGCCAAGGAGGCTTTCGCATGGGAAAGGGATAGGTTTTTGAGTTTTCTCCCGGAGTTGGCAAAGTTCGGTTTTAGACTGAAGCACAAGGGAGCGTTTATGAGCTTTCTCAAGAGCACCAATCTTGGAGAGTAGATTTGTGAATTGAGAATTCCTCAAGTGTTTGAGCCGGGCACCGTGTTTAATGAATGTGCAAGAAATAAAACATTTATGCGTTTCCGACACTAGTGGAGATGAAACATTACGCGTTGTGTTATTAGTGAAAAACTCCTGAAGATCTGTACGAACACAATTTACCACTGTTTGATTTTCTAGAAGGCTTTCATTCAGACGCCATCTCCAAATGCGTGGTTGAGAGGACAGAAGGGAAAGAGACATGGATATGAGAGCGTGATCCGAAAAGGAGATGGTGTCAATATGAGCCGACTGCATCAGGGAAAGGTGAGTATGGGATAGGAACAAGTAGTCAATGCGTGAGTAGGAATCATGTACATGAGAAAAATGTGAGTAATCTCGGGCGGAGAGGTGAAGCAAGTGCTACGTGTCTATTAATTGCAAATGCTGTAAGGAAGCTTTAGCCTTTCTAAGGGAGACATAGGGTCGATTAGTGGAACCATTCGAGGTATCCAATAAATGGTCTAGTGCCATGTTGAGATGCCCCCCCCAGGACAACCACCCCCTCCAGAAAATCCTCTTCATCTCTGAGCATGCTATCTGTCACGGCGCGGGGTGTGGACCCACTGGGCCGTACCGCATAGAGGGATAGCAGCTGGCCAAACAGGTGCAATGCAATGTCTATAGTCCAGATAGGGTACCTGAGGCAATGTAGACAGTAACGGTGGATACAGGCTAAGATGATGCTCCGACAGCAGACAGACACCCGGCAGGGTGTGACAAAATAGATGCATCGGAAGACACAACACGACTCAAACTCTTGACGGCACAGAGGCACGGTAGCACAGGATACAGGGTACAGGCAGCAGGAACAGGTAACACTGGGAACTGGAAAACACTAGGAGATCATTTGCAATGACAAACTTTAGGTAACACAACAACGCTCAGGCAATGATCAAGAGGGCAGAGCCCCTTTTATAGTTCAGTAGCATTCTGGGCTAATTGCAGATATTCTGCAACTGTGCGCGCACTGGCCCTTTAAGGCCATCCATGAGCGTGCGCGAGCGCCCTGCGGGAGACAGCGTCCGAATCAGGAAGTGAGTGCCAGTATGTCTCTCAGGAGGGAAATGCCGCCGAGTACTCCCTCATCCATGGCCGCAGCCATCAGAGGGTAAGTGAGCACGATGGTCCGCGGCCATAGACGTTACACTATCCAAGAAACGAGATTGTCCAGTGTTGGGGAGATACGCCGTACTAAACGTAAAAGTAGAATCTGCCATCTTACCCTTGACAAAAATATATCGTCCCGCTTCATCACAGCGACAGTCCACATATACTCAAGGCGCAGTACGAGCAATAAGAATTGAAACTCCTTTAGTTTTAGAATCTGGGGAGCAACTGTGAAAGACATCCGGAAACCTCCCGTCTGAGAGTCTCGGAATCTGATCTTGTCGAAAATGAGTTTCTTGTAAGAAGGCTACAGAAGCTCACTTCTTCCATAGAAGGTGAAGTAGGGAGGACCACCTCTCAGGAAGATTAAGGCCCTGGACATTCAGAGATACTATGGTGAGCAGATCCATCTACCTATCAAGGGGGGGGGGGGAGAAGAAAGAGGAAAAAAGAAATAGAAGGATCTAAAGCAGAAAGCAGTCCTATATATACACAACGAAGAACAGGGACTGTCCAGCCGCAAACAAGCGGCTGGGCAGTGTCAGACAGCAATTGCGGGGAACGTAGAAGGAATGAACAAAGCGAGGCGATCCAGAGAGAGACCAAGTAACAGCTGAAAGAAGAAGAATATACTGCGTAAAAGAGACACAATAGACTAATAACACAACAGATAATACACATTGCACATACCAAGGGGGGGGGGGTGACACAAAGGGGAGGAAAAATAAAACAATATCAAACTAGTGGGCCATATAACCACGGCCGCAATCAATAATTTGGCACGTTTTCTGTGCAATGGAATTGACTCGACACGTTTTTTTAAAATGCGTGTGTAAAAAAGCGCGTTGTATGTACTAACAGCGCTCTTTACCAATTATGTAAATGAAAAGCGTAATCAAGCGTTTTTTGATGCGTTTTTTGGCACGTAAAATGCGCCAAAAAACCACGTCAAATACACACCGTGTGAACCTGTCAATTGAAAAGTCATTCACTTCACTTTCATCATTTTTAGCCATTTGGTGTGTCCTATAGGTTCTACCAGCTGCATTGTAAAAGCTCTCCCAAATTGGGAGCCGGACAATGCTTAGCAGTTTGAAGAAACCTTCTCCTGGCTTGTAGCCAAAAATAGGGAGGGGAGGTGAGATTCCCTCCCACATTTACAGCAGCTGTAAGTCAGGTTGCTTTCCCTTATTCACCCTGCTGTAATTCTGGGAAGTGCTCCCTCTGGTGGCCAACATAGGAAAACATGTCAAATTATTATTACATTTTTAATACTTCCCACTAGAGATGAGCGAACTTATGAAAAGTTCGGTTCAGCTAGTTCGCCGAATTTCACGAAAAAGTTCGATTCGGACCGAACTAGTTCTGACCGAACCTGTAATTTCCGTGCGCCGAGCATGGTACTGTCCAGGGTGCTGAAAGAGTTAATGGGCTGCACTAACTCATTCAGCAACCTTGACAGTACCATGCTCGGCGCGCGGAAAATACAATTTTAATGTAATAAAAAAAAATAAAAAATACGTTCATACTTACATTCCTCCTGTCCGGCCTCCAGCGATGACGCTTCATCCATGTCGCCGCTCACTGCAGCCAATCACAGGCTGTAGTGGCGGTCACGCACGTGACGTGACCGCCTCTGCAGCCAATCACAGGCTGCCGCAGCCTCTGCAGCCAATCACAGGCTGCAGCGGCCTCTGCAGCCAATTACACGCTCCTCTCCTGAAATACTCTGTGCTGCCTTAAACTCTGTGGACAGGTCAGGATCCTGTTTCTTTTAAATGCTGCTGGGGAACCCGCTCGATCCACTATATAAGGCTGCGCTACAGTGCTTGGGAATAAGTGACTGGGGCAGAAGAGGATGGAGGCGCAGCCTTATATAGTGGATCGAGCGGGTTCCCCAGCAGCATTTAAAAGAAACAGGATCCTGACCTGTCCACAGAGTTTAAGGCAGCACAGAGTATTTCAGGAGATGAGCGTGTGGATCTTGTGCGGGGTGGTGTTATTGAGGACAGGAGTGGAGGAGAGGTAACAGACTGAGAGCTACGTAATGGTAAGAGCAGAGTTCACAGCAGCACAGAATATTTCAGGAGAGGAGCGTGCAGACTCAGTGCTGCTGTGAACTCTGCTCTTACCATTACGTAGCTCTCAGTCTGTTACCTCTCCTCCACTCCTGTCCTCAATAACACCTTCACATGATTGGCAAGTCACCACCCCGCCCAAGATCCGCACGCTCATCTCCTGAAATACTCTGTGCTGCCTTAAACTCTGTGGACAGGTCAGGATCCTGTTTCTTTTAAATGCTGCTGGGGAACCCGCTCGATCCACTATATAAGGCTGCGCCTCCATCCTCTTCTGCCCCAGTCACTTATTCCCAAGCACTGTAGCGCAGCCTTATATAGTGGATCGAGCGGGTTCCCCAGCAGCATTTAAAAGAAACAGGATCCTGACCTGTCCACAGAGTTTAAGGCAGCACAGAGTATTTCAGGAGATGAGCACGGCTGGGCACGGCCGGCCACGGGCAGCCGGTCGTTTTTCCGAGCCGTGCTCTCATTATAAAGTATAGGAGCACGGCCCGTAAAATAAAAAAATAGAACATGTTCTATCTTTTTAACGGCACGGGCACCTTCCCGTGAGAAAACGGGAAGGTACCCATGGCTAACAGAAGTCTATGGGCCCGCTATTTCGGGTCGTAATTACGACCCGTAATAATGGGTGTTTTTACGGTCGTGTGCATGAGGCCCCGTAATGACAGGTGGCTACATGTGTGCACCCGTCATTACGGCAGCGTTGCTAGGCGACGTCAGTAAATAGTCACTGTCCAGGGTGCTGAAAGAGTTAACTGATCGGCAGTAACTGTTTCAGCACCCTGGACAGTGAATTCCGATCAGAATATAGAGTAACCTGTAAAAAAAAAAAACGTTCATACTTACCGAGAACTTTCTGTTTCCTCCAGTCCGGACTCCCGGCCGTTGCCTTGGTGACGCGTCCCTCTCGACATCCGCCCGACATTCCTGTATGACGTTACAGCCCATGTGACCGCTGCAGCCAATCACAGGCTGCCACGGCCTCTGCAGCCAATCACAGGCTGCAGCGGCAACTGCAGCCAATTACACGCTCCTCTCCTGAAATACTCTGTGCTGCCTTAAACTCTGTGGACAGGTCAGGATCCTGTTTCTTTTAAATGCTGCTGGGGAACCCGCTCGATCCACTATATTTAAAAGAAACAGGATCCTGACCTGTCCACAGAGTTTAAGGCAGCACAGAGTATTTCAGGAGATGAGCATGCGGATCTTGTGCGGGGTGGTGTTATTGAGGACAGGAGTGGAGGAGAGGTAACAGACTGAGAGCTACGTAATGGTAAGAGCAGAGTTCACAGCAGCACAGAATATTTCAGGAGAGGAGCGTGCAGACTCAGTGCTGCTGTGAACTCTGCTCTTACCATTACGTAGCTCTCAGTCTGTTACCTCTCCTCCACTCCTGTCCTCAATAACACCTTCACATGATTGGCAAGTCACCACCCCGCACAAGATCCGCACGCTCATCTCCTGAAATACTCTGTGCTGCCTTAAACTCTGTGGACAGGTGAGGATCCTGTTTCTTTTAAATGCTGCTGGGGAACCCACTCGATCCACTATATAAGGCTGCGCCTCCATCCTCTTCTGCCCCAGTCACTTATTCCCAAGCACTGTAGCGCAGCCTTATATAGTGGATCGAGCGGGTTCCCCAGCAGCATTTAAAAGAAACAGGATCCTGACCTGTCCACAGAGTTTAAGGCAGCACAGAGTATTTCAGGAGATGGGCACGGCCGGGCACGGCCGGCCACGGGCAGCCGGTCGTTTTTCCGAGCCGTGCTCTCATTATAAAGTATAGGAGCACGGCCCGTAAAATAAAAAAATAGAACATGTTCTATCTTTTTAATGGCACGGGCACCTTCCCGTGAGAAATCGGGAAGGTACCCATGGCTAACAGAAGTCTATGGGCCCGCTATTTCGGGTCGTAATTACGACCCGTAATAACGGGTGTTTTTACGGTCGTGTGCATTAGGCCCCGTAATGACGGGTGGCTGCATGTGTGCACCCGTCATTACGGCAGCGTTGCTAGGCGACGTCAGTAAATAGTCACTGTCCAGGGTGCTGAAAGAGTTAACTGATCGGCAGTAACTGTTTCAGCACCCTGGACAGTGAATTCCGATCAGAATATAGAGTAACCTGTAAAAAAAAAAGACGTTCATACTTACCGAGAACTTTCTGCTTCCTCCAGTCCGGTCTCCCGGCCGTTGCCTTGGTGACGCGTCCCTCTCGACATCCGGCCCAACATTTCTGGATGACGTTACAGCCCATGTGACCACTGCAGCCAATCACAGGCTGCCGCGGCCTCTGCAGCCAATCACAGGCTGCAGCGGCCTCTGCAGCCAATCACAGGCTGCCGCGTCAGGAAAGAAGGTCGGACTGGAGGAAGAAGAGGGACTCGTCACCAAGACAACGACCGGGTACGTATGAAATGCTTTTCATTTTATTTTTAATCAGCAGCCTCTTTTCTCTATCAGTGATTGATAGAGACAAGTGGCTGCCGATTTGTATAATATTCGGCCGAACCCGGTGAAGTTCGGATTCGCTGCGAACCGAACTTTTCCCGATGTTCGAACCGAAACCGGTTTCGGTTGTCCCGGTTCGCTCATCTCTACTTCCCACCATGTGGAAGAAAAAAAAATACAGCAAAAACGTAAAAAATATAATAAAATAAGTAACTTACTTAAAAAAAATATTTTTTAATTCGCGACACATTCCCTTTAAACACATTTGTAAAGAATTTTTTGTGATTTCTTTTTTTTTAATTTTCTATTTCATTATCTATATTAAAAAAATAAACTTTAAATCTTGCAGTTTTCACCATGGCCACTCAGTTTCACAATAGATTGACACTTTGGGTATGTCCACACAGTGCAAAAGTACACAGCGTATCCGCCCTGGAACCCACAGGGAATTCTGGCCAAACAAATGGACCAAATTCTGATGCAGTTTTTTGGTCATAATGTCCACTGCGGAAAACAACGGTAAAAACAACCCAAAACCTTATACGTACCCCGGGCCGTAGTCTGAGTTGCATTTTTTGCTGCGGAATCACAGCTTTTCCACTGCAAAAATCTCAACATTTGCGATTTGTTGCGGGATTTACCTCCACCTTGAATTCAATGGGGAAAACACACAACATAAAACCAGCGATTCCGCAGCATAAATTAACATGCTGGCGATTAAAAAACAGCACCGTTCAATGTATGAACTTTTTTCGGCAGATTATTTGCGCAGCGTTTGGATGAGATTTGTTTAAATCTCATCCCCTCTGCTGCTACTGTATTACAAATCTCATCCCCTCTGCTGCCACTGTATTACACTGCAGATTTTCCACAATGAAATACGTTGCAATGACAGGTAACACCTACAGTGAAGGAAATAAGTATTTGATCCCTTGCTGATTTTGTAAGTTTGCCCACTGTCAAAGACATGAACAGTCTAGAATTTTTAGGCTAGGTTAATTTTACCAGTGAGAGATAGATTATATATTTAAAAAAAAAGAAAATCACATAGTCAAAATTATATATATTTATTTGCATTGTGCACAGAGAAATAAGTATTTGATCCCCTACCAACCATTAAGAGTTCAGCCTCCTCCAGACCAGTTACATGCTCCAAATCAACTTGGTGCCTGCATTAAAGACAGCTGTCTTAAATGGTCACCTGTATAAAAGACTCCTGTCCACAGACTCAATTAATCAGTCTGACTCTAACCTCTACAACATGGGCAAGACCAAAGAGCTTACTAAGGATGTCAGGGACAAGATCATAGACCTGCACAAGGCTGGAATGGG
Organism: Rhinoderma darwinii; assembly: GCF_050947455.1. NCBI lineage: Eukaryota > Metazoa > Chordata > Amphibia > Anura > Rhinodermatidae > Rhinoderma > Rhinoderma darwinii. The sequence continues at coordinate 189,914,679 of NC_134688.1, read as the reverse complement.
CTACAAAACCATAAGTAAGACGCTGGGTGAGAAGGAGACAACTGTTGGTGCAATAGTAAGAAAATGGAAGACATACAAAATGACTGTCAATCGACATCGATCTGGGGCTCCATGCAAAATCTCACCTCGTGGGGTATCCTTGATCCTGAGGAAGGTGAGAGCTCAGCCGAAAACTACACGGGGGGAACTTGTTAATGATCTCAAGGCAGCTGGGACCACAGTTACCAAGAAAACCATTGGTAACACATTACGCCGTAATGGATTAAAATCCTGCAGTGCCCGCAAGGTCCCCCTGCTCAAGAAGGCACATGTACAGGCCCATCTGAAGTTTGCAAATGAACATCTGGATGATTCTGAGAGTGATTGGGAGAAGGTGCTGTGGTCAGATGAGACTAAAATTGAGCTCTTTGGCATTAATTCAACTCGCCGTGTTTGAAGGAAGAGAAATGCTGCCTATGACCCAAAGAACACCGTCCCCACCATCAAGCATGGAGGTGGAAAGGGGGTGTTTCTCTGCTAAGGGCACATGACTACTTCACCGCATCAATGGGAGAATGGATGGAGCCATGTACCGTCAAATCCTGAGTGACAACCTCCTTCCCTCCACCAGGACATTAAAAATGGCTCGTGGCTGGGTCTTCCAGCATGTCAATGACCCGAAACATACAGCCAAGGTAACAAAGGAGTCGCTCAAAAAGAAACACATTAAGGTCATGGAGTGGCCTAGCCAGTCTCCAGACCTTAATCCCATCGAAAACTTATGGAGGGAGCTGAAGATCCGAGTTGCCAAGCGACAGCCTCGAAATCTTAATGATTTACAGATGATCTGCAAAGAGGAGTGGGACAAAATTTCATGTGTTGAAACCTCATCATCAACTACAAAAAACGTCTGACTGCAGTGCTTGCCAGCAAGGGTTTTGCCACCAAGTATTAAGTCTTGTTTGCCAAAAGGATCAAATACTTATTTCTCTGTGCACAATGCAAATAAATATATATAATTTTGACAATGTGATTTTCATTTTTTTTTTTTATATAATCTATCTCTCACTGGTAAAATTAACCTAGCCTAAAAATTCTAGACTGTTCATGTCTTTGACAGTGGGCAAACTTACAAAATCAGCAAGGGATCAAATACTTATTTCCTTCACTGTATATGTAGATAGCACAGTATCCACCATTGACAATAGTTGATGGGCACAGCTCCCCTCCTCCCCCTTCCTGTACAATGACCTCTGCACAGGTCACAGAGAATGCCTAGTGAACTCTCCATTAGAAGTCAATTTGTCCCCTCCTGTTCACAGGTTCTCATGGTGCTTGTGGCTGCTGTAAAGCATGTCTCTAAATGCTGTTAACAGCAGCTCAGGTAAGATTGCTGCCCCATAATCATGTACGGAAAATAGACTAAAAAAATCTACAGTCAATCTTCCCCAATAAAAATACAACTTAATTAGCCTGTTGGACACCTTTTTTTTGGCTTCAGGATTACGAGTCAATGCATCCAAATCAGAGGTTATGTTCTGTAACACGCCACCTCATATGATAAAACTGATAGAAATAAACTTTGGTTTTCAAACCTGCTCCAAGCGATTTAATTAGCTTGGGGTGGCTTTGACACCTCGATTGGAGGATCTATATGTTGCCAACTTCCCAGCATTACTTCGTTCCATTCAGTAAGATCTACGAACTTGGGATTCTTACCTGCTGTTATGGTTTGGACAAATACACTCTGTCAAGATGGTAATACTACCACGTTTACTGTATTTGTTTAGAACCTTACCCATTCCCCTCCCAATGTCTGTACTACGAAAACTTCAACAAGATATATCACGCTTTGTTTGGGCGGGTAAACGACCTAGAATCCGAGCTTCCATCATAAACGAGTGGGAGGTTTCTCTTTACCGAATTTTATTAAATATTATAGGGCTGCTAGGTTGGCACAACTTTTGTTGATACATACTTCTCGAGACGTCCCTCAATGGGTGGGTTTGGAATCTGAACTCCGCGCTCCACTTTCGTATAATACCCTTTTTTGGAGTAGTACTACTTTACCCACAGCTGCTAAGACTAAGTCAATTCTATCCTACTAATCTCTACTTTTGTGAACGGCTGTAAGTTTTAAACATAATTTGCAGTCTACAGTATCCCCACATACCCCTGTACTACAAAAACCTGCATTCCCATTGGGAATGCAGAATACACCATTTTCTTGGTGGCGTTCACACAACCTTACTAAACTGGCAATTTTTTTATCCACTGGTAAGCTAATCTCATCTACCCAATTTAAAGAATGATTCAAACCACCTTTGAGGAGTTCAAAGTAGTACAGATTCTTTCATTTTGGCATTCTACGATAGGAAATGTACCATCAATTTCATGTTCTGTTCTGGAACGCTTTATTCTATATGAATAAACGAATGAGCCTCATCTCTTATGTGTATTCTTGAACGAGTGAGCCTTATCTCTTATGTGTATTCTTGAACGAGTGAGCCTCATCTCTTATGTGTATTCTTGAACGAGTGAGCCTCATCTCTTATGTGTATTCTTGAACGAGTGAGCCTCATCTCTTATGTGTATTCTTGAACGAGTGAGCCTCATCTCTTATGTGTATTCTTGAACGAGTGAGCCTCATCTCTTATGTGTATTCTTGAACGAGTGAGCCTTATCTCTTATGTGTATTCTTGAACGAGTCAGCCTCATCTCTTATGTGTATTCTTGAACGAGTGAGCCTCATCTCTTATGTGTATTCTTGAACGAGTGAGCCTCATCTCTTATGTATATTCTTTGTAAAATTCTCCGCCAGAGGGGCAAAAATGACCTTATATGTTGAAGTGGGAGGAAGACATCCAATGCCAACTTTCTCTAGAAAAGTGGAGAAACTGTTGTGGATTTCTACATAAAGGCAGTTGGCAAGTTAACTTATCGGAGACATCTATGAAGATTCCCCATAGAACCTATTTAGTGCCTGAACGGTTTCACTCTATTTATCCAGCGACCTCCCCTTTCTGTTCTAGGAACTGTAGCTCTGTGGGTTCCATGTATCATAGGTGGTGGGGGTGTCCCATAGTGAGTTCATTTTGGGACTCCATATGTCAACTCATTTCTGATGTTTTAGGCTCCAATTTTCATAAGGTGCCCTCTGACTGTTTATTAGGAGACATGCCCATAGGATTACACTATGCCCCCTTTAAGTAAGCTCAATATATACTTTTGGCTTCCCGTATCCACATTGCTTCTAAATGGAAGACAGCTAACCTTCCCCTTTCCGAGGTCAAGAATAGAGTGGATAAAATAGCCATATATGAAAAAATTGACGCTGTCCGTACTGATAGGATGGAATAACATAATGGGGTGTGGCAACCTTGGAAACTCTCCTCCCACTCTTCTCATCTCTCATATTATTTAACTCTTTAACAGATTTCAAGGGAATGTCCCTTTAAGCGTTTTATAGCTCTTTATTCATACTTTTTATCCTCCCAACTTATTTTATTGTATGACCAGACTCAGGAATATTGTACCCTTCTAATACTTTGTGTAACCTGTCAAGCTCTTACACTACTTTTGTACTCAGACATGTGACCGTGTGAATATTTCTATTGTATACAGTTTATTTTCCCCTGTTCTACCTTATTTTATTTTATATTTTATTTTGCATTGCTTTCTAATTGTGCAAATATGGTGTAATGCACTCTGCGTAGGGTAATTGGATTTTGTTTGTTTGTCCTTGCTCTTCTTATTTGCTATCAAAACAATAAAACCCTTTTTGAAACAAAAAAAAATCTACAATCAAAAAATAAAAACATATTAGAAAAAAACATGTTTTACTATCTTGTATTAATAAAAATAAAAATATAGGTGATAAAATGAATCAGCAAATATTCGCCAGTTTACAGCTGATATATTATTTTGCCTTAATATAAAGCAGACACTTGTGTAGCCATTTGAACTATGTAAGCACATCCAGTGCTGCCTAAGTGTCTGGCTGCAGTCTCCTAAGTTTAACAGAATGGTTGGATTGGAAGCTGGTGTAAAGTAAATAACCACAGTGGTCTGTGGGTTCTTTGGATTTTCATTCGCTATTTTATTAAAATCATGTGAATGCCTGCTTCAATGTTATATAATATGTTTCTTTAGAATTTTATGTAAATCTGAAAATATGCTCTTTAGTCATCCTGCAAAAATATAGTTTAACTGTTTATTAAAAGGTCTCAAATATATCTCAATATATAAACAGCAGCATCAGTCATTGTATAATGAAAGTACTATGCTGCATGTGACATTTAGTGATATCATTAATGGGGTTATGTGGGGACCAAAAATTATTAGCAGTGTACTCAGTGGTCCCCCGTCACGCTGATGAGCTTTTAATTGTTTTTTATAGCACTGGTGGGGGATCGGAAGTCTAGTGGCACAGTCTTTCCTCATGACAACATGACTCTTCACCATATGACCAGCCCCGCCGCACTCTATGTAATCACTGTATGGATGCACCCCCCACCCCCCCCCCCCACCCCCCACGCCGGGTGCTAGAGAGGGCAGAGATTCTCACGTTCGGTGAAAAAGATTATTTTGCCAAAATGTTTATTTGTATTGTAAAATATCCGTGTTAAAGTTCTGGTAAGATTAATTCTATTCACTTAATAGTTTGATGACACATCCAGGGCTAAACTTAAGTTGGCTACTCTTCAAAGGCTCTCAGTTAAAAAGGTAAAACACAGCTACTATGGTACAACTCTGCTCATCCTTCCTTTCTAACCTTTCTAGAACCAGTGTTTTGGGAACATTATGGAGTTATGTTTTAAAGGAAATTTACATTGATGGTTATTTACTCTTATTTTCCCAGCTACATTCTACATTTCAATTTCCGCCAGGACGCGATGTCTATTAACACTTCCGACACTTCGGTAACGTTTGTGTGGAACTTAAAGGGAAGGTGTCATGAAAATGTTGCTTTTTTTATATAATATTGCTTTTAGTATGTCATTAAAATAAATGTTATTTATTTGTGTTTTTGTGTTGTACTTTTTACTTTTTTCTTACTTTTACTTCTCTATGGGGGCTGCCATTTTTTTTTTCATCTCCGTATGTGTCGATTAACGACACATACAGAGATGGAATATGGCACATACATCCCCATAGAGAATGCGAACGGGAGCCGTTCCATTCACTATAGCGTATGCCGTCTGTGTGGGAACGGCGCATGCGTAGCTCCTACACAGACCAAAAGGAAGGCCTTTGGTAGAGCGACATCCGGCGCGATTTTTATGTGGACCGGAAGCCGCAACCGGACAGTAAGATGACGACTTCCGGTCGCGGCTTCCGGCCATATGTTCAAGGCAGCCCAGACGCAAGGACTAGGAGCAGAGGCGGCAGCTACGGCAGGAGCAGGTAAGTTATGTTTGTGTATGTGATGTGTGTTTATGTTAGTGTTATACTGTCTGATTACCACTGTATCTAATCCTCCTACACTGTGCATTCGCTCAGAAAATGGCGGCACACAGTGTAGGAGGTTTGAACATTCAACCCCCTCCTCTCTCCTGCCACTAGCCAGGATAAAGGAGGTGGGATTGTGTGAGGACACTAGAGCGGGTGTGTCTACTCCAAATTTACAGCATAAAGCAATGAGGTTGCTTTACCACATCGCCAATGCTGCAATTTTGGGAATTGCTCACTCTAGTGACCAGCACATGGAAATGTTATAAATTAGAATCAAATTTATAATATTTCCTGACTTGTGAAAAAATGTTAAAAATTAAAACAATGTGTAATCATTTATATACTAACTGTTTAACTGAACAAAAAGATAATTCTAGCAACACCAACACATTCCCTTTAATGACAGCAAGCGTGATCTCGAGAGATCACGCTGTGAATGACAGCACAGCGTGATCTCGATGTGCTGTGTGAATAAGTCACACACAAACGTTACCGAAGTGTCAGGATTGTGAATAGACATTACGTCCTAGCTGGAAGTGATGTCTATTCACTCTCAAGACACTTCAGTAACGTTAATATTTGAGTAAGTGACAGCACATCGTGATCTCGCAAGATCACGATTTGCTGAGTACATGAATGCAGAGAAGTGAATGACGCTGATTGGTCAGCGTCATACACTTCTCTTTACAACGCCTACTTGGTCAAAAGGTAAAAACATGCCCATTTGTCTATTAAGAAAGTCATTAGCATAAATCCATCTAAAATAGGTCATAACTTGGTCAAAATTGATCGTTTTTCTAAATAAAAAACACTGCTGTTATCTACATTACAATGCCAATCACATTATGTAGGAGATAGGGAATTTATAATCTGGTGACAGAGCCTCTTTAAGGCTTTATTTTCATCCTGTACACCAGGGGTCTCAAACTCGGCGGGGTAAGTGGGCCGCATATAGAAAAAATGGGAAGTTGACGGGCCGCATTACTTTCAAATTTGATACAATACAAAATTATTGTTAATCAATTAGTTATTTGAACTACTATAACACTATATTACTAGAATAATAATACTACATTACTAGAATAATACCGCTAGGTTTAAAATTTGAAATATTTCTCCAAGTGCTTATTTCAACAATCCAGCTTTCCAGTTTAAGTGTCGCTAAATGCAGTCCGGCGGCTCAGTTAGCACACATGTCAAGATTGGGCAGCCCCTTTTTAGATAGTGCCGCAGTGCCCTCTGTGGATGCTGCCGCAGTGCCCTCTGTGGATGCTGCCGCAGTGCCCTCTGTGGATGCTGCCGCAGTGCCGTCTGTGGATAATGCAACACACCCCTAGATAAGGCCACAGTGCCCTCTGTAGATAAGGCCACAGTGCCCTCTGTAGATAAGGCCACAGTGCCCTCTGTAGATAAGGCCACAGTGCCCTCTGTAGATAATGCCAGTGTCCTCTTCAGATACTGTCACACACCCACTTGTAGATAACACCACAGTGCCCTCTGTAGATAAGGCCACAGTGCCCTCTGTAGAGGCTGCCACAGTGCCCTCTGTAGAGGCTGCCCCAGTGCCCTCTGTAGAGGCTGCCCCAGTGCCCTCTGTAGAGGCTGCCCCAGTGCCCTCTGTAGAGGCTGCCCCAGTGATGTCAGGGGCTTGCCCAGAGCTGGAGTCCCAGCAGAGCGCTAGTAGGCTCTTCCTGGGACTCCAGCTGTGCTGCTGACATCACTGGGACTCCTGCTCTGGGGAAGCCCCTGACATCATTGTCGATGTATAGACAGTGATGTCAGAGGCTTCCCCAGAGTCCCGGAGCAGAGCCGATAATAGCGCTCTGCCCGGGACTCCGCTCTGGGGAAGACCCTGACACACTGTCCACATATGGGCAGCGATGTCAGGGTATTCCACAGAGTCCCGGAGCAGAGCCTGTACTAGCGCTCTGCCCGGGACTCCGCTCTGGGGAAGACCCTGACACACTGTCCATATATGGGCAGCGATGTCAGGGTATTCCACAGAGTCCCGGAGCAGAGCCTGTACTAGCGCTCTACCCGGGACTCCGGCTCTGGGGAAGCCCCAGACATCGCAGTTCATATGTGGACAGCGATGTCAGGGAATTCCACAGAGTCCCGGAGCAGAGCCGACACCAGCGCTCTGCTCGGGACTCCGGCGAAGCCCCAGACATCGCTGTTCATATGTGGACAGCGATGTCAGGGAATTCCACAGAGTCCAGGAGCAGAGCCGACACCAGCGCTCTGCTCCGCTCTGGGCAAGACCCTGACACACTGTCCATATATGGGCAGCGATGTCAGGGAATTCCACAGAGTCCCGGAGCAGAGCCGACACCAGCGCTCTGCTCGGGACTCCGGCTCTGGGGAAAACCCAGACATCGCTGTTCATATGTGGACAGCGATGTCAGGGAATTCCAGAGTCTCGGAGCAGAGCCGATACTAGCGGCTGTGTCCCGCGGGCCGCAGATGACAGCCCCAGGGGCCACATGCGGCCCGCGGGCCGCTTGCTTGAGACCCCTGCTCTACACCAACCTTCTCTAAGCCTTGGTGGCTACCACTCCTCTATTGGTGAAGGCCAAATGGAATGCAGTTTTATCATCTCTATCTGATTTGGATTGGGATAATGTGACAGAATCTCGCTTTTTGGTTTGTTTTTTTCTGCAATTAACAATAGACATATACAATTGTAAATCTATCCAACTCCAGTAGATTATATAAAAATGGAAAGAATCCCTACCAATGAGTGTCCCCATGCTGATTTCTGGCATCTTATATAGCAATGTACTTATGTATTGTCTTTCTGTCATGTATTAGTTTATTATTCATTATTATTATTCTATTTACGGATACCGTGCCAAGTAGCAGCAACCACATGTGTCCGGTTGCATGCAGATGCCTCCACATGGGATCATACTCTTTCTATCAGCCCCAATACTTGTGGATCCCAAAATAGAGGACACATCACATGTGTATATTTATTAGAGGAACTTTATTTCTTGCACAGAAAACCATGCATTGGATGGGTGGTGGGTCTTCTCTCTTACCAATATGGAAAAACCTGGTGCGGGTGCTCTCAAAAGTTGAATAAAAGGTCTGGGGTCCATTGCTCCAATTACAACACAAGTTGTTAAAGAGTTTTCGTTTTTACCTTTTTTTTGGTGGGGGGTTGTATTTTTTTCCATAAAAATTACAGGAACATATTTTTACATGTATACATACCCTAAGATAAGTGTAACGTCTATGGCCGTCGTTATGACTTACCACTCGACGACCGCGGCCACGGACATGTGAGTTCCCTGCAGCGTCATCCTCCTGTGAGGCGCCGGCACTCACTTCCTGCTATAAGAGACTTTCTCCAGAGGGCGCACGCCCGCGCGCGTACGGTCTTAAGCGGCCAGTGTGCGCATAATTGTAGGAAGTCTGCAATAAAGCCCAGAATGCTACTGGACTATAAAAGGGGCTCTGCCCTCTTGTTCTTTGCCTGAGCGTTGTTCGTTACCCAAAGTTTGACTTGCAAATGGTCTCCTAGTGTCTTCCAGTTCCCAAGTGTATCCTGTATCCCGTGCTGTTCTGGTCAAGTGCCGTGCTGAAGCTGTTGTCGTGTTCTGCTACTCCATGCCTGACGTTTACCTGCTGCCTGGTCCCAGCCGAGCCTGCCTTGCTACTGTCCGAGTTGCCACAGGTACCCTTTCTGGACTATAAACTCTGTACTATACCTGTTTGGCCAGCTGCCATCCCGCTACGCGGTACGGCCCAGTGGGTCAACACCCCGCATTGTGACAGTACACTCAGGCTATGGACCCCGCTGGTCAATTCAAGGGCATGCCACCCTCCCAAGCCATGCAGGCGGACCTGCAGGATCTCCGAGCATCAACTTCTTGTGACAGTGAACTCAATTGCACAGCAGCTAGGGACGCTGGCTGCTTCCCTTCCGGCTCCTATGCAAGCTCCTTCGCTCGACCCTCCTGCTACACATCCTGGCAGCTCCGCTTCGGATCCTCGGTTCTCGCTGCCATTACCTTCTCAGTTCCATGGAGACGCAAGTACGTGCAGAGGGTTTCTGAACCAATGCCATATCCATTATACCCTGCACACCCAAGCATTTCCGTCAGACGGAGCCAAGATCGCCTTCATCATGTCTCTACTTTACGGCATATCCCTGGCATGGCCGAACTCAATCTGGGAACGTCAGGGACCCGAGACCCAAGACTTCCAGGGGTTAGTGCGTTTGTTCCGTACTGTTTTCGAGGAGCCAGGACGAGTCTCGTCGGCAGCCACTGCTATCTTTAACCTTTGCCAGGGGGACACCTCCGTGGGCGAATACACCATCCAGTTCCGGACCCTTGCAGGAGAGCTGTCCTGGAACAATGAGGCATTGGTAGCGTCCTTCTGGCATGGCCTATCGCCCGAGATCAAGGACGAACTTGCTGCTCGAGATCTACCACCTGCCTTGGACGACCTGATTCGACTTGCCGCTCGAGTGGACATAAGGCTCAAAGAAAGATCTCAAGAGGTTCGACAAGAGACGGCTTCCTAGACTGGCGCCCAACTTCCAGCAACCCCTCTTGCCGTCTCCTAGTGCTTTGCCCGAGGTTCCGATGCAGGTGGATTGGCTAAAATTGTCCGCTCAAGAGAAACAGTGCAGGCACACCTCTGGACTCTGATTATATTGCGGCCTTGCTGGCCATGTCGTGCGTCTGTGTCCTCAGAAGCCAAAAAACACCAACGGAGAGACAACCCTGTACGCTACTGCATTTAATCGAGAACTCTCCTCCAAACTGTTCATTCCCGTGACCATCATTGCTGGCGAGAGGCCCCATCCAGTCTCTGCTTACCTGGACTCTGGCTCTGCAGCCAATTTCATCTGCCAAGACCTTGTGGATCTTCTTCAGTTGCCCACTGTCCAGCTGGAAAGGCCGTTGATCGTTGCCTCGGTAAATGGACTGCCTTTGTCTGACCCAGTTTTGTCTGTGACCAAGCCATTGAGACTTCAAGTGAGAGCTCTTCACTTTGAGTTCATCTCCGTTTGTCCTGCCCAAGGTCGTCAACACCGTGCTGCTGGGTTTGCCTTGGCTCCGTTTGCACGCCCCAGTCCTAGATTGGAACTCTGGAGAGGTTCTCCAGTGGGGCCCCAAGTGTCTCGACCGCTGTCTGGGTCATATCCATCCACCACAGTCTTCTCCGCATCAGTCATTGGCAGGGTTGCCTTCTTGTTACTCTATGTTCTCTGATGTCTTTGATAAGAAGGAAGCAGAGACCTTGCTGCCACACCGAGCATATGATTGTACGATCGACTTGGTTCCTGATTCGTCTCCTCCTCGCGGCAGAGGGTACCCTCTCTCCTTGCCTGAGACCCACTCAATGTCTGCCTACATTAAGGAGAATCTGAAAAGGGGCTTCATTCGTAAATCCTCATCCCTGGCCGGAGCTGTGTTTTTCTTTGTCAAGAAGAAAGATGGATCCCTCCGACCCTGCATTGACTACCGAGGCCTCAACCAGATCAGGGTGAAGAACAGGTACCCATTGCCTTTGATTTCGGAACTGTTTGATCGCATACGGGGGGCAAACATTTTTTCTAAACTGGACCTGCGGGGGGGCCTACAATCTGATCCGGATTCATCAAGGTGACGAGTGGAAGACTGCATTTAATACACGTGATGGGCACTATGAATACCTAGTTATACCCTTCGGCCTATGTAATGCCCCCGCGGTATTTCAAGAATTTGTCAATTACATTTTTCGTGATCTCCTCTATGTCTGTGTTGTTGTAATGGCAGGAAGGAGTTGAAGGGAAAGTGAGCCCTAATCTACCCACCGCCCTGTCCCTGCCTACTTGCAACGACCCGCCCTAGGCGACGGGGTACAACTGGGCGGCGGTCCCTACGCTGTCTAGGTGCACGGGAAAACAAACAGGGAACACGCAAGGGAAGGGGCAGTAGCCCACGGAACGCCGCGAGGAAACGGAGCGGTGAATGAGTAGTCAGGACCAGGATAAGGTGGAGTATACCCAAGTGAGCACGGAGGAGGAAGCAAGCCGGAGGCAAAGCAAAGCAGGTAAGCAGAACAGCAGCAAGGCAGAAGCACGGCAGAAGCAGGCTGGAGCAAGCAGCAGTGGGGCCAGGAATCCAAAAGAATTACAAGCACTGAGGAGGAGAACACAGCAGGTGATAAAGGATAGGGGGTGGAGCTAACTCCGACTGACAAGGCCGCGATAGGCTCTCCCACTCCTGAGCCTGCCACCCTGGTTGGTGGGAGAGGGTGTCAGTCGAACAGGTCTGGCCTCAGGTGTGGATTGATTAATCCCAGGAGTATACCTAGACGTAGTACCTGGCAGATCCCTAACAGTACTCCCCCTTTTATGAGGGGCCACCGGACCCTTACTAAGAGGACCCGGTTTAGTAGGGAAGAGAAGGTGGAACCTCCTGATCAATACCCCAGCGTGAACATCACGGGCAGGTACCCAAGTCCTCTCCTCCGGCCCATACCCTCTCCAATGGACCAGGTATTGGAGGGAGCCCTGGACCATCCTACTGTCCATAATCTTGGCCACCTCGAATTCCACCCCCTCAGGGGTGAGAACGGGAGCAGGAGGTTTCCTCGAGGGGGACCAGGACGGGGAGCAGCGTTTAAGGAGGGAGGCATGGAAGACGTCATGTATGCGAAAGGATGGGGGCAGCTCCAGACGGAAGGATACAGGGTTGAGGACTTCAATGATCTTATAAGGCCCAATAAATCGGGGAGCAAACTTCCTGGACGGGACCTTAAGGCGCAAGTTCCTGGACGACAACCAGACCAAATCCCCGACGACAAACCGGGGGTTAGCAGAACGTCTACTATACGCCTGAATCTTTTGTGCGCTCTGTGACGCCTCTAGGTTCTTCTGAACCTGGGCCCAGACAGTGCACAGTTCCCAATGAACATCCTCTACCTCAGGATTATTGGAACAACCAGGGGAAACGGAGGAGAACCTTGGGTTAAACCCGAAATTACAGAAAAACGGGGAGACCCCTGACGAGTTACTGACCCGGTTATTCAGGGAAAATTCAGCAAGGGGAAGGAATGAGACCCAATCGAATTGACAGTCAGAGATGAAACACCTTAAATATTGTTCCAGGGACTGGTTAGTCCTCTCCGTTTGGCCATTAGTTTCGGGATGGAAGGCGGAGGAGAAGGACAGATCAATCTCGAACTTTTTACAAAAGGCTCTCCAAAATAAGGAAACAAATTGTACCCCTCTGTCAGAAACGATATTGACTGGGGCCCCATGGAGACGCAGGATGTGTTTCACAAACAAAGAAGCTAACGTCTTGGCGTTAGGTAGCTTCTTAAGGGGCACAAAGTGGCACATCTTGCTGAAGCGGTCTACTACCACCCACACCACCGACTTGCCCTGAGATGGAGGCAAATCGGTGATAAAATCCATGGAGATATGGGTCCAAGGTCTCTGGGGAATGGGCAAGGAACGTAGTAGGCCCGCAGGTCGGGACCTAGGGGTTTTGGACCTAGCGCAAACCTCACAAGCGGCGACGTAAGCCCTAACGTCTTTAGGCAACCCAGGCCACCAATAGTTTCTGGTAATGAGGTGTTTGGTGCCCAAGATGCCAGGATGACCAGATAGAGCGGAGTCATGGTTTTCCCTGAGTACCCTTAGCCGGTATTGCAGGGGAACAAACAGTTTGTCCCCAGGGACGTTCCCGGGAGCTGCACCCTGATCAGCCGCGATATCAGAAGCTAAATCAGAATCCGTGGCAGAAATGATTATACCAGGGGGTAAAATACAAGCAGGATTTTTCTCGGAAGGAGGATTGGCCATGAAACTACGTGACAGGGCATCAGCCTTAATATTCTTGGACCCAGCCCTATAGGTAACCAAGAAATTAAATCTGGTAAAGAATAGTGCCCACCGAGCTTGTCTAGGATTAAGCCTCCGGGCCGATTCTAGGAAAACCAGATTCTTGTGATCCGTAAGGACCGTTACCTGGTGTCTGGCCCCCTCCAGGAAGTGCCGCCACTCTTCAAAAGCCCATTTAATGGCTAGAAGTTCGCGGTTGCCAATATCATAGTTACCCTCCGTGGGCGAAAACTTCCTAGAGAAGTAAGCACAGGGGCGGAGATGGGTGAGGGAGCTGGTACCCTGGGACAAGACGGCCCCCACTCCCACCTCGGATGCGTCAACCTCCACAATAAATGGCTCCTCTTGGTTGGGCTGAATCAGCACGGGGGCCGAGATAAAGCACTTCTTGAGGGTCTCAAAGGCCTGGACGGCCTCGGGGGGCCAATGGAGGACATCAGCACCCTTGCGAGTAAGGTCCGTAAGAGGCTTAGCGACGACCGAGAAGTTGGCAATAAATCTCCTGTAATAGTTGGCGAACCCTAAAAAACACTGTAACGCCTTAAGGGATGCAGGTTGGACCCATTCCGCCACAGCCTGAACCTTGGCAGGGTCCATGCGGAATTCATGAGGAGTGAGGATTTGCCCTAAAAATGGTATCTCCTGTACCCCAAAGACACATTTTTCAGTCTTAGCAAACAGATTATTCTCCCGAAGGACCTGGAGCACCTTCCTGACATGCTCCACGTGGGAGGACCAGTCCTTGGAAAACACCAGTATGTCATCAAGGTACACAACAAGAAAATTACCCAGGTAATCTCTCAGGATTTCATTAATAAAATTCTGGAAGACAGCAGGGGCATTACACAACCCAAAGGGCATGACCAGGTATTCGAAATGACCCTCGGGTGTGTTGAACGCAGTTTTCCACTCATCCCCCTCTTTGATGCGGATAAGGTTATATGCCCCCCGTAGATCGAACTTAGAAAACCATTGGGCTCCCTGAACCTGATTAAAAAGATCCGGAATCAAAGGAAGTGGGTACTGGTTCCTTACGGTGACCTTATTCAGGTTACGATAATCAATGCACGGCCTAAGACCACCATCCTTCTTCCCCACAAAGAAGAAGCCAGCACCTACAGGAGAAGTCGAGGGGCGAATGAAACCCTTGGCCAGGCATTCTTGGAAATACACCCTCATAGCTTCACGTTCAGGACATGAAAGATTAAATATCCTACCCTTAGGAAGCTTGGCACCAGGCACCAAATCGATGGCGCAATCGTAATCTCTATGGGGGGGGCAACACCTCGGAGGCCTCCTTAGAAAACACATCGGCGAAGTCCTGAACAAACTCAGGAAGCGTGTTTACCTCCTCCCGGGGAGAAATAGAGTTAACAGAAAGACATGACATAAGACATTCATTACCCCATTTGGGGAGATCCCCAGTATTCCAATCAAACGTGGGATTATGCAACTGCAACCAGGGAAGACCTAATACCAGATCAGACGATAATCCCTGCATCACCAGTACAGAGCACTGCTCCAAATGCATGGAGCCAACCAGGAGTTCAAAAACAGGAGTATGCTGAGTAAAATAACCATTAGCAAGGGGAGTTGAGTCGATACCTACTACAGGGATAGGATAAGGTAAATCAATAAAAGGCATTTTTAGAGACATGGCAAATTCCACAGACATGATATTAGCAGATGAGCCAGAATCCACGAAGGCACTGCCAGTGGCAGACCGACCAGCAAACGAGACCTGAAAGGGAAGCAAAATTTTATTGCGTTTCACATTAACGGGAAATACCTGTGCGCCCAAGTGACCTCCCCGATGATCACTTAGGCGCGGAAGTTTTCCGGCTTTTTATTCTTGCGCCTGGGACAGGTGTTCAGAAGATGCTTGTCGTCCCCACAGTAGAAGCAGAGACCCTTCATTCTGCGAAACTCCCTACGTTGTCGAGGGGACATGGAGGCCCCGAGTTGCATAGGTACCTCCGAGTCCTCCGTGGAGGGGCGAGGAGACGGGACCTCGGGGGGGATCGCAGAAAAATCAGAGGGGGGCACATTGAAGCGTTCAAGCTGACGTTCCCTGAGACGTCGGTCAAGTCGTACTGCTAGGGCCATAACCTGGTCAAGGGAGTCAGAAGAGGGGTAGCTAACCAGCAGATCCTTCAGGGCGTCAGATAATCCTAACCTAAACTGGCACCTTAGGGCCGGATCGTTCCACCGAGAAGCTACGCACCACCTTCTAAAATCAGAACAGTACTCCTCAACCGGTCTCCTACCCTGACGTAAGGTCACCAGCTGACTCTCGGCTAAAGCAGTC
This sequence comes from Rhinoderma darwinii, assembly GCF_050947455.1. Taxonomy (NCBI): domain Eukaryota; kingdom Metazoa; phylum Chordata; class Amphibia; order Anura; family Rhinodermatidae; genus Rhinoderma; species Rhinoderma darwinii. The sequence goes on along the minus strand of NC_134688.1, from coordinate 189,899,089 downwards.
CTGTCAGTCTCGTCGTAAATGAGTCCGAGGGCAGAGAAAAAGCGATCAACAGAGGAAAGTTCAGGGGCGTCAGGAGCCAAGGAGAAGGCCCACTCTTGGGGCCCTTCCTGGAGTCGGGATATGATGATACCCACCCGCTGGTTCTCGGAACCTGAGGAGTGGGGTTTAAGGCGGAAATACAGTCTGCAACTCTCCCGGAAGGAGAGAAACGTCTTACGGTCCCCTGAGAACCGGTCAGGTAACTTGAGGTCGGGTTCTAGAGGTGAGGTGAGGGGAACTACTACGGCAGCGTCACCCTGGTTGACCCTCTGGGCCAGGGCCTGGACCTGTAGGGAGAGGCCCTGCATCTGCTGGGTCAGGGTCTCAAGGGGGTCCATGATAGCGTCAGCGTAGGGGAAATGGTAGACTAGGTAAGGGGCTTGTAATTATGTAATGGCAGGAAGGAGGTGAAGGGAAAGTGAGCCCTAATCTACCCACCGCCCTGTCCCTGCCTACTTGCAACGACCCGCCCTAGGCGACGGGGTACAACTGGGCGGCGGTCCCTACGCTGTCTAGGTGCACGGGAAAACAAACAGGGAACACGCAAGGGAAGGGGCAGTAGCCCACGGAACGCCGCGAGGAAACGGAGCGGTGAATGAGTAGTCAGGACCAGGATAAGGTGGAGTATACCCAAGTGAGCACGGAGGAGGAAGCAAGCCGGAGGCAAAGCAAAGCAGGTAAGCAGAACAGCAGCAAGGCAGAAGCACGGCAGAAGCAGGCTGGAGCAAGCAGAAGTGGGGCCAGGAATCCAAAAGAATTACAAGCACTGAGGAGGAGAACACAGCAGGTGATAAGGACAGAGGGCGGAGCTAACTCCGACTGACCAGGCCGCGATAGGCTCTCCCACTCCTGAGCCTGCCACCCTGGTTGGTGGGAGAGGGTGTCAGTCGAACAGGTCTGGCCTCAGGTGTGGATTGATTAATCCCAGGAGTATACCTAGACGTAGTACCTGGCAGATCCCTAACAGTTGTGGTGTATCTCGATGACATTTTGATTTTTTTCCTAGATCCAGTAACTCATCAGAATCATGTCCGCCAGGTGTTGCTTCGTCTAAGAGAGAATCATCTTTATGCCAAGCTGGAGAAGTGTGTTTTTGAAAAAAAGTCTCTTCCCTTCCTGGGCTATATAATCTCCAATCAGGGTCTCAAGATGGACCCTGAGAAGGTAAAGGCTGTCCTGGAATGGCCACGCCCCCAAGGCTTAAGGGCCATACAATGCTTCCAGGGATTCGCCAACTTCTACCGGCTGTTCATTCCCAACTTCTTGTCTTTGACAGCTCCCATCTCTACCCTCACCAAAAAGGGCATGAATGCCAAGGTGTGGACTCCGGATGCAGAAGCCGCATTTGAATCCTTAAAAAAAGCCTTCACGTCAGCCTCTATTCTTCACCACCCTGATGTGTCCCTACAGTTTTCTTTGGAGGTGGACGCTTCCTCTGTTGGTGCTGGTGCACTGTTGTTCCAGAAAGGTTCAAAAGGCAAGACTGTGGTATGTGGCTACTATTCCAAGCTGTTTTCTTCCGCAGAGCGCAACTACTCGATTGGGGATCAGGAGTTACTGGCCATCAAGCTGGCTCTGCAGGAGTGGAGACACCTACTGGAAGGCGCAGCCCATCCTATCCTGGTCTTCACAGATCACAAGAACCTGACCTATCTACAGACGGCTCAGCGGTTGAATCCTCGTCAAGCCAGGTGGTCGTTGTTCTTTGCTCGGATCCGGTTCGAACTCCACTACCGTCCTGCCGACAAGAAGGTGAGGGCCGATGCCTTGTCTAGGTCATTTGAAACAGAGGACACTGCGGAGTCCCCACAGAATATTATTGATCCTTACTTCATCTTCTCTGTGAACCCTCTGCAATTTAGAGACATTCCTCCGGGAAGGACTTTTGTACATCTGGCAGACAGAGGAAGAATCCTCCGCTGGGGTAACAGTTCCAAGCTGACAGGTCACGCGGGTGCTCTTAAGACCCAAAATCTAATCGTCCATCAGTTCTGGTGGCCCACGCTGCCCAAAAACGTCATGGACTTTGTCTCCTCATGTACGGTATGCGTAGCAAATAAAGTTGCCCACTACAGACGGGCTGGTCTGCTCCAGCCACTGCCTGTGCCCGTTGCTCCCTGACAGCATGTCGCAATGGACTTTGTCACGGATCTCCCTCTCCCTGCGGGTTGAAGTGTGATCTGGGTGGTGGTGGATCGATTTTCTAAAATGGCTCATTTTGTTCCCTTGACTGGTCTGCCTTCTGCTGTGCGATAAGCTGACCTCTTCATTCAACACATCTTCCATCTGCACGGCTTGCCTCTGCATATTGTCTCGGATCGAGAGGTCCAGTTCACCTCAAAGTTTTGGAGAGCACTCTGCTGTCTCCTTGGTGTAAAGTTGGACTTCTCTTCGGCCTATCATCCACAATCTGGGCAAGTCGAGAGGGTGCAATGACGGGGGTGGGGAGACAGACAAGTGAGCCCTAATCTACCCGCCACTCAGTCCCTGCCTACTTGCAACGACCCGCCCTAGGCGACGGGGTACAACTGGGCGACGGTCCCTACGCTCAATAAGTGCATGACAGACAAACAGACAAGGGTACACAGAGCTAGGGGGAGAAAGGGGCAGTTGCCCACGGCAACACAGTGCGCAACAAGAGAAGTGAACAAGCCGAGTCAAACCAGGAGAGTACGAGGTGCCAAACGCAGAGCAGGAGAGTAGTCAGCAAGCCGGGGTCAATATGAAGCAAGGACAATAGTACAAGAAGCTGAAGCAGGGCCAGGAAACCAAACGAGAAGAAATCACAAGCAAGGAGGAACAGGAAAGGCAGGTATAAATAGACAGAGGGTGGGAGCTAGCTCCGTCTGGCCAGGCTGTGATAGGTTCTCCCACTCCTAAGCCTGCCACCCTGAGTGGTGGAAGATGGAGTCAGTCTCACAGACATAGAAGCAGGTGCAAACTGATTATCTATGGGCGTTAACCCCGAAGCTGTGCCTGGCAGATCCTTTACAGTACCCCCCCCCCTTTTATGAGGGGCCACCGGACCCTTTCTAAGTGGACCTGGTTTACTGGGGAAACGAAGGTGAAACTTCCTGACCAATATTCCAGCGTGAACATCCCGGGCGGGTACCCAAGTCCTCTCCTCCGGCCCGTATCCTCTCCAATGGACCAGGTACTGGAGGGAGCCTTGGACCATCCTGCTGTCCACAATCTTGGCCACCTCGAATTCTGCCCCCTCAGGTGTGAGAACAGGGACCGGAGGTTAACTCGAGCGAGCCAAGGACGGGGAGCAGCGTTTAAGGAGGGAGGCATGGAACACGTCGTATACTCGAAAAGATGGGGGCAACTCCAGTCGGAAGGAGACAGGATTGAGGACTTCAATGACCATGTACGGCCCTATAAACCGGGGAGCAAACTTCTTGGACGGGACCTTAAGGCGCAAATTTTTAGACGATAGCCACACCAGATCCCCGACCATAAACAAGGGGTTAGCAGAACGTTTTCTATCTGCCTGAGTTTTTTGTATGCTCTGGGACGCCTCTAGGTTCTTCTGAACCTGAGCCCAGACTGTGCACAGTTCCCGATAAACGACCTCTACCTCGGGATTGTTTGAACTACCAGGTGAAACGGAAGAGAACCGTGGATTAAACCCAAAATTACAGAAAAAGGGGGAGTCCCCTGACGAGTTACTGACCCGGTTATTAAGGGAAAATTCGGCGAGGGGAATGAATGAGACCCAATCATATTGACAGTCAGAGATAAAACACCTTAAATATTGTTCTAGAGACTGATTAGTCCTCTCAGTTTGGCCATTAGTTTCAGGATGGGAGGCAGAGGAGAAGGACAGATCAATCTCCAACTTTTTACAGAAGGCTCTCCAAAACAATTAAACAAATTGTACCCCTCTATCAGAAACAATATTGACAGGAAACCCATGGAGACGCAGGATGTGTTTGACAAACAAGGTAGCTAACGTCTTAGCATTGGGTAGTTTCTTGAGGGGCACAAAATGGCACATCTTACTGAAGCGGTCTACTACAACCCACACCACCGACTTGCCTTGAGATGGAGGCAAATCGGTGATAAAATCCAAGGAGATATGGGTCCAAGGTCTCTGGGGAATGGGTAAAGAACATAGTAAGCCCGCTGGTCGGGACCTGGGAGTCTTGGACCTAGCACAAACTTCACAAGCGGCGACGTAGGCCTTAACGTCTTTAGGCAACCCAGGCCACCAATAGTTTCTGGCAATGAGGTGCTTGGTACCCAGGATGCCTGGATGGCCAGATAGTGCAGAGTCATGATTTTCCCTAAATACCCTTATCCGGAATTGCAGGGGAACAAACAGCTTGTTCTCAGGAAGGCTCCTGGGAGCTGAACCTTGATCAGCCGCAATTTCAGAGACTAAATCAGAATCAATAGCGGAAATGATTATACCTGGAGGCAAAATACAAGCAGGATCTTCCTCCGAAGGAGGGCTGGCCATGAAGCTACGTGACAGTGCATCAGCCTTAACATTTTTAGACCCAGCCCTATAGGTAACCACAAAGCTGAATCTGGTAAAAAATAACGCCCAACGAGCTTGTCTCGGGTTTAGCCTCCGGGCAGATTCTAGGAAAACCAGATTCTTGTGGTCGGTAAGGACCGTTACCTGGTGCCTAGCCCCCCTCCAGGAAGTGGCGCCACTCTTCAAATGCCCATTTAATGGCTAAGAGTTCGCGGTTGCCAATATCATAGTTACTCTCAGTGGGTGAAAACTTCCTGGAGAAGTAGGCACAGGGACGGAGATGGGTGAGGGACCTGGTACGCTGGGACAAGACAGCACCCACTCCCACCTCGGACGCGTCAACCTCCACGATAAATGGCTCCATTTGGTTGGGCTGAACCAGCACCGGGGCCGAGATAAAGCACTTCTTAAGGACCTCAAAAGCCTGGACAGCCTCAGGAGGCCAGTGGAGGAGATCAGCACCTTTGCGAGTGAGATCCGTAAGAGGCTTAGTGATGACCGAGAAGTTAGCAATAAACCTCCTGTAATAATTAGCGAACCCCAGGAAGCACTGTAACGCCTTCAGGGAGGCAGGTTGGACCCATTCCGCCACAGCCTGGACCTTGGCAGGGTCCATGCGGAATTCATGAGGAGTGAGGATTTGGCCCAAAAATGGTATCTCCTGCACCCCAAACACACATTTTTCGGTCTTCGCAAACAGTTTGTTTTCTCGAAGGACCTGGAGCACCTTCCTGACATGCTCAATGTGGGAGGACCAGTCCTTGGAAAACACAAGTATGTCATCAAGGTACACTACAAGAAATACCCCCAGGTAGTCTCTTAAAATCTCATTTATGAAATTCTGGAAGACCGCGGGAGCATTACACAACCCAAAGGGCATGACGAGGTATTCGAAATGACCTTCGGGCGTGTTAAACGCAGTCTTCCACTCATCCCCCTCTTTGATGCGGATAAGGTTATAAGCCCCCCGTAGATCAAACTTAGAGAACCATTGGGCCACCTGAACCTGATTAAAGAGATCAGGAATCAGAGGAAGGGGATACTGGTTCCTTACAGTGACCTTATTCAAGCTTCGGTAGTCAATGCATGGCCTAAGACCACCATCCTTCTTCCCTACGAAGAAGAAGCCAGCACCTACCGGAGAAGTAGAGGGGCGAATGTAACCCTTGGCCAGGCATTCCTGGATATACTCCCTCATGGCTTCACGTTCGGGACAAGAGAGATTAAATATCCTACCCTTAGGGAGCTTAGCTCCTGGTACCAAATTGATTGCGCAATCATATTCTCTATGAGGAGGTAACACTTCGGAGGCCTCTTTAGAGAAAACATCGGCGAAGTCCTGAACAAACTCAGGTAACGTGTTCACCTCCTCAGGGGGAGAAATAGAATTAACAGAAAAACATGACGTCAAGCATTCATTACCCCACTTGGTAAGGTCCCCAGAATTCCAGTCAAACGTGGGATTATGCAACTGCAACCAGGGAAGGCCTAAAACCAAATCGGACGATAATCCCTGCATTAACAGTACAGAGCACTGCTCCAAATGCATGGAGCCAACAAGGAGTTCAAAAACAGGGGTATGCTGTGTAAAATAACCATTAGCAAGAGGAGTGGAGTCGATACCCACTACCGGGACAGGTTTAGGCAAATCAATCAAAGGCATAGCTAGAGACATAGCAAATTCCACAGACATAATATTAGCAGAAGACCCTGAATCCATGAAGGCACTGCCGGTAGCAGACCTACCACCAAAAGAGACCTGAAAGGGAAGCAAGATTTTATTAAGTTTCATATTTACGGGAAATACCTGTGCGCCCAAGTGACCTCCCCGATGATCACTTAGGCGCGGAAGTTCTCCGGCTGCATTTTTACGCTTAGGACAGTTGTTCACTTGAGTCTTCCGGGGAGGAACGAAGCAACGGAACCTTGGGAGGCATCATGGGGGAGTCAGGGGAGAAAACATCAAGGCGTTCAAGTCGTCGTTCCCTGAGACGTCGGTCAAGTCGTACCGCTAAAGCCATAACCTGGTCTAGGGAGTCAGAAGAGGGATAACTAACTAGCAGGTCTTTCAGGGCGTTCGACAGACCCAACCTAAACTGGCACCTTAAGGCAGGGTCATTCCACCGAGAAGCTACGCACCACTTCCTAAAGTCAGAGCAATACTCCTCAACAGGTCTCTTACCCTGACGTAAGGTCACCAGCTGACTCTCGGCAAAAGCAGTCTTGTCAGTCTTGTCATAGATGAGTCCGAGAGCAGAAAATAAAAGATTAACGGAGGAAAGTTCAAGGGCGTCAGGAGCCAAGGAGAAGGCCCATTCTTGGGGCCCTTCCTGGAGCCGGGACATAATTATACCCACCCGCTGGCTCTCAGAACCTGAGGAGTGGGGCTTTAAACGAAAATAGAGCCTACAACTCTCCCGAAAGGAGAGAAAGTCTTCCGGTCCCCTGAGAACCGGTCGGGCAACTTGAGGTGGGGTTCAAGAGGTGAGGTGAGGGGGACTACCATGGTAGCATCAGGCTGGTTGACCCTCTGAGCCAGGGCCTGGACCTGTAGGGAGAGACCCTGCATTTGCTGAGCCAGGGTCTCAAGGGGGTCCATAGTGGTGTCAGGGACCAGGGTAGACTAGGTATGGGCTTGTGATTATGTAATGACGGGGGTGGGGAGACAGACAAGTGAGCCCTAATCTACCCGCCACTCAGTCCCTGCCTACTTGCAACAACCCGCCCTAGGCGACGGGGTACAACTGAGCGACGGTCCCTACGCTCAATAAGTGCACGACAGACAAACAGACAAGGGTACACAGAGCTAGGGGGAGAAAGGGGCAGTTGCCCACGGCAACACAGTGCGCAACAAGAGAAGTGAACAAGCCGAGTCAAACCAGGAGAGTACGAGGTGCCAAACGCAGAGCAGGAGAGTAGTCAGCAAGCCGGGGTCAATATGAAGCAAGGGCAATAGTACAAGAAGCTGAAGCAGGGCCAGGAAACCAAACGAGAAGAAATCACAAGCAAGGAGGAACAGGAAAGGCAGGTATAAATAGACAGAGGGCGGGAGCTAGCTCCGTCTGGCCAGGCTGTGATAGGTTCTCCCACTCCTAAGCCTGCCACCCTGAGTGGTGGAAGATGAAGTCAGTCTCACAGACATAGAAGCAGGTGCAGACTGATTATCTATGGGCGTTAACCCCGAAGCTGTGCCTGGCAGATCCTTTACAGAGGGTTAACCAGATTATGGAGAACTATCTGCGTCACTTTGTTTCCAGATGGCATGATGACTGGGTGCAGCTGCTCCCGTGGGCAGAGTCCTCCTAAAATAAATAACCACGCTAGTGAGTCCACCACCTCCAGTCCGTTCTTCATCGTCTACGGCCAACACCCTTGAATACCTCTTCCTGTCTCTACTATGTCCCAGGTAGCTGCTGCTGACTACCTTCAGAGACTTTCTGCAGATATGGCAACAGACTCGATCTATCCTGCTGGCGGTGGACTGCATGAAGAGAAAGGCAGATACTAGAAGACGGGATCCTCCTCAGTTTCTTCCAGGTACTAAGGTGTGGTTGTCTTCAAAGAATATGCGGCTGAGGGTGCCGTCCTGCAAATTTGCCCCTAGGTTCCTCGGACTCTTCGAGATCCTACTACAGATTAACCCGGTGTCTTACAAGCAGCGACTGCCTCCTACTCTCAAGATCCCTAACGCCTTCCATGTCTCCTTGCTGAAGCCCGTGGTCCTGAACCGCTACTCCAGGACTCCTAGTTCCGCAGTGGTCCCTGGCGGATCGTCAGGGACTTTCGAAGTAAGGGAGATTCTGGTCACCAAGAAGGTAGGAGGAAGGACGTTTTATTTTGTGGATTGGAAGGGATTCGGTTCAGAAGAGAGGTCTTGGGAGTCAGAGGAGAACATCGATGCCCCTGTCCTCGTGAGGAAGTTTCTCTCCCGCTCTGGTCCCAAGAAGTGGGGGCGTAAGAGGGGGGATACTGTAACGTCTATGGCCGCGGTCCGTCGTTCTGACTTACCCCTCAACGACCGCGGCCATGGACATGTGAGTTCCCTACAGCATCGTCCTCCTGTGAGGTGCCGGCACTCACTTCCTGGTAGAAGAGACTGTCTCCAGAAGGCGCGCGTGCCTGCGCGCGTACGGTCTTAAGCCGCCAGTGTGCGCATAATTGCAGGAAGTCTGCAATCAAGCCCAGAATGCTACTGGACTATAAAAGGGGCTCTGCCCTCTTGTTCTTTGCCTGAGTGTTGTTCGTTACCCAAAGTTTGTCTTGCAAATGGTCTCCTAGTGTCTTCCAGTTCCCAAGTGTATCCTGTATCCCATGCTGTTCTGGTCAAGTGCCATGCTGAAGCTGTTGTCATGTTCTGCTACTCCATGCCTGACGTCTACCTGCTGCATGGTCCCAGCCGAGCCTGCCACAGGTACCCTTTCTGGACTATAGACTCTGTACTATACCTGTTTGGCCAGCTGGCATCCCGCTACGCAGTACGGCCCAGTGGGTCAACACCCCGCATCGTGACAATAAGCACTTGTGTCAGTCTGATAAACTACAGTGCTGAAAATTACACTGTTTCTCTTTAAAAACACAGGGGCTCATGTATTCATCTTTTTACCTCCCCACCAAGATGAATACAAATGTATACTATGCAAATATACACTATATAGCCAAAAGTATATGGACACCTCCACTTATTATTGAGTTCAGGAGTTTCAGCCACACTCATTGCTAACAAGTGTAGAAAAACAAGCACACAGCCATGCAACCTTCATAGACCAGCATTGCTAGTATTATAAGTTGTACTAAAGAGCTGAGTGACTTTAAACATGGCACTGTTATAGAATGCCACCTTTGCCACAAGTCGGTTTCTGACATTTCTGATCTGTTTGATCTTTCCCGGTTAACTGTTAGTGCTATTATTGTGAAGTGGAAGAATCTAGTTGTAACACAGCATAGCCATGTAGAAGTAGACCACACAACTCACAGAGCTGGGCCGAGTGCTAAAGTGAGAACGCGCAAAACTTGCATATACTCTGCTGCATCACTCACTACAGCACAAGAACTGTGTGTCAGGAGCTTCATGAAAATTGTTTACATGGTCATGCAACTGAACACAAGCCTAAAATCACAACGCCAAATATTGCTGTAGTGGTGTAAAGCATGCCACTAAAGAACACAACCTACCGGAACACAGTGTCTAATGTAAAATTTGGTGGAGGGGGGATAATGGTCTGGAGAGGTTTTTTTAGAATTTGGTCTAAGCCCCTTATTTTCAGTAAGGATAATGGTAATGCTACAACATACAAAGACATCTTAGACAATTGTATGTTTCAAATTTTGTAAGAACAGTTTAAATAAGACCCTTTCCTGTTCCAGAATGACTGTTCCTCTGTGCTGAAAAAAGCGAGGTCCATAAAGACATAGTTTGAAAGTTTGCTGTGGAGGAACTTGAATGGCCTGCACAAAGTCCTGACCTCAACCCTTATCGATCACTTTTGGGATCATGGCCGGCCTTAGATACGTTCGACCAGTGCGGTTGCACAGGGCGCCAGCCGCCACATGCAAGAGGGGCGCCAGCGGGTGTGTGTATCCCCGCGCCGTTGCAACTACCAGCGGGGATACACACACTAACTGCAGTCGCCTTTGCGCCCGGGCGCTTCTTAACTTAGTGGCCGTCGCTACCGCTGTAGCAGCCATAGCGGCTGCTAGCGGCGACACCAGGCAAGAGGGCGGTAGCGCTGCTAGCAGCTGCTGCGGCTGCTATAGCGGTAGCGACGGCACTATAGCAGAGCAGACATTTTTTGTGGTGCCTTGGCAGGCTACAATGTGCACAAAAAATGGCGGGAGCCCGTTCCTCTGGGGCACTGGTAATGATAATTTTTATCTGACAGATTTATATTTTAGTAAATTTCTCATCAAAGTTTCCATAAAAATAGCAGATAATCTATAGATGTACTGGGACCAATGCTATTTTGGCATCCTCTGTGGTAACAGAGAACTGGAGTCATTTCTGCTTGGTGACCACACGTCTATATAAATCCATTGTTCTCAGGCCACGAGTGAATGAAGCGTGCATTGTGGCCGCCAGCACAGCTGTGTGTGAATCCAGGTCAGTGCTGTGTGGAGATTGTCGGCAGGTGGTGCCATATTATCAGGCATTTTCCCCTGTTCTTGTGTTGTAAACAGTCCACATCCACACGCAGGGGAGGAGGCCATGTCATGTCATGTCACCCAGCCCCGGGCACCATTCCCCCACTTGTAGTGACAATAGAGCACAGCCCGGTTACCTCAGCCTCGTGCAGCTTCTGCCACATTGTGCGTACTAAAGAGGGGGCTTTTACTTTTCATAGCCATGTAAATTATTTCCTTGGCTAATTTTATAGGTAATAATTCCAATTGTATATGGAAATGTCTCCAGTGGACGAGCGAGGAGAGGGGGCACATAGTTTATGAGGGACAATCTATAATTAATAGCAGGGCGATATTTATAGTCGTCTCCTCATGGCTGACTGATGTGTGCCCGCCTGGGGAGCGTGTGAGGAGGCTGCCGGGGATCACGTCAGGGACATAGAGGTGTGTCTGGAGATGTGTGCAAACTTTTATCAAATGATTGGGAGGGAGTGAGGCGCGGACTCCCCCGCTGTGACTGTGGCTGCTGCCGGCTGTGAATGTTATTCTCTCTCACAGGCAGTCCTGGCTCCGGATCACCAGCTCCATACCAGGGACATCACCTCTAGCTGCCCGGGGTTGTGCGCTCACCATGCCCAGCGCTTCCAGTCTGACAGCCGCTCTGCTTCTCCTCCTCCTGCTGGCTGCGGAGACCTCGCATGGCAGTGAGTACTGGGCTGCTTGGTAACGGGGTGTTACAGGGCACGGCATACAGAGGGACCCCCCGAGGGACATGAATGTTTGTAACAGTCACCCATGGTAATTGGCATTACACTGGCATCCAGAACGTGCCAGTTGTTTGGTATGGTGATAGAGCTGCATTGTCAGCAATCTCCATGATTGCTTCACCATGCACATGGGACTCAGGGAAGCAGCTGGCATGGGTTTGTTTATATCCTCTTGAGCAATGCTGTAGAGTGGTAAAGGTCACCACAGACTTGATAAGCTGCTTCTTAGGTGATCTCCATAGAGTATAGTAATGGAAGAATTCACAAGGGTTCCTCAGCTTTTTAGAATCGGGTTTTTGCATGTAAACAATTCATAATTCTTGTTAGAAAATATACAGAATAACAAACCTCCCTGCTATAGTGGAGGACGGCTGTCCTGTCAGCCTACTGTAAAAAAAGCAAACCTGTTCGGATATATTCACACACGACAGATTAGTTACTGCAAAGTCCATCCCATACCTGTGAATGGGGTTATTTCTGCCGCATGTGCATGGATTTCTGCGCCCCATTCAGATGACTAGGACGGTCTCAGTAATTTCTGCAACAAATCCCCTGCAACTAAATATATACGTAGGTCTCTTTCTTCCAGTTTGTGCCGTGCTTTATCTGGTACATGCCTCGTGGGTGCTGAGTTATGGTTGTCATTACGGTGTGCGCCCATTTAACTATTGTGCATATGCCCTGTCTTTTATTGGGATGCCTCTTGAAAATATCAGGCATCATAGTAAACCTCACCCATGTCATGCCTTATTTATGAAATAGAAATGTGTATTTGTGCGCCTGTTTTTATTTTTTTTAGAAATAAAGCACAAGTCAGACCACCCTGGCGTTCCTACTTGCGTCATAAACCTCTCTGTGCAGCAGATGAGCGTTGTAACCAATATTGCGTATAATCCGCAGCCGCACCATTTAATTAATTCATAATCTGTGGAATTGCTGCGAATTTCCTTGTGGATTCCACAGCAGTAAACAGCCCAATAGATGTGGATGGGGTTTACGAGACCCCATCCACATGTAGCGGTAAAGATCGATGCAGAATTGAGGGCATGCTGTTGATCTTCTAATCTACAACATGTCCGTTCTGTTGTGGATGGGTGAAATCTGCGTCAAAATCCGCATGTAACTGATTTCGCGGCTGATTTTCTTCATAATCTGTAGGAAAAAGTCAACAGCTTGAGTACTCCATAAGAGCTTGTCCACACACAACGGAATTGCTGCAGAAAATTTCTGCAGCAATTCCATTGAAAGTAGCAGACTTTCCGCTGCGGAAAAAACGCACCATTTCCTGCGGTTTTCCCTGCAGAAAATGGTGCGGATTTTGCTGTGTTTTTCTCAATGCTGGGGGATGGTGACCTCTCATCCTGAAAAACTCAGCAATTCAGTCCACTTTCCGCAGCAGGAATTGACATGCTGCTGTCCGAAAAATATGCACCGCAGGTCAACTTGTGGTCAGAATTTTTACGCAGCGTGTGGATGAGATTTGTTAAATCTCACCCATTTTGCTGTTACTGTATTCTGCTGTGTATTTTCCATCCGCAATTCCGGACAGAAAAAAACGCAGCAATTCCGCAAGTGTGGACGAGCCCTAGCAGTGCTGTTGGAATGGATATCACATGCGTATAAAAAGTGTTCAACTTTCCCTTAGTCTTTTATGTGACTTATTATGTAATTTTCTGACCCTTTTCAACAAAAAGGGTACAATGGGAATTGTCCATGTTGAAAACGCTGATTGTGCCAAAACCACAACAAAATCTGCAAATAATGGTGTGGATTTCCACCACTTGTGAATATACCAAAAAAGTAAAAAAATAAAATAAAAAAAATAAATAAATATGCAATACACAAATAGTATTTGCAACAATGGGAACGACTCCGGGGCAGACACGGTGCAAGAGTAGTATATGGGCCCCTTGTTCTCCAATATCTTACCATAGATCACCACTTTGTCTCTCTAGCAATCAATCGGTAAATGTCAGCCATAAAATTCATTAGCTCGGGCATTTACATGCAATCTATTAGACAAAAGAAGACTGCTGGCCCCCCTTACCTTGTTGCAGATAATTTGTATTCTGTATCCTTGTCACAATCCGTTTCCCCAGAGTTAAACATTTTGAAAAACTGGTTGGTTCACGGGGAAAGGCCCTTTTACACGGGCCAATTATCGGGTAATTGAGCTTTGTCCCGATCATTTCCCTGTATAAAGGGCAAAGATCTGCTCGTTCGTTGGCTGATGCGCTAGTTTATGCAGCAATACATATTATCGTTGTCGGCAGCACACCTCCCTGTGTAAACAGGAGATGTGCCGCCGACATGATGGAAATGTACGAGCGCTTGTCCCAATACATAAACCAATCATTGCTCCGCGTGAAAGGAGCAAATGAGCGCTCGTCAACGTTAATGGAGTTTGGTTCAAGTATTTTCAACGTCAAAAATAGTACAGTCTGCAGTGCTATTCTTGCGGTGAAAAGCACTAGAACCCCTACAGATCCCATTTAAATCAATGGGGGCCGTCAAAATTCCACCAGTATGTGTTTGAAAATGGATCCGGCGTAGCTGTTATGGCTCCGTTATAAACACAAGCATTGTGAACACACTCAACGCTCATGTGAACAGATGCTAAATTGTCCAGTCTTTGGCAAAAAAAAAAAAGGATCTACACTGATTGAGTAACTATTTACCCCTTTCAAGTCCGTATTATTAGAAGCACTTTTGGAAACCATTATGGCCTCGAGTCTGTGTAGGGAGGACTCCATCAGCCTTGTACATGTAGACACTATAATTTTTCCCCACTTTTATATTGATAGATGTGCCGTTGTAAATTCTTACAGTATAATTTTTTTTTTCCTATTCAGTTCGGGTCAGTTCACACAGTTTTTTGACGCGGGAACCGCACCAAAAAACGGCGAAAATGCTTCCCATGGATTTCAATGGGAGATGGAGGTGTTTTTTTCCCACAGGCAGAAAAACCGTCTCGCGGGAAAAAGTGACATGCCCTATCTTCGGGCGTTTACGTCTCTGACCTCCCATTGACATCAATGGGAAGCAGAGAAAGCGTGTTTTGCTGCGTTTTTGACCACGGCGATCCATGGCCGCAAGCGAAAAACACGGCAAACGGCGTGCAGGCAGATCAAGATCTGCCTCAAAATTCCAAACAGAATTTTGACGCATTAATTTCTGCCTGCAAAAAACTCTGTGAACGTACCCTTACACTACCAGTTAGATTATGTTTTGCGTTCTGTTATTTAGTTAAATACAGATGAAATTCTATGTTTATATATGCTTTTGTTATATGTTGGCTGCAGGAGTCATGTTGCAGGCTAATGAAGCGGCACAGTTCCTTCGCCCCAGGCTCAAGAGGGCTAACCATATATTTGAAGAGACCAAGCAAGGCCACTTGGAACGGGAGTGTGTAGAGGAGAGGTGCAATAAAGAGGAGGCCAGGGAAGTTTTTGAGAATGATCCTGAAACTGTAAGTATGACTTGTTTTCTAATAAGCTATAGGACTTGCCAAATGTGCTTGTGGATATGAAAGAAAATTTGGATTTAGAGAATATAAGGGCTTGTTGTAATATCAGAGGTTTTAGAAAAAACTCCTTTCTAGCTGGGGTGGTACCTGTTCTTGGATGTTTAGTTCACCTATTTCTGTGGAGGTCTTGGGTCAAAATAATATTAATAAATGATTAATACTAAAGCATTGTCGCATTTGTACGTTCCCTTCCCACATTTAGGTGATGTTTATCGTGCGGGCATTGTCACTGCTAGCTCCCGCTGCAACGGCCGGGATCGGAGGCTGCACATGGGCCTAACCAATGATCCCAGGCCTTCCATGACCGTATGCCTAGTTTTCCACGGGCAGGCAGTAATGCTTCGGTATACCTAAGCATTATATCAGCGATCAGAAGATCACATTGTGACCTCGCCTAGTGGGATTAATAAATTCTATTAAATGCAGTTAAAGAGGACCTGTCATTTCTCCCGATATGTCTCTTAGTAAATACTTGTATTGCCCTTGAAATAACAATTCTGTAACAAATTTTCTTAGAACTCTGTTGTGCTATTCTTCTGTTATTCCTCCTAGAAATGTATGAATAAATTGACAACTGGGTGTCACCATATGAGTCTTACCTTGGCAGCACTGATTGGACAGTGTCAAACTGTAGGGACACGCCGCCAACTGCTAACATAGTTGTCAATTTATTCATAAATTTCTAGGTGTAATGAAAGCGGAATGGCAAAAGATGCTCCAGAATTGCTGTTTTATGGAGCCATTGAAATGTAAACTTGCAAGAAAAAAAAAAAAAAAAAAAGCCCTTATACAGCTATGCCAACATATAAAAATTAAAAAGTTCCCTAAATAAGACTATGAAAAACAAAAAAATTATTTGTAGTTATTAAGGCCAAAATTAACCTGGTCGTTTAAATGGTTAATACTACTATGGCCAGATAAAAGGCACCTCATAATTCAGTAGTGCTTGATATCAAAACATGTTGAAAAAAAATCTCTGTAATCACCTAGTTGTGCTGCCAGTGTATAGGCAGCGAGAGGATGAGGAGATCTCTTATTGGCACATGCCCATGTATTGCTTTACATAATAGAATGTGGGTTATAGATTTCCGAACCCTCCTATCCATGGATATTTAATTGCTTTTCTATCCAAAAACTTTTCTCTTCATTCCACCTTACTTCAGAGATTATGGCACAAGAGATTTGGTCTGTTCCTGGGTTCAAATCCGACCAAGGACATATGCGTAGAGTTTATTTGTTCTCTGTGCTTTTGCGTGAGAATTTATTAAATTGCGAGCCCCATTGGGAACAAGGACTGATTGATGACGATATCTGTATGTGATCTAAGTAACCGGAAATAAATTATAATTAGGATTCCGAAGGGAGAATACATCTAGCTGCAATGACCAAGTGTGTGAACACATGATTTATAATGATCGTCATACATAATGCTAGGTTGACATCTGCTTGTGTGTAGGTTCAGATCGCACCAGATACTGGGTGGAAGTGGTTTTGCACGGATAGGGGCCCAACCCAAATGCTGAGTATAATAGAAAGTATCCGGCACACCAATTTGAAAAAAAGGTAATTTTTTATTTTGTTTTTAATGGCAGTGGCAGAGTGCAACGTTTCGGTCCATACGACCTTCTTCAGGCACTGAGTCGTGCTGGGATCACTGCATAGGCGAGCGCTTGTAGTAATAGCGGCTTGCCGCTTTGTCATGGCGCCATGACAAAGCGGCAAGCCGCTATTACTACATGCGCTGAAGTGCCTGAAGAAGGTCGTATTAACCGAAACGTTGCACTCTGCCACTGGCATTAAAAACAAAATAAAAAATTACCTTTTTTTTCAAATTGGTGTGCCAGATACTTTCTTTTATACTCAGGTTGACATCTGCGGTTGTTTTTTTTCGTTCTGCTCCAATATAGAAGCAGAACAACAGAAAAAATGGAAGCATCGGCTACGTTGCGTGAAGGACACCAGCGGAGTCTGACGGAACCCATTCACTGGGTTTTGTCATGGTGTCCGTCGTATTGCAGCGCTATTTCGTCCTGCATTTTTCACCGAATCTGCGATGAAGCCTCCAAAGCAGATGTGTACCTAGCCTTCTGCTGCTTGGTACTGCATCTTGAGCTGGATTCACACTACAACTAATCTAACCTGATGACAAATAAACATCAGTTTTTCAATTCATCAACATTGAATGAATAAACAAAACACCATGATGGAACTAATGAAGACGGACACCCTTTAGTATCAGTTTAAGTTACATAGAAATGAATAAGATCCATCTCAATTCGTTTTTCAAATGAGAATGTGAAGCTAGCCTAAGATAATATCTAAACGTCATTTTACATGGACAGTTGATCGACTGAATGAGCATTCATACGAATGCTCGTTTCTGATTATTGGTTCGATTGTTGGCTAATCGCGTGTTTTATGCTACCAAAAAATTATTTGTCGGCAGCTCATCTCCCTGTGTAAAAAGATGCGCTTCCGACAAAATGCAAACTGTATGGGGACAAACAATCGTATTAAAGATCATCTGTCCCCATACTCTCGATCATTTTTGAGCTCCATGTAAATCAAGCAGAAGAGCGCTGATCGACATGTTGTTCTCCTCGATTGGCGCTCGTTACAGAACAGAACATTTGCTGTGTAAAAGGGGTCAAACTTCTGCACTGAAAAGCAGCACCTTTAGGCTATATTCACACGACAGTGAAAAATAATGTCCATTAAAAACTGTCCGTTTTTAATGGCCATTTTGCGTCAATGTCTCTAAATTTTCATCCATTTCCAGTCCGTTTTTAATGGCCGTTTGTCATCCGTTTTGCATCAGTTTTTCATGGCCGTTAAAAAAACTGATGAATTTCATTGGTCAGGCTTTTTTTGTCCAAACCCCCTGAAAACACCCAAAGGAAGGTCACATCTTCACCATGACACTATTTACAGCCCCCCCCCCTGTATATGATGCCTCACAGTCCGACATGAATGCCCTACATACTCACCGATGTCTTCTTCAGGTAAGGCCTCTCGTCTTCACTGGATCTGTGAAGGAGACGTGGTGACACTCACCGATGCAGCGCTGTCTTCACGCTTGGTCTCTCGTCTTCACGGGATCTGCGAAGGCGACACGATGACGTCATCGCCTCACCTTCGCAGAACCCGTGAAGACGAGAGACCATACCTGAAGAGGTCGGCGCTGTATCGGTGAGTATGTCATCGGGCCGCCGATAGCCAGCAAGGGAACTAGTAGTTCCCTTGCCAATCCCCATGTCACAAATCCATTTTTAACGGTTGTAACATGTATTGACAGCCATTAAAAACTGATCCATTGACTTCTATGGGAGCCAAAACGGTCATGTGAATACAACCATAGAACATCATTGTTCTGAAAATAGCCGTGTGACGGCCGTTAAAAGAGCGGCTGTCACATGGACGTTTTTCACTGTCGTGTGAATAAGGCCTTACACAGAAACATAACCTATGTTTCCTCCTGCTTGTGAGTCTGTTCTGGTTCTTTGTCTTCTGTGCAGTATCTTTTTTTTGATTTGTCATTGTTCAGCCACTGTTAGGATGTGATAAATACAACTGCCTGTCCGTTATATTTCGGATTGGCGACGTCCTCAAACAGTTGCCTTTTGTTCATATATTAAAAAATAGTACCACTGGTGTACATTGCCAGAGGCTGTCTGTGTTAGGATTTCTTTTGACCTTAGAAATGAAAGCCACACGTGACCTTTTTCCAGACTAGAGGTGGAGACTGGGGTCATCACCATTGGCTTCATTTATTGATTTCTTCGACTGTGTGCTATTCCAAAGCAACAAAATTGTTACCAGTGTTATGCAGTAAAACAAACCTACTGTATAATGCATATGTGGACTATACTGGTCCTTCTCAATGAATTAGAATATCAAAAAGTTAATTTATTTCAGTAATTCAATTCAGAAAGTGAAACTCCTATATTTAAATAGATTCCTTACACACAGAGTGATCTATTTCCAACATATTTTTTTTTCTCTTAATGTTGATGATTATGGCTAACAGTTAATGAAAACCCAAAATTTAGTGTCTCAGAAAATTAGAATATTGGGTAAAAGTTCAAGATTTTAGACTCGTGGTATCACATTCTAATCGGCTAATCAACACAAAACACCTGCAAAGGTTTCCTAAGCCTTTTAAAAGGTCTGGTCTGTTGCTCAGTGGTCCAAAGTCCTGTTTTCAGATTAAAGTCAATTTTGCATTTCATTTGGAAATCAAGGTCCCAGAGTCTGGAGGAAGAGTGGAGAGGCATCAATCCAAGTTGTTTGTGGTCCAGTGTGACGTTTCCACAGTCAGTGATGGTTTGGGGAGCCATGTCATCTGCTGGTGTTGGTCCACTGTGTTATAGCAAGTCCAGAGTCAACGCAGCCGTCGACCAGGAAATTTTCGAGCACTTCATGCTTCCCTCTGCGGACAAGCTTTATGGAGATGCTGATTTCATTTTCCAGCAAGACTTGGCACCTGCCCACACTGCCAAAAGTACCAATATCTGGTTTAATAACCACAGTATCACTGTTCTTGATTGGCCAGCAAACTCGCCTGACCTAAACCCCATATAGAATCTCTGGGGTATTGTCAAAAGGAAGATGAGACACCAGACCCAACAATGCAGACGAGCTGAAAGCCGCTATCAAAGCAACCTGGGCTTCCATAACACCTCAGCAGTGCCACAGGCTGATCGCCTCCATGCCACGCCGCATTGATGCAGTAATTCATGCAAAAGGAGCCCCGACCAAGTATTGAGTGCATATACTGTACATACTTTTCAGTAGGTCAACATTTCGGTATTAAAAATCATTTTTGAAATTGGGCTTATTTAATATTCAAGTTTTCTGAGATACAAAATTTTGGGTTTTCATTAACTGTTAGCCATAATCATCAGCGTTAACCGCTTCCCGACCGCCCACAGTAAATTCACGTCGGCGCTTGCTGGGCACTGTCCAGCGCCAACATGAATTCACGGTTGGTGTTAAAAGCGCGATCCGGGTGTCTCAGAGTAGTGCTGAAACCCGGATCGTGCTGATATCCCCCACCTCTGGTCCCGGAGACATGATCGGGACCTAATTGGTTCAGGTCCCGGTCATGTGATCGCAGGGAAAGTTTGTTGTAGCAACGAACAGATTCCGGGTGCTGCAGTCGGTTACATGGCAAAACCGGAGGCCATACAACAGCCCCTGGGTCTGCCATGCACGGCAGCCAATGAGAACCAGCCGGAGGCCGGTCCTCATAAGCTCCCTGTCAGTGTGACTCTCAGCGTCACACTGACCGTTTATAATACGTTACACTACCTAGGTAGTGTAATGTATTATAGCAGCCATCAGTGCTGCAGGTCTTCAAGTAAAAAGTAAAAAAAAAAGTAATAAAAATGTTTTATTAAAGTCTTTTATTATAGGAACAAAATGAAAATGTTAAAAAAAAAAAAGTACACATATTTGGTATCACCGCGTTCATAATGACCCAAACTATAAAACTATAATATTATTTTTCCCGCACGATGAACACCGCAAAAAAATAAAAAAACAATGTCAGAATCACAATTTTTTGGCCATCAACCCTCTCAAAATATAGAATAAAAAGTGATCAAAAAGTCACATGTACCAATAAAAACTCCAACCCGTCTCACAAAAAACAAGCCCTTACACAGCTTTTTTGAGTAAAAAATAAAAACGTTACGGCTCTCAGAATATGGTGACACAAAAAAGAAATAATTTTATCAAAGTGATTTTATTGGGCAATCGCCACAAAACAGAGAAAACCTATATACATATAGTATGGCCGTAATCGTATCGACCCGCAGAATGAAGTAAAATGTCATTTATAGCGCACGGTCAACACTGTAAGAAAAAAAATATTAGTTATTTACCCCATTATTATAACCTCTTATTATGCCATGATGTTTTCCGTGCAGATTACATATGCCCCCACATTATAAACCGAAATACCAGCAAAACCCCAAACAGAACAGCTACCAAGCAAAATCTGCTCTCCAAAAGCCAAATGGCGCTCCCTCCCTTCTGAGCTCCACAGGGTGCCCAAACACCAGTTTGCGTCCACATATATGATATCTTATATCCGGGAGAACCCGCTCAACATTGTATGAGGTATTTGTCTTCAGTGGCACAAACTGGGCACAACATATTGTGCATTAAAATGGCATATCAGTTAAAAATTGTTGTTTTCACATTGCACCATCCGCTGCGCATTAACGCCTTTGCGCACCACGATTTAATAGCATGTCGTGGAGTGGTGGATTATATATGGAGTGGGCTCATGCGCTGCGCCCGCTCCATGTTCTGCAGGTGTCAGCTGTGTATTACAGCTGACACCCGGGACTAACGGACAGGAACAGCGATCGCGCTGTTACAGGAGCCTGTAAAAATGATTATTTATTGTACCAGCGACCTAATGATCGCTCGTTCTAATCCCCTAAAGGGACTTTTGGGAGGTTTCCACTGTTTTGGTACCTCAGGGGCTTTGCAAATGCGGCATGACACTCAAACCATTCCAGCTAAATTTGAGCTCCAAAAGCCAAATATTGTTCCTTCCCTTCTGAGTCCTGCCGTGGGTCCAAACAGCAGTTTATTACCGCATATGGGGTATTGCTGTAATCAGGACAAATTGCTTTACAAATTTTGGGGTGATTTTTCTCCTTTATTCATTGTAAAAATAATACATTTCTATGTTTTTTTCAGAAAAAAGTCGATTTTCATTTTCACGGCCTAATTCCACTAAATTCAGCAAAAAAACTGTGGGGTCAAAATGCTAACTATACCCCTAGAAAAATTCCTTGAGGGATATAGTCTTCAAAATGGGGTCACTTTTGAGGGGTTTCCACTGTTTTGCTCCCTCCAGGGCGTTGCAAACGCGACATGGCACTGAAAACCAATCCAGCAAAATCTGCGCTTCAAAATCCAAATGGCGCTCCTTCCCTTCTGAGCTCTGCCGTGGGTCCAAACAGCAGTTTAGTACCACATATGGGGTATTGCCGTAATCGGGAGAAGTAGCTTTACAAGTTTTGGGGTGCTTTTTATTCTTTATTCCTTGCAAATATTTTTTTTTTTTTATATTTTTTCAGAAAAAAAGTAGATTTTCACTTTCACAGACTAACTCCAATAAATATAGCAAAAGACCTGTGGGGTCAAGATGCTAGCTGTACCCCTAGATAAATTCCTTGAGGTGTGTAGTTTCCAAAACCGTGTCACTTTTGGGGGATTTCCACTGTTTTGGCTCTACAAGACCTCTTCTAACCTGACATGGTGCCTAAAATATATTCTAAAAAAAGGAGGCCCTAAAATCCACTAGGTGCTCCGTTGCTTCTGAGGCCGGTGCTTCAGCCCATTATCACACTAGAGACACGTGGGATATTTCTAGAATTGACAGAATCTGGGCAATAAATATAGAGTTGCATTTCTCTGGTAAAACCTGTGTCACAGAATTTTTTTTATTACAAATGAATTTCAGCAAAAAAATAAATAAATTGTCAATTTCCTCAAAGCCGCTTCAGAACTGAACTGGTCCCTGTAAAAATAGCCTTTTGAAATTTTCTTGAAAATTTGAGAAATTGCTGCTAAAGTTCTAAGCCTTGTAACGTCCTAGAAAAATAAAATGTTCAAAAAACTATGCAAATATAAAGTAGACATATGGAAGATGTGAAATACTAACTATTTTGTGTGGTATTACGATCTGTTTTACAAGCGGATACATTTAAAATTAGAAAATAATTTTTGCAAATTTTCTAAATTTTGGTGTTTTTCACAAATTAGCAATGAATTTATTGACCAAACAATCTCAGAATCGCTTGGATAGGCAAAAGCATTCCAGAGTTATTACCACATAAATTGACACGTCAGATTTGAAAAAAATGGGGCTGGTCCTGAAGGTCAAAATGAGCTCAGTCCTGAAAGGGTTAAAAGAAAACCATTCTGAGAATAGATCACTCTGTGTGTAAGGAATCTATATAATGTATGAGTTTCACTTTTTGAACTAAATTACTGAAATAATTTTAAATTTTGATTATCTAATACATTGATTAGGACTAGTATAAGTAAAATATTTACTATTGGCTTTTATATCCTTCAACTGCTTACAGACACAGGATGAGAATACTCGTTGTGAGCGGCGGGTACTTAGCGCATTAGGACGAGAATTCTCATCCTGTGTGACAGCTGTGTCCGCGCGCGATCTGGAGCGGGGTAACAGCTGTAGTACACAGCCGCAGCACCACTCTAACGGTAAGAAGAGAAACCTCTTCTCTCCACCGTCAAAGCTGATAACGGCATTCAAAGTTAATAAGAGGAGGGGGGACTGCCCATTGATCGGGTCACAGAAAATCCCTGTGACGCAATCAAAGCCCATAACTTGTATAGCCAGACAGCCCAGGGTCCATCGAAGGACCCCAGGCCTGTCTGACCATATTTCCTTTTAGGGCATACTGAGGTATGCCCTAACAACTTCCTGTGTACAATCAGAATCTAGATATATGCCAGTACACTGCAGTTTAAAAAAAAAAAAAAAAGAAATAAACAAATGAAAAAAAATCCCTCTGTGGGATTAAAAAAAAAATGAATGTAAAAAAAAAAAAAAAATACACCTAAATACCCATTTTTTACAATAAATAAACTTTTTAAAATCTAAGTCACAAAACCTGAAATAATATACACCTATTTGGTATCGCCACAACCATAACAACCTGTACAACTAATCTATAACATCATTTATGATGATCGGTGTATGGTATATAATAATAAAACTGTAGCGGAATTGCTTTTTTTTTTTTTCTTTCTGCATTTTCACCAAAATAAAAATTTATATAATTTAAACGATAATGTATTTGTACCAAAAAATGGTACCTACATAAAGTACAACTCATTCCGCAAAAAGCAAAGTCTCCTACAACTACGTCGTACAAAAAATTTATGAGCGTCGGGATGCAAAGAGGGAAATCTAAAAAAATTGGCCGTGTCCTTAAGGGGTTAAAGGGGTTTCCCCCACAAACAGGACAGGTGATAGGAGACTGATTGCGTTTTTTGATGCACTTTAAATTGCCAGAAAAATTCTGTGTGAAGGATGCCTTAGGCTTTGCATACCTTGGCCAAATCTGTCAATCAGCCTCTAACACACAAAGGGATTTTTCAGACAAAAGTATATGTAGTCTGTGTTCTAGTCATCTTTTTAACGTCCCTCACACGGCTGCTTGTATTTCTATGGGGCTGTAAAGGACCTGTGAGAAAAAAAAAAGACATGTCCTATTTTTTCTCAGTTTTTCACAGATCCCTCTATAGACTAAACTCTGATAGATCAGTGAAAACGGGTCCCGCATGGGTGCGTCTTGGATGTGAAAAACTGCCGTCTTTCACTTCCGAGTTTACACTCATTCGTCTAAATAAGTCCTAATACTGATCACATAAACATGAGTGGGCCGTGTAAACGAGCGCTGATCAACAAGACCGCTCGTTGATCGGCGCTCGTTTGTTCCTTTCACAAGGAGCTAGTATGGGGACGAGCGCTCATTACTCAGATTGCTCATCCCTATACATTTTTATCATGTTGGCAGCACATCTCCCTGTTTACACAGGGAGATGTGCTGCCGACGATAATAGTTTTGGCATTTAAAAGGATGCGATCAGCAGATGGACGAGCATTTGCTTGTTCATCGGTTGATCGCTGCTCGGTTTTCACAGGGCAAATTTTGTGAACGCACGTTTTATGTACGCTTGTTTGCCCGATAATTGGCCGTTGTAAAAGGGCCTATATGGCTGTCTTCGCTATCTGCACGCCTCTTGATAAATCTGTTGCATTTTCCCACTGAACGCCCCCCCTAGTGGAAATAAAAAATGGATGCTGAAGTTACTGCTGCTCTTCGCTTCTCCCTCTCGAGTGCCCTCAGCATGCTGTGACTCGTACAAGGTATTGATGCCCCGTAGTGTCAGGGCCTTATGTGACGCAGAACTCCACATCATCAGTTCTGCGTCATGACGCTGCCCGTCATCAGTATGTTGTATCAGCTGCTGTTAGTAGTGGGAGCCTGATTCCTTTATGATTGAAGCCAGTATTCTGGTGTCAATTATAATACATTTTTCGGTTTGCGGTGGCTATGCCCATTTTTGCAATCCGCTCTCCATTTTAAAAACTTTCCAAGGACGGCGTAAATAACCAAAAAGTTGCAATTTTAAACGCAAATTGTGGCTTTTGTGCCTTTTTGCGACACTTCCATGCCAGAGAACTAGCGTAGAAAGCAAAAACTTAAAATATATGTATTGGTTAAGGGTTGCTTTTAACAAAAGGAAAAAGAAAACTGGTTATTAGAAATGGTGCCGAAAGGAAATAAAAAATGTGGGCAATGCAGATTTTGCAATTCCCTAATATCACCAGGAACCTTAAAATAGGGGGCTGTGCGTTTGAAATAAATGCATTAATAAGCCTGTAGAACCCAGTTTGTAGTATATGTGGTTGTCTGCACTTACGGCAGATTTTACGTAGGGAAAAACTATACGACCAATGTATAGAAGGTTTGGTGAATATGTACGGTCAGTAAGTACAGGTGACGGCTGTCCTAGATTGATATGCAAGAGAAACATGCAAATGATGTGCGGTGCATGAGATTTGCAGGTATAAATAAAGACAATAATATCTGGGGGAGATGGACCTAAAATCCTATTACAAAAAGAGGCTGAAATGATCCTAAAGACAGAGGCACTAGGACCACTCTGGCTTAATGACTGTAACGATCTGAGTGCCTTTATAACATAGATCATGATACTCTTAACAGAAACAATATAATGCTATTTCTGTCATAGAATGGCTAACCTTTATTATCTGATAGCATGTGTGGTGTATTTCTCTGCTCTGTGATGTGAAGGTTTGTTATGTAAACACGCATTGATACATGGATATAAAATGGGCAGGGAAGGAAGTGACGCCAGGGCCTTAACAAAGCGTGCGGGTACGCAAAACGGCCGTAGGCTTAGCTTATTCCTCATCGTTTTAGACCAAAGATCCTGAATAAGGAAATTTATTGCCACAGGCGGTGAGTGCCTCTATTTTTATTTTTTTTGTTCAAGTTACATGTGCTTTGCTGGTTGATGAGCACCCCGTTGGCATGTTGATCGCCGGAATCCATTACTGTGAATAGTGCCCCTCAGAATCTCCTTTCAACTTCAAGTGTCTGGTTTGACAGTGCCAGACCCTTTTTCTTCTTCTTCCTCCTCCTTTTTAATCACTAGCGTAGAATGGTTGATAAATTCCCCCCGAAGTATGCAGTATGTGTACAGTGAAGATCTCTGCTGCTATCCTATTGCATGTTGTTATATTAGCAGAAATGTTAGATGGATTCCTTTATATTCTAGAGGAGGCTGCTGGGTAATCTGAAGAGTCTCTCACTAGAAACACAAGATACAAGGAAGGTAAATCCTGTCACAGCTTCATCTTCACAACTTGGAATTAGCTCCTCCCACTCACATTTGGTTCCTCCCAGAGAAGAAGGAAATCTTGCAGTGCAGGACGATTCTCCCTGGAAACAAAGAAGTAAAACTCTGTCCCTGTAACTTTGTTTACATGTAGCGTAAATGCTTGGAGCAATCTCATCCACACGCTGCAGAAAATTTCTGTGCAGAAATTGACTTGCGTTGTGGATTTTTTAATTTGCGGCATGTCAAATTAATCTGCAGAATAGTTGCGCATTTATTGCAGATTTTCCCCTTTTGAGTTTAATGGGAAACTAGAAATTCGCAAAAAATTTCAAATGTTGCATTTTTTATTTTTTTTGCTGCGGCATAGCTCCAATACCAAAGCAAAAATTGCAACTAGAAATAAAAAAGAATAAACTTTTTTACACTTAAAAAAAAAACAAAACAAACTATACTCTCCTACTCTGGCGCTTCTATTAAGGAAAGTCTCTGTTCTCACGGCTGGTCTGTGTTGAGCCAGTAACCTGGAACAATGTTTTTTCCCCTTGTAACTATTGCAGCCAATCACAGGCTGCAGCGTCATCCCAGGAGGTGGTGCTAGACACAGACCAGCCTGGGAAGCAGGGCAGCATCGCTACGGAAGCGCCAGGGCAGCATCGCTACGGAAGGGCCAGGGGAGCATTTATTTTTATTTTTTTTAAATAACCCCCCCCCCCCCCCCGCCACACACACACATTTTTCTTTTACTCTGCAGTGGCAAATCGGGCTGAAAATCTGCACAAAATGAAACCCCATTTGATACAGACTTTATTCCAGAATTCCTTGCAGAATCTGGGTCGAATCTGCTGCAAAGTTTTCCAAAGCAAATCCAACTCCTGCAAATGTGCCCTAATACTAAGCAAAATATTCTGCTTTGCTTATGATAGATATTTGAGAAAACTCCTCTATCACTTACTCAGAAGTAAAGAGTCTTCTTTAAGTAGTAGATCTGGTTTTAGTATGTTTGGTTTCCTAGGAAAGCTCTGAAGAGCTGAACAGCATTTTTGAAACCTGGGATAAATGATTTGTGTTTTGAGATCCTCTGACAGGTCTTACTAACATTCTCATACATGGTTGATTTATCTTTCTGGCTGTGATCTGTACTTCGTCAAAATGTTATATCCCCTGGGCTGAATTCTTTGTTTTGGTATCCATTTTATATCAGTTGGCTATGTTCTGTACCATGGATACATAATTTAATTTTTTTTATCAGAAAAGCATTGTGTGGTCTTCAAGGACCAAGCAAATATTTTATGAAAAAATAAGCAAAATGTATCCGTATGTAAAAAAAAAAGAAAAGGCAACTAAAACAGTTGTGCAACTAAAACACATTGCTTTTAACTATTTATACTATGCCTGTATTGTTTGTAAAATAGCATTTTATTGTGGTCAGATTTTCTGTATGTTAAACTTTGTGAAACCGCAGATGAGGGATTGTTGTGGGAGCACAACAGTAAAGCATTTCCGCAGTGAAATTCAAGGCAAATAAAGGTTAAAGTGAAGTTCCACCTTTTAAAACATCAAAAATTGGTGACCAATACTCTAACTGCAGGACAATTTGTGAATAGGTCACACGGCCAAAGATCGCTGTGTCTCGCTGCCTGATTTGCAAGGCATTATTTTTTTTATTTTGGAGTGCCATTAATTCCAGGCTATTGTACTTATAAAGGGTTTAAGTCCATGACATGAGACCATAAAAAGAAGTACAATAAACATGTGCTTAATGAATGGCAGCCTGGTACAGAAGGAGAGAGGACCCTTACGATTTACAAGGGAGGGAGATGATGGGTAAGGGTACGAACTGTTCACCCGGTAGAGTAGTGGCAGCAGGGTTATTGGAGGTTGTAGGCTTTTCTGAAGAGGTGGGTTTTCAGGTTGCTTTTGAAGGATTGGTTGGTGGGAGAGAGTCTGATGTTTTGGGGGAGAGGGTTCCTGAGTATGGGGGATGCAAAGTAGAAATCTTGTTGATGTGAGGTGCAGATAATGAGAACAAAGCAGGCGGTCTTGTGAGGGCCTGAGATTACATGTGGGTAACTATCGGGAGCTTAGGGCAGATATGTTAGGGGGAGCAGGTGGTTCCTGGCATGATTCAAGAAATGATTGCTCATTGCTGAGCCCTCTGGTTGGCTACAGCTGTCCCATGCGGCCTGCATGCAAACAATCACTGGAAGGGCCCCAGGAGCGTCAGCGTTGGATTGCTAGGGGAAAGGATCGGTTAATACTGTGGTTTTTTTTTTGTCAAAGATATTTGCAGCAAATACTAAAAAAAAAAATGAAGTACCAGGATAACCCAGTCTTTCCTTAATACTTTTTCTTACTTTTGGAACCAACTGCAACGAAAGCTGCATGTGTGATTTTAGCCCTAATATTAAAACCGTTTGGGAACTTTTATGACATTTAAATTGTTTCCACCAACAGCGAGCGTACCAAAATGCTATTATGCTTAAACTTTGTTCCATAAAATGACAAGTCAGATGTGTATTGAGTAACTTTTCATGTCTAAACGAACGTTCTAATTCATTCAATTCCATATAATTCTATGGCATATGATGGTGGTCCTTTTATTTGTACTTTTATTTTCTATAGAAAAACTACAAGGGTATGGCATGCTGTGGATTTAAAAAAAAAAAACAATGTTGCACATAATCGACATCCTGTGTTTGCTGATGAAGTCATGGGATTCCTTAACCCGTCTCACCTAGAAGTGCTTTTAATGAAGCGATGCACGGATTTATGAGGCATGATACCCGCAGCTGGCGTAGAGAACTGGTCCGGTAACCAGTTGGGCAGGTGCATAATGCAGGCTCTGCTTTTTTTTTTCCTCCAAGGACTGCAAGCTTATTAACTGTAGCGCTTCTCAGATTGTCAGTATGAGGGCCTGTTGCCATTCTCCTTCCATGTGTCTCAGTGGCCTACTGCCCGTGGTTATTAGATTCCCCCCTGAGCAACAGTGTGTGGAATAGCCTGCTTCAGTGATGGTTCATTTGGTCTCCATAACTGCCAAGAGGGCATAGTTTGTCTGAAAATTTGTCTAAATACACTAATCTCTTTAAGTTTAGATGTCTTTCTTGAATTTTACTACTCTGTTAATATTGTGTAATGCCATTGTCCGGTACTGCTTCATCTCATATTTTAACTTTTGGTTTACCTTCAAGGTCATTAGGAGATTTTTAGTGCTTTACTACTGTATTTTTTTTGTTTTCAGATCATCTTCACTATTACTTTTAAAAAAACCAAAAACGATTCACTTCATTTGCTTAGTTTATTTGTTCTTTTCTCCCTTAATATTTATGGCCCACATATTGCAAATCATATTCCATCTATTCAGAGTAGGATGCCTTTGGGGGGAAAAGCAGACTTTTATTGATGTCTTCTCCCGCTTGGCGTGGAAAATAGGATTTGTTGACAGCTTTGCTAACTGGAACGTTGTTGGATTGCTTTTCCTTTCCCCTTATAAAGCTTATTTACAAGTGAGTGGGTAAATGGATGCACTATAGCTATAAAGAAGTTATAAGGACATCCCTATTTTTATATACTATATTTTCATACAGAACAGCAGCATTAATTAAAGACTTTCAAGCAAAGAAAATGAATTCCCTCCAGCTCATGTATAATCGGTCCAGAGTTCCTCAATAATAAGTCCAAACAAACATATCTCTGGTGTAAATTGTACCTGAGCACCCAGGACCTCTGGGTAGCAGTCTCCCCCCAAAAGGATAGGACACTGTGGAAACTCCATATGAGAAGCCAAAATTGACTTATTGGGCATTTGGCCCATTTTTATAAAATAGGTCTGGTGTTCGAGGCTCTGTTGCCACATTATAAGTGGCCTATATTGTACATGATGTGATCGGCGCTGTAATGTAGATTACAACAGTGTTTTTTATTTAGAAAAACGATCATTTTTGATGGCGTTATGACCTATATTCGGTTTATGCTAATGAGTTTCTCAATGGACAACTGGACGTGTTTTACTATATGGCCAAGTGGGCGTTGTGGAGAGAAGTGTATGACGCTGACCAATCAGCGTCATACACTTCTCTCCATTCATTTATACAGCACATAGCGATATAGCTATATCGCTATGTGCTGCCACATAAACGCACTATAACATTACTGCAGTGTCCTGACAATGAATATACATTACCTCCAGCCAGGACGTAACGTGCATTCAGAATCCTGACCACTTCTCTGTGATTTACAGCACAGCGAGATCTCGCTGTAAATGACAGTTTACAGCGTAATCTTGTGAGACTACGCCTGCTATGCTGTAACTCACGCTACAGAAGTGGTCAGGATTCTGAATACACATCCCGTCCTGGCTGGAGGTAATGTATATTCATTATCAGGACACTGCAGTAACGTTATAGTGTATTTATGTGGCTGCACATAGCGATTTAGCTATATCACTATCTGCTGTGTAAATGAATGGAGAGAAGTGTATGACGCTGATTGGTCAGCGTCGTACACTCCTCTCCACAACGCCCACTTGGCCATATAGTAAAACCCGCCCAGTTGTCCATTGAGAAACTCATTAGCATAAATCTAATATAGGTCATAACTCCGTCAAAAATAGTTTTTCTAAATAAAAAACACTGGTGTAATCTACATTACAGCGCCGATCACATTATGTAGAAGATAGGCCACTTATAATGTGGTGACAGAGCCTCTTCAATAATAAGTTGCTAGTGATTTATTCTCAATCAGTGTAACTGAAAAGCTGGAGAGACCTGGTTATCAGGCGTGAGAATGGCCATGAGACATTTACAGTTTAACATCTAGAAGACCGTTATAAATACTTGTAGATTCTTATGAGAAGGTACCTAGAAATAGGTACCCAAGGAGTAGGGAACTTTGCACTACTGTTCAATTTGGAATTGCAGGATTTTGCAATCTCATTTTTCCCAAATGCAGGGAAATAGGATTACCTGCACATCTGAAATTATGTCTGTAAATGAGATTGTTCTGAGTTTGGTAATGGCTTGTCCTCAACCCAGTGTGAATACAGTATATCTGGACCCCTTGAGAAAGCTATAAGCGAAACGCGCGTCGGGGCGCACTTCTATACTCTGGGTCACACGATTCTCCTCAAAACTTGGGTAAGTGCATTCGCTGGACTCATATGGACACTGTCATTTTTCTAAGGACACTAGTCTCTTTAGGCAAATGCGGATCTATATACTTTTCAACATTACTCAGTCTGGGTCTGTTGTACCTTCTGTATTTGCATTTATTTATGTAGATGTACCCTGTGTAGGAGGAATTTTGAACATTAATAAAGTTTATATACTTAAATGTAATTCAATATACTCTGTTCAATATAGGTACTTGTGACTTAGTCAAGGATTTAATTTTAGATTCTCTGTTCTTGTAATTTTATGTATCTGATGCTATTAATAAAGATGTGTAATTTTTTCATATGTGGATATATATGGACTCTTTTTCTCTAGTTTATCATATATTGTTAGAGTCTTTATCTCTAGTTGTGTTCATGGGTGGTTGAGATTTGTCTCCCACCTTTATACTTATATGTCCTGTGAGACTTCGTGTCTAATTATATCTAAGTTAGCGTCTAAGTAATAAAGATGATCAGGCAAGGCTGTACCTGCTTGATCTTTGGGGTGCTGGCAAGTAGTAAGTTTCAATTTATGTTGTTGGGGAACCCATACAAATAGATCTAATAAGGAATGAACCTCCTTGAAGGATCTCCATAGGACAGGACTGGCTGCTTGTTTTAACATGTATAAACATTTCGGCCAAGCTACCAAGTTTTGATAAGGTTTACCATTATTGGTCTTTGGTAGGATTAATCTTCTCGTGAAGGTAGGATAAAAGGGGATATAGGTTTGCCCTGAAGGCTCTACCTGAGTCCTTAGTGATTATGCAAATACTATAGGGCCGCATATTTCAGAAGATGTGCCAGAGAACAGAGTATTTTGTCTGATGCATAGGGCCAATCTGTATCTCAATGGCAAAAGCGAAAAGAAGGGGTGTAAGGGGGCACCCCTGACTTGTTCCTCATACAGGGTGAAAGAGTGAGAATATAAACAATGGGCATGAATTCTAGCTTGCAGGGAACTTGTGAAGGATCGAGATCCACAATTATATAAAATTTTCCCATAATGGCCTTGGATGCATGCAGTGAAGCCAAGGCCTGGTTCCTCTTTCAGATACAACCCAATTGAGTCCCCTGAAATTATCAGAGGTTGGCTATAAGCCTGTTTTGTCAGAAACCAGAATTGAAAGTATTACGGAGTTCAGTCTATTAGCAGGGACTTTTGTGAGAATCTTAAAATCTAAATTGATACAGACCAGGTGATCCTTATCATGCTTTCAAGTAACTGCTATGGAAGTGTCATAAAGGGACGGAGGTTGCTCCTCGGCATAAATTCTCTCTAAAGATGGGGCACCTAGGATAAACTCCCACACCAAGGGAAAGGTGTACTATCTTTATTACCCAATGTATTTCTGAAAATACAGTTTTTAAATTGTGAGTTTGAGCAGAAGCTCCTACTTAGCAGCCCTTTTGTGTTCTGCAGTATGGCTGTTGTAGTTTCTGAGCAAATTTTCTTTGAGACAGCAGAAGCTCTGGTTCATCCCGTATGGAATAGTGTCCTGTGTTTTTCGAACTCTAAGGCCCCATGCACACGACCGTGTCCGCAATCACGGCCCGCGATTGCTGGCACGGCCGGCCGCTGACTGACAGCCGCATTTTCGGGCCGTGCTCCCATACAAAGTATGGGAGCACGGCCCGCAAAATGCGAAAGAACGGACATGTTCCATAATTCCCGGAACATTTCCACGGCACTGACACCCTTCCGTAGTGCTACGGAAAGGTGTCAGTGTTCAATGAAAGTGAATGGCTCCGTTTTTGCGGACCGCAATTGCGGTCCGCAAAAACGGAGGTTTTTTGCTGTCGTGTGCATGGGGCCTTACAGTGCATTTCCATAGCGGGACCTGCAGGCATTCTGTGCAAGACACTGGACCTGGGAGTAATACAATAAGAGAGGGTTGACCAGATAGCCTAGAACACAGTTGTATTTCTTCGCCTTACTTTAGAACGAGTAAAGAAAATAACTTTTAAAATGCATTATTGCAGTTTTAAAGGTGGAGTTTTCCTTTAAAGTCTGTGCCTTTTAACAGTACTTTGTTTTGACCCACCCTTTTAGGGAAAGATTTCTATTGATTTGCTGCTTTACACGAGAAATATTATGCAAGTACTGTACGTGCAGAACTAGAGCAGAGTTCAATGCCCTCGAGTGAAAGATGCTAGAGATGGTCAAAGATGAAGGCTCTTTACGCTTAGTCTTTTACTCTTTCCCAAAGCTTAACGATTGCAAGCCAGCTGTCCTGAATGTGTACGCCATTACAACTGTTGTATCTAATTCGAATGATATTGTTCACATATTTCAGAAAACTAGTAATACAATACAGTAGCTCAAATCACGGGATACTTTTTACTATTCGATAAACATTAAAGGGAAGGTGTCATGAAATATTATTATTTTTTTTATAATATTGCTTTTAGTATGATATTAAAATACATTTTATTTATTTGTTCTTGTGTCCTACTTTTTTTACTTTTTTTCTTTTACTTCTTTATGGGAGATAATAATATCTGTACGATATTTCCAGGGACATACTATTGATCTGTTCTAGTAATACTGTACATGCAGGAGCAGGCTTCGGAGAGAGCTCCAAGCTCATCCTATGAAAAAAACAACTTTATTCTGGATAAAATCCTGGTAATTGGCCCCAGGCTGAAGAAGTTTGCGATTCAGGACTGGTCATTCGTATATTGGTTTTGGATTGCAACTCTACACTGACTGTTACATCTCCAGGCACTAAATGGACTATTGAGAAGTGATACGTGCAGTTCAGTTTTCGAGGAACAGATGTATTCTCTGCTGTCCAGCAGCTTTCAATAATATTCTTCAGGGTTGGCAAATTAGAGAGGAGGCAAGCGGAGATCTGGCTGCCAGTGGGGATTGCTGCTGTGCTAGCTTCTGTTTCCACTTCTTATTCATTCCCATCCTTTGTAAAATGAATGATACAATAGACAGCTTATGTGTGTTGGGAGAACAGAAGGCTCTTGCCATACATACTTTTTTTTTTCACAGCCATCGTTCAAGACAATTGCTGCACACAAGCCCTTTGTAATATGTTTATACGTGAAATTTAAGATGACATTGCCATCAAGAGTTTAAGCGTGATAAAGTTCTGTATAATATTTTGTAACTATGATTTTATTCCTTCAATATGGTTTTCTGTAATGAGCTTTTTCAGATCAAAATGATGTTAAAGCACGGTGGGGCAGGTTTATTCATACGGTCTTAAATATAGACCGCTTAAAACGACACCAGGCAGAAGATGCCCCAAATTTATCACACTGGTGCACGCTGTGAAATAAATTTGGTGCATCTTTATAGAAATGTTAGCTACTTTTCCCTTTCTTATGTCAACTCCTGGTTGACCTAGTTTAAACCAATAATTTGTGCCAACATTATGTGCAATTGTCCAAATTTAAGTCTCATCCCTTTTCTCTAAGCCACACCCCTTTTTAGACACTTTTCAAAGCTGTCTAGTGAGGTGCAAAAAGTGTATAAAACACATTAAAAAAAGAAACTGGTGTACATGCCTTGCACCATATTTATTTTTACGCAAATGAGGCAGAATTCTAGTGCATTTAGCTTTGTAAATCTCCCCCCAGTAACTTTGTAGGATATTCAAGTGTAAGCCTGCTGTTAGTGTGCATGTTTTGAGGCTATGTTTTACTAAAAAGCTTCACCCCCTAGAAGTTTAGCATATGATAGTATTGCAGTTGTGTAGTTTGGTAACTGTTTTTGAGTTTTTACTCTGGCTACTATCTGTTTTAGCTAATCCTGTAATGGAAAAATGCAGATAATTCCATAAAGCATATGGAAATAAATGCAAACATTATTGATGTAAATGACCAAAAATTCAGTCATTTGTATTTAGAACAAAATTCTGGAGGCTAGAAAAGAAAAAATACAAATGGCAATATAGCTATATACACTGACCACTTTATTAGTGACCCCTTCCCTTTCACGATCGGAGGTTCATTGTATGGAATAATATATGTAACCCCGGAGTGCTGCATTAAATCAAGTGAACAAGTTTTCCATGAATCCGCTTCAGTGTAAATCCACATTAGAATGGCAAGGTCATTGGTGCTAGACTAACCCGGGTAAATATTCTAAAAACGGTCAGCCTTGTGGGGCTTTCTGGTGCAATGGTATTGAGTCAGTTGAGAATGGTGTGATCAAGGGAAACCATTCATAAAAAGGGGATCCTATGGGTGTAAACAACTGGTCCATGAGGAAAGGAACAAAAAACCCGGCGCCACATAGTGCAGGTTACCCAAGTAAATTGTAGTGAAGACTGCAAAACATTACTAACCTGGTGAAAGATGGAAGAAAGCTCTGAATAATGTGTGTGCTGCTGCCGAGACTCGATGCCGGTAATCCTGTCGGAGACCGCAGGTACTAGTGATATAGGTGCAGGAAAAAAAAGGAGTCTTCGAGAGGCGCTGCTACACACAGGATAATATGCAGACCCTTGGACGGTAGTAAGTCACGTATGCAATTGAAGTATCAAAGCTTTATTGTGAATGACAAAAGGCAACGCGTTTCAATGCTGGAACAGCATCTTCATCAGGCCCACATGTTATCCCGTGTGTAGCAGCGCCTCTCGAAGACTCCTTTTTTTTCCTGCACCTATATCACGAACAACTGGTCCATGAAATAGTTCAGAGCAGGATGTCCAATATCATTCTGACCAACAGGTTGTGCACAGTCAAGCAAATTGCAGCCAAATAGAACACTGGTGCTACAACAAACATGACCGAACGCACAACTCAGCATGGATGGGCTATAACCGTAAACGACCAGTTCAAGTGTAATTGCTGTCTGAGGGAAACCGAAAGGCACTGTCTCCAGTGGGACAAAAAGTGCAAAAACTGGATCACTGAGCAGTGGAAAAACATTGCATGGTCAGGTGAACGCAGATTTCTGTTGCACCATGCCGACAGGAGGCTCAGAATTTGGCGCAAGCAGTATGAATTGATGTATTCTTCCTGTCAGGTGTCAACAGTTCAGGCTGGTGGAGGTGGAGTAATGGTGTGGGAAATGTTTTCTTGGCACATCCTGGGTCCTCTGATACCTGTGGTTGGACATTTGAACAGTGGGTCTTAGCTAAGCATTGTGGCTGACCAAGTTCATCACTTTTATGCAGCTGTTTACCCTATAACAGAGGGACACTTTAGCAACAATTGCGAGAAGCTATCCTGTTCGCATGGGCCAATATTCCTGCAGAAGGATTTCAACACCCAGTAAAATCTATGCCATGACGAATTGCTGCGGTTCTGATGGCTAATGGAGCTCAAATGTGCTCCTAGATGGGTGTTGGGAAACATCAAGTCCCTTTTAAAGGCATGGTGTTGCCCGAAAAACATGTTTTTTTTTTAAAATTTAAACATTTAGTGTGTGGGTGATTAAACATTGTTCAAATTTTTTTTATTTTTTTCGCGAGTCAGGAAATATTATAAATTTTTTCTAATTTATAATACTACCCATTTTTGGTCACTAGATGGAGCTAGTTCCCAAAATTGCAGCATTGCAACATTGGGTTAAAAGCTCTCGCTCTAGTGAGCTCTCAGCATCCCCCCCTCCTTTATCCTGGCTAGTGCCGGGATAAACGAGGGGTTTGAAAGGTTTAACCTCCTACACTGTGTGTCGCCATTTTTTGAGGTAACCCACAGTGTAGTAGGTTTACATACAGTAGTAAACACACACAAACACTAACATACATTGAAATCTCTTACCTGCTCCTGCCGCCGCGGCTCCCTCCGGCCCGTCCGCTCCCTTTGCTGCCGCTGTTCCATGTGCACAAGTCCGGAAGCCGCGACCGGAAGTAGTAATATTACTGTCCGGCCGCGACTTCCGGTCCACAGGAAAATGGCGCCGGACGGCGCCAATTTCGAATAGGACTGTGTGGGAGCGGCGCATGCGCAGTTCCCACACAGACGCCGTACACGGCAGTCAATGGGACGGGAGCCGTTCGCAGTCCCTATGGGACTGTGGCTTCCGTATTCCATGTCTGTGTGTGTCGTTAATCGACACACACAGAAATGGAACAAAAAATGGCAGCCCCCATAGGGAAGAAAAAGTGTAAAAATAAGAAACAGTAAAACACAAACACACAAATGAATATAAACGTTTTTATTAAAGCACTAACATCTTTAACATATAAAAAAATTATTTGTGATGACACTATTCCTTTAAGATTGCCATGACTACTTGTCTAGTTTCTGGGCGGCTCTGGTTTTAGTTGCAGAGCCTATCTCACTCCTCTGTATTTCTTCCTATCAGATTTAAGGGTGGAGTATTTAAATCTGGGTTAGTTCTGTTTTCTTTGCTTGTGGTTCTCCTTGTTTGCATGTGTTTGATCAAGCTCATGATTTATACACTGTACCTATTGACTATTTGAACTCTTGGAACTGGACCTCAGCTTCTCTCTGAATTTACCCCTTTGCTTACTGATTTGGACATTCTACTCCAGGCTGGTTTTGACCTCTGCACTTACTGATCTCCCCTAGCTTTGTGCTTAGGACTTTCTGTTTAGCCTCAGGCTGTCTTATCTGTTCTGGTATTGCCTGCATTGCACCTCTTGTCCAACACTGAATTCTGTTAGAGCAGCCTGGGTTCTATGCAGCCAAATCCAACCTGCCTTGCGGTGGGCTCTGGTGAAGACCATGGAGTAGCCTTAGACTAACCCTAACATGGCAATTCCATTAACTTTCACTCTGGGAATTACTCAACTAATGATTCCATAACAATGGGTGTCTCTAATAAAGTGGCCATTCAGTGTAATTTCTTATCCATAGCGCACACACGTTTTCAGTGCAGTAAATTATGCTCCCGAAAAGCCATGTAAATGTGTGGAGTGCTATGGGTCCCATCATAATGTGTAGGGGGAAGTGCTCCAAACATCTTGATGGTTTGTTGTAGATACTGTTAATGTAACTTTATCCTAAAGCGGTAAACATTATGATTCTATGCAGTTAATGACCAAAAATAATTTGCTGTAGACATTATCACAAATTGGTGATGTCCATTTGTATCTGGGAAAAATAAGTGTGTGTATGTATATATATATATGTGTGTGTGTGTGTATGTGTGTGTATATATATATATATATATATATATATATATATATATACACACGTAATATTATTTATTCGTGTGTGTCTCAAAAGTCTTTCGTAGGAACCTTGTGTGAAAGAACCCTCTTTCCAATGAAGGTAGAATTGGGTGGATGAGACCACTTTGCCTTGACTATAGTACAACAATTATTTTTTAGAATAGATTTATAAAACGTATAAATTGACGAATTAATGTTTTTTGTGTTTGTTTTTATTTTAACAGGAATATTTTTATCCCAAATACCTAGGTAAGTGTTAATTGTCTTGTTAGATAATTATTGTTAATTCAGACATGTGAAATCGTAAATGAATACACAAACTTATATTTCATCTTTATTGGAAACTGCCTATGTTGAGTGGGAAGATGGGTAAGCCTATACAAACCAGACGACACTGGGTGTTGTGCGTTTGTGTTCTGGTTTCAGTACAGGTGTGGTGGGTTACTGGAGGTAGTGAAAGGTACAATTGAAATGTTTGACTTTGGCACGGTGCACATGTCCAATTCATGCTTAGTGTTCACAGAACAGGAGTGTCTTAAGGCACATTTATACTGGCCAGCTATCATCATGATTCGCTTGGCGGCTATCACCCAGTGTGAATGCAGGGAAAAGATCACTAATAATTGTGGTGCAATAAGTAAATGCCACTTGTAGTGTCATTTTCATGTGCACTAGCTATTTCTGCCTAGCGTACCGCTCTGCCCTCCGTTCAATGGGGCTCCTCTAGGGGCCTGGAAGAAAAAATCTTCCCCGCCGGCAAAGAGGATCATTATGATGGAAATGTCCATCAGATCCTCTGTAATAGTCTTTTTAGCCACCAATTCATCATTATTCATCATTCATTAGTGGTTTGTAAAATCGTTGTTTGTAAAGTGTCTTTAGATGGAATTGAAGAGTAGTATGAAGCTTAACAAGAAGTCAGTGGTTTATTTTACCAATGCAAGTGAAAGCGCACTATGGTGAAGGTATAGATCCGTGATCTCTAAATCAATAGGGAAAGCCCTATTAAATGTTTCTCCCAATGTGGAGCACCTAACCCTAACTCTAAAGAAGCTCAGCGTGGGGACTGGAAAAAGCATTCCGTAACTCTTGGCCAACACTTTATTCTGTCCAATATTTGTGGTTTGCCTGCTTCCATACCGAACAACTTTGAGCAATCTTAAATCAGTTTGCCATCCCTGCAGTAGAATTGACCAATCTAGCAAGCTAGATTAAAGAACCTGATTTCTTACGCAAAGGGCGCTGGGGTAGGGTACCTTAATTACCCAAGAAAGCTGGAAGTCCCACTTCTTTTTCCCGCACGATTAAATAAAAAAATCAGTTATTGGGGGAAAAATAAGCTTTTGAGTCCCATTGAAATGAATGGGAGGCAGAATTCTGCGGCGGAATCTTCGGCAAAAATTCTGCAGTATGAACAGAGCCTTAAGAAGGGAAGAGTCAGCGCGCACACTATTGACCAACATAGGAGCTGAAGATGAGTGTCGGAGAAGGCTGCGAGCAGCGGCCCCATCAGTGGATAAGTATATGGCATCTGTGTGTTGCCTTCACTGATTATTATGTTATTTTGAATCATTACCTTTCAAAATATATAATATCTGAATAATAATATTTTTATAGATTATTCTCTACTGTCCTATCCTAGTATTCCAGTAAAAATTGTAATTCAAATATTGAGACCGTGACAGGATTGAGAAAATTGGGGTCAAAGTTAGATGGGGTTCACAGAAAATTCAGATAAAGTAAAACAAAATTATTTGAAGTTATATGTGGGTAAATTAGGCCACATAGTGCCAATGTGACCTAGGCTCTATTCACACGACGTGTGTCGGCCGATGAAAATGTCCGTTTTGCATCAGGTTTTTTTTCCCTGTCCGTTTTAAAAACTGATTAATTTAATTTGTCAATTTTTTTTGCCACCGCCCGCCTGTAGAAACTGCCACCGCCCGCCTGTAGAAACTGCTACACACTGCGCCCTGTAGAAATTGCTATTTCCTCCCTATAGACAATGCCACTGTAGGGGACAGCTCCAGGAGAAGTCCCAGACTTCACTGTCCATATATGGACAGAGACGTCATGGACTTCTGGAGGCGTCCCCTTCTCCTGAAGCGAAATCCCCGGCCGCAGCGGCCCGTAGGCCTGTGATTCCGCAAAAGGACAAGTTCCTGACTTCAATGTCCATATATGGACAGTGACTACTCCTGGAGCGGCATCACCGGCCACAGCTGTGTCAGGGACGGCTGTGACCGGAGATTCCGTTTCAGGAGAAGTCACTGTCCGTATATGGACAGTGAAGTCAGGGACGTCTCCTAGAGTGGAATCAACGGCCATTGTGGCCGGGGATTCCGCTTTAGGATTAGGGGACCGCTCCAGAGGCAGAATCCCTGGCAACAGCTCTGGCAACGCAGTGGCCGGGGATTAGGGATTCTGCTCCTACAGGGAGCAAAAAAATCTCCTCCTCCTCACATGCATCACGCACTACTGTGTGGAGGAACGAGAGAGCGATCGGCAAAGTACGGCCGTCACTCGGATCACATCCAAGTGGCAGCTGTGCTTTACTCGGCCCTATAGACTTTTATGGGGACCGGGAGAACGGCCGGCCCAATATAGGGCATGCTCCACCTTTTGACGGCCCGGTTTACCGAGCCATAAGAAAATCGGCCGTGTGATTAGCCCCATTTGGGGTCTATTGTACCTAGTAAGGCTGTGTGATGGCTGGGAATCCCTGTCGTGTGAATAGGGTCTAAGCTGGGAATAATTTTTGAATGTTGCTGCAGTTTTAGGCAAAAAAAAATTGTAAGCAGTTTTTTGAGGGAGTGTTACACTTTAGATCTGTTTTTATTAAGTGGATTGTCCGGTTTCACCAAATAAATGTTTGTAATTTTTATTTTATTTTTTTTTGTGTAATTAAGTTTTATACTATTTTCCAATATATTTTCTGTTTTAATTCCTCACGGTTTTCAAGATCTCTGCTTGTTATGAAGTAGGAATATTCACTCTTTACTTCGAGTGGATAAAATTCTATTCATGGTCATGTAATGGACACATAGGTGTTGGGATCGATCGAAGACACAGCTCTGATGCACAAACTGTAATGAGCTTTGCATCTGTGTGTGAATCACATGACATGACCATGGAC
Organism: Rhinoderma darwinii; assembly: GCF_050947455.1. Lineage (NCBI taxonomy): Eukaryota > Metazoa > Chordata > Amphibia > Anura > Rhinodermatidae > Rhinoderma > Rhinoderma darwinii. The sequence continues at coordinate 189,857,330 of NC_134688.1, read as the reverse complement.
AGAATTTTATCCACTAGAAGTAAACCATGAATGGTTCTACTGAAAAATAGCAAGCATAGATCTTTAAAATTTCAAGAAATTAATACAGAAAGTATACTGGAAAAATTGTATAACTTTTAATGATACAAATTTAGCATGACTGTGCTGATACTGGACAACCACTTTAATCTTGCGATATGCAGAGGCCAACCATGCATTCTTTGTTTGTTTGTTTCTATATTTTAAATCGCCATATAGAATTGACCACATAATGTGAAACCTCTCTCTTTTCTAGAATGCATTCGGAAGTATTCGTTTTTAGACCGGAATGATCCGGACCTCTCTACATGCATCCACAGTAAGTAATGTTTGATCTTCAAGAAGCCTTGAAAAATAATGCAACATCTAAAAATTCTAGCCTCGTACAAATCCTTGGTTGCTATGTTAAAGTCCTTTTATATGGGCCAATGATCGGGTGTGCTAAGACTCTTCCCCGATCATTGTCCTGTGTAAACGGGGCATTGGTCAGCTAACAAACACTTGTTTGTCGGCTGATCGGATCTTTTATGCGACGTGTTAACACGGGATGTGCTGTCGACAATATGCAAATATAGGGGCATTAATGATCATTGCTATGTTAACCCCTTCCCGACATCCGCCGTATAATATACGGTGCTGTCCGGCAGGGCTTTCCGCAAAGCGCAGTACCATTACGTTGCGGTGATAGTGCGGGCTCAGTAGCTGAGCCGGCACCATCACCGCCGGGTACCGGCTGTATGTTACAGCTGGCACCCTGATGTAATGGCCAGCACCGGAGCTAGCATCCGATCCGACCAATTATCCAACGTGATTGCTGGGTTGCCGGTGGATGCAATGGTAACCGGAGGCCTAATACTGGCCTTCCGGTCAGCCAGCAACGGAAGCCTCCTATGCCCCGCTCGCCGACGGGGCCTAAAAGGCTTCCGGTACCATCGGCAAGATGGCGCCGGCTCAGCTTCCAGCTCAGAAGCTGAGCCGGCGTCATCAGCAGTGGGTGTCTTCTGTATGTTACAACGGACACCCTGCTGCAATGGAAGGAACCAGAGCTAGCACTGATTTCTGCCATTAACCCCTTGGATGCAGCGATCCAAAGCGATCGCTGCATCTTAGTGGTTTGTAGCAAATCGGCAGCCTGCCACTGCTATTATAACGATGGCCTCCTGTCTGCCATTACGGATTAGGACCCGACCAGAGCCTGATCGGTTTGCAGTCAGTGAACAACTGATGGTTCTAATACATTGCACTACATAGGTAGTGCAATGTATTAGAACATCAATCAAATAGTTGGACCTTCAAGTCCCCTAGTGGGACTAAAGAAAAGTGTAAAAATAAGTTGTATAAAATAAAAGTTTCAAGTAATAAAATAAAACACTATCGCCCTTTTTTCCTTATCAAGTCATTTATTAGTGAAAAAAATAAAATAAAACCATACATATTTGGTATCGCCGCGTCCATAATGAGCTGAACTATGAAAATATTATGTTTTGTCCCGTGCAGTGAACGCCGTAAAAAAACGAAAAACTAATGCCAGAATTGCTGTGTTTTTTTTTTTTTTTGTCACTTTTTCTTCCAAGAACTGAAATAAAAAGTGATTAAAAAGGTACCTATAAAAACTATAGCTTGTCTCGCAAAAAACGGAATCTTACTGACCCGCAGAATAAAGTTAAAGGGAACCTGTCACCAGGATTTCACCTTTTGAACGTTACTTATCCCTCACTGGCTGCTGCTATCAAAAGTTAATTGCCGTTATCCTCTCTCCTAAACTCCTCCTCCGACTGTAAATAACGGTCTGCAAACATTTCGCACCTTTTATCGTAATAATCTGATGTCCCTTTGTGCGCACACCCCAGGTGAGGACATTCATGCACAAGCACAGGATTTTGTGAGACTAGGAGCTGTAAATCAAAAGTAAGGAGGCGGGGTCAACTCGGAAAGACTTGAGGAAGGAAGATATGACTCTTATGCTCATTAGCATACGGTGTGGGAACACTAAAAAACTGAATACTAAAGCTACAGAGCCGACTAAGAAGACAATTATTGGTTATATAGAAATGATTTTTCACCCACTACTACCAGGTATTGCTGGTTTAATAGGTGAAATGCTGGTGACAGGTTCCCTTTAACATGTAATTTAAGACGCGTAGTGAACGCTTTATAAAAAAAAAATCGTTGACAGAATTGCTGTTTTTTGATAATCTTGCCTCCCAAAAAAAAGGATAACAAGTGAACAAAAAGTCGCATGTACCCCAAAATGGTACAAATAACTACTGCTCGTCCCACAAAAAAACTGCCCTCATACCACTACATCTATGAAAAAATTAAATAAGTTAAGGCTCCAATAAGTCAGGAAAGAAAAATATGCAGTTGTGCAGGCCCGAGGGGAACATTTCTTTTGTTTCAAGTGGCGATTTGTCAAGGCCCTAAAATTAGGGAACCAGGAAGGGTAGGGCCTATATCTGCTGGAAGCGAGGGCGCCCGTATTATACCAGTACAATGCTTTCCCAGCAAAATTCCCCAAACTGCAAAGGTGCGAATTGTGGACCAAAAGGGGGACAAGTAAGGACATTTATCAGTGCGACACTGGCCTGCGCATAAAGGATTGCTTCAAAGCGTAACACATATTTATTATTATACCACCTGACTATGCCCCTGATGTGCTCTGCCCAGCTCGCATATGCCCCCACATTATAAACTGCCCCCACATTATAAACTGAAATACCAGTAAAACTCCAAACAAAACTACCACCAAGCAAAATCCACGCTCCAAAAGCTAAATGGCGCTCCTTCCCTTCTGAGCCCCACAGTGTGCCCAAACAGCAGTTTATTTCCACATACAAAATCCACTATGTGCTCCTTTGCTTCTGAGGCCGGTACTTCAGTCTATTAGCAAACTAGGGCCACATGTGGGATATTTCTAAAAACTGCAGAATCAGGGCAATAAATATGGAGTTGCATTTCTCTGGTAAAACCTTCTGTTTTACAATTTTTTTTTTATTAAAGATGAATTTCTGCAAAAAAAAAATGACATTTATAAATTTCACCTTTACTTTGCTTTAATTCATGTGAAACGTCTAAAGGGTTAAGAAAATCTCTAAATGCTGTTTTGAATACTTTGGGGGTGAAGTTTTCAAAATGGGGTGACTTATTGGGGGATTCTAATATATAAGGCCCTCAAAGCCACTTCACAAATGAACTAGCCCCTGTAAAAATAGCCTTTTTACATTTTCTTGAAAATGTGAGAAATTGCTGCTAAAGTTCTAAGCCTTGTAACATCCTAGAAAATAAAACTATATTCAAAAAACTATGCCAATCTAAAGTAGACACATGTGGATGTTAATTAGCAACAATTTTTTGTGGTATAACTGCCTGTCTTACACGCAGATACATTTAAAATTAGAAAAATGCTAATTTTTGCAATTTTTCACAATTAAATATTGAATGTAACAAAGTCCAATGTGTCACGAGAAAACAATCTCAGAATCGCTTGGATATGTGAAAGCATTCCGACGTCATTACCACATAAAGTGAAACATGTCAGATTTGAAAAATGAGGCTTTGTCAGGAAGGTCAAAATTGGCCAAAGCAGGAAGGGGTTAAAATGTAGCAAACGAGTGCCGATCAACCTGCTGTATTGTCGATCAGCGCACTTTTACCAGGCATAACATCTGCCCATGTAGAAGGGCCCTTACTCTCATGTTTTTGTTTTATCTAAGTTTTACAACCTTTTTCATCTAAAAAATATTAAATTTAATGCTCATTTGTTGTGGCATTTTAGTATGCATCAAATACATGTGTGTTGTTTGCATGTTATGGGTCCATTCTCTTCCCATTAAAAAACTGATACAAGTGATGAATTGGTTTATAGGCTTTTAACCTCTGTAACTAAGCCTATTTTAGCGTAAAGGCCTGCAAGAATTGATTTTCGTTTTTGTGTCGTCCTATTCGAGAGTCATAAGTTGTTTTTTTTGGGGGTTTTTTTCAGCATTGTTTTTTGCCAGATGAGTTGTATTTCTCAATGGCACTATTTTGGGATACATATAACTCCTTTAACTTTTACTAACTCTTTCTAGGGGTAATGAAAAACAAAAATCATAGCAATTCTGTCTTTTTTTATTTTTTGTGTTTTAAATTTACGCCGTTCACCGTGTGGTGCAAATAACCATTATTCTATAGGTTGGTACAAATAAGGCGATACCAAATATGTATAGATTTTTATGTTTTACCACTTTTTGAAGAAAAGTGTTTTTTGTTTTTTTTGTGCAAATAAGTTTGTTTTTGCATCACCGCATTCCAATAGCCATAACTTTAACTTTTTTTTCTGTCACTGTAGTTATATGTAGGCTAGTTTGTTGCTGGATGAGCTGTAGTTTTTATTGGTATCATTTTGAGGTATGTGGGACTTCTGATTAACTTTTATTTACTTTTTGGAGGGGGTGTGGTAAAATAAAGCAATTCCCCCGTTTGTTGTGTTTTCGTTGCTTTATTTGTTACGCCGTTGATCCCCTGGCGTATATAATGTGGAAACTTTATTTTTTGGGTCGTTATGATCGCGGCAATAAAAATATGTATGTATGTGTGTGTGTACAGTTTAAATAATAGTTTTGTTATTCTATAAAATACTAAGTACAATCTCTTATATGCTCAGATTGGTGTCCCTCACCATTTACACGTTGCTGTAATCTAGTTTTTACACTCACTCTTTGGCACAAAGTTCTTTTATTGGCGTTAATTAATGACTCGCCGCTAAAGCACAGTGAGGACGGCTCCATCTTGCTGAAAATAGAAGTCTTGATTTTCATGCTCCAACTGCAATTGTGGTATTACATTTTCTTGGAGCATAAGGTACAGGTCTGAGGTAACCATTGCATTGTATAAGATAGGTCCAAATACCCATTTACATGAAAAGGCCGCCAAAACTGTAACTCCAGGGTGATTCAATTGTTCTTCAATTGTTGTGCCTATTAACAACAATATCAACTTATTCACACCCCCTGTATGTATGTGTGTTAGTTTGTATCTATCTATCTATCTATCTATCTATCTATCTATCTATCTATCTATCTATCTATCTATCTATCTATCTATCTATCTATCTATCTATCTATCTATCTATCTATCTATCTATCTATCTATCTATCTATCTATCCACATATAGAAGGGGTGGAGACACACATGTCCAGTAAATGTTAGATCCATTAGTGTAACCCTTTATTTTCATTACTTCATTCATTATTGAATCTATCCTATCGAATCCTTGGTGGGTATATAAGGTGTGCGATAAGCTGTCTGAACACACATCACTTGTTCTTGCCATAGGTAAAAGGGGCGATTTATCAGAATTGCAAAAATGGATGATTATTGGCTTTCGGGCCAAGGCTGGCAGTATTTCTCAAACAGAGCAGTTTGTAAACTGTTTGCGCGCTGCTGTGGTGAAAGTGAATTTTTTCTTGGCATTACTTTTCATAGAAGAAAAAGTTTTATTCATAACTGCACGTTTTAATAAACTATGAACATTTATTTACAATTTATTTAGTCCCTCTAGGGGACCTCACAAGCCTCGGTGAACTCTGTCCAACCACTTAAATGCTGCGGTTGCTATTGACTGCAGCAGTTAAGGAGTTAAATGGCTTCCAATCTCGGTCGTAGAGGTTAACGTCGGGCTTCCACGATGATCGATCGGGCAGAGCCAAACGGAACTGTGCGCCATGGTGGCTTAATGTAAGCCAAACCATGATGTACAGTCATGTCATGGTGGCTTATGGCGTTAAATGATGATGATGATGATATACTGACTACATGCTGACAAAACACAAAATTTAAAAAAATCAATATGTAAATACATTAACTATACAAGGTTTTTGTACGTATTTTGAGCCATACTTCAATATACTTGGGGCAATTATGCGTTTCACTTGGTCTGAAACATTAGTTGATCCAAAAGGCAGTGTTAATTATTTGTAGAAGTCCAAACTTCTTTATGTAATTGTTGTTATAAGTGGACTCACTTACATCAGATATTCTGTTGATATTGGAATCTGCTCAATATTTACTTGTAAAAGCTCATTCAGCAAATATCTCACATTCCACTCTGATTCACCAGTTCCTTCCTCCTTTTCCCGAAACTCGTACGGCTGCAAGATAAGACTTCCAATCAGCACTTGTTGACTGCAAAGAGGCTGCACCTGTCAAGAGATCAGCTTTTCTACTGAAAAAGAAACCTACGCTTTCTAGATGTTTCTTCTTCTAAATTATAAATAAGTAAAATGCACACACTGCCTGAATAAATGTATCAAAGGGGTTGTCCAGCGAGGGTTACCCCTAACCAAAAGCTGCTGGCGCCTTCACAGGAATGTAGCAATGGCAGCAACCCCTCTCTAGATGATGCACCTCAGTAGGGCATATGGAAAGGAGATCTCCTGGGTGACAACCCAAGTAATGACTTACTGCCATAGCATAGAGGTCCCACATACTCCAATTTTATTCTACGCTCACGTGGCAAATAATGGACCGACATAGGGAACCGCTCTCCTCATTTTTGCCACAGCATTTAAGTGGTTAAACGGCTGGAATCAGAGTCATCTCCGATCCCAATTGTTGCAGTGAGAGGCTTGGTTCACACAACCTATTCAACCTTTCAAACTTCTTTTTATTTAAATTATTTTAACTTTTTGAGATATAGCTGCTTTGCATCCTGTATACAGAGCAGCTGTATCTAGCGCTTAAACCTGAATCTGTCAGGTCCGTGGGACTGACTGGTTCTGTGTCAGCTGGTCCTGCGAGTCTTCGACACGCAGGTTCGAGCTGCTATCGATCACATCTAGGGTTGTCCCAATACTAGAATTTGGACTTCGATACCGATACTTTGTGTAGTATTGCGATTTTCTATATCAAAACGATACTTTGCCAACAGTAATAGAAAAAAAAAAAAAAAAGTTACTTCCACTTTCTGATGTAAGGCACGTGGTGTGATTACTATTAGGCTGGGTTCACACAACCTATTTTCAGACGTAAACGAGGCGTATTATACCTCATTTTACGTCTGAAAATAGGGCTACAATACGTCGGCAAACATCTGCCCATTCATTTGAATGGGTTTGCTGACGTACTGTGCAGATGACCTGTCATTTACGTGTCGTCGTTTGACAGCTGTCAAACGACGACGCGTAAAAATACAGCCTCGTCAAAAGAAGTGCAGGACACTTCTTTCAGACGTAATTTGAGCCGTTCTTCATTGAACTTAATGAAGCACAGCTCAAGATTTACGGCTGTCAGAGAAGCCTCGCAAAATGCGAGGAGGAGCATTTACGTCTGAAACGAGGCAGCTGGTTTCTCCTTTTCACACGTAAATGCCTGCTATCGTTTGCACATACCCTTAATGTGAGGCACATTCAAAATTCATTAACCCATTATGACTGAGAAACATGATGGGGTTAACTACGATTGTGAGGCACATGGAGGTTAAATTCATCACACCTCGTGCCTCACAAGTGAAAAAGCCGTTTTTATTTTTTTACAGCGTAGATATCATAAATTACGCAAAAAAATAGTTCAGGTTTTTACGACCACGCCAATACCGAATGTGTATATTTTATGTATTGAGACTTATTTTAATGTTTATTGTAAAAAATGTGTATTTTTATTTAACATTACTTTTGTTTTTACTTTTTTTATTTTTAAACTTTAATGTACATGGCATATATCTATAGGCCAGTACATTAGCCTGTGTACGGAGTGTACATGGGCAGTTGTTAGGTCATACTCCGGTATCTCCTAACAGGAAATATGGTAAGACAGCGCTCGGGCCCTTCATTGGACCCTGGGCTGTCTGCCCATGTATGGCATCCCCCTTCTCGTTTTCCCCTTGAATGCTGCGGTCAGCTTTGATCGCAGCATTCAGGGGAATAGCGGCGGAGATGAGAGCTTTCTCTGATTTCCTCCGACGTTAGAGCGGGGCTGCGGCTGTGTAGTCATTGACTGACTCGCTCCTGACAACAAGTGCGTGCGCGGTTAGCCTGAAGTGATGCGGCCGGCGCTTCACTAATGAGCTGCGGCGCCGCCACTGAAGACAGAACATGGGGGTGTTTTGCAGCGCGTCCGCCATGTTCGGTCTCATTAGTGCGGCGATGATCGCATCATATCCTGCTGACCACGCACCCTTGTCAGGACTCCCGAGCGGGGCAATGGCTGTATCACACATGTATCACACAGCCGCAGCCCCGCCCTCATACATTCATGTGTTACAATGCTAATCTGCGAGGCCGCACAGCTTAGTATCGAAATACATGAAATAACAGTATCGAACCATTTGAGGGTGCACGGTATCGAAACCGTATCGACGTTTCGATGCATCGTGCATCCCTAATCACATCTAAGTTTATAACTTAGATGTGATGGATTACAGGTGGATCCTGTGTGTCAGAGACGCCCAGGAGCTGCTGTCACTGAACCCCTCACTCCCGCGGACCAGACCGATTCAGGTCTTAGGGCTAGATAGGACAAAGCAGCTGTATCTCAAAGTAAAAAATAATTTTTAAAGTATTTTGAAAGTTGCACCAATCAGATTTTTATTTAAAAAAGAAAAAAAAGAATTTTTTTTAAAGGTCTACATAGCCTTTAACGAGGATTTCCACTCAAAACATTAATATTGTCATATACTAGTAAATCAGATGTTCTAGAGACATAGCCAAAGTTTGATTATTATGTTTGAAGTAGTTCCAGAGTGATATTTTGCTGCTATATTTTTCACCAGTGACAACATAAAGCTGAATGGACGTTGAACTGTGATTTTGTCTGCATTTTCTGATAGTAACAGAGGGACAGTTTAACATCAGTTGCCGAGACACTAATGCAAAAGTTAAATCCCACTTGGCTACACGTCCTGTTGTCACATTTGTAAAAATGGTGGTCACAACTTGGAGGTATTGCCATTTACTGTTAAGTAAATAAAAAAATTACTGTCACACTTAGGGTATGTTCACACGCAGTGGTTTCAGATGTAATTCGGGCGTTTTACGCCTCGAATTACACCTGAAAAAACGCCCCTAATACGCCTACAAACATCTGCCCATTGCTTTCAATGGGAATTACTATGTTCTGTTCCCAAATACGACGCGTAAAATGACGGCTCGTCCAAAGAAGTGCAGGACACTTCTTGGGAAGTTTTTGGAGGCGTTTTTCATTGACTCCATTGAAAAACAGCTCCAAAAACAGCCATAAAATACGCTGCGAAAAACGCGAGTTGCTACAAAAATGTCTGAAAATCAGGAGCTGTTTTCAGGCGAAAACAGCTCCGTAATTTCAGACGTATTTTGCTACTGCGTGTGAACATACCCTCAATATACAGTTCAATCTGTAAGCAGCATGTTATAGAGCAGGATTTGCTGAACAGGATGGTATATAGTTTAGAGGAAAAAGATTAATTTAAAACTTGTCATTTATTAACCCCTTCACAACTGCCATACGGCTATATACGTTATAACTGCCGATGCCCCGTGCAGTTAGCACGTGTATAAACGTTGACAGCCTTGAAGGGGTTTAATGAGTGCAGCGCTGCTTCAGTGTGAGCAGCACTGCACTTTCATGTCGGCCGGGGCTCTGAGAGCCCCGGAATACACCCCCCACTGTAGATTGTGCCACCCACAACCCCCTGTGGGTAGCGCAAAACCTTCTGTAGATAGCGCCACCTAAGCTCCCTCCAGCATCGGGATTCCCCATCTAGGATTGCCTGCTGTCTATTAATCTTTTTCAGCTAGCAATAAGACAACCCCTTTACTGTATTAAACATATTGCTGTGGAGTACAATTTTGCTTGTAAATGATTCTGTAGAATTCTTCCACATGATCACTCTCTCCGCTAGCTCATCATAACTGGCTGTGTTGCAAACAGTTAATCACTTCCCAGCACTGAAAACATTTCTGGGCCTGTGCCCAGTCAATTGTTCATGCAGTACAATAAAATACAAAGGTGATTAGCTAGTTTTTGTTTTTATATACATATTTTGCACTGAATTTCACAGCCTATATTTTTCCAGCAAATGACAGTGTTTACAAGATCTTCTTGATCTTTTGTACCTCTCTGGCCTCCTAGACACGAGAGATTTACTAAGACAAATATGTTAGAATTCTGTTGCAAAGAACTCCTAAAAAGCACATGGCACATGCTGAATTATGTATTTTAGAAACCTTTCACACCTACTCGACGGTTTTGAAAAGGAGAGTTCTAGGCCATTATTTGGACATTTTCCACAATGAGAAATGAGTGTAAGAAATAAGTGGTGTAGTTGCCCATAGTAATGTAACGCATTCGGTTTCTGCTTTCAGTTTCCTAAGGATCTCTCCTAAGAGGGCTGCAATCAGATTGTCTGATATGGGCAACTACTCCACTTTTACCTTGCACTGATTTTGCGAGGTCTCCTCCAGTATCTCTTGAAGTGTCACTATAAATTTTAAAAAAAATTGACCAAAAATGTAAAGTTTTGATTTGGTATGGGTCTGGTTGTTGAGACCCTTGCTGATAACTGCAACAAAGGGTCAGAAGCACTCAATGGAACGCTGTGCCCCTTAACCCTGCCTCTACCGGACAAAATAACAGACTATCGTCGTACGGGCCATAGACTTTTTATGAGCCGTTACACCGTTCTGCTTGGCTCACCCAGGAGATTTAGACAGTCAATTGGAGTTCCAGCAATTGGTGGGGTACTCTGCACCCAGACCCCCACAGTAACATGCCAAAATTATTATTATTTTTTTTAAACGGCAGATACAATTGAACTGCAAAATAGCATAGGAAGCTTTTACCAAATTTACAATTCAATTGCAGCAGTTTTTTAACCGCTTCCAATCCCTCTGGAAAATATATTTAACAGGTAAAATTTTGATATTTGTGTTACCCTTTGATGTGGTGAAGAAATGGAATACTGAGTGACCGGTCCGACCTGTGGTGCAGACTGACTTACCATGCTGCTTTTTACAAATGTACCTCGGATACCTCTGGGGCACACATGGGGCGGGGGGGGGGGGGTCCAGTTATCTGAAAACCCGCCCTGAGTCAAGGGCCAGAAGGCCCTTACATACTATGAGACCAAAGGCGTTGCAAGCGTCCGGGACCCAAGCCCCAGATATGTGGCCCATTTCCCCCGGCCGACTGCCTTATTCATTAATATCTGCGTCCTCACGACACAGATACAATTGATGGCTATCCGCTGTCATTCACTAGGGTACGGGCCACGTTAGGCCTGCAGCCTGTAAGGTGCTGGAACGCGATCCCTGCACAGACTAGCATGATGTCGTCACTGGATTGCCTGAGCATACGCAAGGGCCTGTCTCGGCACCTTATAGGCTGCAGCACTGCGTAGACTGAGACTGGTGCTCCGTTCTTCATGAGAACGAGGCTAAGTGAGTATAATTGTTTGGGGGGGGTGTAAAGGGAAGTGTCCCCATATATATATATATATATATGTGTACGGTGTGTGTGTATGTGTGTATATATATATATATATATATATATATATATATATAATTTTGTATCATGAGCCAGGGCTGTAACAACAACAGCCCTGGTCATGAATGTTGTTGTAAGCGAAGCAGGACAATTCGCATAGCCCTGCTTTGTTTGGAAACCATGGAGACAAGGGATAGTTATCCCCTGTCTCCATTTCAAGTCTCCCGCGGGCACGGACTGTCTCATGCGGGCGCTCATGAGTCGGCTGGTGATAGATTATCACCATGCCGACGCATGCTAGCCGGGGGCAAGCGCCACATCCCCCGCTGCGAGCGTACCGACAGGGTTAAATAGCCCTGCGTCGGTACGCTCAGGGGCCGAAGCTAGCTGGAGCTAGCAGAAGACGATCAGCTGAGAGCTGACTGCCTCCCACACCATCACAACCCGGCTCACCTCTCTCTCCTCCAAAGACCTGGGCTCCTGCTTCTGCCTCTGCTCCACCAAAGTCACGCTAAGTATCAAGTGTAGCAGCAGCTACACTTAACCCTGTCTCTCCCTGTCTCCTCCTGCTGTAATACTTGCTTCCCTGAGTTAACCCCTTGCTCTCCCTGAGTACTGTCCCTGAGTTAACCCCTTGCTCTCCCTGAGTACTGTCCCTACTCCCCCTGAGCAAGTTAACCCTTGCTTCCCGGAGTCCCTGAGTTAACCCCTTGCTCTCCTTGAGTATTGTCCCTACTGTCCCAGAGTTAACCCTTGCTTTTCTGAGTAACCCTGTGTTCCCTAAGTTCACCCTTGCTGCCCTAAGTACCCTGCAGTGACCCTTGACCTGCACATCCCCAGGTACACAGAAACCCATTCCCCTTGTTCCTCCTTATCCCGTATTAACCCTTAGTGTATAGGGAAAGTTATATTAGGAGGGAGTGGGATAGAGATAGTGAGCGTGTGAGAATCATAAGTAACTTATGTGTATTGTGTTGTAACGTAACTGTATTCTGTGTGTGTTTAGGTAAGTGGGTGGCGGTATAATTAGGAGTATACCGTGTTTATACTGTACTGTGATTAGTTACTGTAATTTATATATGAGAGTGATTACTGTATGTTAATAAATATTACCTTTATTTACTATACGGTCTTATTCCCTTGAGTAGCCGCTAAAGCAATTATACGCTAGTATAAGGAAAAGGTAGGGGAACTAGGCATAACCCTAGTGACCCTGTTTATAAAGGCGGTAGTAATAGTGGGTGTCACTAACAAGTGAATCCCGCTATTACCCCACCCCCTTTAACACGGGGGCACGATCTATGGCACTATTTACAGGGGGTACTGTGGCAATATCTACATGGGCTGTGTGTCACTATCTATAGGGGGCTGTCTGGGGAACTTTCTACAAGGGGCACTGTCTACACTGGTTTTTACGCTACCAGCACATACCCACTAGCCTAGCCTTTTTTTTTTTTATTATTAGAGTTTGTAATAAAAAGGGCTAGGCTGGTGAATAAGTGCAGACCAATACTCGTAGCATAAAAACAAGAGAGTAGCGGGAGTGTGGTGCAAATAACTTTTTTTGGAAAAGTATGCTTTGGAAACACTCCTTTTAAAAATCCTGCATTTGCCCCTGACCTCAGATATTATTTTTTTTTCTGTCAGTCCTTGTTTTGAAATCTAGTGCTTAGATGGTCATGTAAGTAAAGATAATCATTAGAGATGCAACTGTCTACATATTTTGTTAATGATTAGTCCCATGTCTGTGGTACTAAAAAGACTGTAGTTTCCATTAGTCATAACCAATCAGGGGATTGGATTTCTTTAAAAATTTTGGGCTGTGTTCCTGGATGTTCTCTACCTAAAAGGCTGCATTCACACAGGCACCATGGAAGCCATTGGTGCACTAGCTCCCATTCTGATCCTGGTGTTGCGTCCGTAATCCAGGTGCAAACAAATATGTCTTACACCCTTGTGAATGTGGCCTAACCCATAAAAATTTTATATGCTTCTATGACTCCAATAATCCAAAATATTTGATAATCCGGTGCCCATCAGATCCGAATGATACCACATTACAGGAATTTTACTGGAATATCAAATATTTACACAAATACATTTTAACCATTCTGAATTTGTGCTATATTTATTATTTATTTTGCCAAAGTGGTGGTAAATTTTATATAATGAAACTAAATTAGTTAAATTTTTTTAGATTTTTCAAAGTTGGTCACGGGGCAGGGGATGGAATGACATAGTAGACAAATGGATACTCACTGCCTGAAGTAACCACTGCTCCAGCGCTGAGGTGCCATCCTCCGCCACTCCGGTCCCAGAAGATCCTGCAGCAGTCACGGGCCGCTGCAGCCATTCGCTGGCCTCAGCAATAATGTGCTGTTCATAGCAGCATCACCGTTGAGGCTGGCGATTGGCGGCAGCGGCACATGACCACTGCAGGATATTTCTGGACCAGAACGGCGGCTAAAAGGACCTCCGTGCTGTAGAGGGAGGCACTGCAGGGGTTGAGTATCTGTTTGCTTTCTCTGTAATTGCATCCCCTGCCAGGCTGGCATTTTTGTAAAATCCCGGATTAACTCAGGAAATATAATAAATTCATAATCAAATTACTAATGTCAACTCAGCATCTCACCACTTAGGCTGCTGTGATGCTGTTGTCCCCTGGAGACCCACGTTCTTGTTGTTGTTTTTTTGTTAAAAAAAAAATATCATTAGCAGGGGATTCAAGATCATTTATAAGTGCCCACACTTTATGGTGAATGCGTATAGTCCTAGTTTCACAGTTTTTTAAATAATGAAACAACCTTTAATATGGCATATTACAATAGTTTGGCAAAAAGACAATTTCTTTAAAGCTGGGGTGACTCAATCTTGCGTGCTTTGTCACCGCTAAATCACGTACAATAATACATGCTTACAGACTTGAAATATACAGTATAGCTAATGCAAAGCTTTCATGTGACTAAGAATGTCAGGGTTTGCTTTGGATTCAGTTTAATGCACCTGGTGTGCATAATTTGTTCCCCCATTGTATTTTTCTATCTCACCCTCTCAACACCCTCTTATTTTCTATTGTGATTAATATGTGATAATAGCATGTTATGTCTCTGTACAACTTTAAGTTGATACTCCCATATCTTTAGACATGCCTGCACGTGCCCAGGTTGACCCTGTTTATACAACAAAATCGAAATTTCTTTGTCTTCTTCCTTCTATTTAACATTACATTGCAGCAAAACTTGAAATTCCAGTCCTTTCATCAATGATGATTCTACATATGAAATCAATGCTGCAATTATATTGTAAAGATGAAACAATGTAATCACATGGCTCGCTTGAAGGAAGCGCAGGGCTTTTTCTAAAAAGCAACTTGACTCGATGGTATAGAGTGCCTTCCAGATTGCATGCAATGATTCCTGCGGTCTCACCGCTGTGTTGGAGATGTGGAGACCAGGTGGGCACGATTTTACATATCTTCTGGGAGTGCCCACTGCTGACAGGTTTCTGGTCGGAGGTGTGGCGCATCTCCTCCAAATTCACGGATTTCCTCCTCCCGCGTACGCCGTCCTTTTTCCTGCTCCATCTGAGCGGAGGCTCCATTATCTACGTACCGACGCTTGGTAGTTCGCCACCAGGTGAACACAGCTAGAGTGTGTATTCCTGCGCTGTGGAGACAAACGTGCCCTCCATCGATTGGTATGTTGTTCGGTAAGATCCAGGAGATTATGAGAATGGAGGATCTCACGGCATGCATGAGAGGGACCCATGCTAAATTCCTCAAAACTTGGTATAACTGGGTCAGATTCCAATCTTCTGTCGGGTTCAGGAATATTGTGGCTTCATGAATATAATCCTGAGGCAAAGGGGGCATTGTTAGTTTTCTTCCCTCCCTTTCCTCTCTCTGTCTCATCTTCTTCTTCTTTTTTGCTTTACTCCCTCTCTCTCTGATATGTCTATCCATGGATCTTTGTGCATGGCTGCGGGTTCAGGATGCATAGGGCGTCCGTTTCAATTACTGTATCAGATGTGCGTTATTATTCATTTTGCACTTAATGTGAAATTATACTGGCCTGCGAGCCGATGTTTGTGCTGCAGATGTTTGCATTATCGTGTCTTGTTTTGTGGAAAACGGAAAACAAAAGCATTTATAAAAAATAAAAAGCAACTTGAGCAAGGACTTTGTAAATATGTATTTCAGCATTGCAATTTCTACCCAAACGTTTGTCATATATTAGTAAATCAAAAGTTAGGCTTCGTTCACATCTGAGTCAGGGCTCTGTTCCGTCGTAGCTTTCCGGCGGAACAAAGCCCTGTCTGACACAATATGAAACCGTAGGTTTCCGTTTCCATCACTATTGATTTCAATGGGGACGGATCTAGTGCCAATGGTTTCAGTTTGTCTGTTGTGCAAGGGTTCCATCATTTTGACCGGATGAGTAGCTTAGTCGACTGAACAGAGCCCTGACGCAGATGTGAACGAAGCCTTCGATAAGTAGCCAAAATGTGGTAATTATTTTTGCTATTTTTTTACTCCGTTTTGAGAGGCCATGCTTACAAAAGTGTCAACCAGATGTGCATCCATATTGGTTGTCACTTTTGAATTGTCTTCTCAAAATGATGGTTAAACTGATATCACTATGCAAGTGATACAACATCCTGACAGGATGACAGTTTGTCCTGTTCTGAGAAGCTAATTCAGGAGTGACAACCAATATGGTGACACTTCCTGTTGTCACTTATGAAAAAATGTCCACTGTAACTAGATAGAAATTAGAGGAAGTTCGGTAATTGTGTTTGTTTGCCATACATATTGCCATTTTTCTGATTTACTAATATATGGTCCAGGTAAAATGAAAGCAAATATTTATACCGTAGATAATATTTACTAGCTGTGCCTGCGACTTCATGCGCGCAGACCACATAAACGGCATCGGTACATTTTTTCAAAGTATACTACTAACCTTGGACCATACTCAAAACAAAGTGGGAAAAAAACCCAAAGACCCTAAACAAACTTCAATTAAAAATAGTTTTTCTTTCAGTAGTCAGGTTCACTACGACAACGCTTCCCTGTAAACAATGTTCGCAGTAGAACCACCAGGGATGTGTGCATAAAGATTGGTGGAGTTGCTAACACGGGAGAGAGCCACATAGAGCTGGCCATGTGCAAAGCAGCTGATGCTGAGGTCCACGCCCGCAAAACGCAGCATTTGGCCCTGCGCTTTGTTGATGGTCGTAGCGTAACATAAGCTGACGGGAAACTGTACACGTTTAAAACTGAAGGGAAAATTATTTGGAATGAGGGGGACTCGGGGTATAAAAACTCTATCACCTGCGCCGCATCCTGTTAAAATCTCAGCTTCTCTCAGGTTTTGCTGTAGATTTGTGATTTTTTTTTTTTTTAGTCTGGTGCCGTTTACATAGTTTTGGTGGGCTTGAATTTCTAAGGAGAATTATGGGGACGCCGACTTTTAAATTAATTTTTGTGTGACGGAAGACTGGGTGTTCTTGGGGAATTTAAAAATTCCACTGGATAGTTGGTAGCGTCTTCTTGTTCAATGACTCTGTTGATAGAGATATATTCTGCACTTTCCCAATGAACACATGTCAATATGCTTCTACCGCTTTACGTTTTGCCATAGTGCACTTGTCCCATATTACTAAGCAGCAATCGCGTAGAACCCTTGCTTTGTCGCTGTTTCTAGAAACCTTACACACACTGAGCTTCCCATAAGATTTAAGTAAATCGGGGTTGAACATTGGATGTGTGGTTTTGCCTGCAACAATGTGGCTGCTATGCCCGATGAAGCGACAGCAAGAGCAATTTTGCTTTGATTGCGTATTTGGGCTAAGATGACTTTGGTGAGAAATGTTTTTCTCATCCCACCGTGTGCATCTAAAAACAGGATTTCTCCCAAAGTACCATCTACGCTATGACACACGCGATCGAATATCATACTCTGCTCCGCTGTCAGACTACAGACACCGTTTTGCAATGTTTTGGCCAGTTCCGCTGGATTATAGTTTATTTCCGCCGCGTACTCCCTGTTAATGCGTTCTCCGTCTAAAGCTGGTGCGGGCATACCATATAGAGAGACCGGATTACCCCCTATAGATATAACTATGTCTTGGATAGCCAGCAAACATCGATTCATATTACTTTCACGCAACGTGTCGTTCAGTTCGCCGTTCTTGTTTAGTTGTGCATTCCTGAAAAAGTTTTCAACTAATTTTTACTGATATTTTTGCCACAACTGTGCAGCATCCAAAAGTCCACAAAAAAACAGCAAAATGGCAAACAAATGACTCAAGCTATGTGGACTATCGCTGATGCATGCTTCGGCCAAAGCACCATCCCAATGCTGATCACCATCTAGCAAGTGATGCACTCGACAAGCAGCCTGGTAAGTAGGATATTCAATATCGTCAACCTTTCGCAATTCAGCAAAATAAATAGGTTCTCGCACTGTATGTAGAAGTAAGCGAAAGTAATAGCATTCAGAGTTGTTTGGATGCACCATATAGACTCTTCCAATTGCGTGTTCTTTTAAAATGCCGGGCTCGCCATTCACAGCTGTTCCACGTCTTCTACGGTTGAAAACACCTTGTGGCTTATTATAAGTATAATATGAGGGAACTTCGTTATATAACTGTTTTTGCAAAATCATCTGCTTCACAAAGTTGAAAGTATGCCAACAAAGTGGTTTGTCTCGGGTTTTCTAACCGCTCTGCCATATTTTCAGGTTTGAAGTACACCCGTTGCCCGCCTTCAAGGTGAACATCAAGATGCATCACTGGCGGATGTCTATCGTGAATGTGGAAGCTCAAAATGCGCCACGCCGCTTATATATCGGCCAGATTGGAACCTTGTGACTTCATTGTATTCATTATTATTTCTCAACGCAAACGTGGCCTGGTCACTACCCTTGTTGACGTATTTACGTATATATTTGATGGCATCGACGCTATTACATATTTATACGTTGTGTGAGCTTGAAATGTTCTTGATAACTGGTGAATAGGGTACAACCCATCGATTTTCCAAAACAATTTGTTGACCATGTAACCTGACTGTAGCTGTGAAACCGCCTTGTAGGGGTGATCTTCGATGGAACAATGGATACCCCCCCCTCGCCATCGTTTGCTCTAATAGCGCTCTAGGGCATCTTTTAGAGCAATGACCCTCCTCCATGCAAGGAGAGTTTCTACTTAAAACGCTGTATGGCCGATGAACCATGTGCGTCTTTACAATCTTGTGCAATATCGGATCCTCGTTAGGAAATTCAGAATTTGACCGTGTCAACAGCATCGTAACAATTTTTTTCTTGCAGCCACAGGAGAATGTGGGCGTGTGGCAAGCCACGCTTTTGCCACTCAATGCTGTACATGAAACAAAGAGCTGAACCCAAAAATTTTTGTTTTGTGATCAGGTCGGTCATCCACTTTAGTTTTAAGTGGAAAACTCTGGCTATAATATCATGCCCATCCTAAGACGCCTATCCTGTGAGAAGTTCTTAGGAAATTTTATACCACTTTGGATTCGTTATGAAAAGGTCAGGCCGGCCGTATTTTCGGACATAGCAGAAAGCATCTTGTGTACGTTCATACATGTAACGCGGACCATCGGTAAAACTGGATGGCAGGATAACTAATCTCCCTAAGTTTTCCACGTTATCTTTTTGCATGGCGTCTCGCAGATCCACCTAATCTTCAGCGCATGAACATGTCTGGTTAGTGTGTATGTACACTAAACGTCTCTATTTTCGCATACATGTCCAGAATAAATTGGCTGAACAAGCCTCAAAATTGTCAAATTGATAAAACGATTACACCTTATCTGCACCAGGTATGAAAAAAAATTGCTGGGCTGAATTTTTATGAAAATTTGTTACCCTAGTAGGATTAACTTGGTAGAGTCCAAAATTTTACCCATCTTCGCCGTGGCAATAAATTAAAGGATATTGCAGGGCGTTGTAAGCTCTGTTCAGCAACAGGATGTCTATCTGCGCTGATGATCATTTTGTAATCATTGCTTTGCCCCTGCCGAATAGACCTGTAATGCGGCTTTGAAACTATGCACATACGGATTCACCTGATGCATGCTGTTTTGAAGTGGAGATATAGGGTATGTTCACACACCCTATTTACGAACGTAATTCGGGCGTTGTACGAAAATACGACTCCAAAGCGCCGGCAAACATCTGCCCATTGAAATCAATGGGCTTACGATGTTCTGTGCACACCGGCTGTTTTTTACGCGCCGCTGTCAAAAGACGTCGCGTAAAAAGACGCCCGCGTCTAAGAAGTGCATGTCACTACTTGAGACGTAATTGGAGCCGTTTTTTTAATTGACTTCAATGAACAACAGCTCCAAATTACGTCCGTAAAAGACGCGGCGAAAAACGCCAGTACATGCCATTACGTCTGAAATTCAGGAGCTGTTTTCTCCTGAAAACAGCTCCGTAATGAACGTGTACGTGTGAACATACCCATAAGGTTACTGTTTAGTTGTGAAAAGTTCTGATTTTCTGATATTGGCCTGTTCATTGTAATCTGATACAAAATAAATCTGAAGAAATTTTAGCTCCTCTTGTGGTAGCAAAGATCCTATGAGATGGTAAACTTGGCCTTGCACCTTGAAGGTTGGCATGAATGGTCCCTCTGTAATTAGTTTTGCCCCAAAAGATATAATTTGGAATATGCTGTTCTATAAAAGGATACGGTCGTTGAAGTGTTTTGATTGTGGATGGTCACCATTTAAAGGTTGTTTTATAAGCTCTTAAGGTTCTTGAAATTTTTCAATGTGAACTTTACCACTTGAACAACAGATTCCATTTGGTTCTTCTCTCCATTTGAGAGCACTGCAAAAATTGCAAATTACGACCATACCACCTAGGGAACCAAATTCATCATATTCAAATCTAGGGGAATACATAAAACCTGCTGTTTCCTTATTGACCCAAGGAACAACTTTGTTTGCCGCACCATACTCCTGAGACTCTTCTGATGAAATAGACATTCTATTAAGAGTGTCGAATTCGATCAGCCTCTAAGCGTGATTGACGTTGTTCTGCTGTTTTGGCCTGCTGTATTTAATCTACTCTTTCCCTTTCAGTCAATAAATAACTTTCATTATCTTGGCGCATGCGTTCATAATTCTTTCTGGCTGTTTCCAATCGTCGTTGATATTGGTCTTCCCTTTCGAGAGTTCTGGCATATGCGATTGGCGGTTAATCGCACGTCACGTTCTTCACTACTTTCAAGCTCTCGAGAGGCCGCTGTGCGAGCTCTCTGACCACTCCAGCGAGAATCTCTGTCGGTGAAAGTTTGACTTGCGTGACGATGCATGGCACTATCGGTCAGCAGATCGTCACGCTTCGCGTTCCTCGTTACTCTCCAGAGACAGAGAGGCCGCCATGCGAGCACACTGTGTACTTAGCCGAGATTCACGCTGGGTAGAAGTTTCTGATGCGCGAATTCTGGCCTGACGTTCTTGAGCTTCAGTAAGTGTCGCCTCATGATCTTCAGATTATTGAGACCTTATAGTCGAATTCGTTTAGCATTTCTACTATATTGAGAAATATTTGATCTTTTTCTGGAAGGCATTTACTCTCTTGACCGAGAGGCCGCTGTCCAAGCCCTTTGAGCCAACCAATCGAGTTACAGTTTTTTTGAGGCAGCTAGGTGCATGAAAGCAGCGAGCGGATTGGTTTCCTTATCGCTCTTCTATGTGTAATATACAATACAGACAAATGTTAGAACTGTTGTCCATAGTAACCAATCAGATTACAGTTTAAATTCTTGAGGCAGCTAGGAGAATTAAAGCAGCAACCTGATTGGTTATTTTATCTCCCTTCTATGTGTAAGAACCAAAATAAACAAATGTTGGAACTTTTGTTCATAGCAACCAATCGGATTGTAGTTTTACATTCTTGTGAGGCAGCAGGTGAATGATAGCAGCGATCTGATTGGTTGCTATATCTCCTTACTATGTGTGTAAAAATCAATGTACACAAATGTTGGAGCTGTTGCCCATAACAACCAATCAGATTATAGTTCTTTTTTTCTGAGGCAGCTTGGACAATGAAAGCAGAAACCTGATTGGTAGTTATGTGCCTCCGCTGCATAAAAAAAAGAATATAGATGAAAGTTGGAGTTGTTGTCCATAGTTACCAATCAGATCACAGCTGTAATTTTTGTCTGAGTCAGCTTGAAAAATTTGCAGCAATCTGATTGCAACCTCTCCCTTATATAACAATCAGTATAGATGAAATTTGGAGCAATTGCCTATAGCAACCTACTGGTGTAGCTTTTTCTAAGACCATACAAAATTAAAGTAAATTTGTGATTGGTTGCCATGGCTTCCATGCGTTTGTTGTTGTACTAATGCAATGTAAATTAATTTTTGAAAACATTAAATTCGCATATCTTCTGATTTGAGTGAACCGATTGCGATGAAATAAAAACGAAATGTTACTTCAAGTTGACCCCTATGTTTTTCTAAAAACTCAATCCGAACTGGGTCAGTAGTTTTTACGTGATGCGTTCACAGACAAACGGACACAAATTCCAAAAGTGATCTTAATGCATTCTATCACTTATCCTTATCACTTTTTGCCGCAAATATTTTCAATGTACAGACACGCAAAGGTTACAGTTTTATTATATGTAGAGATAGTAGCTTATTTGAACAATTTATGTTGAGGTTTTGGAAGAAAGGTAAATATATTTTATTATTTTTTTTATTTATTTTTTGTTGAAGACAACCCCTTTCTATATAGGAGTTGGCCCAGTCAGGGGATCCGTAGTCTGGCCATAGATTTTTCCTGCAATGGCCGCTGCAGCAAAAATTTAGTATTACATGGTCAGCCATACTTGGGCATCTCAAGTCCCCCACTGTGAGAGCTGCTGCTTGTTAGAAGCTGGCACATAGAGGGGGGACCTGTATGAGAGGACCCCCCTCTATGATGTCCATATGCCCTAGTTATGATCAGGGCTATTCATTGTGAGACAACACCTATAACTTTTTTTTAATTTTTTGTAATAATCGCTTAAATATCTCCTGATGTTTCTCCGCATTCTTATAATTAAGCATGGTTTATATCTCCGCTGTCAGCTGGATGTCTGCTTCTGAATTCCTTGTCAGTTGATGTCTATGTGCATAGATTGCATGTACAGTGATGTGCTTTATGCTGTGGATAAGGGAAAGTATAACCGCAAAGTCTAACTATCTCAAAATTCTAGACCTACCTCTTTTTCATATATTTTTTTTAAATCCGAATTTAAAACAATTTGTAGAAAATCTAAATGAAAATCTTTTATAATTGGTTTTTTTTCCCCAGGAAACAAAACAGCTGTGAATGGCTATACCTTATTCAGTATATATATGTGTGTGTGTGTGTGTGTGTGTATGTGTATATGTGTGTATATATATATATATATGTATATATATATATATATATTATACCGTATTTACAGATTGCTGGCACACAGCTTTTCATATTACAAGTGATTTGTTGATCCTCTTTTCTTAATGCAGCGGTGGATGAGCAGATGTCTCAATGTCTGAGCACAACTGAAATCTTTGTTTAGTTATATAAGTGAGTCAGTGCAGATGGCAAAAAAACACTAGAAAAGTGATGACTAAATCAAATTGTATGGAAACCTTGTTGGTCTTCACTGACTACCTTTTTTTTTTTTAATTTTTTTAATTTTTTCTTCCCTTTCCCTCTCAGATTTACGGGATCAGTGTTCTCCTAACCCATGTTATCAACTTGGGTCCAGTTTGTGCTTGGATATGCCTGGAAAATTCTACTGTAGCTGCAAGAAAGGATGGATGGGGGAAACATGTAGAACTGGTATTTATGATGACATTATCTATGTCCCTTTTTTTTTTTAAGCAAACCTAAATAGGATGTAGCCTAGTTTTTTTTATAAAAAACCTTGTTTGCCATGATATGTTACCAATGCTTTCCATAGAACTGCAGTCAAATTAAATAAAGAAAACAAAAAAAAAGTTAATTGAGCTATTTAGCTCTGCTACATCTGTTTGTAAATACTGAACTTAGCCCCATATTCTCTGTGGTATTAAGCAAAGTGTGCAGGGTTGTCAACCGTCCGTAAATTTACAGACCGTCCATAGTGCCCGGCAGGAAAAGACACCGTCTGGGATTTTGGATTGCGGATGCGCCACAATTTACATGTGCAGTGCAAAGAACAAGGGGGAAGACTCTCGGTCTCTGACTAAGGTCGGGTGGGGCCCTGTCACCTGACCTCACATCACGATAGACCGAGACCAGTGGGGATGGAGTCAGACTCTCCAATGAGAGCGCAGGAATGCTGCAAGTGGGGCTAAGTGGGAAAGCTACAAGCGGGGATGTGATTGGTGAGTCCCACTCCAGTCCCAGCATAGACAGCAGCCAGCAGTGCAGTGTGCACCTGGTGGTCCCTGACCCGCAGCAGACTTCACCAACCGACATTGTGACTGACCGAGCGAGCGTCTGACTGTCTCTCTCTGGCTCCGGCCGGCAGGAGACTACTAGAGTAAGTTCCTAACTGATTTGTATTGGTATAGTAGTTAACACGTTTGCCTTGCGTGTGAAAGGTCGCCGGTTCAAAGCTTTTGTTTTTTTTTATGTCTCAATTGTATTACTTTTAATCGTATTTTAATTCAACTTGAGTTATGCCCATACTCCTCTTTATATCCCACTCATTTAAGCACTTATAAAAAGGTGTTACTTATGCTTTTTATTATCACTAACTCTTGACTTTTTTTTAATGTGCTCGTAAAAATGTTGGTCTGTCTGTGATTTTTAGCTCCGTTGTCCAGAAATTACTGAAATGGAGGTTGGCAACCCTGAAAGTGTGCAAGATGAGAAAAGCATGTGCCATGTACAAATTTTATATTACGCAAGACAGTGACACAGCAAAAAGTGTAGCAGTCAATTGAACATACATTTCACCTTACTTTGTTCTTGCTTCCTGGACCACTCGCATACTGGATGCCTGATGAGACCAAGATGGCAAGAGCTTGGAGTCCACTCTTTTTCCAGGAACTATGCTATAGAATGTTTTATTTCTACCAGAATATTTTCATAAGCTGGTAACCCATTTATGTAATGATGTGACAGTGGCCCACAAACATCAGCATAGCTAAGCTGCAGTCGCAAATGCTATCTTTCCCTCTCCTGCAGCTTCTATACTACCCGCTGCTCCATGCCCCTGACCCCCTTCTGACATTTGTTGCATTATTGATAATTACAATATTGAACTTCAACAACAATTACTGATTATTTTGCAATGAACCAATTTTGTTACTTAAATCTTTGCCTTGTACATTTCTGACATAAGTGGCTATATTCACACTGAGTTTTTGCCGTTTGGAATTTTGAGGCAGATTTTGATCTGCCTGCAAGCCGTTTGCAGCATTTTTCGCTGCGTTTTTCGCTCGCGCCCATTGAGTGCAACACAGGCAAAAACGCTGCGACATGCGCTTTCTCTGCCTCCTATTAATATCAATGGGAGGTCAGAGACGTAAATGCCAGAAGTTAAGACATGTAGCTTCTTTTTCCCGCAAGCGGGTTTTTTTCCCTCGTGGGGAAAAAATGCCTCCGCCTCTCATTGAAATTAATGGGGGGCATTTTCAGACGTTTTCCGACGCGGTCTCCGCGTAAAAAAAACACTCTGTGTGAACTGGGCCTAACAAGGCTACGTTCACATGACGGTGACAAAAAATGGGCATTAAAATATGATCAGCTGCCAGCTTTTCATTGCTGTTTTGCATCAGTGTGTCTCCAAATTTTCAGAAGTTTCCAGTCCATCTGTCCATTTTTAATACCCGTTTGTCATCTGTTTTTCATGGCCGTTAGGAAAAAAACCAAAACAAAAACTGATGGATTTGATAGGTTTTTTTTTTGTCCAAACCCCCTCAAAACATTACAGTGCCATACTGCCCACTGTAGATAGTGGCAGTGTCCCCTCTAAATAGTGCCCACATAGTGCCACACCCCCCGCCCTTGTAGATTGTGTCACCCCCCCTTCTTCCCTGTAGATCGCACCATTGGGGCTCCCTCTAGGAGTTGCCGACACCCTGGATCGGGATTCTGCTCCAGGAGGATCCCCTGACGTCACTGTCCATATATGAATAGTGACGCCAGGGGCTCCTTCAGAAGCGGATTCACCGGCCACAGCGTCGGCAGCCCTCTGGCCGGGGATTCCGCTCCAGGAGGATCTCCTGATGTCACAGTCCATATATGGACAGTGACGCGTGGGTCTCTCCCTAGGAGTGGAATCCCTGGCAAGAGCATTGCCGGGGATTCCGGCATCTTAAAGCCCCTAATGTCACTGTCCATATATATACATACGTCAAGGGCTTTCCCAAGACAGGAGTCCCCGGCCACAGAGCTTGCGATGCTCTGGCCGGGGATTTGATAGTTGAAAGCCCTAACATCGAGGTCTTCACCGGCTCAGTGCTTAAAGTAGCGCTGAACCCCGGGAGTCATCTTGGCCAGAATCGATCCTTAACTGTCTCAAGGATTGATTCCTGAAAAACGTCCTCTTAAAACTGATGCTTATCTGTCTCAAATGTTTCTATGGAACTAGCAGTAAAAGCTTGTTTACGTTAAAGAGACTCTGTCACCACATAAGTGCCCTGTCTCCTATATAAGGAGATCGGCGCTGTAATGTAGGTTACAGTAATGCTTTTTATTTAAAAAAACGATTTTTTTTCACAACGTTAGGAGCGATTTTGGTTTATGCTAATGAGCTTTCTTAATGCCCAAGTGGGCGTACTTTTACTTTCGACCAAGTGGGCGTTGTACAGAGGAGTGCATGACGCTGACCAATCGGCATGCACTCCTCTCCATTCATTTACACTGCACTAGCGATTATAGATATATCGCTATGTGCAGCCTCATCTACAAACCCTAACATTACTACAGTGTCCTGATAATGAATACACATGACCATCCAGCCTGGACGTCATGTGTATTCAGAATCCTGACACTTCTGACTCTCTTTTTTTGTGAGATTCCAGCAACGGATACGAAATCTCGCGAGATCACGGACCTAAACGAGATTTGGTTTCACTTGCCGGAATCTCACAAAAAAAGAGTCAGAAGTGTCAGGATTCTGAGTACACATGACGTCCAGGCTGGATTTCATGTGTATTCATTATCAGGACCCTGTAGTAATGTTAGGGTTTGTGTATGAGGCTGCACATAGCGATATATCTATATCGCTAGTGCAGTGTAAATGAATGGAGAGGAGTGCATGATGCCGATTGGTCAGCGTCATGCACTCCTCTGTACAACGCCCACTTGGTCAAAAGTAAAAGTACGCCCACTTGGGCATTAAGAAAGCTCATTAGCATAAACCAAAATCGCTCCTAACGTTGTGAAAAAAGATCGTTTTTTTAAATAAAAAGCATTACTGTCACCTACATTACAGCGCCCATCTCCTTATATAGGAGACAGGGCACTTATAATGTGGTGACAGAGTCTCTTTAAGCAAGTTTTTGCTAGATATATTTGTGAAGTGTTTAATAGTTTTTTGTTTTTTTTTATCAATTCACAAAACACAAAGTGAATGAACAGAAGAGAAATTTAAATCAAATCAATATTTGGTGTGACCACCCTTTTCCTTCAAATCCGCATCAGTTCTTCTAGGTACACTTGCACAAAGTCATGGATTTTGTAGGATTATAGTCAGGTGTATGATTAACCAATTATACTGAACAGGTGATAATGGTAATCATTTCCAGATGTAAGTTGAAACAGTCATTAAAGGGCTTTTCCCATCAGAGACATTTAGGACATATACACAGGATACGTCCTAAATGTCAGATGCGGCTCCCACCTCTGGGACCCGCACCTACCTCTAGAACGGGGCCCCCTAAACCCCGTTCTGCTGTGTTGTGGTTGAATCGTGTGATTTACAACCATGAATTATGGAAACAGCGTAGCTCGCTGAGCTACTCTGTTTGAGTAAGTCCCATATAACTTAATGGTTGTTACAGAAACAGTGTAGCTCGCATGCTACACTGCTTCCGTAACTGCTATTCACTACTATGGGAGTTCCGGAAGCCGTGCAGCTCAGCGAGCTACGCGGTTTACGTAATTCATGGTCAAAAATCATACACCTTAGCCACAACACAGAGCAGTAGAACAGGGTTTAGGGGGCCCCATTCATATCTGTCATTTATGACATCCTGTGGATATGTCATAAATGGCTCTGACATGAAAACCCCTTTAACTGTATCAGAAGCAGCTGTTTTGTAGGCTTAAAACTGGGTGAGGAACAACCAAACTCTGCTACAAAGGTGAGGCTGTGGAAAATAGTTTCATGTGACAGGTCCACAATGGCAAGACTGAGCACAGCAACAAGACACAAGGTATTTTATTCTGCATCAGCGAGGTCTCTCCCAGGCAAAGATTTGAAAGCCGACTGGGGTTTCAAGATGTGCTGTTCATGTTCTTTTGAAGAAGCACAATGAAACGGTCAACGTTGAGGACCGCAGATGAAGTGGTCGGCCAAAGAAACTTAGTGCAGCAGATCAAAAACACATCATGCTTGCTTCTCTTCTAAATCGGAAGATGTCCAGTAGTGCCATCAGCGCAGAACTGTCAGAAACCAGTGGGACCCAGGTATACCCATCTACTGTTTGGAGAAGTCTGGCCAGAAGTGGCCTTCATGTAAGAATTGCACCCAAAAAGCCATACCTTCAACGTGGAAACAAGGCCAAGCGACTCAACTATGCACAAAAACATAGGAACTGGGGTGCGCAAAATGGCAGCAGGTGCTCTGGACTGATGAGTGAAACTTTTAAATATTTGGCTGTACCAGAAGGCAGTTTGTTTGCCGAAGGGCTGGAGAGCGGTACAATAATGAGTGTCTGCAGACAACCGTGAAGCATGGTGGAGGTTACTTGCAAGTTTGGGGCTGCATTTCAGCAAATGGAGTTAGGGATTTGGTCAGAATTAATGGAGTCCTCAATGCTGATAAATTCGAGCAGATACTTATCCATTATGCAATACCATCAAGGTGGTGTCTGATTGGCTCCAAATTCTACACTTTATAGAAGTAAAATTGTCAGCCCAAGCTTTGTATAGTCATTGAGAAAGCAAGCAATGCTGGTTGTGAGAATTTAGCTCTGAAGCCTGCAGAATTGTGATTGCAGCTCTGGACTATAATACTAGATCAGTATATGATAAAAGGAAATGTCCCTTTTTTTCATGAAGATGAATTCCACATGTAAATGTATGAAATGTTAAATACTTTTGAAGAAGGGGCCTCTGTGCTCTGAAAGCTTGCATATAGAACTTTAATGGTTAGCCAATAAAGGTATCATACCTATTATACTTTTGTCTTTTTTGACACAAAAGTATTTAACATTTCATATTGTCTCTGGCTAACACGGTACTACACTATTTTTTACTGTACTACATGTAAATGTATAAACTTTTAAAATGGTGTTCAAAGGTTGATGTATGCACTAACAATACAATGGTAAAAGTATTGCACCATTTATTTCCAGCTTTCATGACAGACCTTCATAGTGTGTAAAGTAGTTTGGTTGCATGAATGGGTGTGTAATAGATATACAAAGTAGTATAGTACATGAATAGTATCATATGAAACATTTAAACAAGGTTCTGGACTCAAAAATACTGGGGCACATTTTTCAAATGAATTGAGCCCAGAAGAGAGTTGTAATGTGCTTTTCAGAAATATGGGGCACATCACTTGCACATCTTATTTTGTGACATGCATGACCGATTTCATGACTAAGCCACTCACAATGTTTGTGCCACTACACAATTTTGTATGACAGTCATGTGATGTCTTTCTTCCTTTGTAAAGTGTTCTTCTTATGAAACTATTAAGAAATGTTTCCCACTATATTGATAAGTAGTAACAAATGTATGGTCTCAACTTGCATGTTCAAGTAGATTTGTTTTCTTCAATTTCTGCAGATATAAATGAATGCGCTGACCAGAAAGGAGGCTGTTCCCACTATTGTATCAACAAACCTGGGACATATCACTGTTTTTGCCAGAGTGGCTATCGTCTTCTTGCAGACAACAAAACCTGTGCAGGTGGGTTTCATCAACATATATCCATTTCTAGTTTTCGGGAGGGGGGTGGAAAATGTCAGCCATTAGTTTAGTTTATGCCACATTAGAAGAACACACTGGAACTATGTGTTCCAATGCAGCTAATGTTTAAATGGGTTGTCCCACCACTTTGAGTGCCCAATCTCTTTAATGGCATAGCACTACACTGTACACTGTACTATACACTATACTGTACACTGCCATTAAAGGGGATCTGTCCTATTAATGCTGCCCTGTCTGAGTAGCATAAAGAAGTGATAGACCCTCTGATTTCAGCGTTCTGTCACTTACTTAGTAAATCGCCGTAGCTTAGGAGAATTTAGTTGTTATACTTGCGGCGTGCTGGACGCAATGCAGGGCTTGAGTTCAAGCATATTCTTATATTCATCCACCTCCCCTTCACACTCCAGACACTTTTCTTCCCATGTACAGTTATAGGGAGAAAAGTGTCAATCAGCGGGTGGAGGGCAAGGGGGAACATAAATATATGAATATTATTAGACTCAAGCCCTGAATCGCATCGATCACGCTGCCAGTATTAAATCTAAATTATCCTAAGCTACGGCGATTTTACCTTTTGATTTCAGCGTTCTGTCACTTATTAGTGTCTCACTACTTTATGCTGTCCTCAGACAGGGCAACATAAACATGACAGATTCTATTTAAAATGGAGGACATATATTTACGACCTAGCTGCAAAGGGTATCGGCAGGTAGGACATAAACATACAGATTGGCAATGAGAAGGGTTTATCGGGAACTCCGCCCCGTAAGTCATTTAAACTATTCAAAAAGTGTTATTAACCCCTTAAGGACACAGCCAATTTTTTCAAATCTGACATTTGTCACTTTGTGGTAACTCTGGAATACTTTTATGTATCCAAGCGATTCTGAGATTGTTGTCTCGTGACACAATGTACTTTGTTAGTGGTAAAATTTTGTCGATATATTCAGTGTTTATTTGTGAAAAAACACAAAATTCTGAGAAAATTTGCAAAAATTAGCATTTTTCTAAATTTAAATGTATTTGCTTGTAAGACAGATAGTAATACCACACAAAATAGTTACTAGTTAACATTTCCCATATGTCTACTTTTATGTTTGCATCTTTTTTTTTTTGTAATATTTTTATTTTTCTAGGACGTTGCAAGGCTTAGAACTTTAGTAGCAATTTCTCAAATTTTCAAGAGAATTTCAAACGCCCATTTTTTCAGAGACCAGTTCAGTTCTGAAGTGGCTTTGAGTTCCTTATATATTAGAAAGTCCCCATAAATCACCCCATTTTAAAAGCTATACCCCTCAAAGCATTCAAAACCGCATTCAGAAAGTGTTTTAACTCTTTATGCGTTTCACAGGAATTAAAGCAAAGTAGAGGGGAAATTTACAATTTTCTCTTTTTTTTGCCAAAATTCATTAGTAATTTTTTTTCTTTAACACAGAAGGTTTTACCAGAGAAACGCAACTTAATATTTATTGCCCATATTCTGCAGTTTTTAGAAATATCCCACATGTGGCCCTAGTGTGGTAATAGACTGAAGCATCGGCCTCAGAAGCAAAGGAGCACCTAGTGGATTTTGGGGCCGCCTTTTTTAGGATATATTTTAGGCACCATGTCTGATTTGAAGAGGTCTTGTGGTGCCAAAACAGTGGAAACCCCCCCCCCCCAAAAAAAGTGACCCCATTTTGGAAACTACACCCCTCAAGAAATTTATCTAACCATTTTGACTCCACAGTTTCTTTACTAAACCTATTGGAATTAGTCTGTAAAAATGAAAATCGACTTTTTTTCAAAAAAAGCACCCCAACATTTGTAAAGTATCTTCTTCCAATTACGTTAATACCCCATATGTGGTAATAAACTTCTGTTTTGACCCACGGCAGGGCTCACAAGGGAAGGAGCACCATTTCGATTTTGGAGAGCGGATTTTGTTGGAATAGTTTTCAGTGCCATGTCGTGTTTGCAACGCCCTGGTGGGACCAAAACAGCGGAAACCCCCCCAAAAGTGACCCATTTTTTAAACTAAACCCCTCAAGGAATATTTCTAGGGGCATAGTTAGCATTTTGACCCCACACGTTTTTTAGCAGAATTTATGGGAATTATGCCGTGAAATTGAAAATCTAAATTGTTTCTAATAAAATGTAGATTTAGCTCAGATTTTTTTAATTTTTACAATAGATAATGGAGAAAAAGCACCCCAACATTTGTAAAGCACACTCTTCTGAGCACAGCAATGCCCCATATGTGGTAATAAACTGCTTTTTGGACATACGGCGGGGCTTAGAATGGACGGAGTGCTACTGGAATTTTGGAGCTCCAGTTTTGCTGGAAGCCACTAAGGGGCCAAAATACTGAAAACCTCCCAAAAGTGACCCCATTTGGGAAACTACACCCCTCGTGGAATTTATCTATCGGTATAGTGAGCATTTTGACCCCACAGTTTTTTTTCTGAATTTATTGGAATTAGGCAGTGAAAATGAAAATCTACATTCTTTTCACTAAAATGTTGAATTTTTTTCATTTTCACAAGGAATAAAGGAGAAAAAGTCCCTAAAATTGTAAAGCAATTTCTCCCGAGTACGACAATACCCCATATGTGGTAATAAACTGCTGCTTGGACACACGGCAGGGCTCAGAATGGCGGGAGTGCTACTTGGCATGTAGATTTTGGTTGGTTATTTTTTGGGCACCATGTCGCATTTGCTGAGCCCCTGAGGAACCAGTACAGTAGAAACCCCTGAGTAGTGACTCAGTTTTGGAAACTATACCCCTCAGGGTAATCATCTAGGGGTGTAGTGAGTATTTTGATCCCTCAGGTGTTTCATAGATTGTATTAGAATGAGGCAGTGAAAATAAAAAAAATAAAAATTTCCCAAAAAATATGTCGTTTTGTACCCAATTTTTTTTTCCACAAGGGGTAGTAGGAGAAAAAAACACACAATTTGTTACCCAATTTCTCCCGAGTACGACAATACCCCATGTTTGGCTCTAAATTGCTGTTTGGGCACATGGCAGAGCTTAAAATGTAAGGAGCGCCATTTGGCTTTTAGAGCGCAGATTTGGCTGGACTGGTGTACGGGCGCCATGTCGCATTTGCAGAGCTCCCTTAGGTACTTGAATAGAGTGTAAAACCCTGAGAAGTGACCCCATTTTGTAAACTACACCCCTCAAGGCATTTATCATTTGCCTGGACATCTGACAGGGCTTAGGAGCGAAAGGCTCATGTGAGGCCTATTTTTGTGATTTTCGCAGCATTAGCCCACAATGGCAGGGCTCTGGGGTCAAATAGTAAAACAAACCCCCAAGTAGTGACCCCCATTTTGGAAACTACACCCCTGAAGGCATTTTATTAAGGGGTGTAGTGAGCATTTTGACCACACAGGTTTTTGTTTTTTTTATTAGAAACGAATGCTTAGTGGATGGTGCAAAGTGAAAATTGCAAATTCCCACAGGTATATGCCATTTTAGTGCACAATATGTTGTGCCCAGTTCGTGCCACTGAAGACAAATACCTCCAACTGTAAAGCGGGCTCTCCCGGGTATGGCGATGCCATATATGTGGACGTAAACTGCTGTTTGGGCACCTACATAGTGCAGTGTATTAGAGCTGTCAGCTATTCACTGACTTGCGAGCCTATTAGGCTTCGCCTCCCGGTGGGGCCTAATAGGCTTCCGTACTAGGAAGCGATTGTTAGTCTACGGTTGCCATAGCAACCATCGGAACCCCAGCGGGTGCCGATAGTTGCCATTAGCAACCATAGGGTGCGATCTAAGGGGTTAATCGGCCGGTTCGGAGCCTAGCTCCGGTCCTGGCCGTTAGAGCACGATGTCAGCTGTGACAAACAGTTGACACCCGCGCCCGTGGTAACAATCATGGTTGCCGACAGGCTAGAAGACACTTCAATGCAGCGATCGCTTTGATCGTTGCATCTAAGGAGTTAATCGGCCGGATCGGAGCCTAGCTCCAGTCCTGGCCGTTACAGCTTCTGAGCCAGCGCAATCACATACACCTTCTCATGGAGCTGTGATTGGTCAGTCTGCTGTGACTGACCAATCACAGCAATCGTCGGCTGGGGACAGCTGTGATTGGTCCCCTGCCGTCTTACTGTGCTGATCAACTGTCATAAACAGTTGATGGCACAGTTCTGTAACCCTGTCCTTTGACATGGTGACAGTTTATAGCCAGGATGCACCGGTACATCTGGGTGAAATTAGCCAGCAAACTGCGTCCTATTTTTTTCAATGGTAAATTTGCATTGCAGAAAATAAAGTGGGATGTCACCTCTTAATGCAATTTCCGCGTGGAAATCTCTTTTGGTAGACAGACGCTGTGTAATGACGGGGTAGGGAGACAGACAGATGAGCCCTAATCTACCCGCCACTCAGTCCCTGCCTATTTGCACGGCCCGTCCTAGGCGACGGTGTACAACTGGGCGACGGTCCCTACGCTCAATATGTGTACGACAGACAAACAGACAAGGGTACACAAAAGCTAAGGGAAATGGGGCAGTTGCCCACGGCAACACCGTGAGCAACAGGAGTAGTGAACGAGCCGAGTCAAACCAGGAGTGTACGAGGTACCAAACGCAGAGCAGGAGCGTAGTCAGTAAAGCCGGGGTCAATAATGATAGCAGGAGCAGCAGAGCCAGGAAACCGGAAAGAATCACAGGCAAAGACAAGCAGGAAATGAAGGTATGCATAGACCGGGGGCGGGAGCTAGAACCGTCTGGCCAGGCTGTGATAGGTTCTCCCACTCCTGAGTCTACCAGCCTGAGTGGTAGCAGATCGAGTCACTCTATCAGACCTAGGAGCAGGTGCAGACTGATTAACCACGGGTGTCGACACAGAAGCTGTGTCTGGCAGATCCTTTACACGCTGATTAGCCTTATTGAATGACCCCTTGCAGATTAAACTGCAAATTTGCAATAGAAATCCGAGGGTCAGCCTCCGATTTCTGCCGTGGATTATCTGGCAAAGCAGAATAGACCCGTATCTGTAGGATACCGTATTGACGTGACAGATCCGCTTTAATTAGCACAACTGGGATGAAATTAAGTGATAGGGGTGTTTCTGGTTTGTTCCATGTACCAGGTCATATATTGAAAAGCAGTGCATAGGTTTTTGTTTAACTTAGCTGACTTCTTGCAATAAGAGTTCAAAAAAACAAAAAACTGAGTAGCGTCTACCCAATACATTCTAAATGCATAAGAAATAACCACAATGGGGGGGGGGGGAGAGGGGTGGCAGGATAGCTTTATAGGCTGTGCTGGAGATAATGAAGTGTAGTTATTTGGGTTGCATGGGTGTGTACTAATGTTAAGATAATCAAAGTTTGCCCAAGAGGGTGTCGATGGTAGCACAGCGTTTTTTTCCATCGGAAGAGCTCCTTACGGACATGCTAAACGTGTACATAGGGGTCCATTAGTCAGACGGTGTCTAAAAGATTGTCCTTTTGGCCTCCTTCTGGCCATTATACGTCAGTATTTGGCCAAAAATGAAGCATGGCATTGCCTAGTATGCTATTTCATCCTGTAGTATCCTGTAAAAAACGGATATCCTGACGTATCTGTTAAATGGATGCCATTATAGCCTATGGGTGACTAATATGTTAAACTGATGCCTAATATTGGCATCAGTCACCCATAGGTTATAATAGCATCAGTTTACAGATACGTCTTGAAAAAGCTCACAATGTATCCATTAAATGGATCCCATATTAGTCTATAAGTGACGGATGCTACTGTTGGGCATACATCTCAGCTTTAATTTCATGTATATGTCGGGAGCTTTTCCTGGCGTGTATGTTAAATGTAGGGCAAAAACGCAGTGTGAACCTTTTCTAACTTACAATTTCTTTTAAAAAAAGCCTGCAAACGCAAAACCACATGTTATGTCACTATGGAACATGTTTGTTTTTTTTTGTTTGTTTGCTGCAGTTATTACTTGATTTAGCAACTGTGGTATAGATTTTTTTATTTTAGGTTTTTGCTTTTCTTTTTTTAAATTATTTGAAAAATTAAATTTATACAAAAAACAAACTGCTCTGGCTCACAGGCCAGGCTAGAGGTTCAAAGCAAAATAGCCATAAAAGGGCAGCCCATATTTGCATCCGTAACTAAACCAAAAGAACTGAGCAATTAAGTAAAACATTAAGGCGGGATTCACACGACCGGGTCGCGTCCGAGCCCGAGTGCCGGCCGGTAAAATCGGCCATTCTGCCCGGCCGGTTTGCATAAAGTTATGCATCCGTGCCGGGCCGGGCAGATCCGGACAGTGACATCAGCGGCAACTCCTGAAGGGGAATCCCCATGTGTTCGGGGATTCCGCTTCAGGAGTTTCCCCTGATGTCACTGCCCAGATATGGACAGAGACATCAAGCGCTCTGTCCAGGAGCGGAATCCCCGAACACACGGGGATTCCGCTCCTTCAAGGAGCTAAAGTGCGGCTAGCACATAGCAGAGCGGGGAGATACCTCCCCGCTCTGCTATAGTGGCGTCGCTACAGTAGTAGCAGCAGCAGCTGCTGCAGCTGCTAGCGGCGCCATCAAAGGTGTCGCCGGGCATGGGCGCTTTTAAAACAAGCAGGAGAAGGGAGCCAGCGCAGCGCTCCCTTCCACCTGCTGTACACCCCGGCCCTGCCACACCGTGTACAGCGATGCCATTCGTCAGAATGGCATCAACTCCTCCTCCTCACATGCACTCTGCGCTGTGAGGAGGAGGAGATAGAGCGCAAGAGCCGGAAAACCCGGCCGTCACTCGGGACACCTCCCGGTGATGGCCGGGTATTACCCGGCCCCATAGACTTCTATGGGAGCCGGGCGGCCGGGGACCCGGGCGAAAATAGAGCATGTCCTATTTTTTGACGGGCGGTTTTCCCGGCCGTCAAAAAATCGGTCGTGTGAATAGCCCCATTAGAGGTCTATTATTCCTAATGCAGCCGGGTGCTGGCCGATTTATGAACGGCCGGCACCCGGCCGGGAAACCCTGCCGTGTGAATGAGGCCTAAATAGAACAGGGAAAAAGGATCAAACTCCCGGGGAGCAGGGAAATGGGAGAGGAGAAAAAAGAAGTGGAACACACTCATCCCAGATATGACCTGAATTCCGCTGAGGTTTTCGAATGCGAGCCAGTAATGCGAGGAGTTGAGAAACTTGCCATGAGTTCCTTGTAGCGATTCAGTAAGATCCTCTATCCGCATGACTTCCTGGATCTTTATAAACCACATTGTATTCGAAGGAGAAAGTGGTCTGTCTCCATAGAGCCAGTATACAGGCCCTATCAGCGGCCACCAGATGCCGAACCACAGAGTGTTTGTGTATTAAGCGTGATGTCAAGAGATGGAACAGGACTGGAGATTTCAGAAAAGGAAATGTGGTATAGATTTGAACTGCACCGCAACAGCATGTGTGAACCCGGTATATGATTTGTGTACCTGCCGTTAAGTATGCTGACACAATTCTCAGTCATGTATGCCATATCTTGCAGATAGTTCTGAAATTTGGCAGAAAAACTTTTAGACATTGCTGAAAATAATTTGTGGAGGTAAAACGGTCAGCAGACCTTCATAAATGTGTCATTCGGAACAAACATATATATATTTTTATTTTTTTTCTGTTTTGGATCATTTGTATTAGTAAATCTCTCCCATTATGTGAGCTAGTCGCGCACACTAAATATTCCTCAAATAAGTTTAAAGAGATGCTGTTTGATGTTTCAAAACACATTGACTTGCAAAGTCCAGTTCTGATTTTCAGTGGTGGGCTGGCTTGTGCATTGAAGAGAGGATTGATATCTGCAGCGGTGTACATTGTAGCCAACAGCTCTGTGATTTCAGCACACAGCATTCCTGCACTGAGCAACAATGAAAAACAAGACTGGACATGTATATTTTCATAGTCTCCACTACAGCATCTGGATAATTCCTCAGACATAAGCCAATGTTTTCATATCCTCCAGCTGCTTACCAACAAAATGAATTGCTTTTCGTCCAGTGGTTTACCAAAGTAGTATCAGCAATCCAAATATATTCCTGGAATTTGTGCCGATCTAATATATTAGGAAATGTGGAATGTGTTCTGTATTTCTTGTTGTTTTTAACAATAACGAAGCTAAAACTAGTTTGGTGTGTCGAATCAGATTCCAATTCTATTATTAGAAAAGCTCAATTTATTCCGGAAATGATTTCATCCTTACATGCCGTAGTCCAATAAAATCTACTCCAACAATCGATTCAGTAATTTTTGCTTCTATAACCATTGATTTGTAAATTTTTTTATTTATTTACAACGGTAATATGATTACAATCCCAATTTGTATTAATTTTTTTTTTTTTTTTTGTGACATTGTTGCTCTGTACTGCTGGAATTCTTGCATTTTTCGACCAATGGAATTTAGAGCACAGTTTCTGCTCTTGTATGAGACTTGAATTAAGGTGGTGGCTATACACATTATGATGATCGTTTTGATACAAGAATAAAATATTGGTAACCGTCGTGTTTATTGTTGAGATTGATATATTGGTTTAACCAATGGAAATTTGTCCTGTTTGTCATGACAGAGAACTAAATTGTTTTTCTTCGTCATTACTGATAAAACACAATGATTTTGATAGAAATTGCACAAGCAAAAAAGATTGGCAGATTTGCAACAGTTATCATCTTCAAAAAAGAAAGCATGTTAGAAAAGTGGGAACAATCAAGCTGTAAATGTACTTTCAGACTAATTTTAGAGGCATAAATGTATGGCTCATCATAACAGGCGTAAAAAGAAGTTTGTAAAGAGGCGTGCACTATTCTTCCCGCCACTATACTACCCCCTCCAAGTGCATTGGCGCAAGATACACCATTATTAATAATGTGGAAGGATGACTATGGCATTTATTCTGATATTGCAATAGAAAATGCGTTTGGATATTTGCAAGAGGCCACTGTGTAAATCATTCCAATCATTGTACGTATCCTGCAATATATCTTTAGTGACCAGCAGTTAAAAATGTAAAAACAATATTGGAACAGTGGTCGGCCTGAGGGCTAATTTGACCATTGGATGGCCAGCTTTAATAAAGTAGCTGTAAGTATGACTTTTTGCTGATGGTATTCGGCATCTGAACATGGGTACAAAGCCATCTACATGCCAAACATTTTTTAAAGTAGGCATGAAGGCAGATAGAACTCAAGCACCTACTTAAAGAGGCTCTGTCACCAGATTTTGCAACCCCTATCTGCTATTGCAGCAGATAGGCGCTGCAATGTAGATTACAGTAACGTTTTTATTTTTAAAAAACGAGCATTTTTGGCCAAGTTATGACCATTTTTGTAGTTATGCAAATGAGGCTTGCAAAAGTCCAAGTGGGTGTGTTTAAAAGTAAAAGTCCAACTGGGCGTGTATTATGTGCGTACATCGGGGCGTTTTTAATACTTTTACTAGCTGGGCGCTCTGATGAGAAGTAACATCCTCTTCTCTTCAGAACGCCCAGCTTGTGACAGTGCAGATCTGTGACGTCACTCACAGGTCCTGCATCGTGTCGGACACATCGGCACCAGAGGCTACAGTTGATTCTGCAGCAGCATCAGCGTTTGCAGGTAAGTCGATCTTACCTGCAAACGCTGATGCTGCTGCAGAATCAACTGTAGCCTCTGGTGCCGATGTGGCCGTCACGATGCAGGACCTGTGAGTGACGTCACAGATCTGCACTGTCAGAAGCTGGGCGTTCTGAAGAGAAGAGGATGTTACTTCTCTTCAAAGCGCCCAGCTAGTAAAAGTATTAAAAACGCCCCGATGTACGCACCTACTACACGCCCACTTGGACTTTTACTTTTAAACACACCCACTTGGACTTTTGCAAGCCTCATTTGCATAACTACAAAAATGGTCATAACTTGGCCAAAAATGCTCGTTTTTTTAAAATAAAAACGTTACTGTAATCTACATTGCAGCGCCTATCTGCTGCAATAGCAGATAGGGGTTGCAAAATCTGGTGACAGAGCCTCTTTAAGTAAAGACACTGATTGTGTTTTGTAGGTTTGGGTTGATATAGATTTTGTGAGGCGCATATGTATTATACCTATTATCCCTGCAGGGATTTTTTTTTTTGTCGGTTCTCTTATTAAATGATATTTTTCAGGCAAGTTATTGGCTTAGGTTGTAAAATTACAAGACCATCACAACCAGCATCTCTCATGCCTTTCCAAGTATTTTAAACACCTGGTGGTATTTTTTAAAATAATAATAATAATATCTGAGGCGAACCATCCGTTACGTAACCAGTGATCAATACTGCGGAACAGATCGAAGATAAACTAGATTGTGTTTCCGCTACGCCTCCCCTTGAAAATGACATTTTCATGGCAGCTTGCTGACGCTTATGATGGAGCACTTTGGCTGCTTGTATGACCGGAAGCTGAATATTTATAGATCAGATAAAGTGCTACAGTACACAATTGATCTGGTTGGAGTTAAATTGAAATATCTATACGCAGACTATCTGACAGGATGTACTGTAATTCTACAGCCAGAAGTCATATTACTCATATCGTGGAGGCCAAAATTTGGTGTTCTGATCCTAACTGCCAATAGTTACTTCTAGGATCACTGCTAGACCCTCTTTACGGCATCCTTCACAAAAAAGAAAATGGCATGCTTTTTACATACATTTTTGGTGGTGTTTATTTGGTGCCATTTTGTATATGTGTCTTTGAAGTCCTATAAAGATGCCTTGGAAAAAATGCCACAAAAAAACACCTTACCTAGAGCATGCTTTATTTAGAAAAAAAATCACGTCACTAACCCAAAAAAAAATACCAAACTCTGGTAAAGGGTTAGGCAAGATTTTTTTGATATGGCATGCCGATTTAAAAAAAAAAAAAAAAAAAAAAAAAGTATAGGTCAATGATTAAGTCTTAAAGGGGTTTTCCAATACTTTTTTTTATTTCTTAAATCAATGCAATGTTCCTCTATTAAGATATTAGTGCACTCTGTCTAGCTTTTTCTTGATAATAAATGGTTTTAGTAACATTACTCCCTATTGTTTACCTGGAGAGGTTTGTTTTGCTCAGTAAGTTCATTCCTCTTCTCTTCCTGTGTTTCTCCTCCCTGCATGCACTGCTCTAGTCCCAGCATGCAATGTGCATGCAGCAGTGCACTTGCTCCGCCTACTACACCCAGCTCTACTAACTTCTGCAATCCCAGTCTTCATTTTGGTGCTCTCATTCTATTACTGCTAGCACAAGCTGAAATCACTGGATATCTGCGTTTTTAAACAACACTGACCCTATATGATGATACGTAAAGTTTGGTCTTTATAATTATAAGTTTTCTAAATGTATATTAACTGTTTATACAGTCTTAGTTTTAAATACTGTATTTTATATATATATATAAAATAAAAAAAATTTAATTCTAACATGTGAATTGGGATAAAAGGAGCAATACCTGTGGATCGCCGCTGCATCCTGTGTCGGAGATTCACAGTGAGCAAGAAAAAACTAAAGGGAAGCAGCGCTCCTAACTAGCCATCGATGAAAAATAATTCCCCTTCATGTAACTCTGCTACCTGTCAACTGAAAAGTCATCCACCACAGGGAAAAATGTTAGTCCATCATGTCTGATTCCCAGGTGTTTCTTTGCGGTACTCCTCTGTGTGGAAACATTTTTCACTCTGGCAGCTGATTTTTCCATTGACAGGTAGCAGAGTTACACAACAGGAAAACAAATTCCCCATCATGTAACTCTGCTACCTGTGAACTGAAAAGTCATCGGCTGTTTGAAGGGGGTGCACCGCTCGTATAAGCGCTGCTTCCCCTTACTTCATCACACTGTGAATCGCTAACTAGTTCGTATAGAAGCGAAGTATTGCCTAATTATTTTTTTTGGGCTTCCAGTTCAGTTCTGAAGTGGCTTTGAGGGGCCTATATATTAGACACCCCTATGAAACACGACATTTTAGAAACTAGACCCCTCAAAGTATTCACAACAGCATTTAGAAAGTTTATGCACAAAATGTTTTACCAGAGAAACGCAACTCAATACTTATTGTCCAGATTCTGCAGTAGAAATATCCCACATGTGGCCCTCGGGCGGTAATGGACTGAAGCACCGGCCTCAGAAGCAAAGGAGCACCTAGTGGATTTTGAGGCCGCCTTTTTATTAGGCACCATGTCCGGTTTGAATAGGTCTTGTGGTACCAAAATAGTGGAAACCCCCAAAAGGTGATCCCATTTTGGAAACTAGACCACTTGAGGAATACATTGTAGTTTTCTTGGGGTGCATGCAGCTTTTTGATCAGTTTTTATTCTATTTTTAAGTGGCGCGGTGACTAATAAACAGCAATTCTATTGTTTTTTAATTCTATTTTTGTTACAGCGTTCACCGTGCGCTATAAATGACATATTCACTTTATTCTATGGGGCGATACGATTAGGGCTCATTTACACGAGCGTATTATACGTTTTTGCAACGCGCGTCGCAGGGACCTATGTTACTCTATGGGGCCGTGCAGACAGGTACGTGATTTTCACGCAGCGTATGTCCGCTGCGTGAAACGCACGACGTCCTATATTTGTGCGCTGTTCGCGCATCACGCACCCATTGAAGTCAATGGGTGTGTGAAAACCACGCATGTCGCACGGAAGCAATTCCGTGGGACGCGCGTGATTCACGCAACAGCACTGTAAAGGATGAATGAAAACAGAAAAGCACCACGTTCTTTTCTGTTTACAAACATCCAAACGGAGTGTCATAATGATGGCGGCTGCGCGAAAAGCACGCAGCCGCGCATCATAAAGGGCTGACACACGGAGCTGTTAAGTGCTTTTTGCGCACGCAAAACGCCGCGCTTTTTGCTTGCACAAAACGCACACGCTCGTGTAAACTCGGCCTTACGGTGACACCAGATGTTTATAGTTTTTTTATGTCTTATGGCGTTTGCACAATAAAATACGTTTTGTAAAAAATCATTCACTTTTTGTTACCTTATTCTAAGAGCCAGAACTTTATAATTTTTCCATCAATAAAGCCGTGCGAGGACTTATTTTTTGCGTAACGAACTGTAGTTTCCATCAGTACCATTTTTCGGTAAATGCAACTTTTTGATCTATTTTTAATACATTTTTTGGGAGGTGAAGTGACCAAACAATTGTGATTGTGGTACGGTTTATTATTATTTTCTTTTACGGCGTTCACCGCGCGGGATAAATAACGAAATAATTTTGTAGTTCAGGCCGTTACGGACGCGGCGATACCAATTATGTATCGTTTATTTATATATTTTTATTAATAAAAAAGGACTGATAAGGGAAAAAAAGGGGGATTTTTTTAACTTTTAATTTCTTATTTTTACACATCTTTTTTAACTTTTTTTTTTACTTTATTACTTTGTCCCACTAGGGGACTTGAGGGCAGGAGGCCCTGATCGCTATTCTAATACACTGCACTACATCCGTAGTGCAGTGTATTAGAACTGTCAGCTATTCACTGACAGCAAGCATAGTGGGTCCTGACTTTGTCAGGACCCACTAGGCTTCCGTCGATGGCATAGCCGGACGCCTTTGTTTGGTGTCCGGTTGCCATAGTAA
This sequence comes from Rhinoderma darwinii, assembly GCF_050947455.1. Lineage (NCBI taxonomy): Eukaryota > Metazoa > Chordata > Amphibia > Anura > Rhinodermatidae > Rhinoderma > Rhinoderma darwinii. Next base: position 189,814,192 of record NC_134688.1, on the reverse strand, counting down.
CCATCGCCGGCCGCTATCGTGTAGCAGGCCGGCGATGGTAACTTAACCCCTAAAAACCCGCGATCTCTATAGAACGCGGCTTTTAAGGGGTTAGACAGCGGGGACACAGCGATCGGTCCCCGCTGTAGGAGCTGCGGCAGCTGCTGTACGAGACAGCAGCTGTCACAGCTCCTGCACCTGTCGGGAAGACGGCCGAAACGGCCGTTATTCCTGCAACTTCGTATACACACCGCTACACACCTTCAACCTTGCGCATGCGCAGTGTAATATACACGGCCGCTGAAGACGCAGCCACATAATTTCACAGAGCATGCGCGGTGGAGTGTGTTCACCACGCATGCTCTAATTCAATAAAGAAGCACGTGGTACGGTTACGTCATTTTTGACGTAACCGTACAGTGTGTAAGCCGGAAACCGGAAGCAAGGCAGAAGACCAAATGGACGGGTCTGCACAGGAAGTGCAGATTTTGCATTGCTAAGGGGACGGCGACGGAGGAGGATATACGACGCTACAGCCATCTGATGAAACGTAAGTACATTGGAAAGTTATATCTTTTTCATTGTTTTATTTAAATAAATGTAATTTTTTAGTTCCGGAATACCCCTTTAAGTGTGCTATGCAAAAAATAAAAGTCCTATAAGACAAACTGTTTCCATGTATGTGACATAAACCAATTAATCTGTTAATTAAACTTACATTTCGCTTTGTCCCTGACTTTTTTTGCAAAGATGATCCATGTATGGTGCATACGAGGTGACTGAACTCCAGCTGGGGGAACTGCACACAGGGGAGACTGGCTACTGAATACCAGCTTGGGGGCGCGACACACAGTAGGGAGCTCAACTATTGAACACCATCTTCAGGGGGCACATAGAAACTGCAGCTACTGAACACCAGATTTGGGGGGTACACATAAACCAGACCACTGCTACTGAACACCAGCTTGGGGGGAGGGGGTTGCACATAGGAAAGCTGCAAACTTTTTCGAACTTTTTCTTTTACAGAGCAGTTACGTATAACTTCCTTGCGGCGCTGATCACCATGAGATAGCAGTGCTGCATTATGTGCTTGCCAAGTGTTCAGCAGCGAACAACATAATGTGCCGCTCTCTCTCACTGTTCGGTGCCGCCAAGCGCACACTGGTGCTGGTCACTGGGAAAAGAAAGTTTGGCAGCAAACCATGCCCCAAGTGCTGGCTTTGACACCGGTGCCAAAGGTTGCTGACCTCTACACTAGTAAATGGTGTGTGTAAATCCAGCCTAAATAATAAGCATGTGCTTGCAGAGTTTCTGCTTTAAAACATTTAATTTGATTTGAACAGCTAAAGAAATTTGTTTTGTAGATATTGATGAATGTAGAATATCACCGGACATCTGTGGAACCGCAAAATGCAAGAACATGCCAAGTACTTACACTTGTCTGTGTGAAGATGGTTTTGTGTATGATGAGTCGTATAAAAGTTGCCAAGGTATGCTTCAATTAGGCTAATAAAAGTCATGGCCATATTCATAAGTTCAGATCATTAATGTTTTACAAATCCCATATAATATTTGGCTAATTTTCTGCAAGAGACATTATAGTTTTCACATGAGGGAACCCCAGACTAAATATCTAAATATTTTCTGTCACTTATTTCATTTTTAGACTTTTAAACAATTACAGAAAAACCTAGTACTAATCAGAGAATTGTAATATTTACTAGAAGTCTAAAAATGTAGATTCAATAATCTGTAGTTTATTAATTACATGGACCAAACATATGTTAAAGGGACCCTCTGGCCGAAACGAAATTTTCCCATGTGTACCATTATGGTATTCCATATGTCACTCACCTGTTATTTTTCTTGCTGCTTCTATCTCTATATAACAAACTGAGAGAGTTGCTTAGCAGCAGTGTGAATCCGGCTCTGTGACTACTTTCTCTACTTGAGTCTATGGAGATCTATGTGTCACCAATAACAGGCTTCAGCAGTTCCTGTAACACACTAGTTTTGTACAGTGAGGGACAGAAATTTCTATCAGTTTCACTGATACTTAGACCGGTTCATGTCACACAGGTATAATATAGAAGAATATAGTGCAGCCTCCCTGTCTGTATACTTATGGTTTCTCAGCTTCTTTAGGAGAACATAGAGAGAACGATAATCACTCTCCCAGCATGCAGAAATTGTATGGTCTCTAGCTGGTCATGGGATTGATAGCAAAGCAGAGAGGAAGAGCAAGCTTGGGACATCTAAAAATCAAGATACAGGCTTTTTTTTTAAAGCATAGACAAGGCAGCAGTTCAAAAAGTAACTACAGTAAACATAAAAAGTGTAGTGTTATATAGTCAGGTGGGGAATGCAGACATGGGAAGTTGTGTTTCCACTGGAGGTCGTCTTTCATAAAGTACAGATTATTGGATATACATGTTAAATGATTTGTGTCTTCTGTAGTGGTACATTATTTTGTAAAATTATTATTCGTTAACAATCGAGGTCTGTCTACTGAAGTATTGATCTACTGATTTATCTAACCTTGCATACAAGTGGACAACATGCAACCAGTTGGCTCTCATGAGTCTTTTACAAACTAAAAAACAAAGTGATTTGCACATTTGTTGCTGAAGATCCTAACTGCAATCTGTGATGTTTTCCCTCTATATTTGTGCTATGCACCAATTCCCCATTTATATATACAGTTGTAGATTAAAGTAACCTATTCAGAATAGCACCTTATCTTCTCCCACACAGATATTAATGAATGTGAAGAGAAGCGTTGTGACCAAACTTGTGTTAATACACCTGGAAGCTATTCATGCCACTGTGATGGGCGAGGAGGAGTAAAATTATCCCATGACATGAGCACTTGTGAGGTACTATTACTCTTAGGCCTCATTCAGACGACCGTAATGCGTTCATGTTTTAGCGTCTTACGGCTGCAAGTTACGGTCCCACTGCGGATCTACTGACCCAAACTAACCGCACCATAGCCACTATGATGCTGCTAGTTTAAGTCATAGGACCGGTAATCGGGCCATAATATGGACGCTAAAATGCGGCTGCATTACAGCCATCTGAATGAGGCCTTAATTTATATTTTTATCAAGGATTAGAAATGCTCACCTGATGTATTCACGTTTTACTATTTCTCTGCCCATTTGCATGCAGGACATAATGCCATGTATTCCATTTGCAATAGAGAAGAGCATAAAGTCTTTGTACCTTGGCAGGATGTTCAGCGGTACACCTGTGATCAGGCTTCGGTTTAAGAGAAAGCAGCCCACCAGGTGAGGAGGTTACTTTGTTACTATATTGTAAGAGGTACAAGATGAGGACACTAGGCTAATTCACACTAGTGTTATTTTATCTCTCTCCATTCTATTTGTTTTTTCAAAATAAGGTTCTTTATAAAATAGTGATTTTTGTTGTCCAGATATGATGGGATTAATGGGGTTTTTGCCATCTTTGACATTTTGTGGCATGTCCAAATGATATGCCATAAATGTCCGATAGATGCGGTTCCCACCTCTGGAACCCGCACCTATCTCTAGAACGGGGCCTTCTGACCCATGTCCTTCCTTCCTTCTCTTGCTCTCGCCACCCTCCAGTCACTGATTTTATGAGGTGGTTGGGAGTACAGAAATAGCTGAGCTGTTTCCGTAGCTCCCGAGTTCCTGAAACAGCGTAGTTTGCCGTACCTGTGGATATGCCATAAATATCCAAGATGGGAGAACCCCTTTAATGCTAATAAAAGGTTATGTACTTTTTTACAAAATTACAGAATAATATTTCTGTGCTGTTGTAAAAGAATAGGATGACATCTAATTCCCACATTTTCGCCTTCCAGTTTTAATGAACGTTTCCACACAAAGCTTGTTTCTAGCTGAAACCTTTCTTGCCCCACCAGAAGTCAGGTAGTCCAAATGCTTCTGCAACCGCTGTACGGGCACCAACAGATTTCCTATGGGTGCATTGCTGTATTTAACAGCTATGCTCCTGAGGTAACCGCAGAGGTCAAAGAAGGCTCCGATCTCAGCAGTTTAATCCGTTAAGTGTCATGGTCAATAGTAAGAGGTATCACCTAATTGCCTGTCAGTCAAAGCATTATAAAGTGATTACAGCTTCAAGTCCCCCAGATGGACTAAATAAATGTTTATGAATGTCTAAAGTATAAAAAAAACAAAACCGTTTGCAATAGATAAAAATGAATTTATTGTGTAAACATAGTACACTATAGACTTATTATATTAGTTATACTACATGGTAAATAAATCACCCACAACTATGGCAGAATTCTTCCCATTCCCCCCTCCCCAAGCATTTTGTTAATAAAAATAAATTTAGTTGTATAATGCCCTGAAATGGTTCCAAAAAAAACTACAACTGGTCTCGCAAAAAAAGACCTCTTATTGCTACATCGACCAAGAAAATAGAAATGTTTTGACTCTCGGACTGCAGCAACAACTAAATAAATGTTTTTTTTTCATAAAGTAGTAAAACATAAAATAGAGATACGTATTTTGGTGTTGCCGTAATCCTACCGACCCATTGAATAATGTTAACATGTTATTTATACCGCACAGAAAAGGGGGGGGGGGGAATCTCCAAAAATGACGGCAGAATAGCTGTTTTTTACACTACCCCAACAAAAATAAAAAAGTTGTAATAAATTATATGTACCCCAAAGAAATACAACTTGGCCATAAAAAAAAAACAAGCTTCCATACGGCTGCGTATATGGAAAAATAAAGATACAATTTGCAATAAAAAAAAACGTGGTCTCCATAGTGGGTGCGGTGTCCCTTCTAGAGTAGTCTGCCAGTACTCTACTATGTTGACCACTGTTACCACACTACCATGCATGCATTGCGGCTCCATCGGATGCGCGCATGCAGCTCAACCAATAGATTGCCTGCCACTATATCAATTTTTCTCCAATCTGGTCTCAGTCATCATTAACACAGAGGAAACGGGCAGTCGGAAGACAAGCAATACTATGTAATAAGGCTAAGTGTAATGGGGATATGATATCAGGTAAGTGGCAAAGTTGCAGACCTCAGAATACTAGAATGTATGGATTCTATGAAATGTATATAAACTATTTAGAAAGACGCTGGCTTGCTGTGAATGGAGATAGAAGATAAAGGACAGAGGGAGACCGAAGGAGCTAGAAAAAAGATTGCATGAGAGCTGATACTAACAGCTGACAAACGTTCTACTGCAGCTATGAACTAGGTGTAAGCTGCGGCTGGCTTCGTTGTACATGGCAGCGCACTTCAGAGGAGAGACACCCCCCCCCCCCCCACTTCCTACAGTCCTTATCCTCTTCTCTGTAACTAAAAATGACATTTGCATGACAACCGGGGGGGGGGGGGTGAACGGCAGATCTGCTTAAAATGTACCTATACTTTAAAAAAAAAATTGGACATGTCAGTGACATCTCAGAAGTTTTGATCTGTGGGGGTCCGAGCACTGAGACCCCAACAATCGCTAAGACAAAGCTGCAGAAGCGCTCAGGTAAATGCTGTGCCGCTTCTTTTCTGCTCGGCTTTCCTTAGAAAACCAAGCAAGCTGTGTTCGGGCTCAATAGAAAGACTGAGTCCGTACACGGCTCATTCGTTATTCCGCGGAAAGCCGAGCAGAAAGTAAGTGGCACAGCGCTCATCTGAGAGCTTCTGCCGTTTCGTCTTTCGGTTGGTGTGGGGTCTCAGTGCATGGAACACCCCCGCTCAAAACTTCTAACATTTCACTATAACATGTCAAAAGTTTTTTGACAGTATAGGTACACTTTAAAGAGGCTCTGTCACCACATTATAAGTGCCCTATATTGTACATGATGTGATCGGCGCTGTAATGTAGATTACAGCAGTGTTTATATTTTTTTTGAAAAACGATCATTTTTGACGGAGTTATGACCTATATTAGCTTTATGCTAATAAGTTTCTCAATGGACAACTGAGCGTGTTTTACTATATGGCCAAGTGGGTGTTGTGGAGAGAAGTGTATGACGCTGACCAATCAGCGTCATACACTTCTCTCCATTCATTTATACAGCACACGCACATTAACGTTACTGCAGTCTACTGACAATGAATATACATTACCTCCAGCCAGGACGTGATGTGTATTCAGAATCCTGACCACTTCTGTAGCGTCTGTGTGAGACTACAGCACAGCACAGCGAGATCTCGCTGTAAATGACAGCTTACAGCGTAATCTCGCGAAACTATGCCTGATATGCTGTAAATCACAGAGAAGTGGTCAAGATTCTGAATACACGCCACGTCCTGGCTGGAGGTAATGTATATTCATTGTCATGACACTGCAGTAATGTTATAGTGTGTTTATGAGGCTGCACATAACTATATAGCTATATCGCTATGTGCTGTATAAATGAATCGAGAGAAGGGTATGACGCTGATTGGTCAGCGTCATACACTTCTCTGTACAACGCCCACTTGGCCATATAATAAAACACGCCCAGTTGTCCATTAAGAAACTCATTAGTATAAAGCGAATATAGGTCATAACTCTGTCAAAAATGATCGTTTTTCTAAATAAAAAACACTGCTGTAATCTACATTACAGCGCCGATCACATTATGTAAAATATAGGGCACTTATAATGTGGTGACTGAGCCTCTTTAAACAGAGCCAGTGTCCATGAATTCCGGTACACTTTTCATGTATGCATTTTTAAAGAAAGTAATTTTCAATTTGGCGGTTTATTACGCAGACTATTATATCAATATAAGTTGTGTGAAAAGTTAGTGTCCACTTAGGCCCCATGCACACGACCGTGCCCGCAATCACGGCCCGGCTGCCGACTGACAGCCGCATTTTCGGGCTGTGCTCCCATACAAAGTATGGGAGCACGGCCCGCAAAATGCAAAAGAACGGACATGTTCCATAATTCCCGGAACATTTCCACGGCACTGACACCCTTCCGTAGTGCTACGGAAAGGTGTCAGTGTTCAATGAAAGTGAATGGCTCCGTTTTTGCGGACCGCAATTACGGAGGTTTTTTACGGTCGTGTGCATGGGGCCTTAAGGAGTGTAAAGTTGTCCTCGTTTCTATAAAGTTTATTCATTTTCACTACTACAATGTGGATAATGTCTTTCATTCCCTCTGGCTTCTGCACACCTGGCCTCCAGCCTTGTCTGTATTTTCTTTCTGAAAACATATCTTGACATTTTAAGTTTTCCCCATTAGGGTGAAAGGAGCTTTTGGCACAAGGCTATTTTGACTTAAAACTAACTTAAATTTGGCCTTAGATTTTTTTTCTTTTTGGCCCTGGTTATGGAAACAACCCTGATGTATTTTTCTGCAGTATTTCCTAACACAAAGAATAATGACTTTAGTGGTTTTTATGATTTCTCACTCCTCATTGGCACACCTTGCATTGACTTACAGGTTTCTTCTGAAGATAGACAATACTCATTTTAAATGAAAAGTGATGTTTTTAAAGTGTAGCTCCATGTTTAGAAATGCATTATACTAATCAATGTGTAGAGATTTGCTTATAGGGCAAAATTCATTACTAATAAAATGTGCTTGGATTTCTATTGAAGTCACAATTATAGGCAAACACAATCTAACTAAACTAATAACACAATACGTTGTAATGTTCATGTCTTTTATTGAGCATCCACAGTAAATATCCACAGTGGAGGGAGTAAGGCCGGATTCACACGAGCGGAGTTTTGTGCGCGCAAAAGCTCCTTGTGTCAGCAGCTTATGATGCGTGGCTGCGTGATTTTCGCGCAGCAGCCAACATTATGACACTGTTTTAATGTTTGTAAACAGAAAAGCACGTGGTACTTTTCTGTTTTCAGTCATAGTTTTGACTACTGTAGCACGCATTACGCGCGGCACATGGAAATGGGTCCGTGTGCCGTGCGCGGTTTTCACACACCCATTGATTTCAATGGGTGCGTGATGCGCGAAAAACGGGCAAATATAGGACATGGGAGTTTTACGCAGCGGACATACGCTGCGTGAAAATCACTGACAGACTGAATGGCCCCATTGGCTAACATAGGTCCGTGCGACGCGCGTGAAAATCACGGACGTAGTATACGTTCGTCTGAATAAGCCCTAAATGTACAGTGCCTTGTTGAAAGTATTCACCCTCCCTTGGTGTTTTTTTCTGCTTTGTTGCATTACAAATTTGAATTAAAATGAATTGTAAATGTAATGTAATATATTGACTTGATTAAAAAAAAAAGTCCAAATTGTTACAGTAGACATAATAAAAAAAGATCTGGTTTAACCCCTTAATGACCAGCCTATTTTCAACCTTAAAGGGGTTGTCCGGGAATAAATTTTATTTCAGTTTTAACTTAGTCATATTTAATAACATTTCTAATATAGTGTCTGCTTACCTGTGCCAGCGTTACTGTGTTACGATCTGCCGTCACGTGACCACACCCAGGGTAAATTTTTTATTTCCTGTGAGGTATCGTGTCTTTGCTCAGCCAGCACTTCCGGCTGAGAAAGGCACGGCACGTCATGAACTACAAATACAGGCAGTGGGCCAGGCGGATGTTTCACGCGCTCTTCAGAGCTCCGCCTCCTCTGGTCCCGCCGCCTGTAAATATAGTTGATGACGCGCCGTGTGTTTTACACAGCAGGAAGTGCTGGTTGAGCAAAGACACAGAGCATCATCAATCTTAGTACACGCCCCCTCTTTCTATCTTGTCGTCCACGCCTCATCAGCCCTCTTCACACTCGTAGTTCCCGCACTGCCTGGCCGTCTTCTGTTCCCTAACACACCCCCACGTCCTTTTATCTTGTCCTCCACTCTCCCTCATCCTCCTCTATTGTCCTATCGCTAAAGGCGTAGCAGTATGCAATTAGCTGAGATGCTTTGGAGGAAGGGGGAATGTAAGCGGTCTCCTCAGATGCTCAGGGGATCATGGGTATGGTGGGTTACCAGACAGGAAACAGCCAGGACCAGAAGCAAGGGATGTAAACAAACAGAAACAGCAGCAGTGAAACTGATCAAACTGAAACTGGTTAGAAGGTTAATTAGGGAAGGCAAACCAAGGCTGGGGGACAGTTTTTAGGAAAAAAATTAATCCTGGACAACCCCTTTAATGACCAAGGTATTTTCCATCGTCTCATTCCAAATGCTATAATTTTTTTATTTTTTCGCCGACATAGCTGTATAAAGTCTTGTAAGGGGAAAAAGTGGGTTTTTCATTTTTTTTCCACTTTTTTTTTTAAATAAACTTTTTTATTTTTTACTTTTTTACAAGTCCCACTAGGGGACTTTAATATGTGATCATCCGATCGCATTTATAATACACTGCAATACTTTTGTATTGCAGTGTATTACTGCCTGTCCGTTTAAAACGGACAGGCATCTGCTAGGTCATGCCTCTGGCATAGCCTAGCAGGCATTTACTACAGGCAGACCTGGGGGCCTTTATTAGGCCCGGGCTGCCATCGGAGACAGACACTCGGCGATTTTATGGAGCTCCCTCCCTCTCTCCAAAACAACTCAGATGGCGACGCTTGCTATTGATCGCCGTATCTGAGGGGTTAAACGGGTGAGATCGATACTTATATCGATCTCACCTGTTCGAGCAGGGATGCCCCCAGCCCTCAGCTGCCTCTGGCAGCTGAGAGCAGGGAGATTTAATGGCTCCCTGCTCTGTTTATTTATTCTGATGCAGCGCCGTAAAAAGGCTTATGCATCAGAATAAAGCCCATTAGTTGCCGCCGTGAAAAGGCGTATTGGCGGTCACTAACTGGTTAAAACAAAAAATAACTACAAACTGAAAAGTTGTGAGTTTATATTTATTCACCCTCATTGCTATAGAAACCCCAATAAAAGGTCTGGTCAAACAATTAACTTCAGGAGACACATAATTAGTTAAATAAGGTCCCTATGTGGGCTCAAATTGTCACATGTCAGTATAAATACACCTGTTCTGAAAGGCCCCTGAATCTACAACACCACTAAGAAAGCAACATGAAGACCAAGGAGCTCTCCAAACGGATCAGAGACAAAGTTGTGGAGAATATAGATCATGGTTGGGTTATTTAAAAAATATTATGGAGCGCCATTAAATCCATTATAACAAAATTAAAAGAATACGGCACAACTTCAAATCTGACAAGAGAAGGCCGCCCATCGAAACTTTCAGACCGGGCAAGAAGGGCGTTATTCAGAGATTCAACAATGACACCAACAATAATACTGAAGAAGCTCCAAAAAATCCACAGCGGAGATGGTAGTGTCTGTCCATAGGAACACTACAACCGTACACTCAACAGAGTGGGGCTTTATGGTAGTGGCCACAAAAAAATCAATTGCATAAAGAAAAGCGGTTTGAGTTTACCAAACGGCATGTGGCAGACTCCCCAAACACATTCTTTGGTCAGATGAGACTAAAATTTAACTTTATTTCCATCATGGAAAACGCTGTGTGTGGGGCAAACTGGGGGAGTCACTTGTTGAGAAGGATCTGGGTGTACTTGTAAATCATAAAATAAATAACAGCATGCAGTGTCAATCAGCTGCTTCAAAGGCCAGCAAGATATTGTCGTGTATTAAGAGGCATGGACTCGTGGGACGGATATAATATTACCACTTTACAAAGCATTAGTGAGGCCTCATCTAGAATATGCAGTCCAGTTCTGGTCTCCAGTTCATAGAAAGGATGCCCTGGAGTTGGAAAAAATACAAAGAAGAGCAACGAAGCTAATAAGGGGCATGGAGAATCTAAGTTATGAGGAAAGATTAAAATAATTAATCCTATTTAGCATTGAAAAGAGACGACTAAGGGGGGGGGCATGATTAACTTATATATTAATGGCACATACAAAAAATATGGTGAAATCCTTTTCCATGTAAAGCCCCCCAAAAAACAAGGGGGCACTCCCTACGTCTGGTTAAAAAAAGGTTCAACCTGCAGAGGAGACAAGCCTTCTTTACTGTGAGAACTGTGAATCTATGGAATAGCCTACCGCAGGAGCTGGTCACAGCAGGGACAGTAGATGGCTTTAAAAAAGGCTTCGATCATTTCCTAGAACAAAAAAATATTTGCTCCTATGTGTAGAAATTTTTACCTTCCATTTTCCCATCCCTTGGTTGAACTTGATGGACAGGTGTCTTTTTTTTTTTCAACCTATGTAACTATGATTGAAGGAAATATGGATCACGGTAAATGCAGGGCAATTTTTGAAGAAAACAACCGGTTATTCTGCCAGAGATTTAAGACTGGGACCTTCCAGCTGAACAATAACTCTAAATATACAGTACAACTCTTTGTGTGTTTGTTAGATTTGTCAGATTGGGTTTGTCTCTAATTGTGACTTCGACAACAATCAGACCACAATTTTTAGTAATCCTTGCAGAAATCCAGGTAATTCCAAAGGGTTCATTTACTCTTTCTTGCAACTTTAGACTGACACAGATAAACAAGAAGGTCCAGCATCGTGATGGCTAATAGTAATTCTTGTATTTATACCCAGCCCAAAAACCAATGTTATATACTCCTCGATTATGCGATTCAAGGCTACAGATAGTTCTTAGTCATTACGTTTTGCTATTTCTTATGCATCTTTTGGGGTTCAAAAACATTGAGAGGACAGATCCGTAAGGTGCACAACATTTTTCCTAATGAAGTATTTTTGCCATTATTCCACAGGATATGCCATACATGTCTAAAAGATGCAGGTCCCAGCTGTGTTTTGGCGGTTTCCGCAGTCACTGCGGCCACCTCTCCATTAATTCTCCACCTGGCTGTGGGGGTCGGGTGGGGCAGAATGTGAGGTCAGGGGACTCTCCATTCTGGACCTAAATGTGATTCCCACCACATGGACCAGCACCGATCACATTTTAGCATTTTCTGTGGATATGTCTGATTTGGGAATAACCCTTTAAGATATAAATTAAATCAAGCATAATAGTTGTTGCATACTGAATGCGCACAAGCTGGCTATGTGTGAAAACCTTTCTTGGCCATTTACAATTTACTACGTTTTAATTTCCATCAAATAGCAGTTCTCAGAATAAACCGTTTTTCCCTTCAACATTTACCGCTCCCCCGTCCTAGATGACTATTAATTCTCGTCTTTTTCTCAATTTTTTGCTTCATCTTTTCTCCACTCCTCACTCTCTGACCCCTTTCTCCACTCCACTCCCTGCTCTCTGACCCGTCTCATGTAAGCTTGTTGCCTCTCTTTTGTCCTCCAAATATACTTTTACTTGGTACTATTACTAGTTAAATTCACTTGTCAGTATAAAAATCATGTAATTGAAAACATGTTTCCGGTCTCTTATGGACTTAACGTACTGTGCCTGTTTGTTTTATATTTTCTTACTTACACCCTCAGTGTTTCTTTGCAGCATATAATAGTTTGCAGTTTAAAAAAATAATAAATTTTCTGTCATTTCTTGGCACATTGTTAGACTTGTGGCAGAGTTCGACTTTCGAACATTTGATCCTGAAGGTGTCCTTTTTTTTGCTGGTGGCCATCAGAACAGCTCATGGATAGTCCTTGCTCTGCGAAATGGAAAGCTTGAGCTGCAGCTGAAATATAATGGAATAGGACGAGTGACAAGCAGTGGACCAAGATTAAACGAGGGTATTTGGCAAACCGTAAGTATCACCCAGATATGAACACTGTATAGAAGAAGTGTGTGTGTATGATGAAAATAAATTGCATCGCCTGTTTGTGCTAATCGCATCATTTTAAGTAGGTTTTTAACATATCATCTAGACTGATGTAGCACGGTTCCACCTTTTAAAGTGTCAGTGATATTTCAGAAGTTTTTATCGGTGGGGGTAAAAGTATTCACCCTCACCCTTTCTTTTGTTGTTTTTCCTGTTATGTTGCATTACAGCCTGGATTTTTATTTATTTTTTATTTATTTTTATTTTATGTAATGCATCTTACCAAATAGTGCAAATTGATACGGTGGAATGAAAAAACAAAAACTTTGTTTAGGAAAAATATCTAGTTTAAAGCAAAAAAATAAAATAAATAACTACAAACTGAAAAGTTGTGAGTATATGTATTCAACCCCTTTGCTATGAAACTGCAAATTAATGTCTGGTCAAAACAATTAACTTCAGAAGTCACATAAATAGTTGAATAAGGTTCCCCTGTGTGCAACGTGTCACATGTCGGTATAAAAACAACTGTTCTGAGGCCCCTGAGTCTACAACACCACTAAACAACATGAAGAAGACAAACTGGTCAAAGACAAAGTTGTGGAGAAGTATAGATCATGGTTGGTTTATTAAATATAATATATCCCAAACTTTAAAAATCTAGTGAGCACCATTAAATCCATTGTAACAAAATGGAAAGAATGTGGCACAACTCTGACGAGAGCAGGTATTGCAGCTCAGCCCCATTCAAGAGAATAATGCGGAGCTGCAATACCAGACACCGCTCGTGGACAGGAGTGACAGTGTTTCTGGGGGGGGGGCAGATCCATATTCATATTGGTGAAGCCTAAACCAAATTGGTAGTGATTTTATTTTTTTTTATTCTTTCAATTAGAATATGAAGACCTTACAAGGATAAAATAGCATAAGTGCTAAAATTTCTAAAACATAGGGTCATGTCTAGTCTTCTTTTAGCCTACCACATTACATACATCTAGTCTGAGTTGCAAAATCAACCACTATGTTAATATATTGTGCTAGTCTGGATAAAATAATGTTTATTAAAGATTTCCCAGCCACCATGAAATAACAGCATAATTTGTTTGAATAGAGTAAAGGTCATATTAGTTTTGGTTACTATAAATAGATACATTAAGTAGAATAATTTTCTTTTTGTGTAAATGTTGTATTGGTAATAAAACTACTTAAATCTTAGATCTATTTTCCCAGAACTAAAAGGCTATATCTAGACATTGAACGTAAAAACGAAAAGTGTGCACGGTCTTAAATAGTTCTAACACTGAAGAAAAGTACTTTATTCATTTTAAGGCCTTGTTCACACAGAGTATTTTGCAGGCAGAAAAAAATCTGCCTCAATATTCTTTTCAGAATTTTGCTTCAAGAAAGAGCATGTCGTTTTTGTTTTTCCTGCGAGGGGCTAAAAACGAAAGCGGGGGAAAAACACCTCCCATTGAAATCAATGAGAGGCGGTCTCTGGTGCTTTTTGGTGCTGATTCCGATGCGGTTTCTGTGTCAAAATCGGCACCAAAAACTCAGTGTGAACAGGGCCAAAGTGTGTCAACCTCCTGACACCATGAAAATGGTAATTTTTTTGACAAGTTATTAATTTTGTTCCCTACCACAATTTCTTAAGCGCAAATATACGATAATGCTACATCATGGCTCCTTGGTTAGCACTTTTGCCTTACAGTATTGCGGTCTTGTGTTTGAATTCAACCAAAGAGCAACCTCTATATGAAGTTTGTAAAGTGCCCTGTATAAAACCTAATAAATTCAGCAATTTCTCTTTACAAATAAGATCTATTTGATATAATGTTTCAGAAAATCTGGATTATCAGCTACCAAGAAAGCATGTCAGTGTTCAACAAGAAAATATGATTTTCTTTCAAAATAACAGGCCATGTTGCAAAAATAAGTGCACCTGAAAATTACAAAATACAACTTAATAAAATATTTTCTGGTGCTAGTTAAGGTAAATTGATCAGCATGTATAAAGTGGACCGAGCATTGGGACAACGTGCATGGAAAACCCTTGCCTGGCCAGGGGGGTCTGATGACAGACACCGGTTTTTGTCAAAACTCAACAGTTTATTCTCTACTAGCGTAATGGTTAATACATACTGTACATTCACAGGTATCGCGGTAGACAACAGGACGTCGCTTGCGATATTTATCTTCCTTCCTAACCCACTTATTGCGGTCGCAGCCCAGATACAAACCCAACCATTACAGTTGACGTCTCCACCTCTTGACAGCAGTCTCTGCAACCACTCGAGCTCAACGATCACCTGTTTTTAGTGAATCCCAAGCTCCTCCCTCCACGTGATGACATAACCTATCACCATCTGCCTGGGGATATACAGGGTTTGCGAATCTAAGCCTTCTACCAAGAGTAAGATTGTGCACGAAGGCGGTAGTGCTCTCTGCCACCATGTTACCAACCACCCTGCAATCGTCTGCCTGCAATAACCGAGAAAACCGTACAATAAAACATGATAATTTCACAAGAACGTTCCCACTGGTCTTGTCCTCTTTCCTGTATAACAAACGTTTAAACCGTGTACCGATACGATACAAGCAACCAAATATGTCAGGCGTCCATGGCCGTCTCTTCCGGACAACCTTTACAACTAGAGGAGTCTGTAACCAGTGTAATTGTTTGAGAATTAGATGTGGCACTTAACCCACTAAATAATAATCAGACTTCATGCTAAATTATTTAATTGCATAAAAGAGGACAAGGGTACATGAAGATTAGCAAATCACTGGTCAGTCAGAACACCGTAGAAAAAGTAAGAGATTCCTCCTTTTTTTTTTTTTTTTTTTTTTTTAAATGGTCTTATGGATATGTTATAAATGTCTGAGATAGGAATAACCCTTAAAGTATATATTGAATAAATTATAATTTTGTCATCCTTCCGTGAATTAGAACGGTCATTTAGAAATCTATCTTTGTTTAGAGTGGGTGTGGGGTGTGCAGTGTACTATATGTTCCGCCTGGGTTTCCTTTGGGTATTCCGCTTTTCTCCCACAGTCCAAAATCTTACTGATGGGTAAATTGTCTCTACAGTGCGTGCGTGTGTGTGTGTGTGTGTGTGTGTGTGTGTGTGAGAGATGGGGAAATTAGATTGTGAGCCCCATTGGGGACAGGGACTGCAGGATATATTGGCGCTGTATACGCAACAAAAACAAATAACTGATAATAGTATTTGGGATTACCTGACGTTTATGGTATAATCTGGTGATTAACAACCAATTTAAACCTTATAAAAAAACGTACATCTAGGCGCGGAAAACCCGTTAGCTTTTTGCATTAAGTGTGTGTTTTTTTTCCACAGATTTCTGTTGAAGAACTTGATCGGAATTTGGTGATAAAAGTCAATAGAGACGCAGTCATGAAAATAGCAGTGGCTGGGGATCTTTTTACATTTGACAAAGGATTGTACCAGCTAAATTTGACAGTAGGAGGAATTCCCTTTAAAAGTAGGGACCTAATTCAGCCAGTAAGTTCTTCCTAAAGCGTAATAATAAAGAAGTCTGCCATATTTTAACTCTCACCCTGAAATGTGTTAACTTGTCTGCTCTCAGATGAACGCTCGTATGGATGGTTGTTTGAGGAGCTGGAACTGGCTGAATGGGGAAGACACTTCTATTCAGGAGACTGTGCAAAAAACTGAGAAGATGCAGTGCTTTTTGGTTGCTGGCAGAGGATCTTTTTATCCAGGAAGAGGATATGCCCTTTTCTCCATCGATTATAGTAAGGAAAAATTTATTACGGAACGTTATTTATTAAATACAGGGCACTTAAAAATAACAAATACCAGCCAGTATATAGCAGCTATGATTCTGCTTCCACAAGGTTATAGGATTTTGTAAGTTACTTGGGTTATATGAGCAAAATCCACTGATGTTTGCTGAGGGTGCGTATCCTCAGCCCTCCTGTGTGATGACTCTCCGCAGTGGGAAAATTTAAACTTTTCTCATCCCTCGCCAAATCTGAAAAGTAACAAACGTGTGCGTAGTCTTTAAAAAATATGGCCTAATCTACGTTTCCTTAACGTAAACTAAGTGAAAATGGCACAAATTTTGGTGCAAACCTATGTTTAATTTTATTTTTTGGACTGGTAGAGCCTTCAAAATGTGCAAAATTTATAATAAAGCATGCAACGTTTTATATATTTGGAGCAAATCCCTTCAACTGCCTTTTTACTTATGGCTCTCTTACATAGGCTAATGATAAGGCGAGCAAGTGCTCATACGAATGCTCGCGCCTTATCATTGCCCTATTTAAAAAGAGCTGTGATCGCTTGTTAGCTGATGAGATCTTTTATGTGACCTAAAAAAGTCACTTGTCGGCAGCACAACTCTCCTTGTAAACATGGGATGTGCTGCCAACTAGATGCAAATGTATGGAGACGAATGATCGTTAGTCTCCATATTTTCCTATTATTGTTTTATTTAACCAGTTAATGACCGCCAATACGCCTTTTAACGGCGGCCACTAACGGGCTTTATTCTGATGCATATGCCTTTTTACGGCACTGCATCAGGATGAGTAAACAGAGCAGGGAGCCGTCAAATCTCCCTGCTCTCAGCTGCTAGAGGCAGCTGAGGGCTGGGGGCATCCCTGCTCTGCCATGTGAGATCGATATAAGTATCGATCTCACATGTTTAACCCCTCAGATGCGGTGCGCAATAGCGAGCACCGCATCTGAGTGGTTTTGGAGAGAGGGACGGAGCTCCCTCTCTCCCACCGACACCCGGCGATAAGATCGCAGAGTGTCTGTATCTTCTATGGCAGCCGGGGGCCTAATAAAGGCCCCCAGGTCTGCCTGTCATGAATGCCTGCTAGATCATGCCTCTGGCATGACCTAGCAGATGCCTGTCCGTTTTAAACGGACAGGCAGTAATACACTGCAATACAGAAGTATTGCAGTGTATTATAATAGCGATCGGAGAATCTCATAGTGAAGTCCCCTAGTGGGACTGGTAAAAAAGTAAAAAAAAAGTTTAATAAAGTTAATTTAAAAAAAAATGTGAAAAAAAATGAAAAACCCACCTTTTCCCCTTACAAAATGCTTTATATTATAAAACCAAAATAAAGTAAAAAAAGTTACACATATTTGGTATCGCCGCGTCCGTAACGACCCCGACTATAAATCTATTACATTATTTAACCCGCACGGTGAACGCCGTAAAAAAATTGAATAAAAACTATGGAAAAATTGCTTTTTTCTGTGAATCCTGACTTAAAAAAAATGTTATAAAAAGTGAT
The DNA here is from genome assembly GCF_050947455.1 of Rhinoderma darwinii. NCBI lineage: Eukaryota > Metazoa > Chordata > Amphibia > Anura > Rhinodermatidae > Rhinoderma > Rhinoderma darwinii. The sequence goes on along the minus strand of NC_134688.1, from coordinate 189,796,285 downwards.
CAAAAAGTCGCATCTACTCCAAAATGGTACCAATAAAAACGACAAGTCTTACCGCAAAAAAAAAGCCCTCATGCAAATGCATCGGCAGAACAATAAAAACGTTACGGCTCTTCAAACATGGAGACACAAAAACAAATAATTTTGAAAAAAAAGTGTTATTCCTGTGTAAAAGTAGTAAAACATACAAAAACGATACAAATTTGGTATTGTTGCAATCGTAACAACCCGCTGAATAAAGTTATTTGTGTTATTTATATCACACGGTAAACGGCGTAGATTTAAGACGTGAAAAAGCGTGGCGAAATTTCAGGGTTTTTTCTATTCCCCCCCCCCCCAACAAAAAGTTAATAAAAGCTAATCAATAAATAATATGTACCTCAAAATGGTGCTATTAAAAAGTACAACTTGTCCCGCAAAAAACAAGACCTTATACAGCTATGTCGACGCAAAAATAAAAGCGTTATAGCTCTAGGAATGCGACGATGGAAAAACGTAAAAAATGGCTTGGTCATTAAAGGTAATGTGTTGCCAGAAAAACATGTTTTTGTTTTTTTAATTAAACATTTAGTGTGTAGGTGATTAAACATTGTTCAAATTTTTTTTTTTTTTTCACGAGTCAGGAAATATTATAAATTAATTCTAATTTATAATATTTCCCATTGCTGGTCACTAGATGGAGCTATTCCCAAAATTGCAGCATTGCAAAATTGGGTAAAAAGCCCTCGCTCTAGTGAGCTCTCAGCATCCCCCCCCCCTCCTTTTATCCTGGCTAGTGCCGGGATAAACGAGGGGTTTGAACGGTCTAACCTCCTACACTGTGTGTCGCCATTTTTTGAGCTAACACACAGTGTAGAAGGTTTACATACAGTAGTAAACGTACACAAACACGAACATACATAGAAATCTCTTACCTGCTCCTGCCGCCGCGGCTCCCTCCGGCCCGTCCGCTCCGTCTGCTGCCGCTGGTCCAAGTGCACAAGTCCGGAAGCCGCGACCGGAAGTAGTAATCTTACTGTCCGGCCGCGACTTCCGGTCCACAGGAAAATGGCGCCGGACGGCGCGCATTTCAAATTGGACTGTGTGGGAGCGGCGCATGCGCAGTTCCCACACAGACGGCGTACATGTTAGTGGATGGAACGGGCCCCGTTCGCAGTCCCTATGGGACTGTGGCTGCCGTATTCCATGTCTGTATGTGTCGTTAATCGACACATACAGAAATGGAAAAAAAAATGGCAGCCCCATAGGGAAGAAAAAGTGTAAAAATAAGAAAAAGTAAAACACAAACACACAAATAAATATAAACGTTTTTAATAAAGCACTAACATCTTTAACATATTAAAAAAAATATTGTGATGACACTGTTCCTTTAAGGTTTAAAATAGGCTGGTCATTAAGGGGTTAAAGGTTTCAAAGCGATCACCGATCAACATGCAGTATTGTCAATCGGCGCTTTGACTGGTGTAAAAAACTCCAGTCTATGTAAATGTGGGCTAATGTGTTTAATGAGGATCTGCCATTAGTCCTGTGTTTTTCTTGTAAGCCCCAAACCACAAATAATGTTTCCTTTGTGCATTATTGCTGCTGTTGTCTGCACAGCATTTAACCTGTGATGGCTCCTTCATAGATTACAGTGTTTGTAATGTTGAACAGCAAGTCTTCACAACTGACATAGTAGAACTATGCAGAGGCATGTTAGTAAAGCATTGGTGCTTAGCGTGTTATTATAACAGAAGCTGTTATCTCTTCATCTGGATGAACGCTCGTTCCCGATCATTGCCGATCATCTCGTCCGGTGGCTGATCGCATCTTTTATGTGGCCAGAATAATGCTCGCTTGTCTGCAACACATTTCTCCATGTCAATGGAATGTGTTGCCGACCAGATGAAAAATGTATGGGGACGAACGTTTGTATCAACGATCTTTCGTCCCCTATACGTGCTGCTATTGCTCCCTACGAATTAAACAAATGAGCGCCTATCGACCTGCTGTACTATTGATCGGTGCTGTGTAAAAGGACATTGTCACAGGCTGCTGATCAGCCTGTGACATGGTCCCCCAATGCAACTATCAGTATTACAGTAAATATTCATTACAGTGGGCTGCGTGAGACTGGATTTCAATATGAAGTCCACTAAAACAGTACAACAAGTATATTACAAAGATTATTATATTTACACAAGCAGGCAAATTAGCGGAACTTGTAGTTCTTTTAACCCTTTTTGCGTAAATGTGTGTACTGTTATTTGTAATTGTGGTCTATTGAATGCATTTAAGTCTAGTGGTAAGAACAACTCCTCTTGCTGAAAAAGTAATCGTGCTTTTTTTAATCCAACATGTTAACTTGTCGGCAAATCCCACTGACATTCGATTTGTATTTGCAGCTTTAGGTTCAAACTCAGCCTTAGGCCTCGTGCACACAACCGTAAAAACACCCGTTATTACGGGTCATAATTACGACCTGTAATAACGGGCTCATAGACTTCTATTGTTTATATGTTCTCCTTGTGTTTTTGTGGGTTTCCTTCCAAATACCAAAAACATTCTGATAGATTAATTGGCTTCCTACTAAACTAACTTGTCTGTGTGTGTTATTGAAATGAGATTGTGAGCCTCACTAGGCACGGTCTGATGTCAGTACGTTCTCTATACAGTGTTGCAAATTAAACATGAAAGCAGAATGTATCCGACGTTTCCTTGATTTCTTGTAGTGCATTTATCTAATGAAGAACAATATGAGTCAAACTGGAGTATAGAGGTCAGTGCGGAGATAAATCCAGCAACAGATACTGGAGTGCTCTTTGCTCTTGTGTCAGAAGACATGGAAGTCCCTCTGTCACTAGCACTTGTCGATTATCATTCCACTACAAAAGTGAAACGGCAGGTAAGAACTGCGCACAAGTTATACACCGATATACAGACAGATATATGCTTACTTAAAGAGGCTCTGTCACCAGATTTTGCAACCCCTATCTGCTATTGCAGCAGATCGGCGCTGCAATGTAGATTACAGTAACGTTTTTATTTTTAAAAAACGAGCATTTTTGGCCAAGTTATGACCATTTTCGTATTTATGCAAATGAGGCTTGCAAAAGTACAACTGGGCGTGTTGAAAAGTAAAAGTACAACTGGGCGTGTATTATGTGTGTTACATCGGGGCGTGTTTACTACTTTTACTAGCTGGGCTTTCTGATGAGAAGTATCATCCACTTCTCTTCAGAACGCCCAGCTTCTGGCAGTGCAGATCTGTGACGTCACTCACAGGTCCTGCATCGTGTCGGCACCAGAGGCTACAGTTGATTCTGCAGCAGCATCAGCAGGTAAGTAGCTACATCGACTTACCTGCACACGTCGATGCTGCTGCAGAATCATCTGTGTCGATGTGTCCTCGCTCGTCTGACACGATGCAGGACCTGTGAGTGACGACACAGCGTGATCTCTGGAGAACACGGCTGTGTCTGCACTGCCAGAAGCTGGGCGTTGTGAAGAGAAGTGGATGATACTTCTATACACAACGCCCAGCTAGTAAAAGTAGTAAACACGCCCCGATGTAACGAACACAATACACGCCCAGTTGTACTTTTACTTTTCAACACGCCCAGTTGTACTTTTGCAAGCCTCATTTGCATAAATACGAAAATGGTCATAACTTGGCCAAAAATGCTCGTTTTTTTTAAAATAAAAACGTTACTGTCATCTACATTGCAGCGCCTATCTGCTGCAATAGCAGATAGGGGTTGCAAAATCTGGTGACAGAGCCTCTTTAAGGAGAGACTGACCAAGTCAAGGTCTCTTTCTTTGTAGCGTAAGTTTCATTTTTAAAGTTAGTTATTTTTAGAAGTGTTAGGGCTTATTCAGACGAACGTGATATACGTCCGTGCAACGCGCGTGATTTTTCACGCGCCTCGCACGGACCTATGTTAGTCAATGGGGCCGTTCAGACAGTCCGAGTTTCACGCAGCGTGTGTCCGCTGCGTAAAACTTACTACGTGTCCTATATTTGTGCGTTTTTCGCGCATCACGCACCCATTGAAGTCAATGGGTGCGTGAAAATCACGCGCAGCACACGGAAGCACTTCCGTGTGACGCGCGTGATTCGCGCAACAGCAGTAAAAACTATGAATGAAAACAGAAAAGCACCACGTGCTTTTCTGTTTACAAACATACAGAGTGTCATAATGATGGCGGCTGCGAGAACATCACACATCCACGCATCATACGCGGCTGACACACGGAGCTGTTATGTACCTTTTGCGCACGCAAAACGCACACGCTTGTGTGAATCCGGCCTTATAGTGCCAGTGTATTATTCCGTCAGCTCCAAAGGGTTACTAAAACAATAGTGTACCATTTGTCATAACCCTTTAACCCCTACCCGCACCAGGACGTAACTGTACGTCGTTGCGGGAAGTTACTTCCCGCACGAGGACGTACAGTTACTGAGTTAATCCCGGTGCACACTGTCGGCGACAGTGTGCACCGGGAACCAGGAGGTCAGCTGTCGCCGACAGCTGACACTCCCCTCTTGCCGGCCAGCGGTCCTTTGCCGCTGATTTCGGCGCATTAACCCCTTAAATTCGGCGATCGGGTGCAATCGCCGAATTTTAGGGGTTTCTAACATATCGGCAGACCCCCGTCCGAAATCGCGGGGTCTGCCGATAGTTAGTATGGCAAACGGAAGCCAAACAATGGCTTCCGGGTCTGCCATGGACAGAAGCCCATCAGGACCAACCTTCGGCTGGTCCTGATAGGCTTCCTGTCAGAGTGACAGAAAGTCACTGTGCCGTTCCCGATGCACACTGTCGGCGACAGTGTGCATCGGGAACTTGGAGATCAGCTGTCCCCGACAGCTGACACTCTCCAGTGTTGCCGATCAGCGGCTCATCGCCGCTGATTTCGGCAATTAACCCGTTACATGCGGGGCTCGATTGCGATCTCCGCATGTAGCGGGTTTGTAGCGCATCAGCAGCCCCCATGCAATCGTGGGGGCTTCTGATGCTTGTGATGGCACCCGGGGGCCAGACAACGGCCCCCAGGTCTGCCATGTATGTCAGCCTATGAGGATCAGCCTCTGTTGATCCTCGTAGACCAACTGTCAGAGTGACTGTGACGTCACACTGACAGTTGGAATACGTTACACTACCTAGGTAGTGTAATGTATTCTAGCAGCGATCAGAGCTGCAGGTCAAAAAAGAAAGTGTAAAAAGTAAAAGAAAAGTTAATAAACAAAAATATAAAGTGTAAAAAGTAAAAAAAAGTTAATAAAAATGTTTTATAAAAGTGTAAAAATAAAAGGTTTTGTTTTCCTATAATAAGTCATTTATTATAGGGAAAAAATGAAAACGTTAAAAAAAAAGTACACATATTTGGTATCGCCGCGTTCGTAACGACCCAATCTATGAAACTATAATGTTAATTTTTCCGCACGGTGAACGCCGCAAACAAAATAAACGGAAAACTGTCAGCATCGCTATTTTTTGGTCACCACCCCTCCCAAGATATAGAATAAAAAGTGATCAAAAAGTCGCATTTACCCCAAAATGGTACCAATAAAAACTACAACCCGTCCCGCAAAAAACAAGACCTCCCACAGCTTTTTTGACGAAAAAATAAAAACGTTACGGCTCAAAATAGCGTGTCCCAGAAAATAAATTATTTTATAGAAACTTAATTTTATTGTGCAAACGCTGCAAAACGTAAAAAAATCTATACACATATGGTATCGCCATAATCGTACCGACCGGCAGAATAAATTAAAACGTAATTTATTGCGCACGGTGAACGCTGTAATAAATAAAGAATTTAAAGCGCCAAAATCGCTGTTTTTTGGTCACCTTAGCTCTAAAAAAGATCCTGAGGGGCCAAAATCTCACTATACCCCTAGAAAAATTCCTTGAGGGGTGTAGATTCCAAAATGGGGTCACTTTTGGGGGGTTTACACTGTTTTGGTCCCTCCGGGGCGTTGCAAACCCGACATGGCACTGAAAACCAATCCAGCAAAATCTGCGCTCCAAAATCCAAAAGGCGCTCCTTCCCTCCTGAGCCCTGCTGTGGGTCCAAACATCAGTTTACGACCACATATGGGGTATTGCCGTAATCGGGAGAAATTGCTTTACAAATTTTGGGGTGCTTTTTCTCCTTTATTCCTTGTAAAAATGAAAAAATTCTATGTTTCCACAGAAAAATAGGTGATTTTCATCTTCACAGACTAATTCCACTAAATTCTGCAAAAAAACTGTGGGGTCAATATGCTATCTATACCCCTAGAAAAATGCCTTGAGGGGTGTAGTTTCCAAAATGGGGTCACTTTGGAGGGGTTTCGGCTGTTTAGGTACCACAAGACCGCCTCAAACCTGACATGGTGCCTAAAATATATTCCTAAAAAAAGGAGGCCCCGAAATCCACTAGCTGCTCCTTTGCTTCTGAGGTTTGTGTTTCAGTCCATTAGGACACTAGGGCCACATGTTGGATATTTCTAAAATCTGCAGAATCTGGGCAATAAATATTGAGTTGCGTTTCCCTGGTAAAACCTTCTGTGTTACAGATTTTTTTTTATTACAAATGAATTTCGGCAAAAAAAATGAAATTTGTAAATTTCACCTCTACTTTGCCTTAATTCCTGTGAAACGCCTAAAGGGTTAAAATATTTTCTGAATGTGGTTTTGA